>NC_059478.1:20579375-21783750 GCF_018139145.2 Gymnogyps californianus | reverse complement strand
TATCATATCCAAACTAAGTAAACTCTCTGTGAATTCAGGGTGTGTGGTATTGTTCTTTCTTTAGGGCATAGCAATGTTCTTTCAGGGAAGTTTGGCAGTCATCCATCATCAATGCTCTCCTTGGAGGTTATCATGCATCATGGAGAAAGGGCCTGCCCTCTCCCTACCAACAGTATTTGCCTTGAAGGAGAAAATGCCCCCTCCCCGCAGCTCTAACTTTCTCTGACAAATCCGTAGTCCAGCAGGAAGTGGCAAGGTGCCTATTGCTGCCCTTTTTGAATATCAGACCTCCGGGCTTTTCAGCTTGCCACTATACCATGAGAAATGTAGGATGAGGCAGGAGACAATGTAACTGAAATGTCAAAGGTTTGAGTTCAATTTGGTTTGAAGGATGGCCAAAGGCTCAGATCACTTCTTATTTTAACCAAACTATTGATAATATACATTGTCACTTTGTTGGTAATACAGCATGTTGCATTTGGCTGGTCCAAACAGAAATAGTACCTACCCAAGGTGCGGAAAAACACCCTCTGTACTAGACAGTAAGGCTGAGATTCTTTAAACTAATTCTATATTCTTTTCTACCTCTATTTGGTGCTGGTTAGACCACAACTATGAAAATACATATTGTCTCTCAGTCTTCACTTTTTAGTGACAGCTTCCTTTCTTGGGAAACCTTAAACAGAGAAACACATACATATTCTGCTTTCTCCTCAAGACTTTACTTTTGTTTTTCATGATTCTTCTCTTCTTTAATCTCAAGTAAGTGTCACTTTACATCCCTGGCACAGTGGGTTCCATGAGTCAAGCTTCTCAATGCTACCACAATCCTGAAATAAATGTGCATATTTGCTCTCTACTCAGGGAAATATGGTGTTCTTGTCATAGCATTCAGAGGCTTTTTGTTTGTTTGAATAGGTGATGTGAAACAAAATGCCTTTTAAATAAGACATAGGCTGTTAGATAAAATTTATTAAATTATACTACTGATTAGCGAAACTGTTCATTTGATCCAAAATTCTATTTGTATTTCCAGAACTAAAAAAAAAAGACAGCTAATAAATTCCCTTTCTATTCATCATGCTCATTACTATGCACTTTTATCACTAATATCTAACTGGCATCCTGTAACTGGGATGATTTCATTTGCAGACTTAGTCAGAGGAAATATTTCCATTTGGAACAGCTAATAAATTGCCAAGAAAGATATCCAGGTCCCTTAATTGTTGCTACGACCCAGACCGGACAGACCAGAGGGTCGTAGAGGTTCTGGGATCCCCCCGGGCTAAATTAAGGTGAAACGACACCAAACGACCACTTTGAATGCTTTATTTGAACAATCCAAACCGTGGAAGGCGTAACGGTGGGCAGCGTGCGTTGCAGCAAAACGTTCACAAGAAGAGAGAAAAAGAGAGAAAGAAAAAGAAAGAGCGGGAAAAGAAAAGCGATAGTCACCGCCCCTGGATCCCGCGCCGTCGGCGACGAGCGCGCCAAGCCTCCGGCGGTGGGCAGCGTGGCTCTTTGCAGTTGTGTCTTTTATAGTCTAAATCTCCGTCCACAGTCACGCCTCTTGAAGACTTATATGGGTTCATTCTAGACAGTGCTCAACATATATAGTAGTGTTCCAGAGGGTTCTTTATCTACTGAGCATGTGCAGCTTACTGAGGCGGGGGGTGGTCTTAGGGACTTTCCAAGGAGCTACAAGCCCCCTCCTCAAATAAGCTTTGTGTGGCCTCTGGCCATCTGTGGTGGGTTACCAGGCTGGTTCTGCCAGAACACAGGACTGCACACCCTCCGGCACACCCGCTGTGTCCCTGCCAGCCAACTTCTTGCTAATGGCCCTCTTTGTTATGCAGACCTTACCTTGGTTGCTACAATGTTTGAGACGCTGACAGACATTAACTCTTTCAGTCCCTCACAACTGTATCCAAGATTTTCTCTCAAATTTGCCCCATCTTGAAAATATGTTTCAAAGTATCATCAGTGTGCAATGACACTCCATTTGAAACTGGAATATGCCTAATTTTTGCCCCATAGGTTGGCAGCAGGATTTTAGTAACTGGACAATAAAGGTGAGAGGAAAAAATACCTTTATTTCTCTACCGTAACATCAAATAATGCAGAAATGCTCATATTACAGCATATTAAACATTATTCTGATATTCGATTACACTGGATAATGAAACTAAGATTTTTTTATTGTAGTGCCCATACTTATTCTCACAAGAGAAGTAGTCTATCCTCTTCAAATTATCTCCTCCATCTCAAATATTACAGTAATATGGTTGATTCCATCTCCTTGAAACTTAATCAGATATTTTATTTGGTATCTAACACACCATCAATAAAATCTACATTAAATGTCATAGGTATTGAGACTTTCAGCTCGAGGTTAACACTTCTCAATATATTTAATTTGGCAGTGTCACTAATGAGTTATCCTGCTGCCTGGACACAAGTGGAGAAAACAGTGCACATGTAACAGGTAGGGCCCTCAGCTTCTCCTGCCGCCTGAAGGGCTCAGGTAAAACTCAGCCTGGCATCAGGGAAACCCCAGCTCTTCTTCAGCTGATGACAGAGAGTTGAGAAGAGGACAAATGTGACTGCCTGGGGATATTGCTCTTGGGGTTGCGAAGGTGAGCCAATTTTTAGTGACATTAATAGTCAAATCCAGAATTACGGTTTCTTTTAGAGTGGCTGCTGTGGATTAAAAGGAAGTCAGATAAAGCCAAGAAAATTTCCTGAGCATCGTGAGTTGGTGCAGGCTTTGCCAGACAAGGTAAGGCTGCTGCATTCCAAAGACTAACTGCAGATAATAGTTATTCCTGTGGACCTAGCTTTTATTTTCTCTGTCTCTCAATCATATACAAAAGCTTAAGAGGAAACTTTCTCATGCCTGCCTTCTTATATGATTAGTTTTCTGAAAACTATTTCATTTGCTTTAAATAAAAAATGTAAAACTAGGTTTCTGAGAGCTGGTGTTCAACATATGTCTTTTCCTCACGTACCATAGCATACACTCCCTCTCAGTGTTTGTCCCTCCTTGCAGAATCAGCACTACCTTATGTTCTCAGAGAGTCACACAGAGATTTCAGAGACTTTTCCAAATCTTGCCTGATTTATCACTGTCTCACATAGGCCAGCACTGCCGAATACTAATATTCATGACAAACTCTAGAGCAGATACATGTTCTACTCTCAACTCTTTTGCAGTCTTAGTTCTTATTACTTTTATTAGCTTGAACAATTCCACTCTGAACTGCCAAATGCTTCCTCTAAGCACTTTGAACACCCTCTTTACCTTTCCTCTCTCTCAAATGAACTGACATTGTCTAAAAATGATCTTTTTTTTTTTGTTTCTGCAAAATTTATTTCAATCCATCCTTCAGAGTAGATTATTCACTCTCAGTCTTCTTGTGTTGTGTTATTGTTGCTTTTTAGCATCTTGAATACTAGTATAGAGCGCAGAATAAATAGATTTTATGATTACGGACTGTCATTTATCCCTCCATGATAATGGTAAGCAGTCCCTCAAAAATAATTGCCTAGTTCTGTTTTTTCCATTATGTGTGTAATTTTAGTAGTCATAGGCTTATGCATTTGGTATAGCCAGAAGTATATCTTTAGTCATGGTCTCCAAGAAAACTAAATCAGACAGGGTCATGTATTCCAGTCTTGTGTAAATATGTAAATTTTACTTCACTGTTTTTCTAAATGTTTCAAAAAATCTTCTAAGTGTTTGCAGCATCCTATTTACTCCTTTCTTAACTTCACATTTCACATGTTCCTTGCTAAGAGTTTTGAATTCACTTTCAGCAATATAATACATAAAATAAACTTACATTTTATTGTATCCTTCCTTTTGATAATCCATTTCTTCTGAGCTCTCATTTATTTGCTTACACTTTCATTAGCTTAAGTGCTATCAGGTCCCCAATTCATTGAAACAGATGTAAATCCACACTTGAGATGATGCCACCAATGTGTTGTCTTTGTACAAGCATTGTTTTTCTTGTGTGCTGCATTTTAAAGATGTTTTACCACACTTTGAGATTTACATGTGTCAATGTGCTAAAATGCCGAGGTGGGCTCTGCCTTGATAATGTGGTATTCTTCATTTTACATACAGTGCACTCCATTTATAACCCCTTCATCTCATCACCTACACTTTTTTTTGATCAATTAAAAGCCATTTCTGATAAGCAGTCTTGAATTCAAACCAAACCAGAGCAATAAAACATTGCACAAGTGCTGGACCTGGTCATCTACATTATAAGCAAACTGCTGACATTTTTACTTATCAAATTTTCCTGTTGCTTCCCTTCTTATCTAGCAATATATGTGGAGAAAGAGTGATTCACACCTGAATTGTCTAGCTGAGAGAACAAACTGGAAGAAGCCAACACTTTGCTGTTCCCTCATGAAGGTGGAATACACAGAGAGTATTTGGATTACACGCTGCAGCTTGATGTAGCCAGAGCTGTGGCAAAGGAGGAATAGATGGAGGACACCAAAAGGGTGTAAAACTTCCTGAAGCCTCTCAGCTCCCACAGACATTGCTGCCATTACCCACTACGTTTTCTGGTCCTGAAGACCCAGAAATAGCCTGCAAAGAAAGAAGCCTATGCTTCAGAGATATGGGAGAAGGAAGGAAAGCAACCTGAACTCCAGACTTTGCTGTGCCACCTGTAGCTGTAGTCTCCCTGTCTGATTTTTTTGCCTCATAATGGTTGTGAGGTGGCACAAAAATCTTTCTAGAACTCAGTAAAAAGTTCAGTCATCCTAGATTTTATGTGCAATGGGTTGTTTTCAGAACTGTTTATTTGTCTTATCTAAGGCAAAAATCTCAGTATTTCATTCTGAGAGTCAAAATTTTTAGAGAGTTTTTTTTTCACATCTCAGTCCCCATTTTCCACCTATTGGTGAGTTCACATGTTTATGTTGGCTGCGGCAATATTATTCAGTCTGGGGAGGGAAACCATAGAAAATATTTGTATATGAAATGCCTGTAGCACTTAAAGAAGGCCCCTTATATCAGCCACCCAGAGAGCCTGTATCTGTATACATCCATCTTTGGGCATGCACATGAAAGGGTAATTTTACAATAATATTTGGAGTAATTATACTCTGCCAAACTCAAAGGTGGTATAAGCAGGTGTAGTTCCATTGACTTTATTTGTATCCACTTAACCAGTTGTGGGCTTATTATACTTAATTTCAAGATTTAGTAATACTGGCACCAAAATGGAAGCCTGCTTTTCTGTTCTGAAAATGAAGCATTGTTAAGTGTCTGCCTAAGTCTGCCAGTGTACAGCACACACCTCCTGACCCCCTGCTTGCCACCCCATGGGTGTTTGTCCTGCCGGGGACAGTGACAATTGGTGTAGCATGGATGAACTGAAGCACAGAGTCTGTGAAACCTGTCCCCTGGCCTTCCCTCTGTGGCTCCAGGAATTTAGAGGCACCTGAGATATACTCTATAAAACAGGCTATATTGGGAAGGAAATTTTCACTCCTAATTAAAACATTTTTTCTGTGGGTAAGTATCAGTCATTAGGAGCGTACTCCTTTTACAAAGTGAGAGTGAAGTGGAAGCAACTGGCAGGTTTAAGCATCAAAGGTATCACAGGTTACTTTCTTGTTGAGAAGCCAAGATGTTTCTTAGGAAATTATCTCTGTGGGTTAGGACTGTTGTCGGTAATTGCCTACACCCAACAAAAAGGACAGTCTTGCAGAAGGTATGTAACTAATTTAAGAGGAAGAGTACACAGATGACTGGAAACCTACGAAGCTCCCTTGGAGTCGAGTCTTCCAGGATTGCTTTTCCTAGATTATCACTGGTCGCAAATGGGCTTTAACAGCAGCCATGTTATCACTTGCTTTCATGCCCCATCTTCATGCCCCTAAGAGATATACATTAAAGTGACAAGACTGAGGAGAAAGCTACATCCAAAAGGCCACTAAAATACAGCAGAGTTCAAAGGAAAAGAACAATTTTGGGAAATCATTGCTCTTTGTTGCATGACTACCTGAAGTGAACAGGCTGCTGTGAAATATCTTCATGTCTACTGATCACAAAAGACAAACTATCAACAACTCTGTCTGTCTGTTTAACTACTTTTTTTAAGTAATGTTGATGACTTGCTAGAAACAATCTGAGCTAATTCTTTTTAAATACAAGAAAATGGCAAGTAATTACACAAACTGTGATTAAGAAATCGCTGGTAATCACTAGAATACAACAAGTAATGGATTAAAGTGTTTCCAACAATTTAAAAAGGTGTGATTTTTCCCGGTTTCATTCCAGTGCTTTAATTTCATTAATACGCCAAGTTACCAAGGGGGCTAGTCCCACTTCTTCAACTGGATTTGGTCCTGTCATGTGTTCTGTGATCATGCACATGAAATGCATGGTCCTGTGAGCCTACACATAGTGATTCACACGTTATAATTGCCCAATTAAGAATTAAGGTCATTTTCAGGTGTTGGATCAGATGCATCTCAGCAAATTCTCTTTGCTGTTGAGTGTACCTTACAGGTCTATTTAGTGCAGTTTTTCCTGATTCCACAAATAACTTCCTTTACATGACCTAGTTTAAAGCTAGCCATGTAGAAAAGCAAATGGCAAATGAAAGATTATTTCACATCTAATGCCTCCATAAATGTGTGTACCTCTGATATAAAGAGCTGGGTTCTAATTTACTAGAAAGCAGAGGCTTGATCTTGGTGCTATGCTGGGCAGTGTGCCAATCCACAATTTACTGCTGGCCTATATTAATGATTTGTGAGGTAACAAAGTACACTAGTTCAAAATTTCATGAGAGCTATAAGGACCTTGCAGGGACAAAAGATTTCTGTAATTCTTAATCATCATTCTTTCATGGTTATATCCAAAATCAATATTGTTTTTCTCATTATTAAGAGAAGAAAAAACTGAAATAACAAAATAATACCAAGTCTTAAGCTATAGTGCCATGTTTTTGTTGGCAGTATGTCATACTGAAAATTATTTTTAAAATTCTGGGCAATTTGTTATGTACATTATAACATGCAACATGATACTGCATATATATATCTATATATCTACTATACATTATGTCTACACAGATATAATTTCACTCTGATGAGATAAACAGACCTTTCCATAAGAATTCTTTATATGCTGCACATAATGCAACTTCTACTGTATAAGTGGTACTTGCTACACAGAGCTTTAATAAGAAACATTGTTTTAAGGAGAGCAATTTACATTAAACTGCTCAGGACCAAAGTTCAAAATCTAATGGGCAAAGACATATAGATGAAAATGGAATTTCAGCCAGTCAGTAGCATTTCATCTGTGGTTAAGAATAGCACTTTGACCTAGTTCTTCATCCAATTTTCATACAAACAGGCACAAATTCACCATGCACAATCTTATATACTAATCCTGGCAAAAAGACGTAAGGATAAATGCATGTGATAAACTGTGATAAATTAGAGCTTTTTTTTCCCTGCTATATCAACAAGCCAGGAGCTATTTATTCAGCTGTTTGAACCTGGCAGAAATTGCCTTATAGAATAGTTTGGAAGAAAACTTGCTAATACTATTTTTGGGTGTAATCCTACAAGTATAATTTTACTTACTGTCTACCCTTTTTTAGCTTTTGGTCCACATAGCACATGCTGACTGGAGATATTGAGAAAACGCAGGCTGATTTCACTTGTTAGGAACCACAAATCAATGTAGTGTCACTCATATAGTCTTTAAGATGCCTATCCCAGATGAGCATCCTTTGCTCTGCCTTCTCCTCTAACTGGTGGAAATGGAAAAACCACAACAGTAGACCTGTGCGAGGTTACTCTGCGAGGTCTCTGTTTCCCCTGTTGCAGAGCAAGGGCAATTCGCCTCACCCAGTGATTGCCTACCATTCCCCTTTTAGCCACACACGTAGCCTCCCAGACAATGGCACAAAAAGGATTGCTACTGTACAATACCTATTTTAACTAAGAGGGTATAAGTTTATTAAGTTGTGATTAACTGTGTAAAATGTAACACATTATAAATGTATTATTACAGATTTTACTATCAAAAGTAAATTAAATTGGAACACATTAACTTAAAACATATTAAGCAAAGATAGAAAAAATATAAAAATGGTTACTAGTCATGTTCTTAAAAAAAAGGCTGTCTGAAGCAGCAGAAATTGAATTTATGATACTTGGGAAAAGAAATGGTCCCATTTGTGTGGCAGTTTTGTTACAAGATAGGCTTAAAATGGACGTGGATTCAGAACGTAGCAGATCTTATGGGTCTAGTATAAATCAAGAATTACAGTGTTGTGAAGCCAGAATTTGTAAGATTGGAATGAGGTGCTGGCGCTGTGAAACTGCATTTTTCAGTGATGCAATATACGAACTCATTTAAACCCCTATCCCTGCTCAAGGCTAACTTCTGAATTCTGAGCCATGTGACCTTGGTATCTGTTTTCTATGAATCTGTGAATAAGTCTTTTGTTTCTGTTTTTTGGGGGGAATTAGGAAAAGGAGAAAAGAAAAGGGCTGTGAAATGCTGTAAAAAAAGACTAAGTTACACACACTTATTGTTATTTATACATATATAAAATGTCAAGATAAATTTTACCCAATGTGTCTTGCTGACAAGCAAGAGAGATTAGACTCCACAACTGGATTACAAGTATGAGCTTAATGAATCATGGTTACAAATTATTAATTATAGTTTAATCATTATATTTTAACAAGTTTTAACAAGTTAATAGAAGGTTAATTTTAAAAGAACTTTTCTTTACAGGTAATCTTGAATCACTGTGTACGAATCATGACGTAGGAATGACAAATATCCATAGGGGACTTTAAGGGAACATGATGTCTTTCCTAAGACTAACCTACCAAAAGAAATCTTTTTTATATGTATTATATGAACTGCCAGACTAAGATTTATATATGATGTATATATTTATACCTTATATAAATTGCCAGATGAGGTTCTGTTATTTGTCTTTGTGTTTCTTAGTACAAATAGGAAAAAGTAATCTAGGAAGAACTATCAATAAAGAGCACAGACCCTTATTGTACTCCAAACTTCTCAGGCTATTTCTAGTCATTCCCTAATCAGTATGATTGGTTGCTTTTGTACATTTTAAGGCACTGAGATTCCCAGCTCTGTTGATACTATATGGAAAACCTAACACTTAACAAATGGTCTAAATTTCTTTCAGCCAAAGCACAGATAAGCCCTACCACCCTTGGTGCTGGGGTGATGAATGCCATTGTCTAGATTTCTGCTGTCCCCAAATTGTAGCCCATTTCAACAGTCTCTCTTTAACAGTGGCATTAGCTGAAAAAAACCTAAACTATCCACAGTATCAGTATACAAATCTCAGATACCGCTTCTAATGTACCTCTAGCAAGATTCAGGACAACTTCTGAGTTTAGAATATACATAGAATATACATTTTTTTTTTTTAAATGAAACACCCTGCTTTTCTGTGTTGCATTGCCTGTTTAATACTTGTACATTGGTAGATCCGTAAGTGTGCTCAAAATATCCAGTATTGATGGGGGCCAAAGTAAAATTCCAGGGCAAATCCCTTCTGATATCAAAAAATTGAGGTATCTTTCCTGAGAAAGAGATGGAACTGTCTCCCCACAGTGTGTGACTGTGTTGGTTCAGTAGCCCAAGAAAAAAGGACATCCCCTTCTTGATGGCAGAGAGAACATGAGCCTGACCCTACTAGAAAAATGCTCCTAAGGAGAAAGTCTTCAGAAACTTTGAAAAATGTGGGAACCCCTCAAAAGGTCATGAAGCAAACCATTGCAATGGATCTTTAGCTGATCCAGACCTAGGATTCTTTTGTAATTCACACTTTATTCAGAAACAAGCTGTGTATGACAAGAAATTAAAGAGGAAAAGCAACTTTGTGCTCTTTACAAATATGCTCCAAGTAAAAAAACATACAAACAGATTGCAAAACACATTTAAGTTCAGAAGATGCAATCTTCCAGAGAGACATGCAGATAGAGACTTGCAAAATAAAAGTACTTTTCTTGGGTAATTATCTTAATTGGCTCCTTTTTTTTTAAGATCAACTTGTGCTTCTTTTTTGTGATTTTTTTCTGTTTAGTCTTCTAGCATAGACTTGGAAAATGACTTTTTAGAACAGAGTGCTTTTATATTTAATGCGATTTTCTGGATTTGCATTTCCAGGCCAATGTATGGGTTATGTCCCTTTTTTGTCTAGTTTCTCAATTGCCTGAAATAATGTATCATGTCATAGATGCCTAGTGAAGTAAAGTTTTGGGAGTCATCATTGGAAGGCGCAAGATGGATATGAAAGTTTAAGTTCAGCCACCTTCACTTTTCCTGAAGCTTAAAAGGCTGAATTTTGTTTGATAAATGAAAGCTATTAAGAAGATGCCACCTTTTTACTGAGACACCAAACCACCAACTTAAGTTACTAAAACTATACTTGTCACAAGAGTATAACTCATTTCCTCATCAATTTGAGCATTCTTGCCTATTCACCATGTGTTTAATGGAATGTAAAGACTATTGGAAAATGCTTTGGCTTCTTTCCTTCTATTTAGTTTTGAGTTTTTCACCTTAGTCCACCAAACCTTAACTTTCCAGCAGAACTAGTTTGTAATTCTAATCAAATTGGGCATTCTCCAACATTGCAGTTGGCTATGTGGTGCACTTGCTGCCACAAACTGCCTTAGACGTGCACACTCTTCAGCGTTAATAAAGGATTAGTAAGTTTTTTATTGAGAAGACATTTTTACATTCATTTAATCTGAAATCCTTTAGGGATTCTAGAGGTAGGCGCTATATAAACACTTGCATGATTTTCTTTTACATATATTTGGACCAAAATTAAAAGAGAGGCCATTTTTTCTTTGCAATGATAGTTGCGATTCTTCTTATTTTTAATTCAGACAATCTTAAACAGTGGCTTATAAATCACAAAGGTCAGCAGAAACTCCTACCTCACTTTCTAGTACCATCTTCAGATACCACTCTGACTTTTCTCACCCATCACATCTGTAAGTCTTCACTAGATTTTAAATAAATGTAAATTAGTTTCACAGAACTCAGTTTAGGTAAGAGGAAATTTTCCACAGTCCCATATTAATAACCACAACAGCTGATGACAAGAGTATTTCTGTTCTCATGAAATTTCTGTAAAAAAGCGACACATTCTACAGACCTGTTTTTAGAAAGCTATAAGAAAAAATAGACATTGTAAATGAAATGTTAAATCCTTTTAATCTTTCAACAGACTACTATAAACAATACTGTTTCCTAAAATATACTTATTGTCGTGATATCTATTGAAGCCCATTATTCATGAGGTAACAATGGTATTTTTCTTGCTGCATGTACTCTTTAAACTTCTCTGGGGATACGTGTTTCATTCCAAGTATGACCACAGATTTTATATTAATAAAAGGGACTTTGCTTTGTCTATATATCTTCCCCATCACGTAAATTTTCCTTCCACTGGTATCCGTTTAACCATTTCATGCTTTCAAAGCTTAAAGTATGTCTTACTTCCTTCTGTTTACAGAATTATATGCCTTAGACCAGAAAAGCGTAATGGAAATCAAACCTCCCATTTACATTTAATATCAATGCTATTTTCCAGACCAAGAATAGATTATTTGCCCACCATTATGAGAGCCCTCATCTAATGAAATACGTATATTCATATAAAGAAGATGGAAAGTCAGCACAGGTGTACACCTTCAAGTTGAAAAGCAAAAGTTCTTTGTGAAATGTCTGGCTGCAACTGAGATGGCTGTGTCAGGATTATAGATAAAAGGATAAAATCCTTCAAGTAAGTTAGTAGTTCTAATGATTCAAGTGGCAACTTGCAGAGCTGGTTTTTATTCAACGGAGTCCTTGGTCTTATTCTGGTCTTGTTAATCATTTACTGTATGGTGATGGAAATATCAGATTCCCTGCATATCAGTCAGAAAATGCATATCATTTTATTTATAACAGTGTTTTTACAAGGCCCACTTAATTACAGCCAGATTCTGACAATGTATTGAGTAGCCCCAATGAGTTTATTGAGTACTTCCAGTGACCCCTTGTAGGAAAATGTGCTATTAGCATTAGGAAAAGTAGCTCAATTGATTCCTCAGTGTTTAGGAGATCATTTGAAATCCCCAGGTGCTAGATAAATGCAAAGTTATATGTCTGTTATGTATAACTCATACGGACTACAAGAAAATAATTGTCATGCAAAGGGGTTCACTAGCATGCACCCTGCCTCCCATTGACTTCATTAAGTCCCTGTGTGGGAGCAAGAGGCTGTAATTTGCAGATCCCTCTGAAGAACTGGGTCTTGACAAGGTAATCTCAGCATACATCATGTTTCCACCAATGAGTTTGATGGAACATAAAACAAAATTGTGGTGACAAGAAAATCCATCAATGGCACACCCAGTAGATTCCAATTACGTTAATTAGAGTAGACTTTCTAATGAGTGGAATGTCAAACACTGGATCCATGCCCAATGCTAATCATTCATTCATTTTGCGGCTGGTTCTAATTCACATTATGCCAAGGAGGTTTCATGCATTCTGACACCAAACTATGAGCAAAGTGCTTCTGCTTTAGAAATAGAAATAGAAGTACAAGCACAAGTTTGACTTACTAATTAAACGTGCCAGAGTGCAAGATATATTGCTAAATGTCATTCTGTCCCTATAAATGCAGGCATCAGCCAAAGCACCAAAAGGGTGTAAAGCAGTATTTATAATAATTCCACAGCATAAGCAAGACCTGAACCACGTTCAGGAACATGCTAGTTCCTAGCAATAGGACCATGTTAGTTTCAACATTCCAAGAATATTCAAAAATTTCAAAATTCTCAAACAGTACTGTAATTAGCCTGGAGGAGGAGGGGAAGATGAAGGAAGGTGTCTCCCCCATAGATTGGCTCTCTGAGGAGAAAAGGTAAAGGGTGTAATTATTAACAGTTTCCGCTAACAGTAACTACCCTGTTATTCTCAGAAGTCTACTGAAGTGGCATCCAAATAATAAGGAAAAGTCCTGGAGGTAAACCTGTTACATCAAAAGGGTACTGAAGTAGCAGGGTGTATCTGAGTATACCGAAGCCATGGAGTGATAACCGCATGAATACTAACCTGATATTCAGCTAAATGCTTTGTATATGATCTAAGAAATATGAATATGATCTAAGAGTTCCAGAAAGGTCCACTCCAGAAATATATACTGCTTGCATTCAGGGGAAATATTCACCTGCACCAGTAGCTTTAAGACATAAAAAGTTAGCTGCCATCTGCAGATAATTAAGCATGTTTGAGCTTATTTTGTATTAGCTTCAACGACTGATGAGGATGGATGTGCACTAGGGCACCCAGCTGTGCACTGGAGAGGCAGAAGCGCAGACACATGTCCCTCTCTTCTGATGGTTTGGCTGCAAGGACAGGAGCCTTCCCCCGAATGGGAAGAGGGTAGATAGCAGTAAAATCCCAATTCACTGCAGGTACTCTATCCAGACTCTTATCTCTTGAGTTCACTTTCTATATTTGCCACCTACTTATTGCACAGCAACTAACTAACCGCATTTTCAAGCTCAGATGCAGACGATTATGCCTTCCCGTCCATGCTCAGGATACAGGCATGCACAGGTGATTAGTATCTTCAGCATGGTGTGAAGGGAAGTTGTTCGATGCTTCTACAGCCTTGAATGAGTGCTTGGATATTGATTGGGTTCTCATACACAGTTTTAGGTACCCCAACTTGTTAATACTGAATTAAAGACATAGTTTTAACTTAAGCAGTATATATGTGAGCTATACTTTGTCTGTCTGGAAGGAAGCTGCAGCTAGATTTTCTGTCAAGTTTACTACAAAATAAAGTCACAGTCTTTAGTTACTCTGTAGATACTCTCCTGATTAATTGTGTTCATAGAGCTCTGGTTCCTCAGCTTCTACCCTCTCGTGTGCTGATGTTAACAATACCAAGCAAGATGGAAAGTGAATCAGTGAGTAAGTGACATCCCAAGACACTATGACTGCAGTAATGTCTAAATATTTATCAGACACAAGACCTAACAGGATAAGTTCTTGGTATCAGCTGTGTAATTTTCTTTAATAAAAAAAAAAAAAAGTCTTTTAAAAGGTATTTAAGATTCCTGGAGGTGCTAAGAAATAAACTGCAAGCTGCAATGGTTTTTCAAACTTATGCTTATTATGTAAATCATTATACAGTGAATGAGAATAACTCCATTTTGTCTAAACTTATGGATGGATTAACTGATTTATATAAAATAAAAATCTTCCTGAACTACAATTCATGCCTTTTTCAGGTTTGTCTACGTTTTATCTGTTTCTTTAACTTGGACAATATATCATACGGGCACAAAAATACCCTTAACCTCTTGACTTCATAATCAAAAGGACAGATGCCTAAATGAGATCTCTCACTAAAAAATTCACAAGCAAAAGATTTGAAGGATATTGGAGGAATGATTAAAGTGATAAACAGAGCTTGAAATGTTTATGAACAGAAAACAGGGAGTAAAGATAATTTCTTAAGAGTTGTTTTTCATTTCCCTGTTTTTCAGCCACAATAATTCAAACATTTTTTTTCTTTTAGCTTTTCAGACTTTCCTTTTAAACAAACTTTTTAAACTGGCAAAAGAAGAGGAAAAGTAAAAGGGAACCTTTCATGTCTAACAAGAATGTAGAGAGTTAAAAAATTCTTCATCTATATTAATAATGACAGCAATGGAATATCACAAATGAATTGGCTAGCTCTATATTTGACATATAAAGACAGAAAATTAGGAAGGCTAATATTTCATGAGATTTCAAACTTCTGTTCAGATATATACCTTCGGGGAAAGTTTCCAGATTTTTAGATATTTATTTCGGCCTTTTTGCAGTTAATTTACTGCTACCTCAAAGATTCTTACGTATAACATAGAGCTCTGATCTGTAACTTACAAGTCTGAAGTAAATTATGCTAGTTAGTCATTGCAAAGCCATAAGTAAATAATCAGGAATCAAGTGAACAGGCCTTCAACTCATCTGAACTCATAAAAACCAATTTTGAAGAGCATGCACAGTACCCTTCTGCTGAAGGTCAAATTCTGACTGATGCAGGAAAGTGCATGAAGTCCATAAAGCGCAGCAGCACCGTTGAAGGAGAAGATCGCCAGTTTCCCCACATATGCTGCTGCAGCTTTGCAGTATGTTTCAGGTATTAGAAGACCATGCACTCCTCTTTCTTTCATGGCACATACTAGGAAGTTTAGAGTCAACACAGCTACAGTGTCCCAGCACAGGATGAAAAAGAAATGGAAAGAAGCAGGAAAATTTCTTGGGTTTCCTCTCACCCATAATATGGTTTATCCTCGAGACATGCCATGGCTCCTCCTCACACGTGATTCTCTGAACTTCAATTCTGCTGGGACTGATAAAAGTTTGACAAATTACAAGAGTCCTTCCAGAGGGACAAATGCCCTAGGAATTTGTTTATTTATTTTATGTATGTACTAACAAGGAGAATAGTTTATGTTATGATTTTTCCTTTCTTTTTAAGTTATTAGTTCTTTCCCCATGCACTATTTTGTTGCCAAATCCCTTCCTTTTCTGACTTCCTTTCTTTTTATTGCACATCTACAACATCTGTCCTCACTTTAACAGATCTGCCTTCTTTTAGATCTTTTCACAATTTTTCCTTCTGTACAGATGAATTCCTGCAAAAAGGAAAATGGAACATACTAAATAATATCCCAAGGGACCAAACTTCCTGAAAAGTGATGTGCAACTTTAAGGAGTTGCAGTGGCTTTTTCTCTGAATTTGAACTGGTATCGAGGCAGAATTTGATTACAACAATAATCATCTGTTCAAATTAAGCAGGTTTTCCATTCCTTTTTACAGGAACAAATAATTCTTTCTAGAGCCCATTGACAAGTGAGGTTAGAAATCAAACTGAAGATATTAATAAAAATGGCCAGCAGACCTTGTACTAGTACAAATTAGTGTATTTTTACTGGATCGGTGGAGAGATGTCAAAATCTATCACATGAGGATCTTACCAGCCATTTTAAAACCATCAGTTAAGAAAATCATCATCATCAATCAATTATCATCAACAATTAAGAAAAAAATTTAGTAGTTTCTACAATAAAGTCAATTTGAAAGCTATGACTATAACATCTTACTGCAATTTTTCCTATTATTAATCCATAGAAAAGGTTAAAAAGTTCTTTAAACTTTCAATTTGTTATTATTCTTTTTATATAATTTATTTCATGTTTTTCATAAGATCACATATTAATAATAGTGAAGCATTATAATTCAAAGCAAATTTCATTCACTTGTATTTTGCAAAGATTGAAAGATAAAAATATCACATAAAAATTTGTTTCAAATGTTTTGGTAAATGAAGGATTAAATCAGTGATTGTTTAGGTGCTCCATCTATTGCATTTAAGTTATACTTATAGACTTTGATGCATCATATAGTGCTCTACATTCAGATTTCAAACTACCATTGCAGCCTGAAAAGTTCATCTTTTCATGATAACATCTTCATTGCCTAGAAGCTACCACTTTGGTTAACATTTCAAGGATCAGGTCAGCAGTCTTCCCAGATAAATTCACAAGTTAGTACACTCTGCTAAAAAGTCATGCTTCCTCAGAAACTGCCTATAATAGACATATCAAATACATTGGATGATTTGTAATACATGCAGGGATCAGTGGGTCACATTAAATAAAAGTAGATTTAGTAAAATTGTGTGGCCTACACTGTATCATAAATTATTAAAATTAATGAACCTGATCCCCTCTGCAGATTACTCCATGGCTGACACCGGTATAATTTCATTGATATTAATGATTCACTTCCAGTTTCACAGTGATGTAAAACTGGAATAATAGCATGATGATTCAGGTCTAATACTGTTAAATTAGCTGCACCATTTACATTAACAGATGGCAGGCAAATATGTCTTCGTTCATTCATTCAACCCAGGTGATTAGGGAGTTCTTTTTTCTGTCCACTATTATATGGCACATTAATCTATATGTTTCATATGCACCTATATAACAGCTTTTGGATCCTGATCTTCAGAAATGTAATTTTAGTATGGTGGGAAGAATTAGAGATTGAAGGCTGGGATGGAGGTTGTGTCAGAAATTGAAAGAAAGTTGTAACCTGAGCTATAACATATACATCTCTGCCCTCTCTGGGATATTCTCCTCCTCTGGTGCATGCCTTTGGTCTCAAATACTGTTAATGAACTGACCAGCCTTCCACTGCGCCATTGCACTCTGTGCGATAGGCTTAAGGCTCTGCCGTTGCATGACACAACCCTTCTGACTGTGCTTGGTGGAGGTTCTCCTCTAGGCCAAATGGAATAAACAGATCTAGATTTACCTCCACTTGCTGCTTTGAAATTCAGTGAGTGAAAGAGCAACACTGTCAGAGTGCACTGATGTTTAAGCTATTACGCAAGTTAAATCTAATTAACTCATTGCAACTTTCTGATCACAGAGGTTTTTTTGCTTAAATACAGACAAGTCATGTGTTTGACTTGGAAAATCTAAATAAGAAAGAAATATGATGGTCATGCCTCTGTTACTTGTCCACACCATAGCTGTTCAACATGCCTAAAAATCTATTTTATAAGCAAAAAGCCCTGTGACTGAATATAGCTTTAAATGTGAGTGCCTTTGACATATAGCTTTGCTTTTGACATACTCTAGTTCTTTGAGGTTGCAGTATTTTTACTGAAGAGAATAGCTCTAAATCAACAAATGAATACTGTTACCTAAAATGATTTTGTTCTTATCCTTGTTATTTCATTACTATATATTAAAGTGGAATGGAGAAAAGCCATTGTATTGTAAATACTAAAAGAGCTATACAACCAAAATTAGTAAGTTTTTAATAATGTATTGCTTTGAAACATGGCTAGTCTGAAATACATTTCCCAGTATATAAACATTGAAAGAGATACTGTTTTCTTCGAAACCTGGTACAAATATGTACACAAATACTTATAGTTTAAACCTGACCATTGGAACTGGAATCATTAGAATGTTTGCACAAAACATTTCCTTTTTCGTACTTCCAAGTGTATAAATACACTACGGTCATCCAAATCTGAGGCTTACAAAGGAATATGGCTTGTTCAGTGAACAATTTATGTTCTGCAAGCTGGGTACCTTTAGGGCACCTAAGTACTTGAAAGTCTATCAAATAGTAATGGACTTTCAGTGAAACCAATTGGAAAGCTTACCTTTGATTAATTTAGGTTTTGTTATATAATCATGGAGTTGCAGTTAAATTTCAAAATTTCATGAGAATATGAAAACTGATTATACCATTCAGAGTAACTGGTTAAAAACATTTTCACTTCAAAAAAGTTTCTGAAGTTCTGAAAGTGCTGAATTAAAACTTTTTCCTTTCTCCCCTGCTGTTTGGCTAACTTTTCTTGTTAGTTACATTGCTGTTAAGTTTTCATTATTGTTCATTATTTGAATATTCATGTTCATCTTTCTAATACAACTATGGTATTTGTTGGATGTCAGAAAAGCACAGAGCAGTAACACTTTCGTCGTAATACGGGCGTGAAATAGATGTGCTGTTATGCAGAATTCTAATTAAGTTCTGTTGCCAGTTTAGCAAGTGGAGTAGTGCAGCACTGCAGCTACTACAGTTTTCCCATCTTCTTCCCACCCATTATATTCTCAAGTTTGCTCAAAGTGAAAGTAAGTAAACTTTTATTTACAGAGAAGTTTGGTATAGCTTTTGTTAGTAGCTTTATTAGTGCCAGGACAAGTTACACTTTTTTTTTCTTTTCTGGAACTCCTATGCACTTCTGTTGTCTTTGAACGGCATCGGGACTAGCCTCACTCCAAGTATCAGCAGACTCAGCAAGTGAAAGGCTGTGGGTTTGAACTGCTGGTGAAACAGCTGACACTAGAGCAAATAACTATGATGACGTGATGATAGATACCATGGTATTAAACTGGCACTTGATTGCTTGTGGTTGAAACATGAAAGAGGATTTTTATGCGGGAAAATCGTTATCCAGAAGAGATAGAGTGGTTTATTATGTCTAGACTTGAATAGTTCTTCACCAAGAATGATGCTGCAGATATGTTGCTGGCACAGTACTACACAAATTTATTTCTTTGCTAATATAAAGCCTTTGTGTTTTGGTGGTGGTGGTGGTGGTTTTTTATTTAAAGCATCATTAGCATTATGTAAAAGGATTGATGACTGTGTTTTAGACTTCCTTTTGCTGATAAATTCTTTTATTTTCTTCCATTCCTAAGTTGCAGTACCTGAATTTATATGTAAATAGAAAAACCTTACTTGATATATAATAAACTATAATTAAAATCACCTAATAAAACCAAGAAAAATAAAAAAAGAAAAGGAAACCACACATTTCCTGCAATTTGAGCTACGATCTTATTTCTCCTTGAAAAAGAAGAAAAAAAGACTTTTTAACACTCCCTAGAAGTCAACACTTGGCCTCTGTCAGAGCAAGGAAGGAAGCAGATTCCAAAGATAAGGAAATACAAGGGGTTTGCCAGAAAAGTGTTCTCTCTGCAATACCTTGTCATCACCCTTTCATTAAAAAAATGTTATTATGATATAATATTATTTTTAAATTTGGCTTAATCCTTATATGCTTGTCTTTTGCCTTCAAGAATAACTTTTAAATGTTTCTTCTCTTCTGATAAGCCACTGCTTTAAATTTGGGACACCATGAAATATCTTCAATTAGGTACTTGCAGTTTTAGCTGAATGATCTTATGCAATGTCAAGTAACCTGAAGCACGTGTTGTGTCTCATTAAAAAAAATCCTTCTTTCTCTAGAAGCATGTAGCAGCTGGCATTGATAGCAAAACATCTGTACTCCACCCAGGAGTCAGTGGCTATGCCACTCTCTGAATTAGAGTGTCAAGCACATTCCTTGTACCTGTGCATGCATGTTTATACTATAGACTAGCTAGATAAATGTATAAAATATTCACTTCACGAATATGAATTTGACTATCCAAAAAACTTGAGTTTTGTACCCTTCATTTGGAATGTATTTTAAAAGGCCAATGACATTGAATAAAGGACTCTGCACAGCTTCTTTCAAAGTAGAACCATTTTCATTAGGATTTGATCTGCTGCTGGAGGTATTTTCCTCTGTTTAAATAGATAAATCTAATAAAAATGAACTTAGGATATTTGCAATGTTCTTGACTCATTTTTCACAAAAGGAAGATAGAGACTAGAAGGCCTACGGTGATATCTTGCTCCATAGCTCACAGAAGTTTTGAATCCTGTTTAATCCTTAAGTTTGTTCTATGCTCTTTTTCTCAGCACAGCTTTGCTTTTAACATTTACCTTCTTGACAGATTCTCCAAGACATTACATCATTTCATGCAACACAGAATATGCACCCTAGGGGTGCCCATAAACCCCCTTTGATTACCTCCATGCAAGGTACAAACTAGTGTTATAAGTCATTTAGTTTACATTGTCTTCTATGTTATGAACATCCTTTTAGTGATTCCATTGCATAGCCTGTATACATCTATTGCATCTGAAGTAATAAAACTCTAAGAGCACACAATAGGTAGGTTTTTCCTATTATTATGAATCAAAATAAATAAAAATTCTGCCATAACTGAGAGCTGTACATCTTTAGGCAGTTCCTTTCAGTAACAGCATTTTAATTAGGGTTACATATACGCCAACCCTTCTCAAGGGAACATCTTATTAGAATAAGAATGAATAACGTGACTGCTCTCCTGAAAGCAAAAGCCTTGTAAGCTGACAGTACTGTACCTTTCTGTCTTTTAGATTCTAATGCTGATTAAGGTCAAATTCAAGTCAGAGATAATGCCTCAGCTTTGGTAGTAGCATCATTTGGGGGGCGGGGAGGGAATTTAAAAACATTAGTGTTTTGCATATAATTCACGAATGTGCCAAAGCAACTGTGTATTGTGGAGAAGCTGGAGAGGAAGAGTTAGGCTGAGATTCATACACAATTCAAAAGTCCTCTTCATAACAGAAAACAACTGACTAGTATAAATCTTTCATGATTTACTTGTGTATGATGAGTGAGAGTTACTTGAGTATAAAAGGGGATACTTCATCCTCTTCTAAGATGAAGATAGAAATATACTCAACTGCAGACCAATTATGATGATATTCAGGTATTTTGAAGTCTGTTGAATAGGAAACATGGAGCTGCACTTGTGTGATGATTAGCTTCATTGAGCTCTACTAGCAAATGTAATATTTAACTTCAATCAATGCAGAGGTTAGACAAAGGATGTTTACTGTATTGATGGATTTCATAAGGGATACATGGAGCCATCTGGAAAGGGGTCACTCTTATGAACCTGCTGAAAGAGCTGGCACTGTGGATTTCATAGAAAGTATCCACAGACTTCATCAGATTACTGTACCTGAATCGTGAGACAGCTGCATACTCTCAATCTCACCTTACTTACCGACTGCAGTGTGCAATTACTTGCAAACAACTATTGATTCTGTTAAAAATAAATAGGAATCTACTACGGGGGAGACTGCCGTTTCTAGTGTTCTGAAATGTTTTATTGCCTTCCTGTTGAAATAGTGATGTCTTGCTTCAGGAAAATTATAAGCCTGGGGGAAAAAATGTATCCTACATCTTTGGGGAAAAAGGTTTGAGGACTGCCTCACTATTAGAGAGATTCAAGATCAAGATTATGGGCTAATATCTGAAAATGGGAATCCCAGGCAGCTGAGAATCTAGAAGAAATGACAGGGCAGTTTAAATGTTTAACTGCTTAAAAGTTATGTACATGCAGCTGGTCAGCCTCAAGCTGTTGGGAGCTATGAAACAATATGTCTTTGTAAGGCAAAAAGACAGGGAAAAGGAGATATCTATGCTAAAGCTATTATCATTATTAATCATTCATATAATTACATTTTCCTTTAGATAGTTTATTCATTTTGTACTGAGTAGTTCATAATGTTGTTTCTGTAGCTAACACATGCTTGGAATAATCATTAATAAATCCCATGACTAAGTGTTGTTTTGCAGATTTTGTCTCACACTAGACACTTAAGTACACTGCATTTTTTCACTTCCTAAGTACATATGATTTTGCATCTGGTGCAATTTTCAAACGATATCCTGTGCAGAGTCAGGTTAGATCAGTATTTAGATGACAAACATATAAGGAACCATTAGACTGAGAGTCATCCAGAAATAACTAACTTTATTATCTGCAGTTCTTTTTCCCGCCACCAAAACTGAAATGCTGCCCAAGCACACTGCCGGGAGATTTCTTCTTGAAATCTCTGTCTTCTCTATAAGGCACATCCAAAGTCAGGCTCTAGGCCACTCTGCTTTGGAGTCAAGCTAAGCTTCCTCTTTAACAATAACTGAATGCCAATGATCATAAAAGCTGAGTCTGTCAAACCAGTTACTGCGGTCAAATGTTATATAGAGCATTCTGTAACAAGAGGGAAGGAAGCTCTCATGTACCGCTGGGAAAGGCAAATATAGGCTTTCTGTACTATCGAGTACTCCTTCTAGGTCAAGCACAGAGTGAAGTTGTGATTCCCAACTAGAAGGCACAGAAACCTGAGCTCTGCATCCAGAAAGGTTCTTTTCTTTTTAATATTTTTTTTTCACTTTATGGTTATGAAAAGAGTTGAAGAAATCTCTTGAAGCATATATGCTAGATTGAAAAGTATTAAATTAATAACATGATAAACACTTGATTGAGTGCAACCTGAGGGACACTGTTCAAATATTCATAAGGTCCAATAAGATGAGCAACGGGAAGGCAAAAAGACAGTATACAGTTAGAGAGAGGCTTCAAATTATTCAGCTAAGTTCAAGAGCAATTACAAGATGAAAACAGGTATAGTAGCCAAAAATGAAAGTTTTATAAAACTCAGTTAACACTTTAAATTTTATTAAGATGCACAGACTGGGGTTAAAGTATTTATACACTTTCATTGAGAAACGTCGCTACTTTCTTAAAAAGTCCATTAATAACTTTACTCTTCTGCTTGACATTAAACCTGTTTATATAAACTGCATGCATACATGATTTTTCTGTATAATTTCAAATACAGCATTTTTGAAGGTAACAGGTTCATCGGAGTGGCAATAGCTGCAAATAAAAGGAGACTGAAATCAGAAATAGATGAAAACACAGATATTGCTACATCAGCAAATAGAGAAGTGCCAGCAATTCTGGCTAATCAAAAGAGTCATCTTTGTATCTGAAAGACTAAATGTAGGTGTTTTGATGTATTTAGATGCTATGTGTAATGGAATCTTGGATTCTTCTTGAAAATGAAAAGTAGATTTTGGCACAATTAATTGATTAAACATCTTCTAAATAAAATATATAAAATGTAATAAGATTATGAAATCCATACAGTCAGTTTATTCTTCAAAATGCAAATGTTTCATCTGTCATTTGGTTCTAAATTAGAATTTTGTGTTTCAAATAGGTTGATGGTTGCAAGAGGATTTGATGATTTCAGATACAATGGAAACTTCCTATGGCACAAGGATGCAGAGACAATTTCACTCTCTGCACGAGTGAGTGAAATCCCTTTGTATAACCCACTTCACATGCTACAAAAATTTGCTGCCATAGTTCTTGTGGGACTGAAAATATAGCACATCTTAGACAGAGAAAATCCCTAAAACAAGATACATGTGGCACCGTGAGAAGAGGCATTTCTATTCTTTAAGCACAGACTCGCCTTTCAGTCACTCTGAACTGCTTTTCAGTGTTTCAGAAAGCCCACAACAACTAGCAGTCAACACAGAAGGAAAAACTACAGCCTGAGAATAATGTGCAGTCTTCAAAAATCAGAGAAGCACTTTAATTACTTCTAAGATAACTGTTGTTTTTAAGAGACAAAATAGATGATGTGAAAAGGTGCTACTACATTATTATTTCAGTCTCAAAACAGAGCCTTGTTCTAGTCATTTCATTAGCCCGTAACATCAGGCTGAACTCTGTGTTAATCAGCTTCTTCAAAGCTTCCATTTTGAGGTGAATGAAATTCCCTGTCCATTGGCTAAGGCAGGCAGGGGTTGTGTAGGACAATGCTTTGAAAGTTCCCCGCAATCCCTGGTCCTTTCAACTTCCAGATTTCCATCTTTTTCTCAAGTCTTAGGCCTGCAGCATTGTAGCTTTAATGTATGTTAATGAATGATTGGATTATGCTACTGTTGCCAGAGCATCTGATATGTCTGCATCGCTCCTCTGTTCTGTGACAATGCCTTCAGTGATTAGCTGGGCACATTTAAACATTGTTTGCACTGATGTATAAACTTCTGTGTGGCTGTTAAGCAAGAAGTTAGTGGCAAAAACTTTAAGTATGTAGCAGACGGAGAGCCAAGTACGACGCATCAGTGGCGGATTAGTCAGCACTGCTACACAGTGCAGAGAGAAAAGATTAAACGTTCTTCATTTGCTAATTATGTTGGAGACTGTTTACAAGCAGGAATAACCTTCAAGTCTCTTTTTTCAGTTTAACTCATTAATTAGTAGTCACATCTGTTTAATAATCTATTTGCATGTTTAGATTCTGTATTATATTGATTTGCAGCAATTTCTTCAGCCCTGTCACATTTAAGCTGTACTCACAGAATACAAACTTATGCATGTTCTGTTCCATGAATGCTTTTTAGATTTCCATCTATCTCCCCATTCTTAGCTAGAAGGGTAAAAATCAAAACAATGAAAAATTTCTGGAATAGAGAATTTAGTTCAAGTAAGTAAAAGTCTCCACTAAGTTTTCTTTCTGTTATCCTCTACTTCTCAATTAATGTTAATTTCAAAAGTGGATCCCATTTATTGTATTTTCACAGTGTTTTGTCCTGCACTTTTAAATAGAAGCCAACAAGAGTTGTTATCCAGTCCAGCAGCTAGTGATCGATGACAGATATAGATTAAATTTGCCTGAGACAAGAAGAAAGGGAACCTGGATCTCCTACATCCTCAGTTTCTGTAGCAAACAGTAATATACTAAACTAAAAAAAAATCTTCCGCTGCCAGTGTTACACGCACTTGTCAACGTTCATTTTAGTTGAGCCAAATTAATTTATTTGTTTTACATTAAGAAAGAATTTAGCTGCAGTCTATGAATGTCTCTGATATGTAAAGCTTGGTATTTTCCCCTGTAATTCCATCCCACATCCTTCAATGAAATCCAAAAATTGTTGAGAGTTTTGCCACAGGTGTCACTTGGACTGTGATCTCAACCCTGTTTCATGTAACCCAAGATCCAGCAACTGAATGCCTCTATAAACCTCCATTCCTGTGACTCACTGCGGCAGTGCTGGGACTCCATGTGTGGGGTACTGTGAACGGGCATAAATCCTTCCAAGTATCACATTTTCCAAAGGTTCCAAGTAGCTTAGGAGCCTGAGTTTCATTTTCAAACACAATTTAAGTACTAAGGAGCCTTTGATTCACAATTAATGGTCCCTGAGCCATTTAGGAGAAAATACATGAAAAAGATTTGGGCATGGCAATGCAACATACCATTCCTGTCCAAGCCCAATATCCTCGATATTTGGAGGTGATCTAAGAAGGAAGTGTGAGGTCAGAACCCCTCTTTTACACATTATTTACTTATTTATGCCAAATAAAAGAGTTTAGCATGAGATGTTTAGAAACACCCAGTTGAGACAGTCCCGGGCTCAACAACAAGAAGTTTGTGATTTGGAAAATAAGCACCACCCCCATCTGCCACGGTAGTGTGTTAGTTACATTGGCAGTTGAATCAAAGACGTCACAAGCATAGGCATGCATGCACACACAGACACACACAAAGCCTGTCAGTCCCCCAAATCAGACAGATTCCAGCATTTTGCAGTTCTCTTTCATATATTTTGAACGCTTACTATATCTTTC
This sequence comes from Gymnogyps californianus, assembly GCF_018139145.2. NCBI lineage: Eukaryota > Metazoa > Chordata > Aves > Accipitriformes > Cathartidae > Gymnogyps > Gymnogyps californianus. The sequence continues at coordinate 21,757,802 of NC_059478.1, read as the reverse complement.
AGTTAAATACCTTGTTTTCTAAATATCTTAAAGTACGTCTTAAATGTGTTTTGTAAACTGTGAAATCTGTTGTTTTGCAGTCTTTGTGTACTTAGAGACTTCTGGATTCTTATCTCTCTGTTTGTGTAAAGTATAAAACTTCTCTGGAAGTCTATGGAAAAACATCACTTTACAGCAGCAAAGAAAATAGTTGAGGCAATGGATTGTGCCCTCCAAATTTTTGCATACCTTAAAATACTCTAATTTTTCCTTCAGAGAATTCACAGCTCCATCTTCAGTAAATGAAACAAGAACTGCTTACTAATACTACTGACAATATTTGTTTCAGAAACCTAATTTAATAACTTAAATGAAGTGGAAGTGGCTCTTAGCAAATACATCCCTTAAAGGCTTTAGAATGAGAGCCAGACTATAGAAATAATATTTCTCTCTAGAATGACAGTTTTAAAATGACTGCAATGATTTGTAGGGTAAGCTATTAAATTGTACTATTTGTATACAATGCTTGCTCTTAACAGCCTCACAGCATCTATTTGCAAGTAATTATCCTTACTGTGGTATTTGCCATGTGCCATCAACTTAGCTTACCATTACCTCTACCGGTAAGTAATACAGCTAGTGAACTCTTAGGTAAACGTTGAAAGGTTTCATTGTGGACCACCATGTGCAAAATAACTGAGAGTAGAAACAGATAATGCTGATGAGGTGTTTTAAGACTCCATTGACCTTATATCCCATTTCTTAACAATTTTCCAGTGATGTAAATAACAGTTGTTCCATACCTCCTCTTCAATACTTACTCTGTTGGCACAGTTGTTGAATATTAAGAACACATGGCTCCCAGGCTTGGGGACAACTTCTGCTGTGGTATGCTTCAGGAAAACAGGTTGTTTCTTGCTGCTAATCCAGAAGGGTTTTCCAACTGACTTGCAAACTCAGAGTCCACCTATCTGCAGCAATAGAAACCTGAGACTCTTCAGTTTGCTTTATGGTACATATTATTATTCCGTGCACAGATTCACAGAGCAATCGTACAGGCTTTTTCTAGAAGGACATTATAATGTGAGTCAGCTACAGCCATGAATTTTATTAACTTTTTTTGTTAGGAACTGCATTAAATGGCAACACTAATGCACAGATGAGCTCTGCAATGTTCCTATTCCAAGGCTGAGCAGATGGCTGTTTCGATGTGTGCTTGCTTTCATGTTCTCCATTTCATGCAGTGTCCCTTATCTTAGGCAACCCACTTATATTTATGCTGCCGGAGAGCCTTTAAACTTGCTGGAAGTTTATGGAGTAAAGGGATGGTATGGTGGAAAAGCCAGAGGGAAAACTCAGATAAGACTCTGGTTGTGCTTTCTCCTCTACTTGATTAACTCAGGAAGCTGCTTAGATTTCCAGTCCCTTTTGTGGCAATGGAGAAACTAATTTGGTAGGGAAAACCCAGCTGAACCCTATTTCAAAACCAGAAAAAAACAAGGGTCTACAAATTTCCAGTAACACTCTCTTTCTTTCTCTCCCAACATAATTTTTGTTACATTTTTCCTTTTCCTTTTTAGCTCTGTACAAAGACCCAATTTACATCTAACTGTAAAATAATTTTTGGAATAAACAATTCAAACAGTAGAGAACAATAAGAACTACAGGTGCACAGGTCCTTTGACAAGTAACTCACTGATGTTACAAGAGAGGTATTCAAACTGAACCACTGAACCTTTAGAGGCCACTGTTCTGTTCCCATTGCAGCTGGTATTTTCCTTCTAATTTGCATTTAAATGCAGGCAGATCCAGATATTCACTCTTCTTCCCTTGACAGGCTTCTATTGCAGGTGGTGCAAAATGCCCAGCTTTTTTTTTTTTTGGATCACGCTCCAACCAGCGCTCTGACATGTTCCTCAATGATACATGGAATTATGGAGCTTTCCCATCTTCCATGTGGCCCAGCCCGCTCCCTGCTAACGAACAACTTTACAGCAGGAAGCCTGTGGATGAGGAGCTGTTACTTTGCCTTATTACCCCAGCACCTGACTGATTGCTGTGACATGAAGTGGTCTGGTGCAACTCGTATATGCTGCCAACTTGTTAGTGCAGACAGAGGCTATGCAAGCGCTATGGGATGAGAGTGTCATGCAGCTCCTCAGAATATGGCTTTAGTCAAAATGTGGAAATCCGCCCAGGCTGCAGATTACTGGCTGTGTCTGATTAAACTGTCTCCTGTTAGGATTTGAGAGTAGAACCTCAGCCGCAAGGAAATGAAATGCAGAAAACCAGTGTTAAATCGTGTTAAATATGAAGTATGCTTAAATGGTAAACAGTAATGCTTCACTTCCCACCTGTGATCACTGTGCACTCCAAATATTGTACTTTATTTCCTTATTACCCCAGTTGAAGAAGTAGCACAAGAATGCAACAATTATGAGATTCAACAGCCGGTGAGGAGCTAGTGAAGGAATCGATTACCAGTTCTGCATCCTACTATGGTTCAGTTTAACTCTAAAGATACTCTAGAAAGACATGCATCTTTCACTGGTATGGGTGTACACAGTTCTCACCAGCTTTCTTATGCCATTAAGACTTCATACGTGAGAAGAAAATTTTCAGATATTCAGAAAGGAATACGGAGCAAATCAGCAGTAAACAGTGCATAACTCCCTTTGCCTGAAACACTTCTCTGGCTTGAACTCCAGCCAACAAGCAGTTGTTGACTGGCATGTGGCTTCTATTTTTCTTTAAGCATCAAACTCCCAATTTTTCTTTATCCGTTCTGACACTCATGATCCTCTCAGTCACACATACCTACTCCCCTTTGCTTCACTTCCTGCTATTTCATACAGATAAAAAAGAAAAAGATTCACAACACCTTGTCGAGGCCTCGAGAAACTAAACCACTTGCTCAAGTTATGAAAAGAAACTGGTAGAAAAGCTGAGTCAGGAGTCTAGGTCCTGTGCCATAATCTCCATTTCAGTTTCTGTCCATCCCCAACATACCTGTGTATCATATGTCACCAATATGCATAAATACTTTCTTTTATTTTAATTTTGATTAGCAAAATTTAAATGTTTTAGCATGGCAAGTTTTCAAATGATCTTTTTCTAGCTGAACATCATGGATATGAGCATTAGTTGCACAGTAAGAACAGACTGAAAAGGCTAAAGGCAGTGCCAGGGAATCAAAACTAACACCCATTACAATGCATATTCCTTTCTATATAAGGAGGAGAGTCTTTTATATGAGCTAAACTCCTCGAGGTCTTGTTCAGACATGAAACCCAATCAGCCAAAAGTAGCACGGGGAGTAATGCCATGTATTTCCAAAACTCCCTACAGCTGGTTGCACACCCTTCGTATCACACATACCCAAGCTTTCACAGCCTAATTTAGCCTCTTTTTCATTTTAATATTTTTAAATCCAACTAGAAAAATTGTATCATCTATGCACAGCGGGATGTCCCATTATACGTGAAATAAGCTTTACTGGTATTACAGAAATGACAAGTTCATTCTTGATTCTATGTACAAAGCATAATTCAGTTCCGTAAAGCTTATTGCATTCAGAAAACCCAATAGCATCTGTGAGCCTTATGTTATTCTGCCCTTTCACAACATTTACAAACTGATACATATCTCTTCAAGAGGATAAATGTTTTCCTAAGTCAAAAAATGTCAGCTTTAGCTTGGACTGCATTAGCTCTATTGAGCTCTTCAAATACACACCAGGTTAATGAAGACTAAACCATGGTGGGCTATGCTTTTTGATAAATATTGAAGTGCTCTTTGATCCTGATAACCCACAAATGTTCAGCATGAGTGAGTTTTCACGGTCAGCATGCAATGATTTTGATATTTGACTTAATCTGTAGCCCAGTGTGGTTTATTTTCCTTATCTGGATGGTATGCTTAGAACAAGAAAAGACAGAGAAATTAGAACCAGCACAGTAGTAGTGTTCAAAAGCCTTTTTTCTTTTTTTCCTGTTTTGCAAGAATTCTGAGTCAAGCTGACCCGTGGCTTAAAGACATGTCTATACACAAGTCTTTGCAAACAAAAATGCACTGCGATGCCCCTCCTTATGCTGGACAAACTATCTCCACTTTTGCACTGGAGACTACAGTTCAGCTTTTCATTCACTCAGTGGCTTTGTATCAGACTGGGAATTAATAATAACAATATTTTGTACTTGTATCAGTGCTTATATAGCACCTTTTTATCCCAGGCTCTCAAAGCACTTTACAAACATTAATTAATTAAGTCTCACAACAGCCCTGTGAGGCAAGGAGCTATTAGGTGAAATAATTCCTTTCGGTTTCTTGCCTTTGCCATAGGGAAAACAACCGGCATAAAGAGCTTAGTTTGTGCCAAAAAAATATAGCCTGGAAATAATGCTGGCAGGGCTGTATGTCTCATCACTGCAGGAAGCAAGTACTCAAAATCCTTATGCATTAGCAGAACAAGGAGCACTACCACAATCCATGAGCTGATGGGAGAGGCAGGAGCCAGTAGTCTTCACTAGCTGAGCACAGTGCCTTTGTAGGCATACAGGTTATTATTTTAATCATAAGAAATAAAAAGTGAGAGTCTGCCTGCTAAGTTTTCTAATGCTCTTGTGGATCCTTAGGAACAATGCATGACTCCTCAAACAGCAGTTAAGGCTAACTGGTACATAATTGGAAAGAATGAGAGTTGCCACATCTCTGGACATGAAGAATTACCAACACAAGCTGAAGTTGTTTCCTGGATCTGATAAAATTAGCAGTAACCAGGTTATTATACAGACAAGCCAAACATAAAAGAACACAAAGATAAAGGATGACAGATAAACATGTGACAAAGTGTTGTTTAAAAAATGAACGCTAATATTTCAGGCAATGAGTTCAGATGCTAAAGCACAAAACCTCAAAAATAATACAGTGATCTTGATGTCTCATTTAGGGGCACATTTGGTGGTCTGGGGTTTTTTGCCATTCTAAAGGGGCAGACAGGGGAAACAGACTCAGAGCTCACAAAGAAAAAAACTTACAGCTTGCAAAAAAACAAACCTCCAAACTTAGACTTATAGCTTGTAAAAAAAAAATAATGCCATCTGAATTCAATGTTTAGCCAAGCACTGTTTATCAGGGTTTCATTCTGTGCACTAAGAACATAAATGGTTTCTTTTTTCCTGAGGCCAGATTTGGATCACTAACTTGAGTTGGGCCTGAGGGAGAAACACAGCATGTATGATGAGCTGATTAATTACCAGAAATCAAATGCCTTGCAGTCAGGAGCAACGTGCTTGAAAGAAAGCACTAGTACTATAAAAGTGGTGCATATCTACATGCATGCATGGCCAGGCAAGAACACCATGGGGATTAGGTTTCACTGTAGCCTGAAACAAAGGATTTAGGAATGATTGTTTATCCTTGACAGTGTGACCTGTGCCAGTCTTTATTAACAAGGGCTTTCAGTATATGACATTTAAAGTAACAGAACTCTCTTAAATAAACCTCAGGATTTTACCTTCTTAAAACATCACTAGGATTTCAGCTGCTTTTCAGAAACCGTGGTAGTGATTCATAATTAAAGGTTAGGATATGTCTTATTTCAAGCCTTGTGTGCATAAATATAATCCTTTTGAGTCTGTCTCTTAGGAAGAGCTCATTTAAAGTGGAGTGCAAATCTACCAGGGAGCCATAAATGAAGGTAGAATCATATTAAATATTAGGAACATTATATTGGCTAGCTTGGAAAGTTGTTGAAAAATAACAGGATAATAGGAGATAGGTCTGACCATTTTAGTAGATTTTCCCTGTCTCTGAAAGTCATGTGTATATGTATGCAGATGCCTAGTAGTATTTTATGTTTTCTGTACAGGATTATTTCAGAATTACTTTCTCAATCGTGAAACTCAGAGAAATCACAAACACACTTGCATCTTCTAATATGTTATTTCATGCAGTCCTCCAAAACAGAGATTCATCTTGTCTGGGTGGAAGTTTTAATGGATGATTTAATATAAAACATTGTTGGACTGCTTTAAAGTGTTCTGTTTACAGTTGTCTGTTCTGGTATTTATTTGTTCCTTCCACTACTTGCTTGCCAGACAATAAATAGTACATTGTCATCTCACTAAGAGTATTTCTGCAGTTGGAACATTTTTTCCTGTACCTATGAACTACCCTTTGAACCAGTAAATGTTTCAAAATAATATGGGTACTGTAAGTGAGGCTGTGGCAAGGATATGACAGGCTGACTGGGAAGCAGCGGAGGACCAAGCCAGATGATGGTTTCCTAGTTACAAACTGTAGTTATATAACCCTGAAAGAAATTTTTGCCTAAAAAACAGTGACGGGCATGATATGTCAATATTTTCAGCTGGATTCATTTAAAACTAAAATAACTTTTCTTTTTATTTTCTCTTTTTTTTTTTTCCAGTGTTTCTTTGTCCTAAGAGAAGTATCACTTAAGAAAGAACATTTTGTCCAAATCTTCCCATTTCCCTCTGCTACATTAACTAAGGATAACGAGCAATTTTAGATAGCTGTCAAAGCTCCCCATCTCTCTTTCTAACTTTTTAGGCAATAAACATTTATAGGTGAATTTTACTTTTTTCTTTCTGTCCTGTTGACATATTTTTAATGGTTGATTCTGAAAAAAAAGTAATACCATACTGTAACCAGCCACAACTGAGAACATTATTCATCATTTCAGTATTGCGTGCATGTGTCTTGCTTTCAGCCCCAATGACCGACATGTTCTTTGACCTGAGCTGGGAATCAACACATTTTTTGAACTTCTTTCCCCACCTGGGAGTAGAGAAGCATCCAGTAGAATTAATTTAGCAAGTTTCTCCACTAAACATGCACAGAAAGAGATGAGAGAATGGGGAGTTCCTTTGGATGCCATGGTCATGGTTCCTTGAATTCAGGGACACTGGGAAAGTTGAGGATAATCTTGGTTTTCACTGAAAGAAATTCAGGCAAAATACCACTGCAAGACAGCCTTGAAAATTATTATTTATACCTCACTAGTACACATGTGCCACCAGGTATATCTTTTCCAAATGAAAGCAGTTCTGTATGGCATGGTGATATGTATAGCAAAATATAAAAAAAATCTGAGCTGGAACAGGTTGCCCAGAGAGGTTGTAGATGCCCCCTCCCTGGAAGTGTTCAAGGCCAGGTTGGATGGGGCTTTGAGCAACCTGGTCTAGTGGAAGGTGTCCCTGCCCACGGCAGGGGGGTTGGAACTAGATGATCTTTAAGGTCTCTTCCAACCCAAACCGTTCTATGATTCTATAATTCTGTGTGGAGCAGCCATAAACACCCTCCAAAGTACTGGCCAGTCTCCTGAACTCAAGTTACCTTGTCAGCTACGCAGTCTGTGGCCACAAGCATGGTAGCGCTGTAGTATCAGCAACAACACTGGGATAGTGCTAACATTAATTCTCATAAACCATTTGCCTTCTTCCTTAGCTTCCCCTTATACTGATGGAAGGATAATAATACCATAACGCCGCTTGGCAAAGCTGTGAAATAAATGGAAGGAAAGCCTTCAAACACCATTGGACAACATGCAAACAGAGAGAGAAAGATGGCGAGAAAGAGATAGGTTTCCCCCCACGCCCAGCTACAGCATTGTTGGGGTACAGAGCTCAAAACCTTCAAAGTAGAAGAAACCTCTTATCTAAAGATCTAATTTTCTTCCCCAAGAACTGTAATGCTAATCCTATTAGCATATTAGTGTGTGATCATGGCTCTAGAGTTACACACAACATTCACATCAAATTTGAACATACTGTGAAAGCAGCTGTGAGGGCTTGATGAACTCAAGATAAAAAGAGCTGTATTCATGAGCTGCCGGCAACAGCAGCAGCCCCGTGCTAACAGGGAGACAAAGTGGAGAGGAGCTGGGGCTGCACAGCTGCAGCTCCAGCAGGTCACCTTGACAGGTGGGCTGCTCTTGTTGGTGATGCATGTCGGGCTGCAGCAAGATCTAACACTCTTCTTACCTCATCGGTAAACATACACTTAAGGCCCTTCCTCCTCCTTCAGCATCTCTGTAATCCAGACTCCAAGTCCCTTGCGAAACTGTGCCACAGGTACAAGAACTGCAGGAAGACAACCTGAAACGGGGCACAGAGATAAGCATCTGTATTCACCTCTGTGTCATAATGTCATGCAAAGTCAAAGTCTGCTGAGATGAAAGGCAGATGTGAAACCCAAGATAGATAGATGTGCAACAGTTCTCACTGGGGTGGGGAGGGGGGCTACACACAGCCAGCAGTAGCCTGCAATTATCTTTATTGAAGCAACTATTTTAAATTTTAAAGAAACAGTTCCAAAAAAGAATATGAAATCTTCTTAATACGTATTCCACTCTTCTTTTTTTCCCATTTGTTATCTAAATTTCAATTATTAAAACCGCTAAATGCCCATCTCAGCTCTCTAGTTTGGATACTTTTATCCTTAGTACCTAAGCAGCTGTAGTGATGATGCTTCTCCATAGGAGTTTGATGATGGAGTGAGTCTTTGACTCATACCATTAAGTACAGTAAATGTGGGGATTGCTTACAGCTCAGACATTGCCTCCCAGCCACCACCCTCTTCTGGCTCCTCACCACCATCACTACCACTTATATTTTTTGGCAAACAGCCCATTTCATGAAACAGTGCCTATGTCCAAGTGTGAAACTGTGGCACTTATCTTGAATTTCCTCCACTGTTATTGTGCCACTTATCTCCCGATGAGAGTCTATGACATCAGCTAAGTGAAACAACACCTGTTATTCTTTTTTTAATACTTACTTATTACTTAAAAGTGAAAACACTGAAAAATAATGCAGAAAGTGATTTTAACCTTTATTATTTCTGCTTATTATTACAGAATTAATATGTTGAATCCAGCTGGTATCTCATTCACTCCCACAGACTTTGTATGGCAAGTGTCTGCTATTTCAGAGAAAGACTCTGTAAAGAAGGCATTTTCAGGATGCGTTACCCAAAAGAAGGGCTTTTCTTCTGCTCTCTCCCCTCCAACGCAATGCGTTTGATATGAGACTTATATATGATTTACACCTCAGCACTATCACTTTGGATACTCTCACCATCCATATGATTTTTTTTTATTTGTTTTTAATCCTGCTAAAACCAATGCTGCCTTTTGGCAAAGAGTTCCATGGTATAATTCTTCTTCGTTGTGGAGACAAATATTTTCATTCCTCAGCTTTAAATTTCATCTTTTAACTGAATATCCCTTTGTCTGTGTAATAAGAGAAAGCCAGAGCTGAATATTCCACTCTCTGCCTTCTATGTCATATATTATTTTATAAAGCTTTATCTGGCCTCCTTGTATTTATCTTTTCTCTAAAATAAACAGTCCTATTTTTTTACTCTCTTCAGAGATTTTTTTCATGCCTTCAGTTATCCTCAGAGATCATTGCCAACTGTTTTCTATTTCTTCTTTCCCTCAGCTTTTTCAACAGAGGTGACAAAAAGTTTTTACCATGAAGCTTGTCAATGGTTCATATAATGACATGAAATGTTTGCCACTTTGTTTTCTATAATTTATAGATGGCATTCCTTAAGGTACACTGGGTTTAATTAATGTTGCAAAAAGCATGATTCCCTTAAATACAAATAAAAGGTGGGGGGGTTTTGAGCCTTATTTTATTTTATACCTGCACTCTTTCTTAAATCTGTCATGTTTATATATGTTTATATGATATATGTTTATATGATAACACCAACTGCCTGTAGCTCTTTCTAGAACCCGCTAATTTCAGATAAAACAAGATTTTACGCTTTATTGATACGAAAAATGGAAATGCATTTGGAGCATTGATTTCTACAGATACAAACTGTCTATGCTGTTTAGCTATATTGGGCTATAAGATTAAGAGAGACAGATCGATATTTCGAAATTCAGCTGAGAGGTACATTTCAGTAGTTGCATTCATACGTGTCTCGTCTTTTGGCTGCCTCCTCTTCTCCCCATCTGCTGCAATGGCTGGCTGCCTGCTCCTGCGCTGGCGAAGCCCTGGCCGCCGGGGCCACTGGGCCGCCGTGCCAGGTGACGGAGCTGCCAGGGCAGTGCACACCCTCTCTGCTGCAGTAGGTCCTTACTGATGTTAACGCTGAAATATTGGCTTCGCATGCCCCTTTAAACGTTGTTACACCTGCATGACATGTACATGCCAAAAGTACAAAATGGAAGCACAGGAAAAACTTGAAACACAGAGAGTAAAGTGCAGTTCATTACACAGTGCTTTGATCTTGAGAAAACAGCCAGCTAATGGAAGAGGACTAACTCCTGCCAAGCGGTGGGGGAGACTACAGGGATGGTGTCGCGTGCCCAAGAAATATCCCAGGATTTCCAAGTCCACTGGCACAAGCTACGGTCATAGAAGGACAATTACACCTTCTAGATAGATTATAGACAGCATAAACCCGAGTCAGGCATGTTTGCCTGTAACCTTGTGCACTATTGAACCAGGCTGACTGGATTTGAAAAAAACTTAAAGACTTACTTACCTGGATGTTTCCTGTCTCTGATGTCAGTGCATGATGATGATGAATGTATATATGTCTAGACATACTCTGATACATATTGCAGATGGAAGAAGTGAAAATTAAATTCCTTGTAAAAAGGAGCAAAAAATGATGGTATTCATTTCCACCAAGATAATGGACAAGGAGAAAAAGAGAAAAGATGCACGTACACTCACATGCGTGTACACATGTACACACACATATACACGTGTGCATTCACATTCGCACAGCCATTGCTGGCTCTGTCGCCTCCCAGTTTGTTTATACCAAAAGAATGAAACATTGTTTACACAGAAATCTGATTTTCAGCTTAATTGTTCTCCCTTATGTCCTGCAGGATACTTCTAAACAAAGTTTTACTTGCTATCTGCTACAGCTAGTTAGCTGTATGCTATTTCATGCTGTTATCTTATCCTATTTATTTAAAAATGAATTTGTTTACAAAAATTACTCTTGTTATAGAATCAGAGAAGCCTAATTAATGTGAAACACCTGTCTATATTTCTCACTATTTTTATTATTATTTCAGCTCCACTGTATTTGAAAAGCTGTTATGCACTGACCACTGTTTTTCTTTTTAATAATTTGCAGCCTAACTGCCTAACTACTCAGTTTAAAACTTCCCAGACATCTCATTAACATTAATGCTCCCAACTTTGCCAAACCCAGAGATTTTCAAGGTCCCAGTGAAAATAAATGGACTTTTTCAAGAAAGAGGTCTGTAGTTTTTCTACCATCTTCAAGAAAGACCAAAAGTCTATTGAAAAATGTTTCATGGAAAGCTCCAAACATTTTTTCTGCATTCTTGCCACTATGTTCATCGTTTGCTTTAGTGAAACCAACCATTGCATTAGCAATGGTGGCTATGTAAATCCTGAGATTATTTGGTCAGACATACTCCTCCTTTCTATCATTCCCTCTTGCTCATTTAACTAGTGACTTTGAACTCCACACCATCATGACTGGGCACAGTTTAAATAACAGGTTCTGTTTCCATATAGGTCATGTTGACATTAAAAAATTTGATCAGTTCTAAGTAAAATATTTGTTGTTTCCTGGGAAGAGATGATAATGTCCTTAGAGAGAAGTTATTCATCCAAGTAATCCTATTTATTTCAGTGGAATTCCTTGTTTGAGAATGTTTTGAGCAGAGAAATAGGTCTACAGCATGGCCCACAGTGATTATAACATTTTTTTTTTTATATTATCACAATTTCAAACATCATGAGAGGGGAAGACCAAGATTTTAGGAGAATGCTGGCTTTCTTCCTCATTGCTGTAAAGTGTGACATTACCTATGAAAGCAAAATAGCCTCCTTGGCTATCATGTGAAAATTCTCCTTTCTAGGGGACAAGACAGATAAAAACTTGTAGAGTTGCTATTTGCTATAATGCACTCGGTTCCCAGAACCCACAGTTTGCAAATGAAGCTGTCCACTGGCGATTTTCAAAAGTAACAACTTTGCAACTCAGGGATTAAATGGAATCAATAAATGTTTGTCTGGGAGACAAAAACATACATGCACAAGCAGAGACACACACAGAATTTCACATACGAGAAAGTTGTTTTCTTGCGACCATCCACCTGGCTGATTAAAAGGCTGGGAGGATTTGTCCTTCCTTAGAGAACTTGCTGATAAATTGTAAGTTACTCTAATGATTAGTAAAAACTTTTAAAAAGAGCAAGTGTCTCTCATGGCCTTCACTTTCCTGCCAGTTTCTTGCTGTTTTACAGCTGGCCATCATCTATGCCCCTCAACAGAAATTTTACTTTCCAAAAAGGACTTCCAAGGAAAAAAAAAAGGAAAAAAAAAGGAAAAAAAAAAGGGGGAAAAAAAGCATGCTCTATTATGATATAGGGCAACAAAACGTGTTCTTGTGTATATAAGCAAATATCTTTTACAAAAAAAGGACAAATCTTGTTTAGACACATCTCAAGTCATGTGTTTACGAATCTTTTCTTATGTATATATACATATATATGTATAAACTTATCTTGAATGGATACCATTCTAAAGTTTTCATCATATTTCAGAAATGTGTGTTAGTGAAATAGACCTATAGTAAGGTTCCTTATATCATATGTTTGAAGTAAAGTGATTTACAGATATTAACTAATCTTCAAAACACTTTGGAAACTGAGGCTGAAATTTTAAGTCAGTGTCAGAGCCTGGATTAAGCCTGAAGAGCTAATGAGAACCTTTAGACCAGAGGAATTAAGGAAGTTCTTTAGTGCGTTTTCTCTATAGGAATGGATTTAATTGAAGTAAAGCCTACGTGGAGGTATCTACCCTCTTCCCTGGTCTACATCCCCTCTGTCCACTCAAAAGACTGATTAGTTTGGGAAGTAATTTAAAACAGATAAAAAATATAGTCAGACTGAAACTGCCACATTGATTAAAGCTGCATCTTTATATTTTAAAATATTCAGAGTAGAAATTAAAATATATACCAGTCTCAATAATTCTCATTTACTTACCACATTTCTTTCAGCAATTTCTCTGCTGCCCTGGCTAATTGTTCCTTATGTGCAGTTAAGCATGTCACTCTGCATCACTCTTCCTTTCAATTTGCCTAAACAAATATGGTGATTTTTCTTGCTGGTTTCTGTCTGGATTGAAAAGATTTTAATTCTTTCCCCAGCAGCATATTGACCACTTGAGTCCAGTACGTACCAGTCAGGTCTTAGTGGTATGTTGATAGTTGTTCTACATTTTACAAAAAAGTCTCCACATACTGTCATAAGCTCACCTAGGAGTATATTTGCTTATATGATTATGAAATCTGTTAAGAGCTTGACAGGAAAATAGTATCTAAAATCTACATAAACAAGTAAGCAGCCTCTTTATGCTAGGTGCTGTACAAAGTCTCTCTAAGCTTAAGATCCTGCCTTTCAAACAGAAAAGCAGGACCAGGTAAAGGGGAACGGATGGGGATGAGATGGAGATGAGACAATGGTAAGAGGATGCAATCGCCTGATGTAGGGAAATTCCATGACAAAGGCAGGGACTGTGTTCCCCCAAATCGCAGCCTAAAGTCTTTGCAATATGATTCTCCTTCTACGTCTCTCACATATTCCTTGTTACCTTGACCCCCTTACCGTCACTTTCTGACAGAGGTGCTCTTTCAGTAGCTCTTTTACATAAGGAGTCAGAATTTCCTTTAATGGGAATGAAAACAGTTTAATTTAAGTTGTCAAAATACAACACAATTCAAAAGATGAATTCTTGTGTTCCCCAACTAACATTCACCTCCTGAGTGCCTTATAATTACATCGACAGTGAACCCTGGGAAAGGATGAAATTTAATGATATGAAGGGTGTGGGGAAATGAGCACCAATTTGTTAAATACTGCATTTTCTCTCTGGATTTTAACCTTTGGAGAGTACAATGCACATGTGAAATGTGATTGCAAAGAGAAGAGTGAATAGAAAAGCCTATTTAGTTAGAGTATAATATCATAGCTGTATTTAAAATTCCTGAAGCGCTCCAGAGTTCCGGCTGCAGGATGTTTTCCCCAAAGTACCTAATGTAAACATAAGCCTGTTTATATTTCAGTAGGTGTGAATAAACTCAGCCAATACTCAGTGCCAAGAAAATGAAGCACTTTTTTTTCCCCATCACAACAACTGATGTAAGTAATCAACTTGCTGTGTGTTGCGAATGAGGCCTTCATTCTGCTGTCTCCAATAAACAATATTAATGCATAAGTGTTTGAGAAGCTTGGAGCGGATAATTTTCTACAGAGAAAAATCTTCATTTCTCGGTGTTTTTGTGGTAAAGGAAACCCAACACGATGTTTTACAAGACCGACTCCCTGATGTTGTGATGACATGCAACAGATTTTAATGGTTAATTCTTAATCGTGCCCGTGCTATGAAAAGAGCCATTGTGCCAGAGGTGGCAGGAGGAGCAGAGGCAGGGGAGTGATGGTTCATAGCAAAGAAAATAGTTTTAGTAGCCTGTGGAGCTAGTGGCCTTTTCTTTCTCTTGGGACACTCCAGAGACAAGCCAGTCACAAAAACATGATTGAACTTTTCATGGCACTGGGGGGAGAAGCTTGAGTGGGGGTGCACGGCAAAGGCAGAATTTTTCTAACGTGCAAGGAAGCAATAGCATCAGGTGGAACAGAGTTCCCTGGGTTTGCAACAGCTTTTTTTAAATGAGATGTTTCTGGGGAACTGAAACATTTAATCTGTAGCCAAGAGCACAGAAGGGAGGTGGCTTTGTATTTTGTAAAAATAATGAAGCCATAGATCCAGAGCCAAATTTTGAAGAGGACTCTAAATGCTGTTTTGGGGAAAAGATTATGGAAAGAATTACCAGTAGCTGTTGTCACCTCCCAAAGCACCACTGCTGAAAGAAAGTACTGAAAAGCTTTTCTAATCTTTTCTCTCATCCCTTTCTTTTGGATGAAGTCAAGCAGAATGTAGTTAAAGGCTCTATTTCCACTGAAATCTTCTGTGTTATATTAGACCTTCTGAATCCAACCTTTCCCAGCAGACGCTCCTTTTCTTTTCTTTTCTTTTCTTTTCTTTTTTTTACAGTGAGTAATCAGTGTTTAATTACTTGACTTTTACATGGTACAACCTTTGAGACCTTCCTGACTTGCTGAGTATTCAAAGTGTACTGTTCAGAGTGTTCAACAACTCCAATTGCCTTGTTAACACTTACAATACAGGGGAGGAAAGGGAAAAGGTTCCAGGAGCTGTAACTTACACAGGTTTGTTACGTGTCTTGAAATCAGGGACTGCATCAAAATCAAACATGAACTGACAAATGCCTTTATGGTTTTTAGATCTAGTTGCATATGCATACATATTCATGCATACCCACTTTTAGTTCGCAGTAGGACTTAGCACAACTTTCTGGCTTTGTGCAAGCAGAAAGCTAGGTTTCAACCTGTGTGGGCTCACACCCACTTCCACCCTCAAATTTGACTATGAGGTTTTGAGTTCAAGCAAACTTAAAATTGCAAAGTGAAACACCGTCAAAACCAATGAGTTTTCTCTGGCTTGGTGTCAAAAGTGAGAGAAACTGCACATTTTGCATGCTTTTGGAATATGGCTTCATGGGAACATTTCAAAAGCATTAATCATCCTTTCAGGAGACTTCAGGTCTCATGTTTTACATTCACTAATACATATAAATCACAAATCTGCAACATCAGTTCTGATCTCACTTATATTTGACACAATTCTCTTGTCATCAGTTGTCTTAAATATGTTTTACACCAGGTCCTGATCCTACAAACTGTTTAACAATACAGTTTTAAAATTAAGAATATGCACAAATGCTTGCAAGACTGCAGTCTCAGTTTCAGGCTATGAAACTTCAGTTTTCAGAAGGTAAAATTGTTGTATTATGTGATCATTTTTCCAGTTTTCTTCTTATTGTTTTCCCTATCTATTTTTAGTATATAAGAATTTCAAGTAATGTCACACTAAACTTCAGCGGAAGCTTGAAACATTGTATTGTTTGACTAATTAAGACTAAAAAGTTTCTCTTGAACAAAATGTCATATCCCTCAATTATATCTAATGAGGAAAAACATAATTCTTAATAGGCCTCTTGTAAATTAAATAGCTCCTTTTGAAAATAAGTAAGAAGTGTTAATTATTTGATAGAAACATGAGCTAAAACCCTATTGAAAGTTATATATTAATAAATGATTATTATTTAAGGAAAAATTTAATTAATAATTGTAAAAAAAAAAAGGAAAGTTTGTTTCAGTTCAAAAAAGTTAATGTTTTTCTGTGATTCCTTATAGAAACACAGAAATAGGAGGTATTGTCATAGCACTTTCCTTAACTATAGAAAAAATTAAGATATTGTGTTCCTGCTGCTTCCCCAAAGAGAATTTACAAAGCTGTACTTAGCATGTTATGGATATCCTAAACATGCAGAAGAACCCTAAAAGCAAATTTTGGAAATACACGAGTCAGCAAGGTCATAACCAAAAATCTACAGAGTTTAACCAAAGGCAAGTTGGCTTAGCTATGACATAGGTAACTCCTATTTTACTGACATCAGTTGAAACAATCAATGAATTGATCAGAAAAATTAGTAATTCAATGCAGTTTTTCATTTCAAATTTGATTTTAACACTAACTGAAGAACATTTTGCCTGTCTTCTATTTCTCCTAAACTGTTGGAATTTGCAGTGGTTGTGTAAATGTTTAATAATAATAATAATAATAATTTGTATTTATACAATGGCATTTCTTATCTGTATATGCACACAAAATCTTTGAAATGAAGTCTTTAAACTGGAGACCTGAATGCCACACTAGAGTATCCATGAAACGTGTTCCCCTCATGCTGTTACAGAAAAGCTTCTGGTACTGGTCAAAGTTCCCTAAATCTCAACATAATTTCTTCTGCAATAAGCTGGAAAAATTTTTCAAGAGTTTCTTCATCCACTGAAGAAATTACTTCGTTCTCCTCCTCCTTCCCACCCAGAAGCAATATCTTCCAGGTTACTTTGCTATCTGCTCATGACGGATAAGAGCAAGAGCAATTTAGCTACTCAAACAAGTCTGATTTGTAGTCTGAAAGTAGAAGTCATTAGCAAAATGCTATTTGGCTAGTGGCAGCTTAAACAGTGATATATGATTTTCACTCATTTTAAGTCATTTCTGCACAATTCTTAGCTCCTATTTAAGTGCATCTAGGAAATTTTCTCTGTGAAATTGAAAGATTTGTACATGTTAAATGGGCATGAGATTATAAAACATTGTTTTTGCAGCTGTCTGATCTCTTGTTAGTTAACACATTTTTCATTTACTTTCTCTTCTCTGAATTCTGGTGTACTTCAGACACAAAACTGGAAAAGACTAATACAGTTTCTCAGCTTAGTCTGGTTTGGACCTTGAAATAACTTTTAGGAGTAAACAACTGACCTAATTACATATACAGTGAAGGCATTAAAATGCACTATGGTCTGCAAAATGCAGTATGGTCGGCAAAATACTACGGACTTCAAACAAAGCTGCAAAACATACTTGTAAAATTTGCTTTACTGCAGACAGACACAATCAGGTTACCAATAACAGTGTGGTCTTAAAAACTAAAGGCAGCTATGTTTCAATTCAGGAGTTTGGAGAAAAAGAGAATGGCAGAGGGAAACCCCTAAAAAATGTACATTCCCACGAGAAGCAACTTTGTTTTCTGAAGGGAGATTAGTTATAATACCCTGGATGCTGTAGTGAAATGCTTACTAAATAGGAATGAACGCCATACTTGAAAAACAAATCTAACAAACAATCAGCATATTTTTTTTACGGTCACCCTTTTATAGTCTCCCTAAGAGATTTACAGTCTCTGTAGCTGTAAACGGTGTGACTGAGTGATCTCTCAGTGAGAACTGCCATGGTACTGTTGCTTCCCAGCAGGCAGTCCAGTCAGATGATGTAGAGTAGGCATAGGGAGACAGATCCCATTTGAATGCATGAAAAAAACATGATGCTGAAAATTCATAGCTGTTGTAGAGTATATTCTAGATGCCTGATCCTCATTTTTTGCACGCTTGGAGCTTCCATTCAAACATAATGCTGGATTTGTGTAAAACTGCACTCTGCCACTTGTTTGAATTTATCAGCATTTAATTTATGCCAACTCTGAACACACTGCAGGGCAGCACAGAAATCACAGGAACCACACGTGGCTGATGACCGTGCTGCTTTCGTTCCTGTATCAGCTGGGGCTGCAAAACTACACACCCTGGCCTTTTGGAAAGGCAGAGGCAGCAGAAGCAGCACTCCTGAAATTTCTTACCGCAGATGCCTCATCTGTAAATTGGGACTAATAGCACTTCACTATTTTGAGCAGTCCTTAATGTAGAGTTCAGACCTCTCTAATAGATTCCACTCCGAGCCTCAAGTGGTTTCTCCTGTGTCCAACAACCTGCTTCTGCAAAAGTTGCTGACTAGCTTGATAAGGAGCTGGATTAAGCTATTTGTTATCTGCCTGTATTGTACCCCAGATACTTATCTATCTAAGGTACTTATATCAGCACCTTTACACCTAAGCACTTCCCAGTCTGTAATGGAAAGTATTTTCTTTATCATAGTCCTGGAAATAGTATTCTTTTCAATTTATGGATGGGGAACTGAAGCGGAGAGAGTAAATGACTTTCCTGCAGTTTTAACAAGAATCCTGAGGCAGAGGGAAGACCTGCCCCTGGCCTAGCTGTGTGTCAGGCTGCAGCAACAACTGCCTGGCAGGGGAAACGAGTGCAAGTTGGGGGAGAGGGAGGAAAAGATGTTTTAACAAAATGTATTATTTTGGTTATTTATCAGCGGTATATCCAATTCCATAAATTTTCCTGATCAAAAGAGATAAGGGAAGCTCATTAAAATCAAATTATTATTTTTGCTTTATGTGTTTTGGATCATATCATATCCATAACTGCATAATTTACAAATCCTTATGAAGATGTGAGCATCTTTTAGGAACATCTTTTTGTTGCAATCTCTAAATATCCCCTTGAAGGGGGAAAAAAAAACCCAAACAAACCAAAACAAACCACATATCCAAGTGAAGTAAGGCCTAACTAATTCTTTTGCAATCATGTGTGCTTATGAATTCTCATAGAATTACTTTAAGTTCACAATATAGTCCTTATTGTTTCTTAAGACAGAAGAAATTTGCCTCATTTAGGGAAATTAACCCTACAGTAGCAAGAAATCCCATCTCTTCTTACCAGAAACAATCACAATTGAAGAGATAAGTATTGCTATTTTGAAATATATTCTGATGGAACACAATTTTGAACTACAATGAGAATAAACCCAACTATTGTGAAGGAATTGGTCAAAAGCAATTAACAATTAAGCAAACATTAATGCCTTTTGTTCTAACTGGCAATTAGTAATTAGCCATTAGTTGGGACCATATGTCACATACCTGCTATGGAAATTAAAATGACTGACAAAGGAAATTAGAGTGACTGGGGTCAGTGATTATATTGAGCCAACTGAGTATGGGCCAAGTTAGTGCATATGTATTGCATATTATGTTTTGTGTGAAGTGTGCTTGGAGCTAAGGGAGAAAGGCCCTGCGAGGGATGGGAGGAGAGAAGGAAAAAGCTCCTTCCCTAAATGCAGCAGTGCATGCGCAGGAGGGGTCTCCTAGAGCAAGCAGGGAAGCTACTGTATGAGAATCAAGAAGAGACATGGCCAAGTCTATGAGGTAATAGCAAGGGAGAGATATTTCTATGGACTTAGTGTATACTGTGGAGAGTTAGCCAACTTTTAAAGCCACTGAAAGAGTGAAGGATTGGTCCCATAAGAACAGACTGACAGGGAAAAGATTTGTTTCCTGTCTTTCTTATTTAGTCTTTCCCTTGTGGCATATCTGAGATTTGTTTATCTGAAGTGTTTTCTATCTTACAGTTTTGTTGCCTCTTCTTAGTGGTCTTTTGTTTTGTAGCCTGGAAGCCATCTAGGTGTGTTATGTGTTTATTTTAAGGAAAAAGGGCAGGCAGTTCCACGCAGAGCTCTGGCAGGAACATGGTCCCACCACTAAGTTTCTCTGTATTGGTTCGCCTCCTATAGTTAAGCAGTGAGATAGTATCCCATGAGAAGTTACTCTCTAAAGAACCACAAAGGTGAAAGATTTTTCCTTGGGGTGGGGCAGTAACTTTCTCTTCTGAGAGATGATACTGCAAGAATCAGAAAAAGTGAGCCTGATGGTGGGCAAGGTGGCTGAATACATATAGATGACTCAGTGAGATATGAGGTATTTCATTCACTTCCTAAGAAAAGTAGATTCAATTCTGTTACAAAATACTACTTTTTTTTTTTTTTTTTTAATGGTAGACTGGGCTATGAACTGTGAGCCATTCAGCAGAAATTTTAGTTTGATTTCTGCCAAAATTGGTTTTAAATATAGGAAAGTGTCAAGTTATTCCTTACTGTAAATAGAAAATACAGTGCAAAAACAACCATGGTGAAGTATAACATATTTATGTCATATCTATTTAAATTATTGCCATAAATTGTATACCAGACATTTGTTGTCTGAACTAACAGCAAGTAACTGATCTAAGGAAAAAGCAGTTTCTCTTTTATATAATTTCTAACACTTCATATTAAATGTCCCTGTCTCACTATGTTGTGGGGTAGAGCACTGGCTAGTGTTACATTGCAACCTAGTCTAGGTGACATCATGCAACAGGACAATTGCGATTTAAAGAAAAAATGGCATTAAGACAAATCAGCCCTTACTACAGGGCTGTTTAGAAGGATTATAAAAGGAAAACTGTTTCTTCGATCACAGTAAACTGTAGTCCATCCTCTGACTCTTCTCTGGCTGAAGGTGCAAAGAGAAGCATTTGCACAGGCTTTGTTCTACAGAGAGATTCCTCTGAAGGTGACCCTTGCACGCAAACCAGTCCCTGGACACTCTCTCACTTATTGCAGTTAATATTAGCTGGAGAGCCTCAGCTTTATGGTTTATTCTTTCAGAAGCACTCAGGCTCTGTTGAGAGCTAAGGTGCCTGAGAGAAACTTCAGGTAGGAGTAATGATGCTTCCTTGAAATGAAGCAGCCACTGGGGAGAGCAGCTCCTTTTCACGGAGGATTACATAGCCCATGCTCCTCCTTGCATCCAGCTAGCTGGGCTGCCTGGTGCTTGAGGTGGCACTGGGCATAACCCAGCTTATTTTGGCTAGTACATGGATTGGCTTTGTGTCAACAACCATATCTGGTATCTAGTTGATACTCTCAGTGTATCAAAGGTAAGTAAGTGTCACAGCTAGGTACCTTCAAAAGAATAGTGAGATTACTGTTGGCCTTGATGGTATGTGGAGAGAAGAGCAGGTCAGATGGGCAGGAGGCCTTAAGGGGGGAAGTCCTCTAAAGAAATGTGCTGAAGAGCACAGAGAGCTGCCTGGATATGCCAGACTTCATTTGTATGATGGATATGAAGTATTTGTGACATGTTTGTTAAAACATCACTCTCTGTAACCCTGGAGTGAGCATGATGTTTGTATTCATGTTTGGAAACGTTTGTACAATGCTTCTGGGCAAGAGGGGTCATCAAAAGCTCCATCAAAGTCTTCAGCGACTGCAGAAAGGAATTGGTGAGAAAAGGGCAATGGAAGAGTTTTCTTTCAGGTCTTCTGTGTTTTATAGGTTGAACTGAGAGAGGGTCTGGAGTGTCACTGATGTCTCCTTGAAATAACTGTAGACTTGATGTATGGATTGTTAAGAGCAAAGGAGGAGGAACATTTGTGATGAAGCTCTCAGGAGCAAGGAAACCAAAAGTGAAATGGAAAGTGAGATCCCTTGGGCTGATTTCAGCAGTGAAGAGAAGGAACGCTGGAGGGGCCCCAGCAGCCCTACCCAGCTCTGATCACTGCAGCAGCTCCAGGTAGATCCTGCTTAACACTTACCTGCCCTTAACAGACGTATGAACTACAGACCCAGTGAACTACATGCAAGTTTAATCAGAGGAGGAAGACTGTATCATTTGATATACCAGCATCTCTGTCCTGCTGGAATAGCCTGGGGCAGGTAGACTTGTTAATCTTAATTATTCAAGTTTCCCAAGTTACTGTTTTCTTGTATCTCCCTCTCATTTGTACAGCTTCCTGTTGATTAGTTCTGCTTAACAGTTCCCTGGTTTGGGGGGGTTGTTTTGTTCTTAGTCATAGTTGGAAAATTAAGAAAGATTGCTCATTCTTGAGCACAACAATAGTTTAATCTCATTTTCTTCCCTGGGCGTGGCTTGCTCTGTTATTCAAGTTTTGTTAGGAACACAAAATATAAACCCCTTTCCTCTGTATTGTTTGGCACAGTGTGCCAGTGGATCCAGCATTCTTCCACTGCTGAGGAAACTGTCTTGGGGCTCATGATTTTTTAATAAAATATGTGAATAGTTACTCATGTAAATGTTCTACTTTAATTATTGGTGGGATTTCCATCCTCCTAATGTTATACCTAAGGCATCTTTCTCAGTTCTTTTATATTTATCACTGTACAATATATAGAGAGAATATACATATTTCTCACTGTCATTTTCAATCTATATGAAACAACACATCAAGTGTTGGTCAGCAAGGGAATAGAGATAAAAAAGCATTGGCATCTGTTGACAAGTTTTTGCTTTCCTTCCTAGCAGGAACCTTCGCTTGGTTTATGCTTTATTATTTCAATTAATTGGGCAGACATATAACCCAAATATTAGTTAGCTTAAAATAATGTTGAGTTTATATGAGTCCCCAATTTTACCTTAAAAAGTGAAGTATTCTGTCAGTGATTTTACAAGAGTAGACAAGCATGAAATTAATTTTATATATTAGCACTAGGTAAGCTTGCAGCTTGCTAACATTGGTAGCAAATTTTACCAGAACTGTAATATAAGGCTGTGGGGATTTTCCCCCCTTCAGCTAGGTCAATTTCTTCAGCAATTCAAACCTCTAATAACTTTTTAAAATAGGGTATCTAAATTTCTATACTGGGACTTCCTAATCTAATTCTACTCTGCCGCCTTGTGTGTGTGTGTAGCTGTGATATAGAATATGTTTTTGTATACGGTGTTATTATGGCACTATATAGTTAGATTGGTGTCATGTTGGGAAGTTTAGGCTCACTGAATCAGAGAAAGCTTGTTTTACAGCTCAGTTTAGACTGTGAAAGTAGGGTTGAATAACCATGGAGATCTTTGTCCACTATCTTAGTACATGGGCTCCTGTTTTAAAGCAAATGAACTGCCAACACAGTAGGGCTCAGGATATTCTTCAAAAACAGCTGTTCCCCTCTTCCCATGGATACTCAAGGGAGAGGTTTGTATTCTGTGACTGATTTCTACCCACTGGATGGCTGGGTTTATCCTGACACATCCAGGTGTGCCTGATCCAGATTCTTGCATAAACCATTCAGCCAGCTGCAGCTGGAAATGGCTGTACCTGAGAAGCACCGTGTCTTTATTATATCTTTCTTCTCAAGTCATTCATTATTTATATGATTGCCTACTTGCATGCATTCCAGTAGAACCATTCTAGGAATTTGTTCTGCAAGTTGAAAGCCAGATTGTGTTTTTATACCAGTTCATTTCTACCATGATATATTTTGATAATGTCTGTCTTTCAGCAATAAAGCAAGCAGGCCTAAGTTTAACAGTAGATCAGGAAGTACTTGTAACTTGCTAGTACTGTGTACCTTTGAATATTTAATTACAGCACATAAGGACTTGTGATAGGTCTAGGTACTAGACGGCTTCTAATATAGTTGTATTATCTCATCTTTTGGTTTTCTCTTGAAAAGATAAAGTAAAATAATCTTTTTTTCTGCCTTTCATTGTAAATTAGAGTTTTAAAACATGTGGCTGTCATTTGAATATGCTAATTAAGCTATATTATTTTACAGACCATTAGACACGCCTATAAAAATGTGCCTTAAGTTCTAAGCCTTTTGATTAACTTGTTGAGACTCAATATTCCCCAGTACTTGCTTAAGACTAGGGTAATTGGCATTCAGAGAGGTAGCAGAATGCACCTGCCATTCTGACCACTGGTGACCTTCGCTATGAATTAACTGCAAAATCCATGTCAAGCAGTTAATTGAATGAAGCTGTGAACTTGTAAGTGGTAATGGTTATGATTAGTGTATAACATGCCATAACAGTAATGATGTAATCTTGGTCTCAAGAGACTTAGGGTTGAAGTCTTGGGGGTTTTATATGCTGAATTAAAGAGGGGATAAATGACAAGTGGGAAGCTTGAAAGGGGGAGAGAGGGAAAGGAATCCCTCTTCTCTTCTTCTCAAAGACTCTAAAGATAAAAATATTTAATTGGATTTGAGAGGTTGGTGAACTTTTTATTCCCATGAAAGTGCTTCATCTGTCTTTAAGGTAGAAAGAACTGTCAGCAGCCCTTTCATCTGGGCTAGGAGAGGTATTTGTCACTTGTGGTTGGATGTGAGGAGAAGCATTAAAATTATTGGGTTTTGTCGTTGTTTCAGGGAGCCGGAGAACATCCGTGGCTCACTGGGGCACATGCTGTGCATAGTATGTACATGTGGACTGGCTTATATGCTACTTTGTTGTTGGATACTTTCATAGCCATTACAGTAACGAGATTAGTGATGCAAAGCTGCTCATGCTTTCTTTAGACTTTACATTTTTGTATACTGGTGACAAATATGAACTGAGCAGCCAGAAAAAGACATTTGGTAAGGATGATGTGGGTATATCTAAGCATACCCTGCTTGCAAGGAGGAAGAGCTTTTGTAAACTGGATGGATCCTGCTGGGCTTTTAGCTTTAGAGCCCACAGATAAAAAGGAACTTTTCTTTTGTGAAATTTGCTTCTGACTCCATGCCCTGTTTATATGCTTGTTAGAATATGACATCTTGCAAATATACTCTACAAGGCATGTTGCTGAACCATTAAATGAGAGAAATGAAGCCTTTCATGGCTGTTGTATCAGGCCAGTAACCAGCCTGCTCATGAGTTGAAATGGAGCGTATGTCCAGAAATGCAAAGGAAGGCTTTGCAAAGTGCTGCCAGTCTAGTTTAAGCATAACATTCTCAGTTTAACAATAGTTGTACTATTGAATCACAAAGTGTATTTCAGAAATCTGCATATTCACACTAACAGATTATGTAAATGATATTTAATATGAACGAATTATGGGAACCAAATATAACTAGAATTTAGGAAGAATAATGGAGTAATAATCTAGCTATTACAATGGTCAAAGATCTGCATCGCAGGAGTTGTATTAACCTTACTAGTAATTTAGTGCATCGTAATGGAGTTAGGCTTTCTCTTGTCAGTACATTTGCGACCTAGCTATAATAAAACTCATATTCTGGCAAGAGAGACTAAGACATAAGCATATGCCTTTGTGTAGTCCACATGAAAGCTTCATTGTGGTTGTGTTAATGCACACAAATGCATGCGTTGAGTAACATCACTAGAATGTATACCTGTATGTTTACACCAAAAATTGAAATTAAGTACTAGCTAACATGATGAATCCACTCTCATGCATGATAGGAACACAGATAGTCTACATTTATTTCTACTTGTTATCACCAGAGTGAGGATGGAACTATGCCTCTCTGGGGATGTTACTCTGAGCTTTTTCTTTTTTTTTTTTTTTTTTTTTTTTTTTTTAAGAATCCGTCCTTTACATGTATTGTATCATCATTTATATGATTCTGAATACAGTTTTTAGAGGTTTGTAATTTGCCTCCAATCTAGCATGCCAAGCCTAATTGTATCAAATGTTTTAGTTTTTTCCCCAAACACTTTCCTTGTCCATTATTTTATCCAAAAAATATAAGGCAGTATATGGTTTTCTATGCTCCCACACTTAACTCCAGTTTTGTTCCTTTTTGCTGAAGTTATTGCAGTTCTGTGAAGTCTTGGTATATCTTGTAATGCAAGATCCTAAATAAACAGCTCACTCTTTGCTCTTGTTTCTGAGTGAAATGAGTTTAGTGCAGTTATACTACATGTCTTTTTGAAACCTTCCTGGCAAATTTGATTGAAACTGACACAGGTTTTCACAAATGATGGATGGAAAAAGTCAGTTAATACAGGTCTTGTGATGGTAAGAGGGCAGGTAGAAGAGAGGGTCTTCTGGCAGCTCCTTGGAGGGAAAGATCACATGGAGTCTATATGAGGCATCAGAGAATCCATAAAGAGAAGAGATTTAGAGATGTCCACACCTGGGAGATGCTTCAGTCAAGATTCATGTTGTCTTGGACATATCAATCAACTAATCTGTAGGAATCCAGGCTTCCCTATCTGCAGGTCCCAGAGCATCACTTTCTTCAGTGGGTGCGCACATTCTGTGAGGATTTCAGGGCCTTCAGTCCTAGAAGTGTGAAATTACAGCAGAGCAGAAGCTGAACGTGGTAGCAGCTTGGAAAGCTGAGCGCTATTCAAGATTGGGGCTAGAAGGCCACTACCAAAGCTAAAAAGATATTTAAAAGAAAATGAATGCCTCAGGCCGAACCCGAAAGCTTGAAGAAACTTTTTGGCTCTTTAAAGCATGGGATTCAGATGATTTCTTTCAAAAAAAGATTCTGAGACAGAAGTGCAAACTCAGTGTCCAGGAGTCCCATCATTTTTGGCCTGGGTAATGCATGCACACATATATGTTCCATTTTTACACTCTAACAGAATCCAAGTCCATTATTTTTGTATGTTCAGGCAAACGTTTTGGCTTCTCTGCTTTATCAAGAGACATGGTATGGTTAGTTATCATATGGTTGATAATTGTTCTAATATTTAAATTTTACATCATTTAGGTATCTATATAATAACAAATATCATAACTGTTAAATGCAGTGAGCTGACCTCTGCAGAATCTAGATCTCAATACTGATTTACCACTAATGAAAGATTTTTCAGAGCCAGTGTCTTTGTCCTTGGGACAAATGTTTGTATTTAACAAAGTTCATTTTTGGTTTAATTTTCAGCTCTGCCCTAGAGTTTGAATCCCTGATCCTGATTCTGCCGAGCACTGAGCTCGCCATGTGAAGTTCTTCTGCTGTTGTCATCAGTGAGAGCCGAGGGCACTCAGCACCTGGCAGGAACTGGCACTTTGATGGCAAGCAGGGATATCGCAAAGCAGGATTAAAATGCGCTTGCTGACAGAGCTGTTTGAAGAAGCTTTCAGAGCACCTGCCCATGCTGTGCTTGACTCTAGACTTTGCTATCAGCCCCTCAACCTCATTAGCACCAAATTCATTCTCAAAATTAAATAAATAAAAGACTGTGACAGCACTATTTATTTCCTGCAGCATGTCTAAGATATTCCCAAGTAATAAAATATAACATCTTACTGTTCTTTCTCCCACAGGGCAACTTAAGGAATATAGTTGCTCTGGACACCTTGCCCCAGAACAAAAAGAGAAAGGGTAAGACACTAAAAATGCCTGAAGCTTCTTTAGTTTTCACTAAAACATAGTTTGTTTGGGGTTTTTTCAAATCAAGAAAGCAGACAGAAAACAAAGTAAAATTCATGGTTTGAGGGTTTTGCTTGTTCTGAGAGGTTTTTGTTTTCACTATATTTTGGTGGTGACCATTATCATATTAAATCAGAGAGGGCAAGAGAACAATATGTCTTGTACAGTTGGAATTGGTCCCTACCCTTTGGACTTAGCTTTGAATAAAAAATTATTTCTTTGAACTGATGGGTGAATTCAGACTTCTAGAGGCAAAGAACATTGACAAGGTAATTGGTTTTCTATAAATCTTTCAAGATTGAGAAGAAACCTTGCCATAATAAAT
Source organism: Gymnogyps californianus (assembly GCF_018139145.2). Lineage (NCBI taxonomy): Eukaryota > Metazoa > Chordata > Aves > Accipitriformes > Cathartidae > Gymnogyps > Gymnogyps californianus. The sequence continues at coordinate 21,730,024 of NC_059478.1, read as the reverse complement.
GAAACTCTTTGGTGGAAAGGAAAAGAAAAGGGAAAGAAAGAAACATGAAAAACCAAAAACCAAGTACTTTGAGAAAGTTGCTACTTTCCTGTAATGATGAATCTGTAGTTTAGGAATATCCCATTCATTTTTAATGAAAATTTCATATGCACAGTATTTTTGGTAAAAGGTTACTGGAGACATCTATTTTTCTATAGAAAAGGGAGTCTATTCCACTGACGAAATAGAAACAGAGCAGTACTTTGGTATGTTTTAGTGGTTACCATGGACCTTGGGCAAGAAAATAGGCTACTTCCCAAGCTAACTTTAATATTCACTAGTAGCTCTTCTACCCTAGCAAAAGCTGCACCCTCTTCACCCTAACACATCACACAGCCACTTTCCATAAAGCTATCCCAGCTGAGACTCCTACCCCAAAATCCAAAAATTTGGTGAATTCATAACTGATTTGCTGCTGTTATCTGTACATCTTCCATGTAATTTTGATACTGTAACAATGAAGAACAGAATAAACTAGATAGATCAGGGAGGGCTACATGAGGAAAACTCCATACTTAATGAAATTTAAGTTTCTTACATAAATGAAGTGCCTTAATTTACAGATTTTTTTTTTTTTTATGGCACCTATGAAGTTGTATGTAGAAATAGATCATTGTTTTTTTCATGTCATTTGTGAAGTTGCTGGTGCATGTGTGTCCACTGACTGGCTCAATGGCTTCTGCAACATCACTGGATAACTGCTAGAATCAATTTAAATCAAATTACATGCATAAATCTAATTATCTGCTATTGTTTATAGAAGCGAGCCCTGAGGGATTTAACACACAGGAAAGCAAAGTGTGAAAAAAAAGCTTTGAAGTGGGTGGTTCTGTTCCACTGCCCCTCAGCTTTCAGGTGTTCAAAACTACAGGAAATTAAAAAAAAAAAAAAAATCACTGTGAATCTCACACAGTAAATCATCATATCAGGCTTCTGATTGGTTCTTTTTATTTATTTTGTGCTACAATGCTACTTAGACTAAAAATTACTCATTTTTGACTGGAACATATTTAATATTTGAATCAGAACAATAACATATAGTTTTAGTCTTCCCATTCCATCTCTCCTCTTCTCCACTAAAAATATTAGGAAATAAAAATTAAATTTTAATTTTTATTTCATTAGTTACTATTTTAAAGATGGTTTTACACAATTTTGTCTGTTTTGAGCCTTTCACAATGTTATTCTTTTTCTCATTCTGTGTTTTTCACTGATGTATATAATTTCAAATTCTTCAATAAATTAAGAACATCTTGGGGATTGTCTTCTAATAGTGTAAATCAGGAGTAAGTCAACTGAAGTTAATTTAAAACAGATGCAACTGGCTTGAAAATCAAATCTTTTTCTCTACTGTACTATCTTTTAAACAAAGCTGTTGTTCTTGTTTTTAACTACATATGTTTATTTCATGTTTGCTCTGTGTTGATTAGATCTTTCTGGATGGCTAAGACAAGCCTACTCAAGTTATAACAGGAGTGGTGCCTATGAGCTCAACTGATAGGAAATGCTTTCCAGTCTTGCTGATGATGGCAAGTCTTTTACCAATACTTTGTTGTCTGCTACAAGACACAACAGTTTGAGACAGAATTGCATTTCTAATTGATAATATGTAATTAATAAATTCAAACCTTAGAGTACTAAAAACTCAGGCAGTTTATATGCTATTCTCTTGTTTTCTCCAAAGTTTTTTTGTGCTGGAACACCGTACCATGAATGTTTTCATGAACTTTGCTGTAAATTACACTGCTTGCTATTCAGAGTGCTTTGTTCCTTAACAACCTCTGAACTTTTTTCTTCCTCAGCAGACTGGTGTGTAGTGCTATAAATTACAGTTCTCATAAGCTGTGCTATTCATCTTTTTGAGAAAAGAATCCTTGACATAGAACTCTAATATATGAATCTTAAAAGGAGTATAGTATTTGCATTATTTTCTTGCTTGCTGCTTAGTGGAGTAGGTGTGAAACTGATTGTCCTGGGTTTGGCTGGGATAGAGTTAATTTTCTTCTTGGTAGCTGGTATAGTGTCATGTTTTGGATTTAGTATGAGAATAATGTTGATAACACACTGATGTTTTTAGTTGTTCCTAAGTAGTGTTTATACTAAGTCAAGGATTCTTCAGCTTCTCATGCCCAGCCAGCAAGAAGGCTGGAGGGGAACAAGAAGTTGGGAGGGGACCCAGCCAGGACAGCTGACCCAAACTGGCCAAAGGAATATTCCATACCATATGATGTCATGCCCAGTATACAAACTGGGAGGAGTTGGCCAGGAGGGGTGGATAGCTGCTTGGGAACTGACTGGGCATCCGTCGGCGAGTGGTGAGCAATTGGATTGTGCATCACTTGGTTTGTATATTCTAATTCTTTTTTTTATTATTATTGTCATTTTAAAATTATTATTATTATTATCATTCTTTTCTTCCTTTCTGTCCTATTAAACTGGCTTTATCTCAACCCACGAGTGTTACTTTTTTTCCATTCTCTCTCCCATCCCACTGGTGGGGGGAGTGAGCGAGCGGCTGCGTGGTGCTTAGTTGCTGGCTGAGGTTAAACCATGACACTGACACAAGAAAGACAAGAAAGAGGTGGTCAGCTGCTCTGGACATGATTTCTGATTTTGAGAGTTCTCTGAACTTTGCCATTCACTCTTCCATGCTATAAACAAACTTTTATTGTTCTTAAATACTTAGGTAGCTGTTAACAAAAATGAAATAAGTCATTGCTCAAAAAATGTCTGTAATGCTTCTAGCAAGGCTTTATCTTTATGACACTAACGATAATCCCTTGTGTAATTAACTGTAGAGTGGTTATGCATGCAGTATGCAGTCCATGACAAGCCTCATAGAAAATACATCAGTATTAGCCACAGGTGAATTCATTTAGAAAGATTAATGACTGCACCTGAATTTTAATGTCTGAAAAGGGATGGAACACTGAATCCTTAATTAAAAAGTTGAATGACTGGTATGGTTTGTTTAACATCGCAAATTTCAACGGGAGATTTTTATATTCAAATGAAGTCTGCAAAGGAAAACTTTCGTTAGAAGGTGGTGAAGTAAGGGTGAAAAGCAAAAATGTTTTATGTGCTTTACTTTATGTAAATCGATACACGGATCAGTAGCTTTGATATGGATCAAATGAAGTATAATTATGGCTCCTCTCTGTTTACAGTGAATATGGGGCAAAGAATTCTTAAGAAATGCAAGGCATTGCTACGCTCCTACCGATATAAAGTTAGATGAGAAGAGCAGTAAAATTGACGAGTGATCTTATTCTTTCCTTAATGAGATGGTTTCCTTTTCATTATTATTTTACAAAGTTTTTAATGAAGAGAAAGTAACCTTGAAAAACACTGTTACAATCTCATTCCCAGAAGATGCTTAACTCACTTTTTTCAAACTCAGCTTTCAATTAGTAAGTTAGTTAAAAGTAATTCAGAGAACCACCATTATCAATGCAAACAGTGTCTTTCAAAAATTTCTTACGTTTTAATATTTAATAAAAAGAGAGGCTAGATTTTGAGAGGAATAAATAATTGAAGTAGAACTCTCATACCTGTTCAGAAATGCTAACATAAGGGACATCTGAATGTACTGTTGCTATGCTGCCTAAAATGCACCTTTAAAAACCCTCTGCTGACAGCTTTCAGTTAGTCTTAGTCATGGGAAATGTATTCTAAAAACTGGAGCCCTGGTAAAGCTTATTTGAACAGCAAAATGGATCAGTGTTTTCAAAAGCAAGACTGTGACGTTTATCTACTGACCTGAATAGATACTGAAGGTCAGTTGTTTTGCTGTCTTATTCCTAACAAATGAGAGTCACCCAAACATTATTTTTAATGAGATCTCCTTCTCTTTAACTGCAGTACCAGACTCCAGGAAAACAAGTTTCCAAGCAAAAACAAGAAATCTAGTTCAATCGAAGATTGTCTTCCTAACAACCCAATTATATTTCCCATTGCTCCACTTTTATCTACTCGGAAAAGGAACATAGACCGAAAACTGTGAAATGAGAGAGACAAGAAAGAAATGGGAAATCAAAAGTCAAGGAAGGAGTGCCAATGATTTATCCTGGGAAGCGCCTGTGACTGCTACTCGCAGCTGTAGTAAAGCAGATTGCGATGCTCTTTAGCTGCAGCACAGTGCCTGCTGTACCACTTTTACTGCCAAGCAGAAGCATGGCTTTATTCTTGACCACTTTCCAAGGAAGCATATTTTTAATGAAATGTCATTAAAAAAATGTGTACCTTCTTGTAAAGCTTCAAGGAAGGGAGGACGCATTTGGAAAGCTGGGGGGGGGGGTGTGTACATGTGTGTGTTTGTGTGCATGTATAAATGCTCTTTCAGTTACTCATGTAAACTACCTGCAAACAGAAAATTAGAAGGTTATACATATATACACATATCGCATATATATACTTGTGTGTGTGTATATATATATAAAATGTTTTAGTTTTCAGGTATATCAGCTGTTTGAATCCTCAGTTGAAGAGGAATATGTATAATAAACTGCTAACATCTCCAGTTTAGTGTTCAACTTGTTTCTTGCTCCGTATTTCCATAGTCTCTGCTGCAAAACAATCACTGGCATATGAACTGTAAATATTTTTGATACTCAAAGTTTAATTTCCTGGAAATTAAACACTGACATAGGAGGATAAAAATAAAACTGGACAGACATGTTGAAACTTCAGGATCCTTGTCTTGATGAACTTGATTAATCCACTTAACAAAAGTCAATCGCAGGATATACCTTTGAATGAATTGAAGCAACGATTTTGTTAATAGCAGCTAAAATCAGTTGCAAAAGGTGTTATTAAACTTGTGACAAGGAAATGTTGACTGACAGAAGCAGGTTAAGTCCTTGGCTATCCAAAATATTTTACATAAAATGTCAGCTGACTTGGGCAAACCTCAAAAAGCACAGCAGTTGTATTGAGCTCAGATGCTTACCTAAATATTACGATCGAAAGTGTTTGGGACTTGACCCAAAATCAACAGGGTTCCTTCTATTGACTTCAGTGGAATTTGGACTATTATAGTCTAGTTAAATAAGGTTAATAACATCTTCTAAACCAGGTGACTAAGTTCCCTATTTTTAGCTTTTCAATTTTAAGGAGGGTGGTCATTGTAAGAGATGGGACTAGAAAGAGAGCTTGTCTCTTGGTCCGAATTGTAGACCACATCCTGTCCTTTAATGCTCTGGGCAGTAAGCAACTCTGGAAGTCAAAATTTAGGCTGGACAAGAAAATAAGCAAGATAAGAATTGACATGATGCTAAAGAATGGAATGTGAAAACTAAAAATAACCATTTCAAAGTTGTTCAATTTTGCTTTGAATAAGCATTTTGATATTTCTTATTTTATTCAGATAATTTTTTTCATTACTATTCTGGGGTTTCCATATGCTCAGGAGAAAACAAGCTCTTAGTAAACATTTACTATACACACTATATCAAAGGTCCCATATGGTTGTTAATATTCCATGTGCAGACACTCTTAAGGACACGGGGACACACATTCACATACATCCCACCTCTGCAAAACGAAACATGTCTGCACCCTAGGGCTCTTGCTTCCTGAAGGAGGCAAGGGGCAGGTGCAATATGGGCACCCTGTCTCCACTCTTTGCAAACTCTAAGGAACTTGCTTAGAAACTTCCCATAAGTTTCAAAGGTTTATGATGTCCGAAAGGTGACCATCCTGCCCGCTTAATGAAGGCAAGCGTAAGTGTAATCTCCTTCCCAGAAACCACAGGGGAAAACTCCCTAGTTTTTACGGCAGACTGTCCATTGACTATAATAATGTTCTGGGTCTGTCTCAAAACTCTGATTCTTCTGTGAAAGTTTCCCTTTATGGGAACTATTTTTCCTAATGTCACCCTTTTAACTCAGCACACCATATGTTTAAACCAGAAATGCTTTTAAGTTCAAGTTAGTATTCAGTTTAATAGCTGGGTAATTTCAAATTGCCACAGATCACTTTGTCCAGTAAAATAATTTCATGTGTGGGTGTTGCATAAATATAACTGAAGTGATACTTTGGGAGAGAAAGAGAAACCGTTTTATGCAGCTTATATCAACTCTAGAAACCTAAAAAGTCTTGGACAGTTGATGTCCTTAAAGCAGCAGTGGATAACCTCTTCAGGGTGGACTGCAAGTCTCGAGGTACACTGTAAATCCCCACATCTGCTGTAATCTCAGCCTGTTTATCCAGAAGCCAGACACATGCAATGCATTAGTGGATCAGATCTGAACCACTTTCTTTGCTGAAAGAAGGAATATAATGCTTTTCATCATAAACTGAGCGCAGTAGCGTGTTTTGGCATTATCAGTACAATGCAAACTGTTTTTAACACAATTTAGAGTTGTGGCTACAGTTGTAGTATCTAAAAGGGGTGTATCTGAAATAGTCATGTTTCTTGAGGTAATCACTTGAACAATATATAACCTTAGAAAGAGAAGAGAAGTCCCAGCTAAAAGCTATTTGAAAACAATGTAGCCCACAGGGCACCCCGAGATAAGCTGATTCTCCTTTCATTACTTCTTAACCATCCATTAAAAGCTAAGCGCTCTATTCTGCCTCTACTTGCACCCTGCGGATCCTGGAGGTTTGTGCAATGTGAATGAAAGGCACTGCCCCAATCTGTCATCCAAACTACAATTAGACATCCATCTTCAAGAACCCAGGGCATAAAGAAAATATAAAATAGAGGGAAACAAGGCCTTACTTAGGAAAGTAGGAAACAAAGAACACATGGCCCACATAGGCATGTTACGTGTGTTTTCATTTCTGAAATGTTTTGTAGGCTTGGAAAAAAATTGGGTGCATAGGTTAAAGAAGTCCCTAGGCAACTTTAACTTGCACAACCAGCATTTACTGAACTGATCACCATCCGTTATCACTGACCTTGGCAATACTACAAGAATCGGATAAACTCTTCTCCGCAACTTCACCAACTTATTAGGGATAAACAGGCTTTACTTCAGCATCTGGCATGTGTGATTCATATCTATCTATTTTTCATTCAGCCTCCTCTTTCCACCTCTCTTTGGACAGTGATTGCTTCTCCTCTATTTCTCCTGCTGTGTGCTATGTAAGTAAGTTTTCAAGAGATCAGTTTATTCAGGAGAGAAAGCTGACAGCAAATAATATCCAAGAGAGTGCAAGCTTATGTTACCCCAATTAGTCATGAAGAAGTATGTAGAAAAATATGAAATGCAAGGGACCTAACTAAGACTGGAAAAAAATCCTTTAGGCTGGGCTAAACTGTTACAGAAGATAGTTACCCATTGTGTCTTTTTCTCTACTTGATAATTGTTGAAGAAAAAACCTGTGTGACTGATACAAAACTGCTTTTTAAGCACCTCTCGTTACATTTATATTTTAATTCAGAACCTAAACTTAAATTCAAATATGGATTTCCTTATTATTGTGAAAAAGTGTGAAAAATATCTTCATGTATGTATAAAAAAAGTAATATAAGCTGATTAATATTAAGGATAAATAGCTGTGACTAACACACTGACATTATATTAAAGACCATCTTAGTATCATTCTTGTGCCAGACTGTTTGTACACTTGATATCAGAGAAGCACATGGCTAGGTATTACTGAAAAATAAATTATTCTTATAAATGGTGAGATTGAAGTAAGCATTGCCAGAATGAAAATGCAATTCTTCAAAGATAAGTTGTTCTTTAAGATCATACACTTCAAGAAGTGTTTAGGTTTTTCTTTTTTAAGAGCTGTTGCAGATTTAATATTTCTTCTATAATAGAATGTCTGTGGAAAAACCAAGTAGAGCACTTACTGCTAAGCCATTTCTCATACAGTTTCAATGTCTATTCTGTACCTTTTGTGTACCACTAAAATTCATTGCCATTTTAGCAGAAATTGTTATAGAAAATAAAGAGCAACATTAAGGCACAGAAAATGTAAAGCATTATGTAAGTATTTCTTCTATGTGTGTATGTCCTGATTTCAAACATTGAAATAATTTCTTGACCAAAACAGACTGCTGCACAGTCGTATGTTTTATGCACCCAGCAAAGCTGGAGGTTTACAGTTTTCACATTTAGCATTAATACTCTGGGATTATGCAGCTGAAGAGTTGGACCGATTAACAACAGTGCTTTTGTTTATACGGTGTTAAGGTGAAACAGTCCAGTGACAACTGTATTATTTCTTGCCTTTTCAGCTGTCCACACTTGTGCAATAAGCTCAACGTCCTGTCAGGTTTCATCATGTATCCTCTTTATTATCACATCGTGTGACTCTCTATAGTTGTAAATTAGAATGACTTTTTTTTTTTTTTGAGTTCCTCATCACAGCAAAGATGCCATGGTTACCGTGTCAATCAGGCACGAATAATCAAGTCCATAATAAGGGATCTCAGGTATGCTTGGTATCTGGCTGGAAAATTAAAGTTTTAGAAGTTAATGCCACCAGGATCGTTGAGGGAAACAGCTGCAATATAGCACCTGGTAATTTTTTATATTTTTTTAAGGCTCAAGGGGAATGCATAAGACAATGTCTGTTACTTTAAAAATGTTGGTATATTTGATTGTCTCTCATGTACACACATTTCTATTATCCTTCAGAAAATTTCCTTTGAAAACATGATAGCAGGAGTCTGGTGTGGTTGATCAGGACTATCTAAACATGCCACCAGGTTTAGTGTTTGCATACTGTGTTTGTCACTGCGATGTGGGACCCGTTATATTTGCAATCTTCATAGTCTAAATTTTCTTTCAAAAGTAGTTAGCAGCAAGACGCAATCCCTGAGCTTGGCTTATGTTTGTTTTCATCAGTATGCAATAATCCATTCTCATAGGATGGCTGTGTGAGCCGCAAAAGTGTAAATGTCATTCTTGCCTATGTTCTCATTCTAGGCGCTGAACCAGCTATTTCTCCTTTGAAAGAGCAATGAATCTGCCAGTTGTCAGCAATCTGAGATTTAGATGCTAACTTTTCCCCTTGTGTTGCTGTGTATTGATCTCCTTTATCCTAATTTCTGTTTGTTTGTTGTTCGGTTCACTGTCTCTGAGTAAGCTAATCTGTTTAGACTTTTATGTATACACATGGCTCTGGTTTAGGCTTGTGTTTGCTTTAGGATGGTAGAAGTTCAAGAGTGATCGAGGTGTCTGTTACATGGGGCAGACTCCCCATTATACACATACCCCTGGGGATACTGGAAACCTTTGATAACTGGAGCTCCACTATTTGGGTTTTTTTCCTTGATATCAAGATTTGGTAAAGTGAAATTAATTTTTAAAAAAAAGGGGGGGGGCAAAAAATTAGTAACTTGGACATCATAGTCAGTTGGATTTCTCTTTGTAGGATACCAAAAGACCCCCAAATCATCCAGCTCATCCCCTGTCCCTCTTGATAGGTCAATACATGACTCCTAACTGCTCCAGATCTTCCCTTTGGCCAATGTGCCACTCCTCAGTGCTGTTTCTAAGAGCTGTTAAGGTCAATGGGTGTTTTCGTTCTCTGCCATCTGTGTCTCTGCTAATTATCCCAGAGGTATAAAATAAAAACAAAGAACAGAGAACAAGTAAATAAAAAGAATAGATTGAATCCCTCAATCCAATACAGAAAAAAATTGCTAATAATTGCTAGTAAATTGATGGTAATTGCTAAAACTCATAGCAATTTGTTTGCTTTCATATAAACAAATTACTAAAATATGTTGCTGTGACTTAGATGTCCCCATTTCATCTCACTCACTAAATGGTTATTGCTCCACACTTTAAAACATTGTTTATATACAATTCTGTAACAACCTCACTGTATGACAAACTCACATTAACATCTCTAACTTGGTGTTTGGAGCATTTGCACTCACAGAAGGTCTGTCTGGAAGGCCTCTAAGATCAACGAGAATTTTTCCATTGCTTTCAATATGCTTACTGTGAATCCCAAAGTGAAAAGTAGCTTGCAGGAAGCCTGGATATTGAGCAGGCTGGTACACACAAGTAGGAAGTGCCAGACTGTAAATTTCTGGGAAATGTTTTTGCTTCCGAGCCAGACTGCTGGGTCGGTGTGAAGCTTCTGCCTGTGGTCTCTTGTGCAGTTGGGGCTACCAAGCATTTAGCAACAGTGACAACAAAGGCCTGACCTCCACTCTAGCGCTTTGGCTGTCACAATATCGCTTCACCCCACATGAGTGAATTTTAAATTAAAAAAGAAAACCACTAATGCTTCTTTTATGCACTTCAGTAAGCAGTTTTTCTTTTAAATGTGTAACATATGCTATGTCTATGTGTTTTCTTCTCCTCCACTGCCCTCTCTCTCCTCTCCATTCTCTAAAAGAAGGGAAATTTTAACAATTTTTCCTCTGCTGTGCATGGGAACACCTTTCAGACTTGTGATGCGTCAGTCAAAGCTCATCACTCCACAGTCAGGCATATCAGCTTAATCCTGCCACAAAGTTCTGACTTTCTCAAAATCTGAGAACTGAGTTTGTCAGCCAACAAACAGCGTCAAATTCCTTGTTCCACATGTTGAATGATGAAATGTGTATACTTTATCTCTTTTTCTGGCTTCTAAATTCTCAGCAGTTCATATGTTTCTGTGATGGGAACTTCAAAAACTTCCATTAATTATTAGTAGCCCTGGTCAGAGAAATTTAGCTGGAATCATATTCCTTTGGAATATTCAGCTCTGTCAACACAGTATAACGTCAGTTCTAATTTTGTTAGACTTAGCTTTCCAAAAAAAACCCTGGAATACAGTTCTGACAATGTTATGGCACTCTAATTTTAACAGTTTTTATTTCAAAATGTTCTGTTCATAATAACAAATTAAAAAATCAAAATCAACGTAACTTTTTTCTTGTAAGTGAACTTCAGAACACTCAGGTTTAATTTTTTGTCTCTTTCTAAATTGAAAATGGTTTTATAAGACAAAATGTCCACATGTGATCCAGGAAACTTCAATATAACACTAAGCAGAGAGGACTCTAATTTGTCTCTCAATGAAATATCTTGTTGTATGGTCTGCCATACATGTTAATCACATGTCTAATGTTTCCTATGTGATCTAATAAAAAGGTAGAAATATTCTGGAAATAATGAGCTTGATAGAATGCATTTGCAGTTAATATTTTGTTTAATGTATGCTATACAGTATATTGTGGATCATAAAAGGCATGCAAATCAAATTAACTAGATTAGTCTAAATAAAGAACAGAGTCAAATGCCTTCTGCTACAAAACCCAGGTAGCGACCAAGAGCATTCAAAGAGCCTAAAACATCCCAAAGCTTTCAGCATTTCTCAACTTTACATATTTTACAGTGTGATTGTTTAAATGAAATATTTCAGTACAAAAGGATAAATATACAGACAAGCACACATTCACACACTACAAACACTAAATCTCACATCCAATGTAGGTTAAGTGGCATCTATCTCTTCAAAAAACATTGTGAAAAAAGATTTTATATCCATCACTAAAAATGCAAAAGAAAACAAAATATAGGAGAAATATACAACTTGAATACAAGTAGGGGAAGTTTAATAGATATCAGTTCCTTTCTTTGGAATGCACAGGTAACTTCTCTTATGCCTTTCTCGGCTTGCTTTTTAGTATCCTGTGTGCTGCTCTATCTATCTAACTTGCTACAAATTGCTTTTAAACACTAGCTTCTAATAGTGACAGGGTTTTCCACATCCCTGAATTGAAAATTCCTGTTAACTACTAATTCAATAAGCATGAGGCCTGCAAAACAATGCAAGCCTTAGCTGTAATTTCCTTCATGTTGACCCTTCTCTCAGAACAAACTACATTCAGTTAATCCCACTGCTCCAGATTAAATTTTAAAAATTAAAATCTTGGAAGTCACCACCCCTTGAGCAGTTTTGCTGGGGGCCCAACTCAAAATCTAGGTTCTGTCTCACTGTTGACTTCACTGGCTTGAGTGAGCCTCCTTGAAAAACTTTGTGCTGTCCTCTGCTAAGTGTCCTTTGGCACATAAAAAACAAATGGTGAGAAAGGAAGGTAAAATCTGTTTGCACTTTTTTTTTTTTTTAATGGAGGTAATTATAGCTGTTTGTTAATTCCACTGAGAGGATCAAAATCTCCTCTATAAAGGCAGGATAAGTCCACTGAAGCCATCTGAATTGCTCTGAATTCAACCCAGGTAAATGTCAAAAGAATTTTTCCCCTTGAACTGCAATGGCACAATGTTAAATGCGTTAAACAGGAAATCAGAACTCCAAAAGACAAAGAGTTAATTTGTACACAGCTGAATATATAAACTAAATAAATTAACCAGGACATATTGTGCCCAAAGAAGTGGTGCCAAGCGCAGCTATTTTGAAAAGCTGTCAGATGGAAGCGTTTGGTGGTTTGCATAGCAGATATAGACTGCCGAATGCCTCCCTTGAGCCTGACACTGTTGATGCTGTATAACCTTAATTGAGATCCGATTCCAAACTCTTCTCTCTCTTTTGCTGTTGGCAGTCACGTCTACCTGTAAGTGGACAAAACTCCAGATGTAGTAACTCAAAGTTGTAACCTCCCCTCCCCAAATGGATATGTGATAGGAATGCTTAATATTGAAACTCCCTGAAAAGATTAAAATAGCACTTGTCATCTCTTTCTGAAAAAGAAAATAAACCTGATTTTCTAAACCGATGGAGACCTAGTATAATTATGTGACAAAGCAAATACCAGATGCATAACACCAAAGCAAAGCATCTAAAACATAAAAGCAAAACAAAACATCCAAATCTGTCTACTTTTCTCCTCATTTCTGTTGAAATAGTTGACGTGTACGCATAACCAACCGTATGTAGCACATCTGCATTCAGAGGCCAACTGTCTCTCTAAAAATAATTGTAATACTAATTGCAAGAATGATGAAGTCTGCTAAGACATACATACCAATGACATGAGTCAGCAAAAAATACATCCAGCTGTTCTGTCCTTGAAAGAGTCCTGGGACTTGCACAACGTAAAAGTTCTTCCTTTTTTCCTTTTTTTCTTTTATTTTCCTCAAGAACCACGGGTCACAGTTTCATTTTGCCCTTCTGATCATTAACTTCAAGGGATAAGAAGAATGATTTCACCAGAACATCTCAAAAGAATTGCAGTCTTGGGTTAAGTTCGGTGACTCCTGCTCTTTGTACCTCTCTGAGCTGTGAAATAGACCCTTTTCTGCTCACCTCTGTGCTGCCACAGTCTCTCCCTGCTCTACTGGCTCTTCTCCCACTTTCCGCCCTTTTGCCAATGCTTTCACATTATGTTGCTTAAAATCTTTAGACTATCTAGTGCTTCCTTAGGATGTATTCAGCATTTTGCTTTGCTTTGAAGAATATGTCAACAGAAGGAGGAAGAAGATAGGGTATGGTCAGGAACCTTGGATATTCAAAAGACACTTTCAAAAAATTTCCTTTTCAGAGTTTATATTTTCTCTGATTTACTCTGAATGTTATTAATCAAAAGAACAAAATGAGAAGTTGCCATTACGCCCTGTAACCACTACAAAAATAGCTCTGGAAGTAATTTTTTTCCTTTAAATTTTTATTTCATACTACAAGAAATTAATTATTATCATGTTTTGTGATTAATTTTAAATGTTATTAGAAATCATAGTCAGTAGTCTTTTGCTAACTGCAAACCAGCTTATAGTGCAGTATTCCTTGGGTAAATTGGTATTTTGACCATACAACTATGACTAGCTCTGGCAGTCACTGAAAGCAAAGTACATCCCCAGATTTCTTATTTAAACCTGATGACACAATATATACCACTACTAAACTATAGGCTGGATCCTTAGACGCTCTAAGTGGAATTAATTCTCTTGAAGCAGCAGAGCATCAGAACCAGTCATTTATTTTAACAAGCATATAATTAATTTATTTGTTTCCCTATTCATGATCAGTTAGGTATTTCTGTTTTCTCAGTGAATTAGGATATCACACATAAGATGCACACTTTCTGTATGTTTCTTTCCATGTATTTCTTTATGTGTAAAGAGAGTGTCTTTTTTTTAAGGATATGCCTTTTCTGCAAGTTCACAGGGATGAAACAGGCTTTTTTATAGTGTTACCAAAATCAGAAAAGCCCACAAAGAGGAAATGTCCTTTCTCATACTGAGGACCTGACAGAGAGAAAATTGGTGGTTTTCCATAAGTGAGCTACTTGACTGAAGTCAGATAGTTACTTAGGTCTCATTACGTGTGGTTAGTTTGGCTAAGAATAGACACATTCAAAACCAGACATCAATGTCTTAAAAGCCACTCATGGGATAAACAACAGCTTCTTTCTTTAAGCCACTTAATTTTTGCCATCAAATTAATATTTTATTATTCCTTAGAGCCCCTGACATGGTCTTTATGGTTTTAAGATGTGCAACATACCATATACACAAATTCTAAATAGGGTCTTGCAAGTCCATTGAGAAAAGGTGCTGGAACTAAATATTTTAGTTTCCAGCAGAAGTAATTAACTGTGTCTAATGTTATAGTTTATTTTAAGTGAGAATGAGCAAGAGAGTAAAAATACAAATAAATATAATTTCTGAATTGCTTATCTATAACATTGGCTTCTGTTTTCATCCGTAAATATCTTGTTTAAAGCTGTTGATTGAGTCTCCTGCTGGTAAGCATATACTTTATAGCCTAAACCATGCCATATTTCACACAAGAGACTTCATAAAGGAGACAGATTTATAATTTTTTTCACTGATCTCAAAATTATCAATTATTTTTTATAGAACTTTTTGCATCATTTACCGAGAAGGTATTCATGGCTTTATAGACCCTTTCTTTTTTCATCAGTCATTCAGAAGTGAAAGATTTATGAAGTCAAATGTTTTTTGTCATGCTCTGATTCATACAAGCATGATGGTTAAAACTGGTGATGCTTCAGTCAAAATAAAATGTTCACAGTAATGAATTCATAATTTTTAATAATACAGAATAGGTGAATTAAGAAATAGGATGTCATGAGTACATAGACAAAGACAGATTAAAATGGGCCAAAATTTTCAAAAAGGAATTTCATGAATTAATTGTACTTTCTTATTTGTTTAATTCTTGGGTATTTTTTCTGGATTCTTGTAACTAGTGGAAAAAAAACAGACCTGCCACATTTTGAGAAATGATTACATCAAACAAACAGAAAGGTAATAAATTTTTTGTCAGAAATGGCTAGAACGGTTGTGGCTAGGACATACCAACAGCAGTATACAAAAGGATACTTAAAATTCTTTCATATTTAATACAAATCAGGGGCCAAATAATTAGCAACTTGTAAACACTGTGGGATTAGACATGCTCTTAACCTAAGTTTATACACATTTTGGAAAGTTTTCTGCACAGCCCCCAGGGCAGGTGCACTGATATTGATACACTCTATGAAGGATTTAGTCAGCTGGTTTTTAATAACACCCGTGGGATCCTTTTATGCCTCTGTAGTATGTGCTTCTGTAATAATAAGCCTTTAACTAGCATTTACATGGGTCCATTTCTGTCTGTCTCCTAAAACATGTACAAGGACTGTTCACAGCTTTGTACTGATATGCTCTTACACAGATCATTTTACTTTAGTATGGATGTGTATTTTTTTACAGAACATATGACAGATACACAGTATAGCTTTCCTATCAAAAACATGCCAGGAAAAAGCAGCTACCAGTCTTAGTGGTCATTAGCAAATACCTGGATTAAATTCCATATGGAGGGAATCTGATTATCAAGACAGCTTTCTACAAATGATGAGCAGACTGATTACAGAAAAGCACAGAGGATTACAGGAGAATGACCGTATCAGAGCAAAAAAGAGCAGAGTTAGAGAGCCTAATCTGAGCTGAGTGGAACAGGCCAACTGCAGCCAAGTAGGGTAGGATGGCTCCATCAGAGCATAACAAAAAGTAGGCCAATAGTGCTGGCAGTGGGAAGTGGAGTGTGAGCCAACTCTATCCGGAGGAAAAGAAGAGCTGAGAAGAACAGTTCCTTTGATGAAGAGTGGAATGAGCCAGCGTCTTTAAAAAGAGGATCAGACCACGCTCAGCAGAGAAGAGAATTGTACAGCTACAGCACTTAAAAAGACTGAAATCAATATTCCTTGATTGGAAAGAATTGTAAGTATTATGCCAGAAGAGGCGGCTTTAGGTTGGAAACAGAGTCAAAAACCATAAAGTACTCCATGTAAAATAGCTTGACATGCAGTATACCATAGTGAGACAGACTACTAAAGAGAAAGTGAGTGAAGTTGTGGCTTACAGAGCTCCCGGAAATGTGTGTTGATCAATGCTACTAACAGCAAGATCAGTGATTCAAGTGCCTCTCACTGTATTTACTTTCCATCAGTATTTCTGTCCTCTGTCTTCCAGTGATACATTGAGAAGAGGAGATAGGTAATCATGGAACTTTTCAGGAATCATTTTGAGAGAAATAGAATTTAGCAATGCTTTCCATTCATTGCAAAGTATGATATAAAAGCAAACTGAGGTGATTGCAGTAACTGTTCAGTCACAGACAAATGGAACCAAGCAATAAAGGTTTAAGGTAATTTTTTGATGTCTCTTAAAGCAAATATTTTCTGTTTTATACCTCAGAAGTTTGCATTGAAGTAGCAGGTAAACTCTTTCCTTTGAATGACGAATTGCAAATCTGGGACAAGCAGATATCTCTGAATAGATGTTGGGGAGATGTATCATGCTTCCTGTAAAAGAATAACAATTCATGGAACAACAGCAGAACAAACATCTTTGTGCTTTAGTTTAAATATCTTTTATTTTCCTTTATCAATTTCACCATTACTATGATGACCTTCTTCAGGTTAGAAGACTGGCAAGCAGTTCCTAAAGACAGGATGAGGCACGGCACAGGGCTGTCACTGACTTTCATGTTCCTCGGTGCATGTGTATTGGTCATTGTGGCCAGAAGTTCACTGGAGTATCTTATCAAAGGCAAACTAGCGTCTGGGAACTTGGAGGTTAATTTTTCAAAAAGAAATAATACCCTGGTATTGTTACCATCTGTTAATTTTTTTAATTTGCACTTTATTCTGGATAAAGAGTTGCCTCGTGAATCCCTCTAGAACAATAAATGGTGGATGTTTTCCTACTTCTTCCTCTCCCAGAGCTCGATCCATGGTTATGGTAATGATTAATCCCTGAGTATTCATTAGCCTTTCTGCATAATCCTAATCTAGGAACGACAGTAAGGAGGATTCCTTATGACAGAATGATGTAATACTCTGAGAAATTAGTCACTAAGAGTTCCGGTACAATAATGTTACATTACAGAGAGAGAATCACAAGAGGAGAAAGTCTTACAGTGACACAGCATGTTTATGAATGTCTCTGGGTTACAGAATCAAAGTGTTTTCTACAACCCTCTGTCCATGTCAAGCTTTAATAATGCCTCTCATCATGACATTAGACAAATCAGACTGAGTTTGCGTTCCTCTAGTAGCTTCAAGCCAGAACTGCAAATCCTGGTTGTGTCTGATAACCTCAGTTAAAAAAAAAAAAAAAATAAGAAAAAGAAAGGTCTCTTCTAATTCTCCAGGGACTGTCTATTATAGGCAAATCACTTTCAAGAAATGAGATACAATTTGTGGTAGATTAACATTCCTGAGAGCGAATAGTGGCTGAATTTCTACCAGAGAATGAAGCTGCTGCTGAATGGAGACCTACATGTGATGCTAAACTTGAGTGCCCAGGCAACCATCTGATGAAGTTTCATTTTGGCCCATATCTAAAAATAACAGTAAAGTCATAACAAAAGATTCAAAAATGTATGCATGAAAGCCTATAAGAAAAAAAAAAAAACTTCCCTCAAGTATGTACAGCAATTAGCAACAAAAAAGATGCAGAAGAATGGAAAGTTCACTTAGTATAATGTTTAATAGAAAATAAGTAAGTAGGGAGCACTGGGAGTAAAGAAAGAAACATGATAATACGTAGAATGCCCTTACGCTATCTCAAGTTAAATCTAGCCTGAAAACTTTTCTATTTGTACTGACTATTCAGGTTTAGCTTCCTCTTTCCCCATTTTATAAAGGGCTTTGAACTGACTGCTTGATGTTAAAAGCAGTTTATAAATTGAAACTCTATTATGCTTCAGAGCAGATAAAGATATTGCAAATGCAAAGAAAAACTTTCAAATGAGACACACTACAGCTGGAAATGCAAACCACATTAATCCAAGAAGTTTTTGTTTTTTAGTTCTGCCAAAGGAAGAGAGAGGTCAAGGGCGAAGTTTTAAAGAATATAGGAAGGGATATGAAACAAAATCATAGAGGATAGTAAAATAGCTGAATACCAAATGAAAGCACACACTGTCAGATGAGTCCAAGAGACCAGGCAGGAAGCCAGCAAATATGGTTGCAATATTAAAACAAGGGATGAAAATCATCAAGCAAATTATAGACTCATTAAATGTCTGTATGTGGCGAGGGAAGGGGGCAAAAGTAAGTGACACAGAGGGAGTCGTCGGATGAGTGCACAAGGTTATATTTTACAGCATGTGCAGAACACTCGGGGTTTGTCACAGTTCGCATAGGGCAGCAATAAGGGCATCCTCAATATTAGATAAAATCTGGCCGTATTGGAGTCAATGTGAGTATTGACATTGACTCTGACAGAGCCAAGATTTCATTCATTAAGGGAGGACTTTAATACCCACCTCAATGAGGTAGGAAAAAAACTATTATTTCATTTTGTAGAGGGGAAACTTGGACTCCAGTAGACAAAAGGTCATATTCTGTAAAGATTTGTTGCCTCTGTAAGGTCTAGAGACTTCAAATTTTAACAGCCACGTGTCTGGCATGTAGAATAAGATCTCAAAACAAGATTTAAGTGTTCAGCTTTTCACTACAATATTCAGGTGGAATTAGTTGGGTAACAAACCAAGAGCGCTGCCTTGAGCTAAGTCAACAGGAGTAATCTTACACTAGACTTTGAGAGAAAAACTTGAGCTTCCCCAGCCATGCCTAGCCAAAAAGCCTGTTGAGGGGGGTGGGGTGTTAGCAAAATCTCTATGAATAACTGGGAATAACTGGGAAATGTGTCTAATTAGCTCAGGCTTGGCATGACACAAACACAGTCACACAGTTTCAGATCAGGAGGTGCTCATAGTTCACCAGAAGAAATGCCAGAGGAAACATTCATCAGGTCCCCAGTATATGGATGAGGAATACCTTAGGAAATACTAAGTAAAGAAGTTTGTAATCCAAACCTTCAAATTCAAGGTAAGAGGGAAAAAACTCCTAGGCATAAGCATTTATTTGTATTCCTTGAATGAACTGTGCCTGACTTTTTCTCTTTAAAGAGATGCTGGACGACTTGTTGAATACATGTCATATTAAACAATAATTGACAAAAAACCTCTCTGAAATAAAATGCTGGGAGTACAACCTAGAACACTTCCCCCTTTTCACAGTTGAATGCCCTCCTAAAATTAAAAGTTGTGCTCTCTTTTTTATTTTTTCTGCTGGTGAAGCTAGTCTTGCTTTATTTGCTGTTTGCATTATTTGTTATGACATAGTGTTATCAAGATAGGAGATGTATATTAATTCCAGAAAATCTGGTGACTCACTCATTGTGGTGGTTATGGCTTGTAAACTTCCTGATGTGTGGAAATGAACATTGCTTAGGAATATAAGTGCTTCCTCACCTAGCTTTTGGTTTCTGATGGTGCTTATAGAGATTTCCCATTTACCATAGCTGTCCAAAGCATGTGCACAATGCATATCTGTATATACCTAAAGACATTCCAAGTAGGACAAAAAAACCCAAACCAAAACAAACAAAAGAAAGGGATTTTTTTGGCTTATAAGGCCACAGATCAGAAGGGGTTTTAAGCATTATTGGACCCTCAACCTTACCTAAGTCTCATTTTCAGTGTGTAAGGCTTATACAAACATTCACTTTGCAACTGATTGGAACCTCAAAGTGCTCCAGCCCCCAGACTCTGTTTTCAGCCAGCTGGAAGCTCACTCTGTTTCCCCTAAAACAAGGACTACGTAAGCACTCAACTTCATCCAAAATCACCAAAGCTTCAGCTGCTGAAACCTTAGCTAAAAACTGCATGAGCTCGGTTAACTTTGGCTGAAAATAAAGGAGCAATAACAAGGTCTGTCCCATTACCTGAGCTGCAGCTGCAAGGCTGTAGTTGTAGCTGGATGCAGGAAGGACGTCTGCGTGTGCCTCAAGCTTCTTGGACCTATTTCTAAACAATGTGCTTTTGATCTCCCAGATCTCCCAAAGTTTTTGCTTAATGTACTAACCCTCCATCTTCCTTGCTGCTAGGACTTCCCTCATGACTATTTGTCCTGGAGTCTGGCAGTCTCTCCCTAGTCAGCTTGTGCATGAATTATTACAATGTTCCTACTGCAGGGATCAACAAAACACCCTGTCTTATTAAAAACATGATTTTCAAACTTATTACTTATGTATAGAGTTGTCAGCTAATATGGCTTTTTTTAGTCAGGGTGTTTGTTATATTTCATACACTCCATGTTCTGTTTCTGTATCAGCCAGGGACCACTCTTTTGGAAGGACAGATCCTTTGTAAGAAAGAAATTAAACTGGCAAGCAAAACTATTTATTCCATATCATTTTTCAGTTCTTGACCAGCTACAGGCTTAAGGTTGTATATCCATAAACCATTGAGCCTGACTAGAGTATTGTATACCACTCTGGAGCCGAAAATAACTTTTTTTTCTTTTCCCATAGGGAAAAAAACCCCTTTCTATTATTGGCCTAAGTTTGTGACTTAGATTTATGTAAAATTAAGTTGGATGCATTTTTCCGCATTTCTAATTGTTTCTTCACCTCTAACTACTATAATTAGAGCTGTATTACAGATGAGGGAGACAAAAAGGTTAAGTAGCAATACATTAAAAATAAAAAAACCTCTTCAAAACACTTCTCAAATATTTAAAGCACAGGTTACATGCAAGTAATTGGTATAAAAGTTTTATTTATGCTAACATTGGCCAGGCTATATAATTCACCTTAAGCTGAACCATTCAAGTCTTGTACTCTGAGTCTGACAGTGGGTGAGCAAGTGTCAATGCATATATAATATACAAATAACCAGCCAATATCAGCTGTATTCACCAAGTAATTATGTAAGCTGTTTCATCATCTGCCTCCTTATATCTATGCTTATGAGCTAAGTCTTGAAGTTGTCCTCATCATCTGTACCACAGCTGCAGCCTGCACCAACAATGCAGTGACTAAGGTGCAACCTATCCTGCAAAGGGGGACCCTCTGGGAGCAGTCTAGTGGTCTCTCCTTCTAAGACTGTCCCCAATTGTTGCTAGAAAAGAGAGAGAGAGAGATGCATAAAACTGGAACAGGATGTTACAAGGCTGATGCTCACGACCTATGCTCAGTTCTCCCTGAAATTCAAGTAGTTAGATACAGAATTTGCTCATGTTCTCTTGAAGATACTAATACAGTTCCAATGTGCTAAAAGTTGAGAGGTATCATAATGGAAAATCAGTTAAAGAAAGCAACACATTTTATTGTCATAAAATCACAATATAACTCATAAAAGAATAATAACATTTTTAAACGTAAGAGTCTGTGAAATACATAAAGTAGCTGAACGAAATGCTTTATTGGTATGTCATAGCCATTCATTGAATGGGTTATTAGCTTAATACCTCAAAGCAAGGCAAGTCTCCTGAGAACAAGATTTGGTTTTGCTGATCCTAAAGCACCTAATGCCATTAGGAAATAAAATCTGAAGGAAAAGAAAAAAACCCTAATGATGAGACTGAGTGCACAGTACTTTGTATGTAATATATATTCTAGCATTTTATATATATGACAAGACACAGATATAAAAAAGCTACAAAAAAAGAAAGGAGAAATGTATATTTAAAAAATAAGGGTAGTAATATTTTATAAACATGGAAGCATAGGTGGGCTACTGCATGTTGGATAGTCACTGTCAGCAACTAGCAATGTTGTTATTTATTTTTAATTCTCAGTTGTTCCTTTAAATATTCACATCATTATTCTTACTAACTCTACTACTGTTAAAAGCTCTGCTGATCTGAATGGTGGTGAAGAGCCAAGATTTGCAAGGTTTGGGTTGGTTGAGAAACAGATTACTTGCAGCATCTAGTTAAAAATTACTTCTCCATTGTCTTTATATTTCTTTTTTTTTTTTCCCTAATAAATGGTTCACAAATATTGGCTATATTAGATGACAATCATAAGGCCTAAATAGTTTTCTAAAAGGGATCCATCTAAAACTTTTATTGTAACCCTTATATTTTATCGAGGTTTGTTTAGAGACTGCCTCATGAAGACCTATGTATGTTATAAGGCCTGTATTCTAGGAAAATGCATACAAGTATCTGAATAATTTGAACATTGAGTATACGAGTAAGTAATCAGTCCTTCCAAGATCAGGCCATAAATTTGCACAATTCAGAATTTGCCATTGTCTCAAAACTAGTATCATTCTATAGTCTAACACAAAAGGTGCTTTTTCGGTTTTGTCTATAGTTCAGGCAGAAAAGAATGTGCTTAAAATAATATGTTTGAACAAAAAGGCATTAAATTAGAACATTTCATTGAAAAGCATCTTATTACTAGAAAAGAATGCAATAAATCTGATGCAAATTTCCTCTAAAGAAAAATTAAAAGGAAAACAAAAATCTACAGAGAATTTGGGACCTGATATGCAATGGGAAATGCGTGTTTTTCACAGACTGAAAATGGGTTTTTTCTCCTACGGAAAGTAAGCAGCTGTCCTTGTCCTTCAGCCTCTCCACCCCTTGCATAGTGCAGGACTTCATAGTGTGGTTCTAGCATTTGGGAATTCCCAAATTCTCTAGAATTCCCTCTATTTCTCCATGCTTCCTAATTCCTCCCATTCAGGAAACTGTTGTGGAAGAACAGAGGACACATAACAGGCTTTAACTAATGAAAATAATTAAATAAAGTATTAGCATTTGCACTCCTTTATCAGTAGTTCCAAAATGAGATAAGTAAATAAAGTTGCAGCCTAATTAAACCATATTCATTTTATCTTATCTATTTCTCCCCAAGCGTCCTGGACAGCTGTACCTTACAAAACAGATATCAGAGATGCCTAAAGAATAAACTCTCATTAGGGAGGTACTATTAAGCATGCATCTTTTTGTATGCCATACAAAAAACTGCAAAATATAGTTTTACAACTCCTTTTGTAGCAAAGTACAAATAAGGTGCTATAGAATAAAAAGGTAAAACAGAATAAAGATATGTTGCCTGTTCATTGCTAGCATGAGATATTTCTCCAGTGACAAAAGCAAGGAAGTCCCGCATGGAACGCTATTATTTCTGCGCTATCACCTCTCACTGAGATACCACAAGTCCCAGCATATTTGGTGTTTTCCTTATCATCCCCGCTGTAGTGGTCATGTGCCTATATAAGAATCCCAAATTTCACTCTAAAAAAGAAATGCTCTTGCATTCATTTTGGGGTGAGAACTGGTTCATGACTGTTCACAGCTTAGGTTGCTGGTACAGTTTCTAACCTACATTAATGACATTAAAATCATTATCTAATAGCAGTAAGGGATTTTGATAGCAAAAGCAACAACCCAGAAGCGTAACTAGCTCACCCTACAGAAATTTAGTAGAAAAAGCTATATTTCAAGCACTTTCCATGGCTGCTGTTTCAAAAACCTGTGACTAGCACCTTATTTCATCCCCAAACATGTCATTTTGACTCACTCATCAAAAGCACTTACTTCAGTCTCAGGCAGCTGCAAAATCATTTGAGGTTATCTTGCCAGAGAAAGAGCCTTCATATCCTGCTCAACTTGAAAAGCACCTTTGCTCTTTACATACCGGAAGGAAAATACACTATAAAAATGCCAAGGCCTACCACAGTTCAGATATTTGAGAGCCTCATGAAGAAAAGGCACACAGAGAACCTGAGTAGATGCTGCCCATGAACTTTTCAAAGAATGCAAGAACATAATTCTTGCCTCTCTGAGGTGAGCAAGTCATCAGCTCCCTCCTAATTCATTCCTCTCTTAACAAGCTTATAGAGCAAACCACTACAGAGAAGAGTGTGCTTTAAAAAGAGGTAAACGGCAACCCCACTCCCCAGCTGTGCTGTGGATCTTCTCAGGAGACAAGAGCTATGCATGGCCTTCCTTATGGCACGGTGTAGCATTTAATACTAAAAGCGGCAGCAACAATATAATTAAAAATTCCTTTCTTTTCTTTTACTTTGCAAAGCAAAGGATGAACAGATTTGAACAGTGTTCCTAAGAGTAAAGCAAATACCTAATCAGGCTCCAGAGATGGCACCTTTATAGTAAATGTGATGTCCATGTTGCGATCTCCCTGCTCACGAAGATAGAGCTTCTTACCAGAAATGATAACAGATGCTTACATTTACCAACATTAGCAAATGCCACTTTATTAAAGACAGCATCGGAATGAACTCCCTGAGTTTGAATTTCATAAAGTTTGTTAAGGAAATATTTTTGAAAAGAGAGGGAGAAACTATGTTTTAATGATGTTCACATGTTTCTCCAAAGAGTGAAAGCTGATATGTGCAGGCGTCGAAAGCATTACATGCTAATTTCATTAAAGTGGAGGAGGGTACCTAGAAAAAGCACAAAAGTATATGCTGTTGACCTCCCTGGCAAGAGGCCAAAAAGGAACCTGCTCTGGGAAGCCAAGACTTTTTGCCTCTGTAACAACTAGGTGGGTGATGGCTGTCTTGGAAAATTTATGGTATCATTTTATTTATAGCAGATGTCCCCTAAAAGCAAACAGTTTTGCTTTATGCTACACAAATCTTATGGATAATTACAAAATGTAACGTGGAGGTTCAGTAATGCTGCAGACATCAACAGCATTTTCTAAAATGGATTATGAATGAAAAGAGAAAAAAATATCCCGATTCTGATCTAAGGCTTGAAGATAAAAGGTTAATCAAAACAAGACTTTTGCCGATGCTTTCTAGAAACTTCTTGTTTTAAGGGGAAAAGGTAAAAGTTGAAACTTTGTATGGAGCCCACTAATTAAATTATGATTTACCCAAAACGAGTCTTGCAGTTCCAATAAAGATGATCAGATGCCAAAATAAGCCTTAAGTAGTATGAGTAGTTATGGTCAGAAACCTATAACCCAAGAGTTTATTTTGGATATGTATCTTTTTTTCAAGCAGGGAAACAGTCCTACTTGCATCTCTTGCTCTACCTAAGTAAAACAAGTTCAAATCATCAATTCTGTTTTCTTAGAGGAACCCATATGATAGACCTTCCATTCATTTAAGCTATGGTGTTTTTTTTCCCAAGAAGGCATTGCTGAGCTGCATCTTGCAGAAATTTCATCATCTCAAACCAACTAAAAGAATCAAGAACAATTAAACCAGACATTGTAGTCCCACAGAAAAATTTTACCAATAGAGACGCTGATTAAAGAGGAAGTGCCACCTTTCTATATCAAAATTTTAATTTCCCATGTTAAACTCTTTCAAGTTTCAAATATAAAACTTAATCCTTCAAGCCCTTGGACGTGAACAAAACTGCTGTTGATGAGGTGTTTGCTTCCCTAATATTTTCCCCTAATTAACAAAGTTCAAGGTGGAAATAAATGAATTTTTTGAAAATGAAATACAAATGGACAGAAACAATACATCTGTGAATTCACTGTTCATTATGCACGGTTTGTAAGAATGCATATTTCAAAAAGAAAGTCATTAAAGTAATTCTGCTGGTTTGTTTTGCAGGTCTCCGTGACAGTTTAAGCAATAAAAAGGTTTAATCTCTCTGGATTGCGAAAGCAGAAACCCCTGACAAGGACAGGAGATTGACAGAATTTGTAATAATATATTTTTACTTATGTCACATATTTGTAATTTCAAGGACATGATTCACAATGACCCTATTGCAATATTGCGTAGGCATTGTTCTACACAGATTTGCATTAATATCTACAGAAGAGTTTTCCTCTCTTAGTACTGCTTCAGAGGATATGCTTGTCATTAAAATTCTGGTCACAGATGTGGGTTAAAATATCTCTAACCTTTACAAATGTATTATGTGGCACTACTGACATAGCTTTTATTGCAGATAAAATCTATAACAAATTCTGTGTGTGACAGGAGAGGAACATGATTTTGTATTAAACTCAGATGACAGAGATGCATTCCTTGCCTGTACTTTTAAAATGTTTTGGATATAGTAACAATGAGTTAGGTTTTCTACTCCATTGCGGTTAGAAAGCCATTAAATCTATTCATTTTGTTTTAGCTTTGGTATTTTAATAATTTTTTCTTAAACTGACTTTCAGAAGAGGACATAAAACAGTGGAAAGATTTCAACTGATTTCCAATCTTGGTTGAATCCATCAGAAGTAAACAAGAAATTAGTTTATTAGGACGGACTACCTAACATCTATCATTGAAAATTTTTTATAACCTACATTAAACACAGCCCACGACCCTCTGCTTGTTTCCTAACAGGTATTTGCATGCCTAAAATGGTCTCACGTTAATGTATTTATTTTCCAAGTACTTTTTGCAAGTCCCTCTGTATAAACAGCATCCTGAACATCACTTCAACTTGCTCATACATGCAGTAGGAAGGTAGTACTTTCACCATTGGTTATAGTAACAGTCCCCATTGTCATCCTGGATATGTTTACACAAGAAAGTTCCATCAGTTCACAAACTGAAGGCATGCATTTAAACTAGTGTTTAACAGATATCATTCACCAATAATTTTTTTTCTGCAAGAAGAATATCTTTCTTCTTATATCAACTGGGGTTGATTCCACCCTTGTTGCAAAATAATGGTTTCCATTGGATAAGGTGACAGTTTCCATTGGTAGTTATATTGGCATAACTATCACCGAAATCTTACAACCAGATCTACCACTGTAACTCTGTCATTAAGAATGGTGAGGCTGTTGTGCAGCTGGAGGAGAGGGCTTGCTGTGGGTCAAGACCTAGACATTGTAAGTTTATCTTTTTTACCATGTAGAGCTGGAGACTTAACTGGCTTGCGATGTCAAACACGCTCTTTAGGATGAGCCTGTCCTAGTGAGCGTGATGCAATACAGTCTTCCATTTCACAACATAGTAGACATCTGTATCAGAGCTTGTGACCATATTCATGCATTATCCATGTGGTTATATTAATACAAAAGCTTACTACATATTTTTTTCCTTTTTTAAAGAAAGAAGGGTCACACCAAGTGAGTGTTGCAGCTTCAGCTGTCAGGGTGGACTCACAAAATATATTTGAATCTCATGTTTACTGGTGGAGGGAGATATATCTATGTTAGTGGATGATCTTTAACTACAACGTGTTTTCTTTGGGAAAAGGAATTGGAAAATGGGGGGAATTTAACCAAAGAATAAAATAAAATTAAATTAATTAAATTAAATTAACTAATAGTGGTTATGACATCTTTAGGTTCTACCCCAGGAACCAGGGTACAACATCAGAAAAGATATGAGAAAATCCCATCCTAGTCACAGAGCTGGGCTACAAGGATGTGGTTGGGGCAAAAGGGGCAGTTCTGACATGAAAGCCAGTGCCAGGGCTCTTCAGATGAGTCCAAATGGGTATATGTGGACTGGAGAAACGTTTGTAAGGGGCAAGAAGGATTTCATTCACATGCCGCCAGATCTCTGGATCTTTGATTCTCAGGCAGTTTTCTTTCCTTGTACAGTCCTTAGCACCTTGGACATCCAGGAACAGTCTAGGGTTATGGAGTAATTCACTGCACACTCAGGGAGGAATAAGCTCTTTGAAAAGTTGACACAATTGTCCACGGACCCTTGGAGAAGCAGTCTGTATTGACAGCAATGAAGATAAAGAGAAAATTGCACAATGTTTTGTTATTTAGCAATACTTAGTGATAAAAGGGAGTGGGGAAGAGAACCAAACAAAAAGCAATGAAAAGGTGGCATGGGAAGTTACAGAATTACTGAATTTTGGATGGGATGAGGGGTGGGATTTGGCTGATTCAGATGATACACACTTGATTTTGAAAGTTTCCAATGCCTTTTTTCATACAGAAGGGAGGTATTTTGAAAAGGAATTCTCAGTCTGTGGTGTATCAAAAATATGTATTGTTCATCACTGAGGTGGTGTTGAGTGTGTACTGCTCACCACTGCTGACAAGGGACAGAGATTGTTCAGAGCTAGAAGAGTAACCTCCAGTGTACTAGCTGTACGGTCAGAATACAAGCTGGAAAAGTGAAAGAAACCACTCAGTGTCTTTAACTGCTATGCCCTTCTTTTGTAACCCTTCCTTCAGTGCAGCAAGAATTTGTCACAGTAATTGGAGACTAGATATTCAAGTGTAAGAGCTGGGATATGGCTCACCATTGAGTTGCCATCTGCACCTCTACACTCACTACAAGGCTGCTGTATGCCAGCACACCACTGAGAGCTAAGGAATAGGTCATGATAACAGATGCTTTGGGCCCCATAAGTGGGTAGTCAATTCTTCCCAGTGCCCTCTCACCGTTAATGTTGGCTTGTAATGTCTTCAGTCAACTTCTGTTCATAGCAAATCCTACGTAAGTATGTACATATTTTGACATTCTGATTTAGACACAGCAGAATGTATACTTAGTGACTCATTTCCTCTTCTGGAAAAGAGTGAATTAAAATCAAGAACCCTCAAATTATTTCAGTGTCTCAAATTATTTAATTGATGAGTTTTCAACGCCTCTGAACTCAGACCAATAAGGTAGCCAGAGAGCTATAAAACAAAATCTTTGTAAAATAAAGTCTTTGACCAGTGATAGCAATGAAATGTTTCTTTTGAGAATTGCAAGAATGTGAGGGGCTTCTTGATGCAAAGAGGATTATGTAGATAAAAGGTCCCCAACCCTGTTGCTGAATTTTCTCTGCAATTCACTTACCTAATAAGATTACGGGAACAGACACCAATTTTTTTTTGTTTGTTTTAAATTTGTTTAATTTAGTCATGATGCTAAATCATTTCCAGAATCCTACATGGAGTATAGTAATTTGAGAAGTGCAGAGAATACTAGATGAGGCCTTTTCTAAATACCAAATTTCCCTACCTGTAGAATGGGAATAATGAAGTTAAAGCTACTTTTTTGATAAATTCTAAAGTCTGAAAAGTGTTATAGGAAGAATATATATACATAATGTTTCTATTACAATACGTGTCCAAACAATGTGTTTATATAAACATACATAATATTAATAATAAACCTCCTTATATTATTGCATTTTAAGTTGTATTTTATTAACGATATTATTAATATACATTCTAATATCAACAGCAAAAACCTGATGAAAAACGCTCTTAAGATTCCCATTTACTGTTATTCGCTTTGTGTCAGGTTCTAACACCACTGACAGCAATTTCATAAAGACGTTAATGAATTTTACATGATATTCATGAGAATGAATGTCTTTCTCATCAAATAAGATGTACAAGATTCTGGCCAGAAAAGAGTAACTGAGTTTGCAAAAATGTTAAAATGTAGTACATTTCTGAGAGAACAATTTGCAGTATGCATGGGAGAAAGCTGATAGCATTTGTTCATATTGTAAATTATATAATTCTTCTTCATGTAGTATACTTCTACTGAAAGAGGAGAGGGAATTTGCCTCGCTTTAATGCCTTTTTCAGGGGTGCTGAACACAGATGGATACATTTGTATCAGTCTAAAATTATGTGGCAAAGAAGATAGAAATCAGCTATAAATAAAATTCCAAGTCATTTCAGTCTTCACTGTCATTAAATGCCAGATGAAAAAATCATTTAATGTTTTTTCATCATAAACAACTACAATAAAAACTATTTTTATTTCATTTTGCTCTGGTAGAAGCAAATGCAGAAAAATATTGCTGAATTTCTTTCTATTTTTGGCAAAAGAGTAATTTTATTTCTTAATTATAACAAACATTTTTGTTCCATTTTCTACTTGATTTTCAGTAATCTGTTTCCTTTAAATACAGTCTATCTTTATAGCTACAAGAACAAATTCAGCCTGATTCAGATGTGTGACATACCACTGAAGTCAACAGAGCTGTCTCTATATGACATGGATTTTTCTTTCCATCTCTCCGTCTGTCATATATAGTCATGTCAGTGTGATTCAAGATGAATAGACTCTCAGCACAGGCCAGATTCTGCAAGGTGCCGAGTGTCCTAAACGCAAACCAGCTTCGAAGGAAGCACTCATTACCTCCTAGCATATCTGGCTCTAAATACAGTATTTCCTTGTATTTCTCCATAATTACCCTAGGAAATACTTTGAATAGTACAAATATTGAATTTAGCCAACTGCCAGAGCCAGCCTTAGTGTTTTTGGATAGATCTGTGAAAAGTTGCATTTGGCTCATTTTTTTGGTTTTTGACACCTTTTTTCTCTCCACTCCCTTCTCCCCCATGCACACATAACAATTTTTGTTCATGAGATTGTGCCCACTAAACACAAAATGGGCCTTAGAGGTCTTTTGGAGGGTAAGACGTAGACTTATGCTACACACAAAGGCTGAATGTATGCAGAGTGGACGTGTGTGCCTCTGTCTCTCAGTGTTTGTTTTGGGGCAGGCGATATTTATATTCCCCACAATGCTTTCTTTTTGCAAAAGCGGAACCCAGCTGCCTCTAACTGTCATCAGCTTGAAGTAGTCCCTGTCATCATAAAGCAAAATGCTAGCAATAAACTTATTCCCCCTCTCCACGAATTGAAATGTTCCTCTCCTTTCCCAGCCATCCCACATCAATGTTCACAGCTGCCATTCCTCTAGGAGCAAATTTTTAAAAACTTGCCAGGTACATCCAATAGGACTTTATAAATTAATATTATTCCCGCACGGTGAGTTTTGGAGCTAAACGCACTAAAGTAGCAAAGACTTGCTTACAGATATAGATAAGGGAAAGAAGCAGAGCTGGGTTATTTCAGCCTGAGCCAAGACTAGGAGAGGAGAGAGCGCTGCTCTGCAGCCTACGCTCTCCTACCCGCCCTCAGCTTCTTCCAGCTACTCAGTACTGTCATAAGAGACAGCACCTTTGACAGTCCAACCCAAAAGAATCCAAATTATATTTGCACTGATAAATATATCTAAGGGTTCTAGATGAGAACAAATGAAAATAATCCTACTCACTCCTTCCCAGGGTTTTGCATGGGGATGAGGTGTCTGCATAAATCAGATCCGCTGAATAAAGTGCTGGTACTGTAATAAAACCATGAATATTAATAACAGGACAAAGCACACAACAAAGAGCTACAAGAGAGTGACACAGTAACAAAAAAGTGGATAAGCTTTACACTCTTCATGGAGTAATTTCTTTGCATTACATAACACAGTGGAAAAGGCTAAAGTGGTTGCTTAAATTCAATCTTCAATATTGCTTATCTGCAAAAATAAATGTGATGAATTAAAAAGTAAGACTTGCATGAAGAATAGGATTGCCTGAATTCCTGAGCAAACAGAAAACTAACCCAGAAAGATTTCTTTAAAAACCGATTTACTGATTTGTTTGACCTTATTAGCTCTTCTTTAGCAATTTCGTTGATTTTTGCCCATCAGCCCTCTGTTTCAAATCAGCTTCAAGACTTACAGGGAACACAGTTTGGTAGTATGCAAATCACTTTTAATGAAAAAGAGCTTCCTGAAGGCAGCCAGAGAACTGAAAGGTTTAATTCATCCAGGTGCTAAAATTCATGTCTGCCTAAACTGTTTTCATTCACTTCTGAAAGGGAGAAGAGGATTTGGATTGCTAAAACAAGAAGAGAGCGGAAGTAATAAAAATAATTTAGGAAACAGGAGACCCTGGTCAAAAAAAAAGTAGCTAGATTTTCCATTCAAAACTCCTGGGATGAGATTCTCAAAACAATGTCAGTGTAGACACCAAATTGCCACTAATTGTAATGGTAAATGGGTATCAACATCCATTAGCTGCTTGTGAAAAAGATCTCAAAATAAATGTGTTCATCTTTGATGCTGCAATCCCAGCACTGCTCCCAATACTCACCTGGAATAAAAAGACCACAGATCAATTTAATTAATCCATCTCCTCTGGAATCTTGCTGTTGCTGCTTCACAGGTGGAACCTCAGTTTAAAGGTAAAATGGAGGGCTGGGGGTCCTGCCTACCTTAGGTGACCTGGATTGCTCTTCGAAGGAGTGGCTCTTTCTCTCTCCCTTTTGAATATAGAGATAGTTAGAAAGACGAGGTTCCCAGTTTTGTATTTAAATTAAGTATTTAATGCTGGGTTTTGTTAATATGGTCCAGGATTAGCAAACATCTTAATATTGCTAGTCTCTAAAAATTTATTTCTTTATCCAGATCTTTGGCCTTATTCCCATTAAATAAATGTATATGTTTAATTTTATGTACTGTGTACAGTTACACTGAAATTACTAGAAACAGAAAATAGGAAACTAAAGAATAGCTTAAACCTTTCAGGAATCAAAGTATGAAATGGGAACATTCTCAGTTGAGTGTTATTTAATGTACTTGATTATGATATTGTTGCTGAAATTAAATAGCAAATCTCAAAATGGTACTTGCAAAATGAACATTTCATATATTAAAATGCTGCTTTGGTAACTGGGGAGAAGAGAGGAGATTGCTGTATGATGTTGGTACAAACATTATTGCATTCTCTCGACCAATCTTCTGTTGCACTGTATGGACCGAAACCAACAGAGTGTGCTGGGGGGGATCAAACAGGAAAAGAAACAGCGCGAAATAATGCCAGGAAAATACCAAAAGTCTCCAAGTGAATCAGTCACTGAAAATGCCTGTCATCTGTCATGTTAATAGACCTCTTTTTTCAATTGCAAAGCCAAAGGTCAGAAAACGGTGATGTCCTTACGCAGTCCTAAGCTGCAGATCCAGAAAGGGCAGTGAGCAGCCTCTGCGAGAGAACCTGGTGCTCTGGGGAGATGGCGCGAGGTGCAGAAGTTGGAGCAGGGAGGAGAGTCAAAAGGGCCTAGAGGGGAATACGGGGGAAGCCCTCACGCAGGTAAGGAGGCAAAGACCCAGGGAGGTTGATTTATATTTCACTGCCACTCAAAAAGTGTGTGAGGGAATTGTCAGATATCCAGCTCACCCCTTGAGCCATTCCAGCAATTAAAGGCAGGAACACTAATACTGTATTTACAGAGAGAAGAGACACTTGATCTTTTATAATGACAATACACTGACTCTTTTGTCGTGTTTGATGACATTATATTCACAAGACACAAGTGGAAGAAGCCCCAAGTATCTTTGAAAATACAGCTACACTTACATGAATACTCACAAATCCCTTTCTTTCATGGAGTTTAGCAGATGTGCTTTGTTTCAGTTGGTCACTCAAAAAAAAGATGTGATAAAGCTGTACCAAATGTCATACTGTAATATCAAGCCATGTAATCAGATGTGATGAATACAGTTTTAAAGAACTCACTGTGAATTCTGATGCATAATCTTGAATACTAGTAGATAACACTTCTAAAATAGAGGGTTTCTGAAATTTGTGCTAATCTTGGTAAAACAAAATCCCACATTAAACAAATGAAATGTCTTAGATTTTTTTTATTTATCATTCATCAATGCACCTGCTGGTTTTTTAATTCTTTCTTGCTGAACTCATTTATATACATACAAGTTTTCACTTATATATTTAAAAGAGCAAAAACTTCAGACACTTTAGGAATTTAACATAACTGTTGTTGCAAGGAATAGCTGGCCCTCTGAGGTGGATAATGAAGACAGAATAGTTTTATGAAAAGAACATCAAAATCTAATTTTTTTTCAAACAATTCCAAAAAAATAGGCATGTTTCATTTCCATAGATTTTGTAATATTTGTTTTCAATTTGCTTTAAAAAATTATTGGAAAGTGGATAAGAATACAACTATTAATGGAATAAACTTTCCCATATTGCCTTTTTTGCCTCTGTAATTACGATGTTTGTGGGTGGAGTTGTTACATACTGGTGTTTGGAAGTCTATGATATTCTACCTTATTCTGTCACCTTGTATTTATGGTAGTTTTTGTTTCCCTATGTGGTGTTCCTCAGAGTCCTTTTTGATGCTCAGAGCCTCACACGATATAAAACTATTTCTCATTGTAAATTCAGAGGGTCAGTTAGCATAATTATGCATAACATGGTATCTATGTGAAGGCATTCTCTCTTTAATATGGAGGTACATTGTGGTTTTTTATTTTGTTTCTTCTGCTTTCCTTTCTTTTCTTGCCTTCTCTCTTCCATACCTCCTTCTCAACCATTTCTTAATTTTACTAGACTATACTAAAAAACCTGTTAATACTATTATTCCTGTTCTTTAACTAATGAAACTAAATGAATCTCCTGTTTGACCATTTCTTGCCTTAGTCTGGTTAAAAAATGTGTTTTGTTTCCTTTTGAGCAGGGTAACAGACTGGCACCAAGAAATGTGTTGAGGCCATTTATATGCAGATGATCTGCTGTCCTGCTTCTTTCAGTAGGTGCCATAAATTAGCATTCAAATTTTGCTACAATTTTGTCAGGGTTTTTTTTATTCATTTCATATGTATTTAATCCCACATCAATCTCAGTTGTTCTGCAATATGTGCCATATTGTAGCAGCTTTTTAGCTGCCACTGATGATTTTCACATTCCTTTAGTGCGAGGTTTTAATTCTACTAACACTTTTGTTAATGAAATACATTTCACTTAATGGAATTAAACGCATAGCCTGTCTATTGCTCATTACACTATACAGTCTTAGAGTTTGGATTTAAATTTCACCCTTCTTCTATAAAAATTATCCACCACATTTTGGCCTAACAGGCACTCTATGCTTTGTATAAAGTGTGGGAAAGCTGTCATTACAAGTAAAATACCAGTAATAGTTTCAACATTCTCTGGAATGTTCTATTTTATTCCTATTTCTTCTGTTACTAAATATGTTCAAAATGCGTTTTCTACCATTTCTTTATGTGGGGTTTGAAAGGCTGAACTAGCAATGTGATCACCTACAGACATCATAGGTAAACCTCAAACTATTCCGAGCATCCATTTTTCCATTTTTTATACAAATTATGAAACTATTTCAGAGATTCTCTCCAAATTAAGAAAAACCTCATACATATCTGCAAGCATACAGAAGAATTAAAGTCATACAGGAATTTACCAATGAAACAGTTTCTCACCAGATACCAACCTTCCTTTTTTTCATAGATTGCACATTTTGTGAAAAATCTGTGAAACAGTTTTTTCAATTAAATTTTTGTTGGGATGTGAATTCTCAGCTTTAGAGTAGATTAGTTTGGGGGTGAATTCCACATGCGTGACCTAATATCTACTTGGCGGGTTAGACTTGAGCTGTCTCCAAGCTGAAACCTGAAGACTGGTTGCTGTTCAGACAGGTTGTTTTTGAGGTGGTTCATTTTGTCTTTTACGAAGATTTTGGTACAAGTTGGGGTAAAAAAAGAAAAACCTTTGGAAATTGCAGATTAAGTTGTAGGATTCTTTTCTAGCTTTGTCCTGGACAAAGTCCTGGACTTTGTGATAAAGGCCTCTACAGAATAGGCCCTTTGGACTTATTACAGATAGTTGAAAAGTAGGTTATCTACCTCACAAGATTAAGAGAGGATTGATTGTTTGTTTGTTTGTTTAAATTATTAGAAGGGCCATTTTTTTTCTCGATGGTTTCCCGACCCTATAGCTTCTCAATGAAAATTATGTTCTTGTCAACGTCTTTGCTGTTATCAGTGAGTTTATCTGAAGCAGAACAGTGAATATATTGCCCGTAGTTACATACCTGAGATAGGGAAAACAGGGTCCAAAACTCACAGCCAGCTGCACCGCTGCTGCATCACATTTCTTCACCTCTACAAAAAGACCTACAAGGGATCAAAGGTTTCCTCAGAGCCTTCCTTGGAATCTACAACACTTTGTGAAAAGTTCTCCAGTTTAACAAAGCAGCTTTTCTCAATGAAATTTCTTCAGCCAGAAAATCTCTGACTGGCTTGGCCTCCTTCAAAGGTTTCATTTACAGGGTCACCAAGGATCTGGTTTCTTCTACTTTTCTCCTTAGGAAACCAGATCATAGGCACTTCTTCCTGAAATTAATCACCCCTGGCTCTGCTGGAAGTACTTCAGGTAGGACCTTTTGATATTGATTATTTTGGATATTTGAGATTTAGTTACAGTTTATATATGCATTTATGATAAGCTATGAGAAATCCAGGAGCTCTTATTTTACCTGAATGTGTTCAGTTGATGTTGATGTTCACATATGCCCATATTGGAAATGGGAAGAAACAAAAATAGCATCAACAGCAATCACATTCGTGCTTTTGCATATTAATCTGACTTTGTAGGTACTTAGTTATATCTGTTGGACTTTCCTTCCTGGGATGTGGCAATGTCCTATCCACATGATAGCCAGTTGTTAAAATGTATTTGGCTTTTCTGCCGTTATAACCATGATTGGTTCTTTTCTGCTTTTCCATTGTCTAATCAACAGAGAATTGTTAACAGGTTGTACAATTGCAGAGCATGGATGTTCACGTGGATTTAAATAAATCAAAGGGCCCTCTTTTAGAAGTGAATCAAAATCAAGCCTCTTGTAAAGTTAAAAAATGTTTTTGAATTTCTTTGTCCATTTTCTCTAATCTTTCCTACATCCTTCATTCTGACTCTGCCTGACTTGCTCTGTGATCTCAGTCATGCTAAAAGATAATATGCTTTTCTCATTCCTTTTGCTCCAGTAATATTTTCCTGGTAAACTGCACTCTTGTCTTTTCCTGCTAGATTATCTTGTTCCTTTCAATGTTCCTTTTCTTTTTCTTAGTTATCTTGGATGGAGGGCCTAACGGATTCTGTACCAGATGCTAAAATACTTGTTATAACTATGACATAATCTTTCCTTATCAGACGTGTTTCAAAATGAAGGGTAGAAGTGGGAAGAATGCACCGTGCATCTACGGACAGTATATTCTGAGGCGTGACAGATACACCATTGAATCTGATGATTGATACTTTAGCAACAGCAAAGACACTGATTGGTACTAAAAAAGGAGGAGGGAGAAGACACATGACAGGTCACGAAGTTCAATGGAATATATTACAGAAACTGGGAACAAAAGGCAAGGAATCTCTCGAGTCTAGTCTTCTAATTGCATAGGCATAGGTGAGATGACTTCTTTAATAAAAGAATCATTCTCCATTAAAATGCAGTTAATTTTTTTTTTTACCCCTACCACAGCTATTGAGAGTCCGGAAAATTCACTTTTCTGATGGCTGGAATCATCTCTGCATTTCTTATCTAAGCATGAGCTGCTTTTCCATTTGTCAGACTTGTCCTATAGCTCTATATGGCTGTTTTCCAGCCTGGTGTCTAATAAATACATTTATAGACACCAGCCGTATCCCCTTTCAGCTTTTTGCTTAGCCAGACAAAAGCAGCAAAGGATTTCACTCTCCTCCCTCAGTGGTGGCTCTCCAGTCCACCAGTTGTTGCAGTTGCACCTCTCTGCAGTTATTCCAGTTTTAGGATATTTTCTTGACTCCAGGTGACAAAGACTGTGCACAGAATTTCAGATAAGGCCATCCTTTCAGTCCTGTGGATGGCATGAATATGTCTTTTTATTATAGAAAAATATAATACCATAATTTATGTGTGTGTATAAAATATTCGGGTACATGTATTTTATGTAATGAAAAAACCCCAGTGATCCTTTTTTGTAATGACTTTGTTTCCTAGCTTAATGGAAACTATAGATTTCGTACTTCTTTTGTTTATGCCTGGATCTTAAAAAAAGATTGATCCCAAGACTGATTTTTGAGGATTCCTGCTAGTAAACTTCTTGCAGTTTGATGCTGCTTCTTTCAATACCACCTGTTGCCATCTATCCATTAGACAATCTCTTATCCACTTTACAACTCTTCTCCTAATCCCCCGTTTCCTACGTGATGCTGTATCATATGCAGCACAGATATAGATAAAATGCATCACAAATCCTTTGTCTAGAAAATCAGTTATCTTATTAAAGAGAGATAACAAATCCACTTGGCACGATCTATCTTTAGTAAATCCTTTTTGTATGTTATCCTATTTTCCATTTACCTCCCTGTCTTCAATTATTTTTTCCTTCAAAATTTCTTCTAAAGCAACTGAGGTCAAACTAATGGGTTTGTAGCTGCATAGGTCTCCCTTTTAGAAATGGATAATACATTTGCTATTCTCCAGTCAGCCAGTATCATGTCTGAGCTGCTTCCTACCAGGTTTGGGATTTCATGTTCCCTTTCTTGTCAGAATTGTGGAACGGAGTTTATTTGATACCTCTCCCTGGCCTGAGTGCACTGTGCTTTTAGCTTTCCTTCCAGTTTGGTAATTTCTATCATCATGATTTCTTTCCCATTATTTATCCTGTTTCCTCTCTGGTCAATATTATTGAAAACATACACAAAGTAGTCAGTTTTTAATTGTAGATAGGTTTTCTTTATTCCCATTGACTCCCCCTTGTATTGAAGTCCCATGTTTTATTTGGTCTCATTTTATCTGCATGAAGATTGTTTTGCTGTTTGATTCAATATCCTTTCCAAATTGTAGTTCAGTTTGACTATCGACAATTTTCGCTTTACCTTATACTTTGATGTCTAAAACACATCTGTCTCTGCTGATATGTCTTTTGTTACCTCCTGTGCCCTGCATAACTCTAATAATCTTCTTGAAGGAGTTCTTCCTTTGCATGGAATAGCTTGACCACTTTCCCACACATTCTCTCCCCTCCATCAGCTACACATTACACATAGCTTTAGCACCTTTGATTTAAAGTAATTCCAAGGCTCTTCCACATTAAAGGTCTTGAATAGATCAGTCTATTTAATTTCACTAACAAGACCTTTTAGGTTATCAAAATTTGCCCTTTGAGCTATAAAGCCTTATTTTTACTGATTGTTCCATTTCATTTAAATGAGCTTAACTCATGATCAGTTTTTGAACCAGTTTTCTCATAGTATCTGTATTGCTTATTAGAACAAAGACAGTAATAGTTTCATCTCTTACTAGCTGTTGACTGCTTGGTAAACATATGCATTAATTTGGCCCAAACGTATTCCGTTTGATGCATGCCGTCCTTTATTTCTTTTTAATCTATCAGATTATTAGAAGGTTACTTCTAATAAGTAATGCAAGGCTACTTATGCTTTCTTCACATCTTTCCTGGGCAGCTTGTACACTTCAACACTGTGGTGTTGAAAAATATAATTTTACATTCTTTTTACATTACACCCAAAATATAATTTTACATTCTCTTTCCTGATCATCCACTGGTATTTCCTCAACCAGAGCTCAATTTTCATTGATCAGATTTACTTCTTGTTGTGTACAGTAAGAAGGTATGAAGATGACATGAACCTCTGCCAAAGTTTCCTTGTACTTCTTAAGGTTCTTTGTGGATCTCAATCCCACTTGTTTCCATGGATATTCAGCCAGATACCATTCCCATGAGTCTTCACTTTTTAGGTATTTTTCCCCTACCTAAAATGAAATGATTTAGTGTAATCATCTTTGATTTATTCCAGTGGGAATTTCATAGCGCCATTTTCCCACAGTGAAGAAAATTAAATAAAAAAAAAAAGATTCTTCTCTATTCCTAGAAGAATCCTTTTCTCCTCTTCCACCCACATCCCACATCCTCCTTCATGGGAAATGACCTCACATCCTGTTCTGTGGAATTGATCTAGTGACAACTTAGTTGTTTAACACAGGCTCCTAGTTCATGTAGACACTATTTTTTCTCTTAGTCCATTTTACCTTCTATTCACGGATGGTCCTGCCTTTTGTTCTCACTCCCCACAAACTTCTCTACCATTCTCACTCCTCTTTGGATCCTAGTCTCCTACAATTTTTGCTGGAATTAACTTCTCCGCTTTCTTTTTACCTTCTGTTTTGGTTTTGTCTGTTGTACTTTTTCAGTCTCCCAGATGGCAAACATATTCTTTAGCTTTCCTCTGTTTCCCAGACTGTTCCACTTGTTCTTTTTGTTTCAGGCTTCCCTGACTCACCAGTCTCCTCTGAGCTATCTCTTATATGACCTCTCGCTCAACAAGTGTCCGTAAGTCCCCAGTTGCCCATTCAGTTTGCTTTTTCTTACACCATTTCCTCAAATCCACATCTTCATTCAACATTGCCTCCAGGCACATCTCTAATAAGGTCTTCTCTTCATGAACTTTAGCAGATGACACTTCAGGCATATATCTTTCCAGAGAATAAGACACATCCCACAGCTGTTGCATCCAGTTCACATTGTCCCTGCAATTTGTCTTGTACTCTCCATGGCTGTCTCGATTCCTTACATAGTCATTTCCTCTTACCTGTACCTTTTAGGTGAAAATCCCTCTCATTGCTGGATATTTCTTTCTTTTTCTGGGCTTCCCTGCTGCCGGTGACTTACAGGTTGGTGGGACTGAATAGTTATGCCATAATCAGCTTGGCATACTGTAGGACTGAGGAGTGTATTGCAGGGTGCAGACTAATAGGAGCAAATTTGGTTCACAGTCCATCTTTTTCAAAGCCATCTATCAACCAGGAGGCTGCTTTCCACAGCTATCATATACAGGTTTGATATTGAGACTGAGTGCCCTGCTGGAGTCAAATCCATCTGTTATTACCTGGTGAGTGGTCACTGGAGAAAGAACAAGTGAGAAAATAGAAATAAAATTTTGGGGTCCAACATGCAAGTAAGATATGACCAAAGAACAGGGTTGAGAAGTTCTGGAGAGTGCACAGGGAAGGATGAGATTTCAGTCAGGTTAAATATTACCTGGGTAAATATTCAGATATACAGAGTCTAGCTGAAGGATCCTCCCCCTCTCATAATAAAATAATCAAATTCCCAAACCTTCTCCAGTGAACCAAGAGTATTTCTCAGAGGAAGCACTTTATGGGGCTCAGGCAGACACCAATAACTGTGTCACATAGCATTTATTAGAAAATCCAAATATATTCTCCACTACTTTGTCCAATATCTATGTGACCATTTATCTGCAGCAAATTTTACTGTAAATGTGATTATTTCCAAGAAGCAGTTTCTCATGACTAGATTAAGTATAGTACTTACCATATATTCTGTTCAGAGAGAGGCATCATTCTGGAATCTGTGTTAAAAGTAAATGTTGGGATCCTACAAAGAGAACTCCTAGGGCTGTACCCCAGAAATGTGGATCAGGAACACAACAGACTCATGGACTCAGCTTGATCTGCAAATGAGCCAGAGACAGAATTCAGCCCTGGTTGTCTTTGTAGACAGTTTCATTCTATTGATCTCTGAACAAGCACTATTTTAAAGGAAGACATGCTTCTTACAAGACAAAGTTCAACTGTTTTAACTGCTAATATAGGACATTTTGTCCCACCAAATCTCACCAAATAATAATTCTCAAAGAACGTTTATTGCATCCATTCCTGTTTTCAGCCAGTGTTGAAAGGACCAGCCATTCTACTTTCTTTTCATGATTTTTGGTCTAATTTCTGAGCAGAATGAATACATGTAGAGGTTCACAAAATTCTATACCATGGTGTAAAAAAAACTTATTTGAAGTACTCCAAACAAAAGAAACAAAGTTTTGTTCAGGTTCCTCTCGGATTGGATGCAGGTTCAAGAGGGTTGAACATACTCTAATTTTTCTCTAATCAGCTTAAGTACTGCATTTAAATCAAATCAGGAATGTGCAACAGGTAATGTTTGTGGTATTTATGGTAATAAGGGAGAAATTCTGAAGTGGTTGAATGCAAATTTTTTGTCTCTCTTTTGTCTTGATAGATTTTAGATAACGTTGAAAATACTGGCTGGAGAACACAACATCATCCTGTTAGTGATCCTCCTGCACAGAAGTGCTTTGAATGTTGCCTTCCCTTAACTATTTTAAAGACGTCTGCACACTCACAAATAATAAATCTGTTAAGGCACACTTGGAAATATCCCATCTCCATTTGTACAAGTTACTCTGTTCAAAATATTTCCATGTTTAAAATCATT
This sequence comes from Gymnogyps californianus, assembly GCF_018139145.2. Classification (NCBI taxonomy): domain Eukaryota; kingdom Metazoa; phylum Chordata; class Aves; order Accipitriformes; family Cathartidae; genus Gymnogyps; species Gymnogyps californianus. Next base: position 21,688,026 of record NC_059478.1, on the reverse strand, counting down.
TAGTGGGGTTTACCAGATTTATAATCATTTGAGGCTTGCTTGCAGTATAAAACCCTAGCTGCATGACAGACTGAGTTATTAAGTGTTTATAGAAATCTGATCAAATGGACCATCAGAAGCTGGGGGGAGCAGAGCGGGGGGGGGGGATATCTGTTTTAAACTCGACCATAATGACAGCTTTCCTCATCTTACAACTGTGACATGAAGAGGGAGCTGTAGCTCTTCTGAGACACAGCTCTGACTGAACCAGCGTATCCAGCCAAGCGCCCCGATCTCCTCTCTCCTTCCTCGCTCTCCTCTGCTCCCCTTTCTCCTTCACTCACTTACTCTTCCTTTTTTTTTTTTCTTTTTTTTATCCCTGTGCCCCTGTGCCAGTTAATTTAAATGTATCTGTTCAAGTGGAGATAATCCATGCAAATCAGAGGCACTGGCTCCCAGTGCTTGATTCACAAAGAGAACTCAGCTTCAGGAGGTCACTCGTTCACAGCTGCTCCTCCCATTATATTTTTCCCTTATTGCAGAACTGCTGCATGTATACAGTGACTGAAAGGACTCAATTTACTGCAACTGCTGCCTGGTTTTACTTACAACTTTCTTTAAAGGGGGACTTACCTTCTATCAGTCTTACTAAGGTAGGAAGTCTGATTCTTCTAAAGACATGTAATGCCTCCAGTGTTTGCTCCTTATCAGATCCCACTATAATGATGCATATTGTTGTCAGAACTAGGTCCTAATAGAATTGTGCCAGGTGCCTGATGCTTTTGTTACTTGTGTGTATAGGTGCAACTGTTTAAACGGCTGTTTTACTGTTTATTTAGCCAGCTATGTACCCCCTGCCCCCCCCCCCCCCCCGTCCCCCCCCCCCCGGTTTTCTTTTCCTTTTCATAATGGCAGGTAGGATCTTAGCACAGCAGCTTTCTAATCTACAAATGTAATCTTCAGTCAAGTTTGTATTTTCTTTTAAAAATGTTTTCTGATGTCTGTATAAGTTAATGCAGTGTTCTGTACCCCCCAAAGGAAAACAGTATCAAGAGAGTTCTCTGGCCTGAAACCTTATTAAGGTGCTACCTTCGGAGCAGAACAAACTGTTGAAAGGTTTTAAACAAAAACAAAAAGGTCACCTTTTACTTTGCAGTGTTGTAAACAAGAAAACTCCAGGCCTCACTGCAAATGGGCCTGTCATAAATTTAGACCACAAGATAAACATATAGTTTATAGAATTGCCAGCAGAAGTCGTGAAATGGAACCCTCACAGTTCTCTGTTAATATCTATTGTTTAGAAAGGTTGGACAGGCAGTGCTTGCTCTGCAAACAAAGTGCAACTCAGAAACGACTATTTGAATACAATTCTTAAAAAACTCCTTAAGAAAAGGAAAGTCAGGCACTACTTCATTAGTTACATTCTAACTTTGAGCATACATCACATGAAATATTGAACTAATGGATCTGACAGCACACACTGGTTTTATGAAAGCAGATAGTAAATCTTGCATTTATTTATGTATATTTCTTTGAATTTGTTGTCAGAATTTAGGGGTGCAAATGATTAAAATAACTATAAAATCAACTTTGGATGTGTTAAATAGCAAATAATGGATTTGAAGAGTAATATATTGAAAAAATTAGAATTATTCTGACTTACACTTGTCCCACAGTAAAGTTCTTGTTTGTTGTCTTGCACAGCTGGAGTTAAGAAATGACAACGATTAGATTTGGAGCCACCCTGCTTTTGTATAGACTTACTATCTAACACACCCAAACTAATCAAATAACAGTTCTCTGAAGCTTTAGACAGAGTTTAAAATGAAAATGTAGTTGACCAGCCAGGACAGAGAGAGAGGCATAGATATTCCCAAACATATCCTGTCTAATTTCTTCAAGAACACTGGAGGCATACATTTTCTGTTTTACCTTTCTGGATTAGATATTTTTAGTTAGCATGCTTCAGGAGAGAGTACTTGCTCACTATATTAAGTATTTCAGTGCCTAAAATGTGCATCTCTTCTCTTTGATATACAGTCTCCTTTTTGAAAAAAATGCATTCTGATTTTGGAGTACAGTACAAACCTAGAGAGCCTTGTCATTGTTAGCATAAAGAAGACATCTACACAAGTATTACTGTGCAGAGGGCAATCTTTCTTTCTCTGGCATTTGTTAGGTTACTGTACATAGAATTTAGCAGATACATATCTTTTGCTTCATGGCATTTTGGAGATCCTATTGGTATGCAGGTTACCCTGTGAGGATGGCAACTGAAAAAAGAAATATGTTTTATAGCAGTGTGTAATAAAAGCCCTTCACAATGATGTAAGTGGAGTCTGACCTTTCTTTCTTATCCTGTAATTAGAATTTTTATTAACTCTTTCAAGTGCAGAGTTTTTTGAGTAAATTAATGTTACTTAGGGAGAACAAGCATGTATTTTTGATCTATGAGTTTTAAAAGTAAAATTTTAGAATCCTTTTTAGACAGGGAAAAAGAAATATATTCTTCCCAGCAACTTGCTCCACACAAAGCAATTTTGATTTATAGAAAATAGAGATTTGATACAGGCATCCTGCCGCCCCCAGAAGAAAGAAAAGAAAAAAAAGAAGGGAAAAAAAAAGGCATTTCTAAAAAAGACTTCTTTCATTTTGTGAAAGAGGAGGGGAATGGTTTTTAGAGAGGAGAGCTGAACTTAAGGAAAGACATTAAGGATCTTTTGTCTGACTCAATCTCTGGCCAGGATAAAGTTGGGAAGTAAAGGTGATCCCTGTGGAGTTCAGCAATATACAGAGATGAGATTAGATGACTCACCATTGGAGATATGAAAAAGGGAGAAAAAGGCATTTCCAAGGAAGATTTTTTGTAAGTGGATTAAAATATTGTTGCAGCAGACAGTTATTTCCTGCTTCCTTTCCACCTTTTACCCAATGACCAATGTCTTACAGGGACAAAAGTGTTCCTTAGTGAATCAGCAGCAGCATTTCATACAGTTAGTGCAAAATTATGTACTCAATTCTCCTTGTAGGTTCACCACGTTTACCTGACATAACTCAGTTTAATTCCTTGATACACTGAAATAAATGAGAAGAAATCAGGGGTTTATATTATTGAGGCCTCTGAATGTATCTTCAGTAAACTCTAAGAGGAGTGAACCTTTGTGTTTCATTTCAGGCTAGTTTATACTATACAGTTTTCTAAACAAGATTGTCAGTGTCCTTCTACGGCCAGTTCCTTTTTTCTATTGGTGTGGTTTCTTCCTCTGCCTCTGCAAACTTGCCATTGCTATAGTCACTCTGTCAAACATCTCTTCAAGATAAGTTACCTGATACTCCGCTGTAGTGTGCCTTGCAGCAGAATCTATAGGATGCAGTAAACCTTGTAGCTGTATATAATGCAGGGCTCTTACTCCCATCAGGCTCTTTTCTGCTGGTTTTACAGAAGGCACTTAAAAAGATAAATTATCATCTTAAAAGGATGTTATAGAGATTGTTAATAAGTTCCACCCAACTTTTTAAGAAGTTGGACTATACCCTAAAAATGTTCTAGAGAAGGAGGAAAATTTGGGAATCCTAAAAACTAAGTAGTAGAGCCTTTGAGAAAATGTACAGCTATAAATGGGAAATCTAATTGTCAATGAAGTCCTCAGTCAATGATTTGTCATTAGTATTTTCTATAATTGCATAGAATGAATATGTTCCCCACAGCTTCTTATCAAATTATATACACAATTATATCATATTCTCCTTTTTTATCATTGCCTTGTACTGTAGAGTACATTATTAAAATGTAACATTGCAGAGTACAGACCTTGCATTTCTTTTGCAGATAAAGCATGCTTATACCTCTAAGGGTTAAAAGCTGAATCAGATCCATAACTTGCCTACTGACAGCCTTTGAAGTTGCTCCTTATTTATTTATTTATTTATTTTGGTCTAAAGGTTTAGACTGGCATCCTTTTATATGTTTGGAATTCTTCAGCAGATGTAAAATGCTTGGTAATGACTGAAATTAACCTGAGGCTTTATATATCCGTCTTTCCCAGGAACTGCACTGAAGCTTTAGTGACAGTTGAGAATTTTATGCAAACAACTATTCTCATGAAAACCGTTCATTTTTCTGTCCTATCGTACTCCCTTTATAATTTCTAAAGGTGTTTTAAGTCGAGTTGGACCCTTTTGCTTCCCTCTCTCCCCAGTATCTGTCCTGGGGAGTCTACATGAAAATTTTCACAGATGAAGTGCACCAAAAGAGGGGCAGATAAAAAGAAAATAAGTGGAGTGGAAATGAATCTTTAAATGGCAAGTTTGTGAAACATTGAACATGGTTATCTGACGTTATGTCAGAGAGTGTTATCTCTTGGGGAGAAATGAGCAAGAGCAGTCCATACAGGAAAAGTAATTGTTGCTTTACTTCTGTCTGTTTATTTGGGATAGCTTGAACTGTCTCCCACTTTTTTATTTCTCTCAGTGTGAAAAGATTAACTATTAGAAATGCAGCCAGTAGGCATCTGACTCAAAAGCAATGCTCATTTGACCTTTGGACACAAAATATCTAATGCAAACGAAAATCTAAGCAACCTCAAACATCACTGAGTACAAGAAATATACAGAATGTGGGTCAGTAGAAATTCAACACTTTTAGAAATAAAAATAAAATAAACCACTGAAATCACTTGGTTAGATTAACATTTATTTCTCCATTCCACATCAGAGTATCAGATGCTGAGGTTTTGTCCAGTGTACCCGAGGCAAAAGATCTGTGGCAAAATTCTGCATTAGTTTTAACAACTGCAACTGAAATGTCAGGGAGAGGAATAAAGGGAAAACAAAGGGTAAGAGATGCTTAACCAATACATACATATTTCTCAAAGGTTAGGTTTTATAAGAGACAAAGAGTACGCAGGAATTAAGATGTATTTAAAGTCTGTGTGATGCTGGCACTTCTTTATTTAAAGGTTACATTTGTCATGTAAGGGACTTCATCCCTCCCACTGTTTTAATTCTGCTGGTTTGGTTGGGGGGGGTGGGGTTTTTTTTAGCCTTAGGGGGAATGTTATGGGAAAATGCATGAGTGTGAATGGATAAAAATCCCTCAGTAACTAGCCACTATTTCTTACCTCTCTTCCTACCAAGTTATGAAGGAGGAAGGCAGAAGAGACAAAATGCATCCCATGTGAGACAAAGGACTGAAAGAGGGATGCAGGTTCTGTCTCTGGAGAAATAAAGCTAGTCACAACAGGCCACTGGAGCCAGGACTTCGATATCTGATTTGCCCCTACAGAATAGTCTATGACTTAGAAACTGCACTCTGAGGAACAGGATGAAATACTTGTTAAAGTCAAGTAACAGCCCCTATGCGATTTCTGTTACCTAATCTTTGCACTAGCTGCATTACGTGAGTTCATAGAACAGTAATAGTATAATGTTAATTGACAACCTAAAATTTTAAAAAGGAAAGAAATTTCAGAATTTGCTTCAGTGAACCTGAGGCTATATAATTCCCATCACCTTTACAACTGAGGCAAGAATGATTTACTTGGAGGACATAGCGGAGGTATATTAAGTTTTTCTTACTAAAACTTCATTGTCCATGTTGAGTCCAAACTTAATCACTGCAGAAACAGCCAGCTGAGTGAGCAGGCAGCTCAGAAGGGGGGATCCACAGGGACCCCATGTGTAAGTGACCTTGTTCCACATTTCCTGCAGGTCACAGAACTGGTCTGCACCAAACTTTTCCATAGTTTCAGTAGCTTCTGCACTTCCCGTCCAGTGAGTTATGTGTAACCTGGTGTCTCCTTTTTCAGGGGAGGGAGGGATGGTCCACAGAGAGATGCCTGAAACTTAAAGAAGATAAATGTTGAGCTTGCCAGAAAATTATGCAGGTGATGCTCGATACCATTGGTCTCCCAAAGTCCACCAGCCAGCCTCAAAAATATGTCTATAAATGGCAATGTCAGAAGCATTTCACAAATGTGTGTTATGTGGCTAGTTTTTATGTGGAGCAGGCAGAACAGACAGACAGACACAGAAGAGTATTGAGGTAATATGAGGGACAGCCAAGGGCATTATAAAAGGCTGCTTAAAAGTACAAGACATGGTTTACAGCCAGAACATTTGGTTTTAATTTATTTAGAAATTACATTAATAGATTGTGAAAAACTAAATACAGCATGGCATTTCTGGGATCTTCCCTGTCTTGTTTGGCATGTATCTTTTCTCTAATGTTCCAGTCTCTCCCCTGGGCTTCCCTCTATCCCCCCAAAAAATCCACCAAAAGTGTATCATAAAACCTGTTTAATTTCCTACAGAAGATTATACTAAGTGTGCTTTTAATGTAATGATGTCAGTGGCGGATGATAACATGTATTAGGTAGTGCAAACTGCTGATTATCTGTCAGGATAAATCTGTTTATTTCAGAAATAGCAGTCTGACAACCCCCTGTTGTTAATCATGAAAGTACATGCTAATGCCAGGTACTGTTTGTTTGGAGTCTCTCAGAGGAATGTGTTTGTTGGATTTTTGCTTTGACAATCTTTACACCGAGTTTTGCAAATTTTCTGTATTTTTTTTTTTTAATTTTTTGTTTCTTGAGAGGCTAGAGCAAAGCCGCTGATCTACAACTTAGGTTCACAGCAATTCAGAGGAAGGAATGACTTGTGAAAAGAGAGAGTGGATTATAGGATTACGCAGCGGTTCAGACTGTGCCCATAGCTGGGTTCATCTTCAGTAATTTCAATGCAGACCCATTAGTGATGAACAGAAAAAAGCAAAAGGAAAGTTAAGGAGTTCTTTTTCCCCAGGAGTCACTCCTCTTATATTTATTTATTTATTTTTCACCATTTACAGCAGTTCCTAATTATATCCTGAACTAAAAAGAACATCTCCAGATGATGCTCACACCATTCCTCTTTAATGAGATAAATGGCAAAGTGAACCAGTCAGCTTTTATAATGTTGTGAATTTGACCCAGCTTTTGTGTTGTAGAAAATGAATATTATGTATTTTGAGTGAAACATAAATGGAATATTGAGGTACAGTTTGCCAAATCTTAGGTGAAGAGGTATTTTGTCTGACTTTATTGCATTTTGATCATTTCATGAATGCCGTAAAATGCTGAATAGCATAATAAAAATTGATATTTATATTGACATTTCAGGATTCTAAATAGAAGCTGAGAAAATCTAAACAGACTTCAGTATCTTCGCAGCTGTTCCTCCAAACCCATCTGAGTTCTGGCTAATTCACTTTTTCTCCCCACATACCCTCAATTGGCCCTAATATAAACATCTCTCTCTAAAACAATTTCTCCCTGGAAGATTATGCACATCTTCATCTTAATTCAGAATTTACATGTGTACTTTGCATATTTTTGCATCAGTATGTGTGTTTTAAATTAGATAAAGGTCACTGTCATTCATAATCAAGAAGAAGGTGTATAAAGGTCAGGATTCAATAAAAAAAACTGATTAGATGTAGAGGTTTGTTCATATGATTCAGTATATCATTGGATAAGTGGAAATCATGAGTCAACAAATTAACCTTGGTATAATGGGTTACTTGCTTCATTAGGATCAGAAATGAGATTCACAATTTTTTTTTCCAATGTACTCCTTGTTTGTCTCCATAATAAGAAGAAATACTGTGGTGTTGATAGTTACACAACTGAGTATTTTTATAATTTAATTTGGCTTAAAATGCAACACAAATGACAATTTTTGTGTTAAAAAAGGATCTGAGGCACCAAATACATTTGCTATGAATATAATTATCAATGAAATGAAAATTATCCATTGTAAAAATAGGTAAGTTAATTTAAAATGGCCCATATGTTTCATATAGGCTTTAGCTTAAGCATATTAAAGAACCTGTGATGAGTCAGGCTTTCAAGGCCTAGTGTCAGGAGGAGATGCAGATGCAAGTGAGCGTGAACTAAGAGCAAGGATAAACTTGCAATCCACATATTGGTTCTGCCACAAACTTTCCACATGTTCTTGGGTAAACCACCTACATTGACTATGCCTCCACTTCCATCTGCAAAAAAGGAAAAATAGTAACAATGCTTATATTGCAGGAATGTTTCTGTTTCTGCAGACATGGATTTGCCAGGAGGGCTAAGGAGATTTTAGGATTTCCACCACTGCCCTGTTCATTACACCATATTCCTGGTCACTTACTGCAGTCAAAGTGGCAGGGCTGTGGATCTCTGCACTTGAAAACATCTGAGGATTCTTCAGTAATATTCTCCAGGATAGATGAGAAATATCAGAAGTGGAAGGAGTCCATATTTACAAAAAAATCTGGCCTTGGAAAGACAGCATCATTTATACAAAATGATAATACCATATTCTTAACTTCAGACTGTACAAACTTGGTGCAGTTTTTATGATTCCACCATAAGCTTTTCCAAACAGATTTTTTGTGGTGGTTTTTTGGGTTGGTTTTGGGGTGGGGGTTTTTTGGTTGGAAAATGTTGCAACTATTTCAACCTGTACCATAGCAGAAAAGTCTATTAGAAAAGCAACATTACAATTAAACTAGTTATACATGTCAATGTTTCAGACATTGTGTATTTCTTTAAGCTTTCTTCAAGTCTGTGTAGAATAAATATCAAGTTACTACTTGTTCATTTTTTTTCCCTTGGGCAGCATTCTGTACCTATTAAATCCTAAGTATGAAAGAAAATTAGACTTGCCTGTTACCACTATAAACTTACACCCAATGGTTTTCAAATAACATGTAGGTAATCTCACTTCTGTAAACACAGAGACTTGGGGTTGCTCATAATTAAAGCTGCAAGCATCACGATTTAAGCTGACCCTTTTCTGATGTTCATATGCCTCATTCTCTCCCAAAATGTAATGGAAAGAAAATACACTGAACCATGCTAAACTTCCCTTATTTATGATATTTTTTTGATTTTATGCAGTTTTTGTACAGCTGTAGCGTTAGTCCATTATTTCATTCTTTCCAGGTCAGTTGGGTATGAGCAGGACTTTCAAATGGGGCTGTAGCAAGTGAGATTGTAGTATCTGTTCCTGATCATTAAAAGGATCAAAAAACTTTTTGTAATAACTGGGCTTAGCTTACTGTAACTCCCAGCTTCTACCTCTCCTCTATTTCGTAGGTTTATAGGCTCAAGTTGTTTGACTAGTGCCCACCTTACAGAGTTCCGCTGTAGGCTGTCCTGGTTTCGGCTGGGACAGAGTTAACTCTCTTCTTAGTAGCTGGTACAGTGCTGTGTTTTGGATTTAGTGTGAGAATGATGTTGATAACACGCTGATGTTTTAGTTGTTGCTAAGTAGGGCTTATCTTAAGCCAAGAACTTTTCAGTTTCCCATGCTCTGCCAGCAAGCAGGTGTGCAAGAAGCTGGGAGGGAGCAGAGCCGGGGCAGCTGACCCGAACTAGCCAAAGGGGTATTCCATACCATGGAACGTCATGCTCAGTATATAAACAGGGGGGAGTTGGCCGGGAGGCGCGGATCACAGCTCTGGCATCGGTCAGCGGGTGGTGAGCAATTGCATTGTGCATCACTGGTTTTTTTCCTTCCCCCCCCCTTCCTTTTTTTGCTATATTCCTTTTCATTACTATTATTATATTTCATTATTATTGTTATTGTTAGTACTATATTTTACTTTAGTTATTAAACTGTTCTTATCTCAACCCATGAGTTTTACTTTTTTTTCCTTTCCTCCTCCTCACCCCACTGGGAAGGGGGAGGGGGAAGCGGCTGCGTAGTGCTGAGTTGCTGACTGGGGTTAAACCACGACAAGGCAAACTCCTGGTGTATGCTGGTCTTGGAAGTACCAAGCTACAGAACCAACATGGGAGTGCATGGATGATGTTCCTCTGTGAGGGTGCACATAAATTAGGAGTGCGCTCTTGAAGCAAATCTCCTCATCCTCCCAAAGCACTGAGTTTTGGCCCACATCCAAAAATAGCCTTGTTCCTTCTGGATATCACTAAGCTAGAGGATGTGTTTCAGGAGTGCCTCTGATGGGATTTGACCAGTTGTGGGCATTCAGACCACAGGACCAATCTAGAAGTAGCCCAAATTAAAATACCATGAAATACACATGACACATATGTTGGGTTCTCAGTGTTTGACAATTCACACTACAAACTGACTTCTACTGAGTAGCAGTACTTACTAAGTTAGACATATCCTGAGACATATCTACATAGAGAGTTGGCACTAGACAGAATTCACCAGCTCTAACCCTTATTTCAATTTTAGGGAGTCATTGTGTGTCCAAGTCATTACTTCTTGCTGCAGACATAACATAAAAGGGAACTTTGGCCACTTCATCAAAACTAGGAAGTCATACGGATCAAGGAACACCCTTTCTGTACTGTGGCCATCTCCTGTGACTGTCAGCTGATGAGGAAGATGCTCCTTATAGTCTCTCTTCTCTCACTAATATCTGCACAGTAACAACCAGAATTGGGTCCTATGTACATAGAAAGAAAAATTCCTCATGCTCCACTGAAGCTGAGGAAGTGACCTTAGGACACTGGACAGGACAATCTGGTGCATAACTTCTAAGAAGTGTAAAGAAAGCTAAACCATAGGAGTTTTGCAGACGATAACACAGCTATTCCAGTCAGTGTTGTGAGGGCTTTCTCTGTAACATGGTAGGAGGTAACATGCAAGTGAGTGAGAGGAGGATTTTATGTAAAATGACTAGACTTTTTCAGAGTCCTCTCCCTGAAGCAGTGTTGTATCAGCTATTTTTGCAATTAGGCTGCTCTGGGAGGAAGGGATGTTTCTCTTGTTCTTGCAGTATCTCAGTCCAAGTATATCTTAGACTATGATAGCGTGCAATAGTCCCTGCCCACACCAACTTACTTTAGCTGCGTAGATCTATCATTTTGCAAGTGATTCATTTAGCCCATGGTGTCTGTGCTGGAATCTCTGTGAAGACAAGGTGTTGGAAATAAAGAATCTCCTAGTTCTGACACTGGTTTGTAAGGTACCTTTGGAAAAGTCACCTAGGCGAATTTTTCCAAACTTAAAGTTGTGAATTTAAATTTCATGTTTAAGCATCTAAATTAGTGGTCTGATTTTAATGTGTGCTGACACTCACATTTTCAATCAACTTCAAAGGGAGTTGTGAGCGCTCAGAAGTCTAAACCTATGAAAATCAAGCCAGTTAGACACTCAAACTTGAAAGGTTTCTCCCATACCATTATTGTTATTTGCATTACTTTAGTAGTTTAAAACCCCAGTTATAGGACTAAAGTGCTAGGCACTGTATTTTATATCTGGGGTTTTTTTTCTCATTTCTTTATGTGTAAAACCTGGCATACAAGGATGTTGTCATGATTGTTTGGTTAATATTTGTATAAAGCTTTAAAGAATAAATGCTCTATAAACACAGAATATAATTATTCATGGAAGAAAATGGTATTCCTATTACTCATTCCTTTTTGAAATAAGTTTCTTGGATTTTGAGCCTATCCTTAAGAACCAGAGCAGAAGCTGCATGCAGAATACATACAATAAAATATAGGGGCCAAATTCATAATTTGCTGTTAAAATATATGCTATACCTGTAGTAGTTTGAACAGTAAACAGAAATTAAATAGTCATATACAGTGTTTAATTTGAACAGAAATCCACAACATTTAACAACTCTTACATAATCCTCAAAGAAATTAAGTAGGAGGATGAACCACAAAGCTTTCCTTAGAAACTTTTGTCTTACCCGTACCTCTTTATTTTGGTTATGCTGATGCCTTACCAGCAAACAGTAGACTCTTTGTAACTAGGACCTACGTAAAGCTTGCTTTTTTCCCTGTGGATTCAATAACTAAGCTGCTTGGAACAGCTTTGATGAAACCATCTTCTTTCATAGAATGCAGTTCCGGCAGTGGTGATAAATAGTGTCAATTTAACCAATGTTTTCTTTGGAAACAAAACCAGGAGGGAAACTGGTAACATATTGGTGTTTTCAGAACAAACCTTTATATAGAAATGATTTTTGTTCACATGTTTTCGATACCACAATCTTATACAACACAAAATTAAAATGAAACATTTTCATTTTGTCAAAATGTTTTGCTTAAAAAAGAAATGTTCTTCACTCACAAATAATTAAGAAACCGTTCAAAGATCATTTTTAGTTTAGAACTTTTTAAATATTGAAGTGTTCTGTGAATCAGAGTTTCCAACCTCTGAAAAGCTAATGAGGTCAGTAGCAGTGTTCCCATTGACTTCAGTAGCAGCAAAATCGCTGTATCTGAGGAAATGCAATCATGATCTGCTTGAGTTTTTGTATGCCTAAATGCAATATGCATATGTATAATCCATCAGATCCCTAGTCTTAGATTAAAACAATATGTAAGCATTTCTCAAGAAAAAGAAAATTGGTTTTTTTTATATCAGAGCTTTTACTGTTTGTTGGTGGTATGGCCCCTGGCTATGACACCTTGACATCGGCACTTCCCAGTGCTATCAAATCAGGAGTGTAATTTTAATATATGTAAAAGTGCAGGTTAGGGTTGTTTGGTTTTTTTTAAATAAGACAGGTGGTTTAAAACCAGGCACTAACTGATTAATAAGTTTGTTCATGCAGACCTTCATTCAGGCATCAGGAATAAGGGCTCTGTCTGCTTGATAAATATCCAGGCTAAACACAAATGTTGTTATTTGTCAAATAGTAACTGTTTTAATGGGCAATTCTTCATGATCTTTAACAGCTATAAATTGATCTCCAGAACTCAGATGTCACAGCGTAGTCCCAGTATTTCTAAGAATCCAACTTTAAGGAAACTACAGTACAAAAGAAGGAAATGCTTTAATTTACTCCAGGGACAGAGTATATTAGGCATAGTAATGAGGATTTTAGCAACAAGCAGCAAGTTAAGGATATTATTTTTCTACAAAGCAGATAATATAGTAATCAATCTAGACAGCCATTGTATATCTTCCAACACTTAGGATTTTAATAAAAGTAATCATCAGGAGTTCTATTTAGACTTTCAGACCTTTACATCTTGAACCATTAAAAATAATGATACATTATTTTAATCTGTTTGGTGTAAACTGATTGATTTCTTGCTTGTCAACTGCATGCTCTTCAGATAGATCAATTTTCACATTTACCATATCTAATTATTTTCTCCTTCCTTCTTGCTTTAAAAGGTATAGATCATTTGGGGCTCCCTTTTCTTAACTGACAGTTTCTTGACAGCTAATACAAATAACAAAATAAAGCCTGTAGAAGAAATAAGTTGTATTTTATAAAAGGTTTAGCACAAGTGTTTATGTCCTCTGAGTACAAAGGGCTGTGCATGCTTCCTTTATCTTGTAGTCTCAGGTGGCGGCATTAACAAACCAACATTTTCTGCATTTCATACATAATGTTCCATGTGATTACAAACCTGAGCCTGGATAGCTGAATGAAGTTTGCCCAAAAATGAAAAGAAAGACATATGCTCCTGAGAAAAAGGACCCAGACCCGTATCTTCTGTGAGATCTGGGAAAGTCACTCTTTCGGAAACTGCGTAGAGAGATCAAATGTGATAATAAAGGCTCACAATTCTAGCAGGTTTCCCTAGAATAGTACTTCAGAAATGTGAGGTGTGAAAGAAAGGCAATCTGTGCCAGATACTGATTAAATTTCAGTCATCTATCCAAAGCAGTCCCTAGTTGCTTGTAAAATGCTCCATGTAATTACAGTAACTACAGTTTTTAAAGCAATTTACACATTAGCCTTTATCTTGGGTCTCTCTTTGTGGGTGCATTTCTTCTTTGGAATCAATATCCTTAAAATATATGTTAATAAGCTATATGAATTTGTAGCCATATAGACTCTTTAAAAATTCCATCTCTAGTATTTTCCTCATGGATTCCTCTTGGCTTTTGGAAAAGCTTAACTGTAATCAAATATCACTCTCTGGATGTTTAGCTAACATTGTTCAGTGACCCCAGCGGTAAGTCACAACCATATTTAAAACTGTTAAGGAGTTAGGAGTTGATGCAAAATCAAACCAGGATATATTAAAATGCTGCCAGGATAAAATAATATTAAGGGCTAAACTTTGTCCTTTGCTAGTTACACAGGTGCAAATGTCAAACTTGGCAAATCCTTTCAAAACTTTCTGTGTCCTAATCTTTCAAATCTTCTTCTAGTCATTGGGCATGGAAGATTTTGCTAATGCAGGAGCCACTTATGTAGTTACAGGATGAACTGCGGCCAAATAAAAGGGGTCTGGCTCCTTGCTGTGATATTCCAATTTCAAACTAATGTAAGTGTGAATTTTGGAAGGAAACTAAACTGGCTATTTCATTAAAGTTGTACTACCTAAAAAGAGAAGAAATGCAAGGAATGAATCAAACTCCTCACAGTCAGTAAAACTGTTCCCACCAGAGTTGCACAGTGCAGCTGCAGGTAGCTTTAAACATTTTTTGTTGTTGTTTTATTCTGTTTGTTCAAGGTGCCTTTTGTAACTGCCAAGCACAGTAAAGCTCCTTAGTTATTCTGCATCTCATTGTTACAAGGCTATTATCCTAACTGGGGCTAATAATATGAAGCACATTTATGTTTGTGTAGGAAAACTACGGTTACTAGAGATAATCCAAAAAGTTGTTCCACAAGGGATTATCTAGGATGCTGTTTTCCAGAATTGTAACATATCAGAAAAAGGGCAAAGCACTTGTAACTCTTGTGATTGATCCTCTGTCAAGTCATGATTGCTGTCACCAGCAGGTTACATTCCTTCAACAAAGCAGTGGGTGCTGCTGCATTTTAAGCTAAACCAGTTAGGCTTCCAGTGTCACATTCCCTTCCTTATCTCTTTCCATACTTCATTCTCTCACATTAAAAAAGATAAATTTGCAACTGAAAAGAGAAGATGACATGTGCAAGATCCTTGTATAGTACATATTACTATACCTTAAAATTAGTGCCCCTTACATGCTACCATTAGGTTTATTGTTCTTAGCTGTTATGTCTGGCTAAGGACCTGGTTCCGCACACGCTAGCTATTATGTGGGGAAGCAGAACTATGTGTGACACCAAATACTATATTTGGGGCTGAGAAGTTTTCATAACTGGGCTTATAGGCCCTGAAATCCCAAGGCTAAAGCACTTAATTTACTTGAGCTCTGAGGGTATGGAATGATTCATCTGTTAAAAGTTAAATACAGGCTTTAGTGGCCTATTGGACAAAACTGTACGTTTAAGATTCTCATGAAATAACAGATGTTTTTCAACCTGATTTTGAAATTAAATGCTTGTATATGGTTCTGTCCAAAGACTCTGAAGCCTGTCTTGTACCATCAAACACCATTGTTTTGTTAGGCTGTGGTCACGCATGTACAGGGCTCTTTGTCTTTATCTATCCAGAGCGCACTCTGCGTTTTTCCTGTTCCCTGTTGTCTTTCAGTCTTTGAAAGTGTTCAGTGGATAGACCCATAGTTCTCAGATATTTCCATGCATTTTTCTAAAGAATGTCAGAGATTTTGTTGAATTTTCCAGTGAATCCTGTCATTTGTAATTTATTTGCATGAATTAATTTATTGTAATTAAATACCTAGTTTTTTTCAAAGGCATTTACTTCCAAAGATATCTGTCAGTACATCTGGTAGACTTCCTGCTTTCATATCCATATATTAAGGTGCAAGTAAGATTTGAATTAAACATTCACTTTTTATTTTTAACGTTAACAGTTTTTCCACGATCAACTCATTTAAAATGGTTGTCAGTTAACTGTTGATTTTTGCGAAAGATTCTCCACTGAGTGTCAGTCTTTACAAAATCATCTCAAGTAGCCTCATCGGGCTAGATTTTAGCTTGCCTTGCATAAAAGGTAGTGCTCCATCTGCTTTGACTTAGAGTTCATAGAAAAGCATTCCTGAGCAAGCAATTGAAAATGGCTCTTCCCCCAGTGGTCTGTTGCCTTCCTCTGCCAGAAGCTGCCATCCTCCCATCTCTGCTTGTGGAGGAGTTTGTGTACACATTCCTTTGCATTGCAGGCAAAATGAGCTGGGAAAGCTTAATGGACTGTTGAAGGTCAGTATGAGCTAACCCAGCTCATTTTGTCTAAAATGGATTGAAAACCACTCACATGACCTCCTTCCTCTGTCAGAGTTCTGGGGTAGTAGCTTCCCGTGATGGAAAACAGCACCAACCAATTCGGTGAGATCTTGAAGAACACTTTTGTCTGTGTCCTGAAAAGCAGGTTCGTAAGTCACATTACCTTTTCTCCAGCCTTTACAGAAAGACTTATATCAACTGTAAATGAGGAGTTGACTTTTAAGGGAAGCTAAGCAACCAGCAATGAATTACAAGTAGGCAACACAGCTTTTTTCGAAGCTACGGCCATAGCCTCTATTGGTCATTTCAATTACTGAACGTCTAGGGGCAAAATGTCCAGGCCAAATTTAGCACAGTCTGTAACAGCGGTAATAAAATGCTGTCTCTGGCAAATTCTCTCTTCTCTAGATGGTGGTTCATTTTTAAAAATTACTGTCTAGGTGGTTGAGACTTCTATTATCTTTAGCAAAGAGACTTCTGGAGGTGAAAGGCCATTTCAAATAACCATGTTCTGACTCCCAGTTTTTAACCCATCTTCTCCTTATAAATAACATGCAGAAAGCTAGAGAACCTAAAATGTCCACAGAAATATTCCAGAATAATCTCATGTTCTCCATACTCATGAATGCAGCTGATGCCTCCATTATTTCATACATTAGTAAGGCAACTGATTCATCTCTGCTACTCTTTTGCCCTTTAATATAAAGTTTGAATCAGGAATTGTTAAAGTTCTCATTAGGTTTGTTTTGGGGTTTCATAATGAATTCTTTTTTGCAAGCTGGAGAGTCTTTTGATTTTTGCTTGCATATTCATAGAAGAACTATGTCATAAACAAAGTCTAAATCTGGCACTACTCTCTTGCTAAGCCATGCTAAGACTGTGTTGTATCTTTCTACACTTTACCTCATAAAGAAAACAATGTCAATGCCAAGTATGGAAGGTGAAGAAGGTTGCTATTTAAAGAATAATTTTCTGGCCCATGCAGCACCATTGGAGGCACATCATAAACAAAAAGAAAGTACATTTCTTTTCTTCCACAGTGCAAAATTCTGCCTTGGTCTATCCCAACAGACAGGGCAATACATTTCTCTGTGCAAGATTGTTCAGTAAAATCCAGCTGCTCAGTAGGAATCCATCTCTTCCTATATTTACATATATAGAGATAAGTAAAAAATACACATATTTTCAGAGTCCTTTTTTAACCCACACTCTCCCTCTAACACAAATGCCCACATGAATCAATGAGATTTATCCTGTCAACGTGAAAAGAAGAGCATATATTGACAGATAATGTACAGGAATATACTGGTCAAGCAACAGATTCAAGCTTAACTGATATGTTTCATTCAGTGGCAAGTATATTTGCTTAGGGCAGCAAAAAAATTCTGTATCTCCTAATGATGTGGAACTGAATTCTTTATCTCCCCTGCTGCTAGCTTGCTTTTAAGGCAGAACTGGAGATATCTATCAAAACTAAACAGGTATTTTGTAAATTGTACTTAACTTAGCTACCTTTAACTAAAGCTCCAAACCACATATTGTATAATCATTGCCAGAGATTTTATCTAGCTTGGCTGGAAAAACAACTTAATGCTACATTCTTCTTGCCAATCAGCACAACAGAATTTTGGTTTTTACCTACTCTCAGCTAACAGGCCAGTATTACAGGCAGAATTTTGACTTCCAGTTGCTGTTTTCTTTTATACCTTGGGCCTGTTTAGGGTACTCACAGAAATGTCAACAATAATAGATAAAATCACTGTCATGTGAAGTAATTGATTAGCCGATCAGTTTCCTATTCTATTTAATACATTTTTTCCAAGAATAATGATTATATTTATAGAAATATAATAATTTTCCATGCTAAAGTAAAATGGCATTTGACATTAACAAAAGGTCAGGTGTCATGCTGTAAACCACAATGAGTATTGCTTTTAAAGATTATTGAATTAAGAGGTACATATATTTGACAAAGTATAGAATTCCAATAACTGCCATAGTAGCAGTGCCCTTTTACATGCCATAGATTTATTCACATTTGCTAACTGTAAAAATGCAAACCAGTTTGCACATAATAGCCACTATCAATTTAAAAAATAAAAATGTCTCATTGAAGAACATGTCTATTTTCAACAATTCCTTCTGATTTTGCATGCACACGTTTGGACACTCAAATATTTGTTTGTGCATCCCACTGTGATTGTGGTTCATGTGGACAAATATATGTTCACTTTTTGAAGGCACTTCGCATTGTGCATCCTTATGCAATAATAAACCATACCTTATAGTGATACTGCCCTGTAAACCTGATCCAAGACTTTTCAGAGTAAGTTAAAATGAGTGTGAGGGCAGCATCACAGGCTCTCCATGGTATTTGCCCACACCACAGATCTGTCACGTTTCGGTGTGATTGACTGGCCTTAACTGAAGTCCCAGGCCTTTTAAGGGTCAGAATCATTGTTGGAATTATGCCAGAGCTTGTCTGGACGAAACACCAGTACTTCAAGAGCTGCCAGCGTGTTTCAAGCTGTGAGGGCAGATTAGCTAAAAAGGAATTTTAGCATTGATAGGTTTGAATAATAATACTTTGCAAACGTAGCACCTTTTATGTGTGCTTGCAGTTAATAATAATAGAAAAGCTATAGAGAAGGAGGCTCCTTCTGTTCCACAAAGCTGTCCCACACTCCTATAAAACTCTTACAAGGATAAACCATTTATTAACTGAATGAGTTAACTTTCACTTTAAAGGGATATTACACTTTCAAATTCATCAGTATTTTCAAATAACTTTACCTGGTAATATCAGATGGGTTTCTTATAACAGAAGAGGTCTTGAGGTTTTTGTTGTTTGTTGTTGCTGTAGTGGGTTTTTTTAATTTGCAGCATATCTTTCAATATTTAGTGACACAGCCTAGCCGAAAATCCCAGACTGGTCACTTCCATGTTCAATGTTTAAGAGAGAGATCTTCACCTAAAAATCTGCCTTTTAAATGGTTTTCTATTCAAAGGAAGGCGGCTATCTAACAGCTTTTCATTAGTCATCATCCACTTGTCATCAGCAAGAGTGCCGTTCAGGGTACCCTTAACCCTTCCTTTGTTCACCCTTTCTGGACCTTTTAAGCTTCTTGTCTCGCTGCTTCTGCTAACTACAGGGCTGTTCTCTGGCCTTTTTCCTTCAAATTCACATCAGCTATTATACTCAAGAACTAAAGTCTTAATTATAAAGGAACAGTTAAAATTGAAACAATGTGTGGTGCTTTCCTGTAAAATGAGTTTAAAAAAAAAAAACAAAAAAAAACAAACAAAAAAACCCCCAAAACCAAGGACAAAGATGCAGTGTAGCATCTGATAGGTTGATTGTGTACAGTACCTCAGGTTTCGATGTGAGAATTGCCATCATGGATAGATAGAAGGCTTGTTTTCACTGAACAGCGGCACACACATAGTCACATATAATTCAAAGTCAGCACTCAATTTTCAAACATGGGTGCCTTAACAATACTGCCAAATCTTGCATTCGGTCTATTAAATCAGCACTTAGGCAAATAAAACAGCCATTTGAGTGACAATTTCAACATACTAATGAGGTATTCAGATGTCAGCGATTGAAAAATACACATTGGCCTTTTGAATTTAAGCCAAGATTGGTTCTGGGTTATATTAAGAAGGTTTAAGACTTTATAGAAGGATCAAAATCATTTCTGAATTTATCTTAATCTTTCTGGGAGAGAGGCAGATGGGATCAGATTTCTTTGTGAAGCCTTCACTGTTTTCCTACCTTCCACTGGTTTTTGATGTAAAACTTTCTTTTGTCGTTTTATTATTCATTTATGGTATTTTGGTTCATAAGCAGGTCAAAAAGCATCCTTATGCAAACTTCCTCACTTTCACTCTCATTCACTACAGTTCTCACCACGACACAACCTGTTCCTGTACAAGTGCCTACATCACTTCTGCTGCCACAAAACTGTATTGCTATGGCTGTATTCCTTCCTTTTTTGCCCCGTGTCTCTCTCCGTCATCAAAACCAAGTTTAGCTGAGCCTAAAGGGATCCGTGTTGGATATGTGTTTTGGCAGACATCCAGACCAACTTTTGTTCCATCTAAATAGTTTTATTCACATAGATATCAGCTCTTTCATTTTTGTTGTTGTTCTTTCTTTTTTATGTATTCATCCATTTCCTAAAAAATGTTAAGACAATGAAAAATATTACAGATCATATTTATCATAGAGATGAAAACTGTCTCTTATGCTTTACTTTTCTTAGAAAACTAACTAGAAAATGTATCTTTAATTATGACTGTGACTTTCAAGAACTAAACCAAAGTATGAACTACTCAATGCCATTCTTCTTATTAATTTATTATTAGTGTGCTGTCTACAAGCCCTTGTTCTTACTAGATGTCCACTGTGCTGAACTCCTTCTAAACAGACTGGAAAAATTCCTGTGCTATGTGTAAGTGCAAGATAGTACAAATAGTACAAAACAGAAGACAATGAGAAAAAATTCACCAACATAATAAGCAGTATTCTTTGCAAACCGTAAGCCTTACCATTCACAGGTGCAACAGAGCAAAGAGGTTTTAAGGAGGAATTTGAAGTGGAACAATGATGTGTTATTTAACAGACAAATTAGCTCAGATATTATTGGGCATGCTTTCTGTCTATTCTGATAATGTAATCTATTTTAGCTTATTTGCTAGCTCCTTGAAATTGCTAGGTATCCATTTACTGGATTAATTAATTAAACATATTTAAATTATGCATTAGTCATGGCTTTAGAAAGTTAGAGTAAATAACATAGGCTTTATTAATTTTTTCCCTCTCTTGTAATTCTCCTATCCCCAGTCTCTAATTTCCATCAATTTTACTTTCTTTTTTTTTTCCTTTTAATTTTTTGTTAATTTTTAAATAATGCTGGTTGTTTCACCACTGGCTGAGAAAGGAGCAGGTGTCTTTTCTCCAAAGTGACACCACAGCTGATCTGTGGAACAACTGAGAACAGAGTTGTCCCAAGGGATGGAGCGCACCCAGTTTTTCCCATGACAAGCTGTCAGGGCTGGAGGCTTAATAAATTAAAGGGTTGGGGTTTTTTTAAGCAAAATATTTTCCACCACTTTTGTATTTTCAGAACATTGTTCTGGTCTTGTACAGGAGACAGGGAAATATAAATGTCAAACATTCGCTTCTGTTTAAATGGGCTCATTATACCACAACATGTTGAGGTTTTTTTCCCTACCGGCCGGTTCTTTTCACTGTCGTACTGTCGTATTCTGTAAGCACTTTCCTTGCACCTGCCTGAGAGACTAATCCTCTATTAAAACATGTTCAAAATGAGCGAAGGCAGAAATAGCAGCCATTTTGCTGAAACAAAATTAATCAAAACCTTGTAAAAATAAATAAATCAGGGTAGCTTTGGTGAAGACATTTGGCTGTTTGGTCTGTAGTTGAAGCCCTGTTACCTCACTATTTTCCATCTGGAGAGCAGGCTTTGCCCTTAGGGCATGGACCTGTTTTGAAAACAGTGCGAAGAAAACTCCCCCAAAGGTAGGTCCTCAGCTGTGATATGAGTACGAGTGCATGCAGACCTCACCATTCCAGGGGCACAGTCTTCCTTCAGTAGTGCACTCCCCAAGGATCGGCCATACTCTCATTTTCTTCTCCAGGATCATGGCTATTTATTTAGATGGAACCATAATTATCGGTAATAATATGGATAATGTGTACTTCTCTCCCTGCTTTGATTTGGTGTTAGACTCTACAGGGAGCTGCGGAAACATTGCAGAGGATGGTGATGTCACTGACTGGTTCATTGAGGAGAGAAGCTGCCTCTACCAGATAACAAAGAACTACAGTCTGACAGGGTAAAGGAAGAGGAAAAATCTGTTCTGACATGGTAAATCAGTGGGCTAAATTCTGTGTGCCTGAACGGCACTATCTAAGAATCCAAGTCCCATGTGGCAGCCTTCATCAGTGTAAAGTACAGGGCTGAGCACATTCACAATGCTCAATAAATGACCATATTAAAAAAAAAAAACATCAAACACACCAACAGCAATAACAATGCCCACACCCACCCTCCAAAAAACTCCTTGCAACTGCTGCACGTAAAGCCAGGTAGATAATTTATGGTACAGGGTCACATAGTTTTTTATAGCCAAACCCATCTCTGCTAATGAAAGTGGTATAAAGATCAAGGATAAACAGTGAACTGTTTAATCTCAAGACAGTCAAATTATATAAATAAATGTGTTTATGTTAGTCGCAATGAATTTTCAACTCCTTTCAACTCCTAAGCATTTTGTATCTTTCTAAGTTGGATCTATGAATGGATTCTGTTGACATTTGATGTCAGTAAATGATTTATAACCAAAAAAGTCACTTGAAAATGCAATACTGACAATGTTCTCTCCTATTTGTACAACTTTTGTTCTCATTTGTTTCGTAACATCGTCTTTCATAAGATGGCTTTTGCTGGGTGTTTCCCTAAGAAATTTGAAATCCCTCTGTCTTACGAACATATCCCTCCCAAAACCACTCACTGAAGTTGTCCTTAAAAGAAAGGGAAAAGAGGTCTGTGCTGTTGCCGAGAGACATACCATACAATCTTAAATCAAGAAAAAAGAGAGCTGGATTGATGCCAGGTATTTTTCTGGAGGCCCAAATGTATCCAGATACTTCTCAGAGAAAGTTGTTGTGGAAGAGTAATTTAGAATAATGTACAGCAAAACCAGGCATAATTAAATCTACAAACAACTCCTTTTCCCTTTCTGAAGTATTAGGGCTCAAGGGGTATGTTGGTTTTTTGGGGTCCCAAGTACCTTGATATATACAATCTGCTATCTGTTGAAAAGATTCCTTTCATAATGCTAACAAAGTACAGTTAATGTTAACATGTTTCTGAAGTAAGATTATACGAAGCACTTCAGCAGCTGATTGCGATTTTGATTACAGATTTCCACAAATGAGTAAAAATGGTAAGAACTGCTTTATACCGCTTCACAAGTTTCAAGTAGACAAAGAAATTGTATAATACCAGTCATTCACATTCTGGAGCAGAAGCCTGGCTAGTATGGCAGAATGTCAGTTTTCTGCTTTTCTTATTATCATGTGTTTGGGCATCTCAGCTAGTTTCTGATACAGACCAGCACAAAAGTTATGCTCCAGCAAGGACAAGAAAATAGAGAAGTTCAACAGACTGCTAAATCATAAGACCTGCTGAGGTTCAAGAGGGACAGCTTATGTAGCAGCTTGTGCTAACAGTTGTTCTTTAAGACAAATTCTAGCCTTTTTTAGAGCCTAAATTTAAGCCTAAATTTAGAGACTACCTTGAGATTTCAAGCCTCTACAATAGTATAATTCAATTTATGAAGCAACATGCTACTAGTAGGAGAAAACATTACATATGTGGAACAGTGGAAGCATGGGAAAAATGCATTACCAACATTGCTGAATTATTATTGGAGGTTTTTTAACAAAATTAAATCTTTCTTTGAAATGTCACACTATACAAAGGATATAGGAACCATAAATAATTTAACTTGCAGATTACACCAAGGATATCTGGATACAGTAGTTGTAACAGCTTAACAATTTACTTTTTCTAAAAATTTTGCTAATAATTTTCTGTGGCCCATTTCTAAAATATTGCCTATGATTTTGAAATCTGACTCTTTAAATACTATACTATTCATTCCTGAAGATGCAAGATCCACAGAATTTCAACATAATAAGCCATAGTAATTTGTGATGAAACTCCACTGACTTTGGTAGAGCTAACCCTGAGGTGAATTAAACATGACATTTTATTGTTCTGGTCATCTTGTACAGCAGCCTTTTTTCATTTATAAAGCAATATGGTTTAATATATTCTTCTTGTCCTCAGTCCTGCTTTTGAATTACTTTAATAACAGTTGTACATAAGCAAAACTCATATGATGGTCCTATTACCTACTTATTAGCTTCAGATCCCATGATGGATTGTACAGCATATTGGGAGATATGCACTTCAGGGGACCTGCATCTAATATATACGTGTAGCTCATGTTAACATTAATGAGAAACTTAGATAGCATATCTCATTTAAACATCTTGTATGTAATACAAATAAATGAAAGACCTTTTACTCTTTATTCAAAAAAGCATGGGACAGAAATATGCATTCTCATGCCTGGACATGAGAGGAATATGTATGTTATAAGATATGTGGTGAGAAAAATCACAGATTTTTTTCCAATTCATTCAGTTTTGAAGGCCTGTAAATCACGAAAGTCCTACTGTAGCCAATTTGAGAGACTACAGGGATACAAAAGACTTGTGCTGATACTGTCTTCAGGGATAAATGCAAAGCTCATTCTCATCCAGGTGATCTGTTCATGTAATACAGACTTTTTTCTACACTGTACGTGTACAGCCTTTCTCAGTCTCCCTCTTCCAGCCCAGAGTTCCCCTTTACGCTCCCCTGAAATCCTGGTCTTCGACTCAGATCTCTCAAAGTCTGTTTGGCTGAGGAATATCCTCACTTCCTGCTGTTCAATACCCTGAGCAGGGCCCTAATTTGCTGCTTGAGTTAACTTCATCCAGGCCATTGGGCTCTTGTAAATCCCATCACAGGGACTTTATAATATTCTTAGTTTTATTTTATTCTGAAAACCCCAGTGCCTAAGGTTATCAGATTATAGGAGTTTCATTTCTCAGCGAAAACACAAACCCCAAAATTTAAAAACACAAGAAATAAATAAGAATCTAAATTATGGTTGTTGAAGGGGTTTTAATCTCATTATTTCTGAGACAAGCCCTTGATTTTGCAAGAAGCATAAATCATGATTGTTAAACACTTAGCTATTCTGTACCACTCTGCTAGGAAAAATATTATTTCAAGAAAATGAATTTTATAATATTTCATCTTAACCCATTATTCCTTGTATTTCAAAGAAAAATGTCAGTGCTCCTCATGCTATTAATGTCTATCATTTTCTGTTTGGTCATGTCTAATATCTTGAGCATGGTACTGTTGAAGCCAACTGCGCAACTCATAAATTCTGTCTACCTAAAGACATGTAATGATTTGTAATGCCTAAAAACTGTTATGGAGGTTTAACTGACAAATCTAAGGATAGCATTCATCTCTAAGAAAACACACAGAATGACAGGAATGTTTAAAATTATCTCATAACAAATGCCAAAAGGGGAGGGGAGGCGGGTGTATTTTTCCTTTAACTGAATTTCTTCGGTCTACTCCATAGACTATTGTTTGTTAATTTCATAAAAACGCTTAAGAAATTAGAATAGATTTTGAAATGAAGATCCAGCCAAGCTTCTCTAGTGTAATACTCAGACATAGTAAACAATTACATTACATAAACCAACCATCTGAACAGAAATGATAATTAAAGTAATGCATCGGTGTGCTTCATTGATTTACGAATTTGTTTAATGATTCCTGTTAGAACAGCAGAAGCCATTATGCATTCACTGATTTTAAGAGACTGTATACAGTTGTGTGACCTTTCACTAAAGAAGAAAAGTAATATTCCTGAGCTATCAAAGAACTTATAAAAGAAGTGTTGTTATGACAAACTTTACAACAATTTGAAAATAACATCCTAAACCCATTAATTTTCTTCATGCACAAAGCTGTTCCCATTTTACACATTACTATTCAGAAAAGAGTAGAGGAATCTGCCTAGTCAATGCTTGCATGTGGGTTCCTGTCTGAAACAAATAAAAGAAAAGAATCCAGGGCTGAATTTATCTGAATTTGATTCAGATTCAACCCAACCAAGTACCCCATGCTCCTGGCTGAAAGGTAGTAGCCCACACTCCCCACACAATTACTGTTATTCATTGGCATTTGGAGTGCCCATCTAAAATCAGAGCTCCACTGTATAAATTGTGGTTAACACATACACTGAAATACAGTCTCTGACCCAAAGCGCTTATGATCTAGACAGACAGTTGGGGAAAAACCAAGCATACAAATGAAAGCATACAAATAATAACCTCCTGCTGAAATCCACGGAGATTTTACTCTCTGTTTCAAGCTAATTCTCAGTGATATTGAAAATCTCACCCATAAAGAACAAGCAAATACATTATCTTGCTGTTATGGAGATGGGGAGCTTAAGCAGAAAAAGATGAAGTATATTATCCAGCTCTATGCAGGAATTTTGTGGTAAAATTGAGTCTTAAAAACAGGATCATAGATTTTTGCAGCAGGTCAACATACCTGCTTCCCTGCCACAGACATAACTTGCTCTGTCCACAACAGTTTTGTGAAGAGGGACTTCTCCCACCGTAACATGCATCCATTAGTGCTGGTGAAATCCACACCAGCTACTAAGAGTAAATAGTATCAAATGCCTTTAAACCTTGACACAGCGGGAGGCATCCTGAAACTAAGGAAGGAGGAGTCTTTTAAATTAGCTGTTGTAAAACAAATGGAAGGGTCCAGAGGGTGCATTTGACATTTATCTGTGTATTTCCTTGCTTTTGTTGTTTTCTGTCATTGTCCTATCATTCCATACCCGTTGATTTTTGTGTAAACTTCCTTGTTTGTTTGCTTTTCTGATAACTTGTAGAGTAAACTACTCCTTCACAAGAGAAAATGCAGCTGGGAGAATACAGCGGGGGAAGGGTTTCTGGCTGGAATACTTTCAACATGGCATCATAGTTGCCTGTGACTTTGAGCACTTTGAAATATTTGTTTGCCGTGCTTTCTTTCCTTGTTTTTCACAGTCCTCTTCAATCTCCCAAGCAGCTGATAGAGAGAGTCCCCTACAACACTAAACACATTTTCTTATTTACTGTTAAATCTACATTTTCACACATAGCAGAGATTGCACATGTCAATATAACTTTTTAATTGAATGTGGAACTTGTCACATCAGGTTGTAAGTCCCTTGAAGTCCCAGAGCCCGTTTTGGACTGGGTTGGCACTTCAAAGAAGAAAGGGAACAAGAACGGAAAGCTCTTTGAATCACGAAGAACCAATGAAAACACTCCATAAGACTTCAATCCTCAATTATGCTTTTTCCCTGTGTATTTTGTCTGCCAAAATCCATAAATGACTTTCAGAATGGCCACATGATGATCTACAGACCAACTCTTTATCTCTTCTTATCATTTTAGCAGCTCAGCTCGTTCAAGCAATTGGACTTTTTTGTATGAATACAGAGGTGGATGAGAAACTGTGAATTTAGGAGACGGACAGACCCTCAGTCCTAAAATTGGACTTTGTCCTAGTGATAGTTTTTTGTCATTAGCTGAGACTGCCATTCCCATTCAGTAGGTGAGGAACAGTAAAGTTTACAGGCGGAAACGTGGGCTGGTCTTATTACGATTGTTAGGAATCTTTTCAATTTTTGTTGTAACAAACGTTATTGTTACTCTAACAGCAGCTTATAGTTTCACGAATCTTAAAAGAGAGTAAGAAGGTAAGGAAAATGTATGTTCTGATTTACATTCTTTCAGGTCTGGATACATGATGACCAGCACCATTTGAACCCTTTACAATACTGATAACAAGAAAGTATTGTGATACCATAAACTGTTGAAGTATTTAAAAGATGTGCAATGGAGCGAGAAAAATGTACAACAGTGGGAGGAGGAACGGGGAGAAGAAAGAGGTGAGAGGACTCCTTTGCTACACAAACCCTGCAGAACTGCAGTGGCTGGGGAAAGCCAGCACCCTCCCCCCTCCTCCACAAAATTACCTGCAGATAGAAAATAGCCAGCTGCCTCCCCAGCCCTTTGGTCACCAACTCGGTGTGAAAACCAAGAGTTAAAGCGACAGAAGAGTCTCTTTGATCTCACCTCAGAAATAGTGCAGGAGCTGACACCCACTGCACTCCTTAAAGGCTACTTATGTCCAGAAGTGCTATGTTGAATTTTGTTTAAGAATTTTTTAATTTTTGTTTGTTAAATCTTTTTGTACTGCAGGCATTTAAAGCCAGGATAGATATTATTCCAGGATTCAGAATATTTTCCAGCAACAGTTTGGATGTGAACTCTTGCTGTAGTCACTATAAGTTATCACATAGCTTGTTGCCTGTCTTTGGACCATTCTCAGGTAATATGTGGATTTTACGTGACTCCCACACATGCTTATCTTTATGCATTGTAGGGAGGCCCACTGAAGTTAGGAGGGCTTTCTAATTTACTGTGTATCAGGTTAAGCACTTTCATAATTCCTTGATGGATCACTGAGCAAGCAGCATCAGTGTAAAAGTTTATCACCACTACTGGCAGTAATTGGCAAACTCTTAGCAGTGCTGGTAGAGACCACAGTCAGAGAGAGACTGTCTTAAATCTAGCAATAAAAAATCTGACTGAGATTCCACTTTAAAGAGCAGTTTGGAAGCAGAGTTTTGAGTGAAAGCAGAGTATCAGTGTGAGTCTGAAACTTATTGAAGCTGTCAATCTCAATGCCTTGTGTCGGTTAGCATGCCTAGCTTTATTGTTATTGCTTGTTTGCATGTTTACCAAAATGTAGGCCTACATTTTTCTAGCATACACATACTTCTAGTGAACAACTGTGAATCAGATGTAATTGAATAGTATGTGGCAGTTAGCTTATACCAAGTGAAGGCGTAGGCCAGTGGAGCTGCCTTTGCACATACCTCCCCTCACCTCTTCAGGTAGCTGATGTTTCTTTATCACTCACTCACTAAAACACAGACTGTGCTGTTGGTAAGCTACTTAAATACAGAAAAATGCACCTAGGTAGGTTTGCCAAAGCGGTGAAAACAACTTAATTTTAATGTTTGACATTTTACTAGCCATCAGCCTTATGCAATGAGGAACTGCGCAACCTGCTTCAGAGATAGCAGCATCTCTTAAACGTCTAGGCCAGTAAATGAAAACAAAGTTTAGTGTACATGATGTAAAACATGAAGTCTAGGAGCAGTGAACCAAAACAGAGAAAAAAAACCCTATTAAATAACAAAAACGTGCAGCATACTGACAAAGGAAAGAGATTTGGGAGATTACCATAGAAGAAATGTTGATGTCTTCCACTATGTGGCTGCATTAGAAAAGGCAAATATGAAGGATAAACCAACCCTAGAGACAAGAAGGCAAAGCAACACAGAGAACCTGAGCTGTATTAACCACAATCCAGTTTAGTATAAATTTGTTAGGGAGAGCAAAAGGCTTTAAGGTAAGATTATGACTTTAGGCAAGGCATATTTTATAAACAGCATCTGCCAAGAGCAGCCACAGAAAGTATTTTGCACTAGAGAGCCCACTGCAAAATCACTCTTCCTTCCCCAGCCTCATCCCCATAGAAGGAGTTGAGAGGGGGTAGTAATTAGGAGCAATTAGGAGTAACAAGGAGCAGCTGTGGTCCAGCTGCTGGGGTGGGAGCAGAGCCTATTTCTGCCCCTGCCCACACACACTCCCTAGTGTCTGGGGTGCAGGATGTGTGTCAGAAGGGTATGGCTGATTATGGGCTCCCCTGTGCTTGGGCCTGGTGCTTGGCTGTTTCCATGGCAATGAGTGAGTCTGTGCAGTTTTCTTTTTTTCCTCTTATTTTGGGTGTAATGTCCCAGTCCTAGGCTGGGGAAAGCACCTGAAGGAGTGTGAGCTGGAGTTACTCCTGAGGCCACAAAATGGCTGCCATACTCTCACAGGGAAAGCAGCCTGCCTTGGGAGTGGAGGGAGGTGGATTTAATTGCTTGGAGATCTGCTTGGTTTAAGAGGAAACCTTGGTGTTTTCCCAGTGTGAAACTCTCTCCTGAAAAGTATTGGAGGAGGTGCTGAAGGCAGCTCTGCAATAGGCTTTTTCTGGTTAATTCTTGCCCTGTGACAAAACTAAGGATTTGCATAAAGGACAGCACTTGTTTTTCCCAGATCCTTTTCCTGACTGAAATTTAATCTCAGGGACTCACTTTCATTAGTTTTGGTTTCCCTTCCTCCATCATTCCTTTCCCTAACATCAGTTGTGTTCCTCATTTTCTTCCTGTCTCTCAGCTTTCCCTCTTTCGAGAGGGTCTGCCTGAGGCCTGCATTCCCCCCTGGCAGGCTGGGTCACACTGCTGCAGGTGTTGAGTTGTTTAGGGCTGGGGCTTGCTTCACCCTGAAAAAGGAGGAAAAAAAAACCCCGAAGAAAATAATAATTTTAAAAAAGCCAACAATAGAAAGAGCAGGCAGATAGGCCTAAAAAAGGATTTGTAAAGTTTGGCCCTCACTGTTTAAAATGGAAGTGTGCTATTGATAACTTTAAAAAAAAAAAAAGTGAAGACGGATAAATAAATCTCTAGATGAAAAATGGCTGCTGAATTTAAGCCACCAATGTTTTTAGGATGTTTGTTTCCCTGCAGTGGTAGAGTGAGCCATATACTTTCTTATTAATAAAATCCAGTTCACATACCTTTTAGCTCTCACATGTAGCAAATTACACAAAGCTGAAAACTGGCATGCTTTTTTGGCAGCACAATTTGAAATATTTTTCTCCAAAAGACTGTTTTAAACCATAGACCTTGTTTTGATTTCTGAAGTGGCAGAGAAAGGGAATTACCTGGAATTTCAGATGCATGTCTGCTCAAGATCAAACTGATGATGAGTTACAATTGCCCGTAGAGGCGCTCAAGTCTTTTCTTACTAAAGAGAGGAAGAAAGTCCAACAGCATCATTAACGACACTGCTATTATGCAGTATCTTTTCATGTGGTACTGCAATATGTCATTTGATTGTGCAAACTTCTCTGAAATAAGTGGAATTCTTGCATCACTAATTCCAGCTGATCATAGTATTATCTTTATGGTATGTATGGTACTCTACAGAAATAGCAAGAATAAAGTGTTTACCAGAGCATTTGTATGATTGAGCTTGCTTTTGAGTAGCTTTGGAAACATTGAAGCTTTTTTGTGGAGTAATTTTTCTATTTAGTGACCTATTAAAAAAAAAAAAAAAGAGCAGCACATCACCAGCTTCATAATGTTTACATGGAGAAGTTGCCTATGAATGCAACCAATATGAAAAACAATAAAAGAATTTTCAGCTGTTGAAATAACTTGCAATATGCAGCCCTGTAGTGGTGAAAAAAACCCAACCTGACTGACTCTCCTGTGGTCCTAGATATTCTGAAGATGAGTGAGTGCAGCTTGTGTTTCTCTGGAGAAACAGAATAAAGATGGAACAAATAATCCACAATAACTGTTTAACTGCTTGGACCTGCTTAAAGGGTGAATTTTACACTGGAAAAAGAAGAGAAACTAAACTATGCAGATATAATCCAAGTGTTTGACGTGTGTTATGGCCCAGTATGTGACACAGTTATCTTCTATGTCTGTGTGCTTAGTATTTCTGGCTCACGGGCTGTATGCCTTTCAGAGCATCCAAACAATTTCAAACACTAGGCACACAGAGAATTGAGGCCAACCAAGTCTGAAGCATAATATTAAAAAAAAAAAAAAAAGCAACAAGCGCTGTTCCCAGGGAACTAAGCCAAGATGGGATGATAGTCTTGGGTAGACTGATAGTTCCCTTGAAGTCTGTTTCAGCAATTTTTTTTCTGCTTTGACCAAAAAGGGGAACTGCACTGAGTTCTCTTCCTGATTCACATGTAGCTGTGATATGTGACTCTGGCAAGAGTACTTGGCCAAAAGTTTACAGTGCACCTGGATTCTACCTGAGCACCTGTTTTATGCTGATTTCAGCAGGGATAAAAATTCTTTGAGGGAGTTTATATGGCTGAGTATATTGATATTTATAAAGCATGTAGGATAGCTCATATTCAACATTTCTAGGGTATTTTTATTCAGGGCAGGCCTTTGTTTTACAAAATAATGTACAGACACTTCAAGAGTGACTCAAGGAGGGATGTTCAAATCTGTATTGCCTTGGGAGTGCTGGCTTCCTCCTCTGGAGAGTCTCACAGCTGGAATGCCAAAGTAGTTATTTCCTCTGCTGAGGATGTGAAGTTTGCAAGCTATGGGGGACTAAATGTGAGTAAAGCTTTATATATAAGGACCAATGATAAAACATTCTTCTAATGACTTCTCGTTCTCTCTCCATCTCACCAACTCCCTGCTTATCCTCAGGTATGGTACTTGGCCAGAACATGACTTTGACACAGAATCCCCTTAGCAAACCTTGATTGTAAAGCTCAGAGTGAAATGGAAGGACGGGCTACACTTTCTAATTTCCCATAGCTCAACATTTGTTAGATGAACATACATTTAAAGGCTCCAAAGAATCTATGTTTGGGTGTAGTATGTGATAGTAAATTTGCCCTCTTACTACATCTCACTGGCTACTAATATAATTATCTATTCAGTGCAAATATCACATAATTTGCTGGTTACTTTAATATATATTTGGTGGGATTAGAAGTAGATGACTTTACCTCCTGAAAGCTTTGTGTCTCTGCTGGTACTAGCATGCTAATAAAATGACTAGTTGCAGTCCTGAGCTGTGGTAAAAGACAGTTTTTCCCCATCCACGTCCCTGCACCAAAGGAAAATCCATCCCTGGTCTCTGTGATCTCTCCTAGTCTGTATAGCTGTGTTTGTTCTTGTTTAGTGTAACAAAGTGTTGCATTTTTCTTTCCAAGTCTGTGGCAGTACATTTTGCTGTTGTTTCAAGTTGTATTTTTAAACTGATTCTTGTTTGATTTTCTTTTTTCCTCTTCAGATATTATAGTATCAATATATTTACATGCATACTCATAAAATTCTGTTTAACATTCAGTGATGCTTGAGCTGATGTGGTATCAGGACATTATTGTCATAAAAGGTCTTCGGCCTCAAAGCTGTCCTTTTTTGGCATTTAAGCTTGAAACACATATTTCTTTGGTAATGAGTCAGACTTCAGGAACACTGAATTCAATAGTGTTCAGCGCTAAGATTTTCCTGCCACTAGTATGTTTGGTTTAATAGTTCTGTGTAAAGAAAAAAATGCACTGTATATATTGTCCATAAAATAGCAAATGATAGAATTATGCCTTGCATCATCAAGGAAAAATGAATAAATAACACAAAAATGTCAATAAAAAGCCACTCAGTCTGTAAGCCCAGTAATATATCTTGTAAAAACACACAGTGAATGTTTATAAAAGTACCCAGAAATTCCCAATATATTGCAAGCATGATGATTACAGCAGAAGGTAACAGTGATTAGCTAATAATTACCATGGCAAATTTAGGCCCAGATTTGGCCCAGCCTGCAGAAATACTGCAGTTAGTTTGGACTCTAACTGTATAAAAGCAGAAGTAGTGTATGCTGTTACTTGCTCCCACAACAAACATGCTTGTGTTGAAACTGTCTCAGCTGCTCAACCTCACTGTCTCTTCCAGTCAGAAATACTTCAGTTTGGGATGAGATGAAGGACTTCAGTATTGGAGAAAACCTGAGGGAGAGTCTGTTACAAGTCTCACTGCTGGTTTTCAACAGGCAAAGGGTAAAGTTTGCAGAATACAGGTACCTACCTATCTTTGAGCTCTCTTACCAGCAATCAGTTGGGGAACCTCGGGTTGCCCAAAGTATATGTCCCACGTGTGAGTGCTGGGGAGAGGCTTGGTAATGCTGTGCCGTGCAGCAGTGTCCCTTCTGCTCTTGGAGCCGTATATGTAGGGACAGTGAAAAAAGATTGATCCGAGAGTCAGATGAATGTACTTGGAGCATTACATGTGAACCCTGAAGCTCTGAAATTACTTAAACGTGTATGTTCAGAAGTGTTGCTGATTTCAACATTTGCAACTAGGTAGAAATCATATACCTTAAGTTATGCACATTTTGCAGCATCCTGCTGAATCGGAGTTACTTTTCTACTCTGGCTAGAGTAGATTTTCTTATTCACAATTCTGCTAAACTGTGCCGTCTCTTTAAGGTGTTTGTAATTGTCTATTTTCTGATTTGCTCCAAGACAACTGAGGAGGTAAGGTACAGGAATTTTTATTATACTTACGATATGATTCTCTCCTAAGTGTCACTTAGTATTATTTTGAACAGGAATTAAAACTTAATAAAAACAGTATTTAATAATATACATTTCTTTAATATATTTTGATACTTCTTTGCACAAGTAATGATCTGCTGGACTTGGACAGTGGGCTGTAAATCTAGAGCTTTGAAGGAGTCATTTCAACTCAGCAATACCATTGCCAGGCCAGATCTGTAGTCACTGTGGAAGTTTCCTGATGTTAGTGTACAAGAGAAAAGGATCATTCTGCAGTGTAAGCATCCTCTAATTTGAAGAAATGGCTTTATTGCAGCAGTAGTTATTGGAATAACAGCTGGTACTGTCAACGCTGCTGCATGGGGAGAGCTGTAGTGGTAGAGATTTGGTTCTCACCTACAATAGGAACTAGCATATGAGCCTCACACTTTTTTTTTCTCCTCCAGGAGAAATAACACAGAGTCATTTTAAAATATAAATGTTGTACATACAGAAAGATCACAAGGAGAAACCAAGAATAAATTTAATTTAGCCTTTTGCCATAGCTGTGTATTTTGAGACCAAGAATAATTGCACTACCTACTTCTGGGAATGTAAGAAGTCACAATGTGGAATAATTATTTAAAAGTTTGCAGCTAGCATTCATTCTTTGCAGAATGAGATGCTAAACTGACGATTCACAAAAACAAAAGGCATCTCAGTTAAGATGCCAGATGTTTCAAAGCAACAATAGTATTTATTTCACTATCTACTTCCAGATCGTATTTACTTACTGATAGATTCATTGCCATTGGATTTTTTTATTTTTAAAAAGTAAATAAAAAGATTATGGCAAACTTCAAAAGGAGGCATTAATGCATTCAACTAAATCTTTTTATAGCACTTATGTCACACCTTTATATAAGGTCACAGATGGAGGGAAAGCAAAATGTGCCACCTCCCGTGTCAAACGCAGCAGTTCTTGAGACGAGCAAATTGTTCTGTTACCTGAATCTTGTATCCATTTGGGATTAAACAATTTTTTCTACAAAGCATTCAAATGTGTCTTCTGTCTGGCAGAATATATCTATCACTATACTGGGACTATTGTTCTAGCCCTGAAAGCAGTTTTCCTCCATGGATGAGTTTATTTTAAAGTGCCAGTTCATCTGAAAAGCCATATGCCTGGGGTTTTTTTGTGTTTGGGTATGAAGCAGGGGGGAAGAAGGTCAGGGAAGGAGGGGTGCATGTGTGAATGTTTGCTTTTCTCCAAGAGAAGGGCATAGGCAGACTAAATTGATTTTTATTTCTAATAAAGGGTGGACATTGGAGGGAGGAGGGAACTGTCAGAGAAAGTGCATGGAAGAAAAATACATTAAATAAAGCATCACTAAAATGTGTATAATTCATGTGCAGAGTATATAATCAGGCAGGAAGGACTGGACCAGGCTTCATATTGGAATTACGTATTTTAAACTTTTCCCATCCCTGTTATTACTGTGACCTTTGCTGTTATGATACTGGTGACTGGAAGAAGCTTGTTCAGACTTGCAGAGCTAGTGGCATGCTGGATGGTTTCCCCAAAATGGGAGTGCCATTGGTTACACAACGTCTCCAGCACCCCAGATGTTACCAAGAAGTTACTCTCAATATTAGCTGTACTTTCACCTGCCAAAAAAAGAAATGCATAGCTTCCTCTGTTCTGTGGTGAAACAAAATGGTTTAGACACCACTTGTACAATACCTGCCAGAAACAACAAAAAAGACTTTAACTTAATAATATTTCCATATATTTAGCTGATCTCAAGAATTTATGACTTTAATTGATGTCTATCTTTTTTTGGACTGCAAATGGCGTGATAGAAGTTGTCCTTTGGCACATTACCAGAAGTTATGGGGCAGGGGGAAATGCTGTTTTGTTAAAGCTTAAGCTATTAGATCGGTCTTTTCCATTGCCATTGTGTTTTAAAAAAAAAATCGGCTTTAAGGAAAAATACCTCAGTCTTCTCAGAGTAATGCTTTTTGTCCATATTATCTGTCACACAGACCTTCATAGTATAACTGTTCATTAAAATGCTGTTGCATGCTAAGTAGACTGAAGTTACTGCTATCAATTTCCTACAAAAATGGACTCTTTCTGTAACTTTTGATAGTGACCTCTTTGTTCAAGTCTTGTTAGATAACTTAGGATTTTGTTTTCTTTTAAAAAAGAACACTTTCTTGGAGAAAGTTGATCTGTAGTTTACAAGTAAAGCTGTTTAAAATTGATCGCTTCAGCAATGTTGTGCCACAAAAGTCTTTTAAAAGATTTTTTTAAATGACACACACTAGCTATTTTACAGAAGCCTTTGAAGGTCTTAAAATAGTATTGTGTTTTTATTAACTACGATTTTGCTCCCTGTTCTCTATCTTAAAACTGTGTTTTCTTTGTATATTTTTAAAAGTGAAGTCACTCTCCTTTCAAACTAAATCAACAATTGCCATGTTCTATTATTCAGTCTACAGAACTAATTCTGGCAGTAAGGATGGAAACAATAAAATAGAAATGCAGGGGGGGAAACCCAACACAATCCACACTTAAAGCTGAAAAGGAGGTGCCAACAGGGACTGGAATTGAAAGTTATCCTTATCCAATTTCTCATGTGGCTCCACCTACTAAAGGCACTATTACATGAAAACATCTTCTAGACCTTATTTTATAATAAAGTATTTATCTGGTACTAGTCATTTACAGAATGAATCAGTATGGCTCCATATGATATACAAAGGTTTTTCAGTGTCTAAATAGTCTTAAATTATTATAGATGAGATTAAGGCCTTCAGAGACTGTTCAGTTTAAATAGCTAAAACCAGCTTTTTATTAAACTAAAACAGAAATTTTCCTTAAAACTGTTCTTGAGGGGGGAAACAGTCCTGGGTTTCAGTGAAGTGCTCAATTTTTTTTTATTTTTTTTTTAATCATACATCCCAATGACTGAAACAACATGTCAGTTCTCAGCTCTTCAGGCTTTCCATATGTCTCCAAGCTATGTCCTGCTGCCTCTTGCACTTCAGCGCAGCTGCGAGGAGCACCCACGGGGTGGCGATACCCCGACTCCTTTTGTGGGGTGGCATTAACTTGGGATCAGCACAAGGCTTGGGGAGCATCGCCTGCAGGAAGAGCTCTGCCTTGGTAACAAGTGTGGAGTTATGCATCCAGTACCTTAAGCTTTAGAAGAATTTAGCTTATTTTAGAACAGTATTTCTCTGCCACCTGTTTCACCAAGAATCAAAAATGGCAATGACAACATCAAAATATTAAGGAGGCTTTCTTGTCAGTTGTTATATTATAGTAAAATGATGCTTCTAATCATGATTTATAGGTGCTTCAGTGCTTGCAGTAGAAGTGCATGTTTTGCCATTTATTGACTTCATAAAAAGAGCCCATAAAAGATTAAGGTCAACTTTCTCAAAGGCTTTGTTGATTTTCAGAGGTGCCATAGATGCACATGGTCTGACTACTTTGGAGTTCCATGTGTGCACTTGCCCAAAAATCTGGGCTAAAAGAGACTGAGAGACAGGGGCTTGGTTAGCTCTTGATATTCTCTTGGAAGGGGTTAGGTGTGCTTTGTCAGATAGACAAACTTAATGTCAAGTAGCTATTCTCTTGGTTGGTTCAGACGCATAAAAGTTGGAATTAAACAGAGTAGTTAACTGCTCTTCTAAAAGAGAAATTATGGCAAGATTTGAATTCACATGTGATTTAGAAACTTTGATCTGTGCTTGTCATAAACAGCTACAACTTTTGGAAATAACTTTCCATAGTGCAATTTTTGGAAAATAGTGTTTACACAGTTGAACTGAATGTACAAATCAAAGTATATTTCAAAAAAACTTTTTTCAAAAATTCAGTCAAGGAATATTTTTCCAGGCTTTTTAAAAGGCATTCTTGACACCTGAGTATCAGGATATTTTACTTTCTCCCTAGCTATGAGATTTTTTACAAATAAAATCATTGAATAGCTTCTTTCTAACTCTGCAGAAAGTATATTTCTATCACAAATTTCCTAATACAACATAATACGATATTCAGTAGTTATTAGTGTGAAAATGGATAGCTTCCAGAGCTAATTAATGTGCTGTTATTTTGCTTTTGTAAATAACTGCTGGCTTTAAGGATCTGTGCATGGATAGAGGAAAAATACGTGCAACATTTTAATACTGTTTCATTTCTAAATAGTTGGCACTGGAGTGTCAGGACAGTATCATGTAGTCAAATTATTATAGCAAAATGATTTTGTTTTCATAGAAAAAATCTCAGGTCTTACCACAAAGTCAACCCAAGGGTAAACCAACACATTATGAATATTTCATTACCCAAATAAAGGCACTATCTCTCAATATCTGGATAAAATAAACAGTCCTTATTTGGCAGACATCAATATGATTGCTATTATATTTTAGATCTATATGCTTCTACCTAGTTGCTTAACTGATGATGATAAAATCTAAGCCATGACAGTAGCCCTGAACCAATTTATCAGCACATTATTTGCATGCTGACTTCAGTCATTGTCTCTGGATTTGTACTGTGGTTTCTCTTGGGGGTAGGGAAATTGAGGATTCATAGTACACGGAAAGGAAACATAGCTAAGACAGAAGTTTGATAGTTCTAGAGAACTGGAGTTCATACATTTGGCTCTGGATTTTCTGTTCATATGCTGAAAATGATTTGGCATAAACTTAATTGAGTTTTCACATGCCATCCAATAATACTTTGCTCCCCTAGGGTTCTTCTGCAACCCAGTCTCATCTGTTTTCACCAACTTCCACTCACAAATGCCAGAAGACCAACTTAATGCTAACAAAGTGTCTAGCCTGGCAGATAAACCCTCAAGGAGGCAAGAAAGAATTATCTATATTAGAGTGGCATTTCAGAACTAATCCCACATTCCAAAAAGTGGCATATTTGGGTTTAGCAATCTGCATTAAATAAGCAGGAGGTAAATTTGCAACAAAATACTTATTCTGTCCTCCCTGAAGGAGTCTGTTATTTGAGATGCCTTGCCCAGTAATGTGATGTGGGTCTGTGGTTGAGTTGAAGTACTTCGAAGTCCAGTGAGGAACAGATAGCGTCATCTTGTTTGATTTCTTTTTATTAGTTCTGCTTTTGAGTTTGTAATACAAAGAAGGATGAAATGATGAAGGTCTTCTAAAGCTGCAGGATTTGGGAATTTAGATCTAGAGGAATTCTTCTGTGTTGTGGGTTTTGTTTTGTTTTTTGTTGTTTTGTTGTTTTGGTTTGGTTTTGGTTGGGTTTTTTTACTGAGAGAGGCGGGGGAGTGCAGCAAGGAGAAAGAGGAGAGTTACCTACCTGGTGGGGAAGCTGATTTAACGGAGATTCAGTACACTAATTATAGCTAGGACGAATTACCTAATATTATCCTTTCAAACGTGGTTCTTTGAACTGTGACTCCCATGTTTTCCATTAAAATGTATGATGAGCTATCTTGTCTCTTGTGATCAATATTAACTGACTGTAACACCTCCAAGATTACATGCTGCTCTCTGACATGTTTTCTGGCTCTGTGACAAGATCTCAAATGGGTACAAATTTCAGTTTGTTTAAATCCAAACTGGGTTACAACTAGTGTTTTCTTGGTAAAGAAAGGCTGTGCCATAGCACAGCCAGTACTGGCTCAGTTTATTCTTGAATTACACTGCAGCCAATAGCCTGTGAACCACAAACATTCAGTCCTACCATAATCCATTTTGTATTTGGGATCCTTCTAGCTTCTAATCACTTATTCATCTGTGTTACTTCACAGTCCTTAGCTACCTCACTATAAAAAAACCCTATATTATATATAATGGAACATAATATCAGTCTTCAAACAGCAAGCTAATTTCATCATAATACTAATATTTGGTATTAATATTTAATATTACACCTTGCTATGAATTTCTTTTCCTCCCCACAAATTCATGGAAACAAGTTGATGAATTACTGAAATTTTTGGCTGAGTTTGAGGAATCGGGTATTCACCAGGCAAGGTGGTACACGTAAAAAGGAAGATCTTGAGTATTAATGCAGGGCAGAGCAGAATTATTCCAAATCTTAACCCAGTACTCATTAATTTCAGGTGTATGGGAAGAATTTGCTTCCCTTTTAAACAATCTTTCTTGTCTTCATATGCTCCTGCTACCTCTCACTGCCACAATTTACTGGAGAA
Source organism: Gymnogyps californianus (assembly GCF_018139145.2). Taxonomy (NCBI): domain Eukaryota; kingdom Metazoa; phylum Chordata; class Aves; order Accipitriformes; family Cathartidae; genus Gymnogyps; species Gymnogyps californianus. The sequence continues at coordinate 21,647,911 of NC_059478.1, read as the reverse complement.
AGAAATGTAAGGCATTGTCAAAAGGGCTACTCTTACAGGTCTTCTGTCCCAGAGAGAAGTAGAGAGTTTGAGAATTATGTGGGAGTAAATTTAATCTTAGACATTTCCTGAGTAATTTTGCAGACACAAGAAGGGTGGCTGGCTCAGATTAAAGCCAGGATAAGAAGTTAAATTTAGGCTGTACTTTAATATGAAATCTTTGGAGTCAATATCAGTGTAAACAGTATTTAGCTATTCTTTACTGTCTGTGCCCTTGCAGTTTCCTCTCAGCTGTACCAGTATCAGCATGAGGGAATTGAACCTGGGAACTGATCTAGATTTTTTGACAGAATTTTCTTACAACAGAGAGCTGGGGAAGGGAGAGGTTAATAAAAGGATGACAGAAAATTTAAACCATTTTTGCTGCTGAGCATTTCATGTTGTCAAATCATGGCCTTCGAAATAGCTTTGTTTGTTTATAAACACTGATTGCCTGTGTCCTTAATGTTCATGGAGTAGCTCTTCAAAGGACAGTAAGAAAAATATCTCCTCCTTTTAATAAATTCTAATTGTATGGAATGATAGTCTTCCCCTGCAAGAAAATGGGAGTTTGGTCTTCCACTGGCTAATCCAGGCCTAATCCCATAAATCATGTGGTCTGGGGAATATACAGGTTGGACTCTTCCAGTTGCAGTATGTGATATATAAAAGGCCCATTCTGGGATCCAAATCCAATTCCAGCTTACCAGCCTAGGCAAATGTAGTGGGATCATCAGAAATAGTCTGTGTGGAGGGAGAGTTGAATGGAAATAAACTAAATAAACCTTCCCATATGGCTCATTGAGAACACCAGGATCTTGTGTTTGAATGTCTGAGTCCTCATCTGGATTCGCTCAGTAGAATGTGGATTTATACAAGATACTGCTTATTTCCTACCATTTTTTAGAAACTCTCATAGCGCGAGAAGTTCATAGGGAGCAATAGTAATAGTTTTAAATGTGCTCTGATTAATAGGGACCACCCTATGTCCTGCTTGTTTGACATTTGGAAATATCTGTTATTTAGTCATGAGGAGACAGATCTCAGCAAGAACCTACAACTGTTAATGGTTACTTCTAAAAACTTGCTTATTAACATGTCCAACTGAGATTCAAGCAAAGTTGGTGGGGCACTATTTTTGTGCCTGGTAGTATTTTAATCATGTAATAAAATGCAAAGTCAATACGATTGCATTAGCAATATGATTCAAGTACATGAAAACTCAGATTTCCGGAAATCTATCCTGGCTAGAGGCTGCATGCTGTTTCAGATGATTATCACTTCCCCTGTGAAAGGGCAGGGGGAAATGGTTCAAGCAGGTAACAGCTGCTTAATTTGCTTTCTTAGAGTCTCACATCACCCACACATGGAAGAAGCAAAATCAGGTTAACACCCAAATTTAAACATAGTAGAGATGTATTCTCATGATGTCAGTAATAAAAGTATGTGTAAAGCAGCATGTATATTCTGGAAAGGAAGCTAACTGTTAAAGCCAAGAAACATAGTCTGGCACAAATCTTATTACAAGTCCAAAAAGACTTGATGATATACAGATAGGTGTAGCATAACAGCAGGAAGAAAAAGGAAGAGGGGGTTGGGCAGCTGTCTGCTGTGTTAGTAACACCAGACAGTGCCAGCTAGTGTTTTGTATTGGGAGTAGCTAAAATGGGTCGTAGTGCAATTCCACAAAGCTATTGCTTTGTTTCACTCAGAGTTTGGAATAAGCACAGTCCAACACCAGCAAGTTTCTGTACACAGTGAGGATCTGGCACAAGCTGTGAACACAAAAATAGAGAGGGGGATTCCTCAAATTATCAGGAGTTCAGATCATATTTGGAGAAATGTAAACCTGTTGTCTTTATAATTGCTATGATTTTTATCAGAAACATTAGGTCTTCTTTATGGGGAAATATTCAAGACATTTTATGGGAAGTATGCAGTTATAGTTTCTAAAGACCTGCTGGGGTAAGATGTAAGAATCGATTGTCAGTCACTTTAAAATTCACTCGGGTAGTAAAATGCACAGGTAAATAAAATCAGTTTTAATAACTACATATTCAGAATAGACATGTTCTGAAGGTAGTTGCCTGGTTTCTATGACACAGTGCACGGTGTATAAGCAATCAGTAAAATCCTTCTGTTTAATTTAAAGGACTGTAATTTTTCCCTCTGGTTTATTTATTGATTATATTTCATGTTACTGGGGTAAACACATCATAGGAGGGAAAGAAAAACAAGCCTATTTATTGGCAAACAAGCACAGAGGCCCAGTTCAACAAGAACTTTTACAGTAGACCTTTGCAGTACATTGGTTTTGGAGGGAGGGGGGAGTTGGTTGTCTTGAAAGTATCATTTCTTTGGTATTTTCAAGCTCATTGCTAAACAGTCTTTTTGCCTAATGAGAGGGATGAAGATATTTACAAGGCTATACATGTCACCAAGAGTAAACAGAGCAAGGCGGGGGGCGGGAGGGGGGTGGCACAGAGAACAGATTAATAAAATTGGCACAGGAGCTGCCCTCATAACTGCAGTATGAGACACCAAAAGGTCTGTCTGGTTTAGTGCCCTAGTTCTGGTAGCCTTGCACTTCTCTGAAGCTTTCCTGTCATGTATTTGAGCACCAGCCTTGAAAATCTTAACCAGCCACATTCCCAGCCCTTCCCAATGTAGTTACTCCTAGGGCCAGAGCCATGAAGTCAAAGTAGGTGGTTGCTTAGGGCAGAAGATTGCCAGAGGCAGCAAAATTAGCCAAGGCCTTGCTGCTATTTTGTCTGTCCCAGAGCCCTTGAAAACCAGACTTGTCACTGAAAAAGTGGTCTGGGAAAACAGCTATTTTGTCCATTACCCTTACCAGGGCTGGCACTGATTCTATCCCATCATCCTAGGGATGGCAATTCTTTTTCTTTTATTACTCCTCCCCCATACTGGGAAACTTTGTGTTAGATTCTTGCCTGCTCTTTAAAGACAATAGTGGCATATTCTCTCTTTCTGTACATTTAGCTGCCATGCAAAGCAGGAACTTAATTCTACTTTTACCTTCATGTTGTCAATCCACTGATGCTTGTAAGAATTAAGAAAGTTTCCAAATCTAAACAAAATTAGGATAAGAATGAGCAGAGAAATTACTTGCTAATCCATCCAGAGCTGCATTATTACTGCTTAGGATCTCAGCTCAGTAGTGGGGAAGGGGGAGCATGATAAATGACTGAGGAAGGATGTGCTTCGATAGAGCTCTGCTTTGGTCTGCAAATTAAGCCAAAATGAATTGGGCAGAAACATACTTTGAAACAACGTCCTCTTGCCCCCTCCTTTTCCCCTGAGTACATTAATGATTACAAGATGTGGGATACATATCTGAGCAGCAACAAGAGCCTGTCTCCCAAAGAGGAGAAGAATATGGGAATGTACCCAGAGGAAACATAAGTTAGCCAACAGGCTCTTAACATTAAAAAGTACTATCAGCAACAAGGGATTGTAATACCACACATGTATCAAAACCAAGCTTTGCTTCTGTATTTTTATTGCGATGTTAAAGGTACAAAGTAGCCATTTTCAAATAAACAGACAATTGTCCTTTTCTGTTTTCTGAAGATTTGTATTAAAAGCTCAAAACCTGCTGGCTTTTCTCCACTTATAACGTTAATATAATAGCACTTTACATTCCCTGGATATGAAATGGCTTTCTAAGACTTAATCCTACTTTATAGTCAAGGAAACTGAGGCACAGAGAGGTGAAATAACTAGCACAAATGGTGGGAGTAAAACTAGGTTCCTTGAAATCCAGTCCTATGCCCAGTTCATTGATTAATGCCGTGTATCTGGTGAGCAGCCTTTTGTCAACTCTTCAGTGACTTCTTTTCTTGTTCTTAGAAGTAAAGCAAATTTAAGAGCGGCAGAAACAGAACACTGTTTTCATGAAACAACATAAATCTGTCTTCCTGTGCCTCATTATTTTCTTCTCCGAGACATCTGGAAGAAAAAGGCCATGTATTTTCTATCCCTTGCACTGTCTGCTGTGAATGTATTTGTTCTGGATGGATTGGGAGGGTATGGTCTCACCAAATGGCATTTTTCAGATTTATCTTGTTTGCCCTACAGATGAAAGGATTCACAGTTTTGTTTTTTATGATGTTATTTGGCTAAATTTAATTTTGCATATGATTAATATTCTGATATCTGCACTCAAACAGTTGAAATTGTGCATTATATGTGGACTCTTCCTTACAAGCAGATAGTCTCGTTGGTGACCTGGCTACTTTATTTCTTCCTGTCTTTATAAAAGTGCTCTTCTGTGGACAAAACCCTGTCTGGTATTCCCAGAGTAAAGCAGTGTTGGAGTGGGACAAAAGATGTACTATCCCTTATCTTAGTCTGGGACTAACGGTAGGATGGGTGTTTGTAATGACACGTTGGCCACAGAGGTGCGGGAAGCTTCCTTTTAAGATCCTTAAGAGTTGCTGTAAATTTAAGTGGGCTAACTTAGCTCTGCGTTAGGAAAATATGAACAGCTTTTTGTAAGACATGTCTCCCAAAGTGTCCTTCCCTTCTTGCTCACTGGACTGCCTCTCCGAAAAGATGCAGCTCAAAGATGGCCCAAAGCCTTTGTACTGGTCTTAAGCTGTAAGGAATAACATATTGGGATCTGTATCTTCAGTTTCTAGTTAGACTAAATACTAAGCCATTTTATTAATAATGATATAGTATTGCTTAAGTTATCAACAAAATCTTAGTTGCATTTTACTACTTTATTGAGAGTTTAACTCATGGGACTAGAGTGTATTTGGATTCAGATTTTTCTCTCTGGTCAGTAAATGCATACTGCTACAGATACAACTAGACTTCAGTTTTGTGTGATTTATTCCATGGCTATTTTAGCAGCAAGAAAATGAACACTGGATACCAGTTTTCTTTAATAAAAAAAAAGCCATTACTAGTCCAGGATCTGGACAGTCTTCTTTTGTCATTACTGCCTCCAAAATGATTATAGGCTGAATTCATGTACAATCTATCACATTATCCAAGGGCGTTCTATGAATAGCTTCAAGCCAGTGCTAGCTTTGGTGAAGATATAAAGGCAGAATATCAAAGTCAGCAGTAACTTTCAATAATTTGTTCCAGGGTTAGCTAATGCAGATCAAAGTATTCATCTATGTGATATGTCAAGACACAACAGATTGTATTATGGATCATATATCTTCTTCAGCCGAAGTAAGATCCAAAAATGGAATAAGTGTTTGTGGATGTGTAAACAGAGAAAATAAGTTGGTGCCTATATGATAGAAGGGGTATTTCTTAGCAAATCAAGACTTTCCAATTATTTCACTTTCTCACCTCTGATATTTTTTTCAGAAATAAAGAAATAGTACATTTGCTATTTCCAGTCCAAATTAGATATTCACTTTGCTCAACAATGAACAGACATTTTCATGGCTTTAGAGGTTTTTTTCCTTAAAAGAAACCTAAATAATCTTCCTCTAATAATTCTGCTTTTTAAAGAACATGGAAATCTTCTAATCATTTATATCGGTCATACTTACTTGGCTGTTAGAGATCTGCTGTCAGCTTCTTCCCCACTTTTCTATAATAGAGATAAGAAAGCAGGGCTCCAAAGATTTTATGCTAATTAAATATAAAAAAACCCAAACTGTCCACATAGGCACTGATAACGTGCATTTACCTAAGAAATCTGGAAAAAAACTCATCACTAGATAGGTATGCTAAATGCTGGACTTCATTGCATTGGGTTTAGTATGTGAATGCACATGCATGTACTTACATTGATGTGCAAACGCACACACACATACATCCAATGTTAGTGTAACAGGTTTTTGCCTTATCTCTTATCTCAGCCTCTCCTTTCATTGTTAGTGGCAGTCCTTCAGAAACTAACAGACCAGTGATAAAAACACTTGGTGGCGTTCTATCTTGATACTTGAGTTTAAATAATTTTCCTCAATTCTTTTGGATCATCAGCTTATCTTTCTCTCCCATTGGAAATACTGGTTATCCATGCTAACTTTAAACAGGAAATCTTGGATGTATTTCATGGCTCTCATGGAAGCATCTTCATTACCCTACTCGTGAGTCACCACTATCATTATCTCATAGGTTTATTTGAATTACTTCAGAGTCTCTGACATTCATTTTCTCAGCTGGACTAAGAATTGACACCAAACCATAGAAGTAGGGCAAAGGCATCCTCTGGGGACCTGGAAGCTTTCAAGACAAGGGTACAGGAAGTCCCAAGAAACACCATCAGCCATTGCCTCTCTCCTTCCATCTCTTTTTTGCTTCCCACTCCCTTTCCTCTTAAGAGTTGTTGGCTTGGATTTGGGGGGGTGGGGTGGGGGGGTGGACTTTGCAATCCCAGAGGACATTTATTTTGACAAATTGTGGTAGCAGCAGCAAGGGATGGGAGACAAACCCAATGAATGGGGTGGCTCAGGGGGAGACACACAATGGGCCCACAGGCAGCCAAATGCTGTTTCCTGTGCTGTTAGTACCCCTCCTTGCATGTGGTGGGACCCATGCTGACCTTGAGGAAGGTGTGGTGTCTGTGCAGATGCACAAAAACCGTAGGCATGTCTGTGTTTCCAGTTTCCAAGGAAGTCCAGGCTCTTCATGTAGGACAGCTGAGGTGGGGTAACAAACAAAAGAAGTGATATCCCACCAGGGGATCCTTCCTCAGAAATTAGTAGCCAAGGGAAATACAGAAAGTACCAGGGGCATGGGTGCTTTGAGGGGATAATGCTGACAGTATAGACAACCAGCTAGTCAGGGAAGATGTAGTGTAAACTGTGCTAAGAGCTTTGGGGAAAGAAGGAGGGGGAAATGTTCAGCTATACAAATCCAGGGCTGGTTTTGTGGAGCTCACTGCACAAGGGGTGGGGATAGACAGCCCTTTGTGACAACAGTTAAGCACTGGAGAATGGGGTGCAAGAGTATGTATACAGGGAAAGGAGAACATAAGCCACTATAGAAAAGAAGGGTCAACAAACCTGAACACTTTGAATGCAACTGACCTGATCCTAAGTTTTAGTAGAAAACCTAAAAAAGCAGAAGCCTGAAAGCAAAGCAGCCTGTACAGATTGGGAGTAGATAGTCCAATACTATTTTTAACTTTGTTACAGTATCTGGCTTCAGTGCAGTAGGCATGGGGAGGGAACAATCTCTTTTCAAGACTGTGTCATCTCAGCGCTCAGAAAACTAAAAGGAGAGGAATACTACTACAGATTGCCTCTGGCTGAAGAAGAGAACTCAACCTAGCTCCCTTTTCCTCACATAAAAGAGGTCTTGAAAATCTGCACAAAAGCAAGGTCCTCTCTGAACGCAAAAAATATTTAAAAATCCTTCATTTGTTGTGCAGGAGAACTGGATTAATGAGAACAGGATACAGTCAAGACAGTTATGTCATCGTGACTTTGCACAGCTCTTCTACTCTGGTGGCCATGGTAGAAATAGCAGGAACTGGCCTGTTCTAGACTTATTTTCTGGAGCTGAAATGTTCTACTGTATTAGCAGGAATGTTTTCCAACTACCTTATAGGAATAGTTTTCTATTAAACTGAGCTTCCTACACAGTTTCAAGCAGCCTTAAAGAAGGCTTAGCCACACAGTGCATGCATCTGCACCCCCTGAAAAATGGTCATACTTCACCTGAGCTTATTTGGACCTATATGTAAACAGAGTTACAATTCTGCTTTCAAATAAGCATCAGACTAACCTCTGCACAGATGCAACCTGATGGCTTTGTAAGCAGCCAGCAACACTCCTGGCTTCACAGCAAGAGTTTCTTCCAGCTGTGGTAATGCCACAATATTTGCCTTGCTAGCATTGGTTTGTTATTTTTAAAGGAACATTAATTTCCATATTGGATCATTTGGAAATTGCAATGTAAAAAAAAAAAAAAAAACAAACAAACCACACCCAAAAACCAAACCAAAAAAACCCTAAAAACATTGTCAGTTTTGTAAGAGCCAAATCCTTACTAAAGCAAAGCTCCCTGCAGACAGCTGTGCACTTGCGGGTAAGATTTCACTGAAGAGTGTGGGAGATGCTAAAGACTGCAGAGAAGCACAGCCCAGACCAGTACATAGTGGAGGCAAAATTATTACTCTCCAGGTTTGTTTGGTTTTGTTGGAACAGAGCTGGCAATTATTGCCCAAAATTTAGAGATGTTTTAGAGACCACAGTATAGTATTAGATAATCTCAATAACCTCTCTGCTCAAGGTTAGCGGTTCACTGAGTTTTGTCTAGCAAGAGACATCCGTTTTTGCTTTATTACACCTTGGGATGCTTTCTTCCTTTAGCTGAGGTAATTTCATAGATGAAGTGCTGACCGCCGTTGGTGCACTGCAGTTTGTCTCCTGTTCAGGTCTGTAATATGTGGTGTCTCCGCTGCCTGTTGTTGTGGCCTTTAGCCTGCTTGTGCTCCTGTAAGTCTGCTGAGGAGCAGCTTCAGCAAAACCCTGCTGCCCCTCTGTGACCATGGCAGGAGGCTTTGCCGCCTCGGTGGCCGGCTGCGAGCTTGAGCAGCTGCCAAGGCTCTCTTGTGCCCTGCAGAGTTTTGAAATTCCTGTTGGCAAAGGAGCGCTCCAAACTGAATTATTCTGGCTGCTGTAGGAAACGAACGGTGGCTGGAGTCTTGCCACCCTTTTGGTTATGCAAATCGGGAATTATGCAGAAGAGCTATTTGAATCTTGTTTTATTTTTGCTTAATCAGTTGTCAACATGTTTATACAGTTCAGTCACTGTCACTTGCCATTGTTTTGCCCTGACTCCACGTTTGCGGAGGAGTTTATCACAGAGAAGGGCGGGTAAAGGGGCGGCTCCTTTGAGGAGCAGCCGGGTGAGGCTTGCAGGCGAGCGGCATTCCCCAGAGGCACAGGGAAACCACCTTCCTAACCAGGCACTGCAAACCCCATGAGGCAGAGAAGACGACAGAAATTGCCAACTCATCTGCCTATTAAGCCCATGCCAAATCGGTCCCATTTCATGCTGGCTTGTCCTAAGAGAGATTCCTGTCTTAATGAAAGTTGGGCAGATCTAGAGTAACTTTATCATCTGTAATTGAGTTATTCTGAATTTGCTCCACCCTAAGGTTGGTATGTGGTGCAAGGCCCCTGAGGCAGAGCCTCCCTCATGGTAGGAGGAGGGAAGGATGACGGCAGTAAGAAAAGAGCTTTAATGTCTGCACTGCTACCTACCTGGGTGCTCTGGCCAGGAAAGACTGAGACAGGTATAAGTGAGAGCTACTCTCATTGGGCAGACACAGTGTATAAACCTATCATCCTTATTGGGAAACGACTGAATGAAGCTAGCAGTGTTGACCCACTTGTTCTCATTAGGATGGATCCCTTTGGGGCTCAGGGCTTATACTGGCATAGGAAGCTATAATTCATATTTCACAATACTAGCTCTTGCAAATATGATGTAGAAATCAGTAAGTTGATTTTTTTTTAACTCACGTTCCACTTCTCAGGTTAAGAAGTTCCTCAAATCCTATTTTGTACAGATCTTACTGTGTGTTCTGTCATATCACCTCTAATTGTGTGCTGCATCTTAAAAAGACACACTTGCTTCCTTTCTTGAATTACAGAAACTCTGAAAGAAAAGATTATTTAATTCTCAAATCACCATGAATCATGACAGCTGTGGTAGCTCATGGAGCCAAATTGATAGTGTGTATTTTTCTGGGCTTTTGGGGTTTTTTTCCCAGGTAACTTTACTATAATATGCAAGTACCTTCAGGCAGCATGTAAATGATGCATCCAGTGTCTACTAAACATTGGTCCCCCACTAAAGAATAACTATGGCTTTATACCTATTAAAACTGAGGCTTGCAGATTCCCATCCCTCAGCTAAAAAGCGATGCTGCTTTTCTTTATTTTTCTTTTTTTCTTTCTTGAAAATCATAGAATTGGTGGCAGGTAGGAACAGCACTTTGTTCTCATAAATGAGAAGAGCTGTAAACATAGATTAATCTTCATGTAAATTCCTTTTGCCACAGCCCTGCTGACAGATCATTATCCTCTCAAATGCCTGTCTCTTTAGCCATACTGCCTTGCGACTTTGTCATACTCTATTAAGTCAACTGGGTTGTGTGTGGCTTGGAAAGGAGAACAATAGAGAGTTGGGTGTTGCAGTTGGGGCTGTTGGCAAATTAATAGATGACACCTCTTGCCACTTACAGAAGCAAGAGGAGTACTAAATCAGTTCATCAGCACAGGGCTCAGCAGTGGTGTTTTGGCTGGGTTTACCATGGCTGATGAGACACGAAACTAAACTGTAACAGTTGCTCAGCTCCTTGCATGATTGTTAAGCCTGGTATCTTGGCCAAGTTCCATTTTGGGTCATTATGTTGTCCTTTCTGCTGTTCCCCTGTAGTTTCAGCTGGATTAATTCTTTTTTACTTCCCCTTCTGGAACCTGCTATGTGGTGCTGCTGGCGCTCTTCACTGGCATCCCAGAGGCTGACTGCATGTCAGTGGTAGGTGGATGTGAGGGAGTAATCTTCATCTAAAGCCTATAAAGCACTTGATCTAAAAAGATGAAAGGATCCTAAATAAAGGAAAAGCTATCACTGTTATTCGATCACAAATAGAAAGTAGTTCCTATTATCATCATATTGAGGTTGACACCTGATGTTCAAGGAAAGGAAAAAGTCTTTTGATTTGGTTTTGGTTTCCCCATTCTCCCATTCATATTACATCTGAAAGCCTGCCTGACAATATTGCTTTTATCCAGTCACTACTGACCAATAATGCATTTATCACATTGCAGTATCTCCAAGGTAACACGTTGCCAGCTAGAGATGAAAATTGTTGAATTCAACTTCCTCTGCACAAATGACATTCCTCAGTCAGAATACACATGGTGGTAAGCAAGTTATTGTCCATCCAGCACTGAGGAAGGACTCCACCCTGAGTTCTTGGTAATGGGAATTTGTATATACGAAACAAAGGCAGACTCACAAACCAAGGTTTTCCAGAAGTACTATGGTCTTAAGTGTAGTGAAACAATACTAGTTGTTATCTACTGTACATAGCATATGAGAAATGGCAGACTAAATAGAAATTATTCCAAATACAGCTATGACAAGTAATTTACGTATATTTACAGAATATTTCTTTTGTGTAATCAAATACTTAACATTATCTAAAATCTTTTTAGCTTTCAATGTTGTCAAATGCCTTTGTCCATTGTATTATGTTGTTAAGCAACCTCTGTTCTGTATTTTCATAAGCTTCTTGCTAATACTGTGCAATAATAGTCTTTGTCCTTTAGTTGAAGGTGTGGGACTAAGGATGACTTGGAGAAAAACAAATGAAATGAACATGCTGACCTCATTACAAAATAAGTGGTTGCCAAACAAATATTTCTAGCTTCTTCCTTAGAAACAATCTGATAAGGGATAGACAAGTATGACTTCTGTTCAGCCTGTAAACACTTTGCATAAGTGTAATTAAGGATAAATTTTTTCTTTTCCCACAGTCAATTTTAATTATGATAGCCTTCTTGTCCAATGTCCATAGATTTCTTACTGAGATCATAGGTTGATTCTAATATTTGGAGGGGATAACAACACAACTGAGATCCTCTATGGAAACTGAGATGTCAGATTATTTTTATCATAGGCGACATTTTATTTTAGAGTGACAATCCAAATAACCAATCTTAAGAGATGACATTGCCAAAAAAACTTAATACCACTAATTCCCCTTTTACTTCCAAGAAATCTTACTGTAGACTAATTTCTTCCTTGAGAGGTACCAGAAACTTACAGTAGTTAATACTTGGGAGAGTGAATTTATTGGGAGGGAGGAGAGTAAATCCAAATGTCAAGATGTTAAACACCATTTTATCTGTCTCTACTTTTCTTGAGTAAAGCTATAATATCATTAAAATTCTCTTTTGATTAAAAACTTCGCAGAAACTTAGCGCACAGGATAATTTAGTTTGGAAGAAACCTTAACACACAAATTCTAGGAAAATATACTCTTTGGGCAGTGATTATATGAAGACTTTGAGCTGACTTCTTTACGACTTGTTTTTTCTCATTGAAAATGGAAAAGTATGCTACTTGTCAAGTAATTCTAGTAGTTATAACAACTTGCATTTAATATCTAATTATAGAAAAACAAGGTAACAAATAGTGAAGCAGTGGATGATCATGATTGTAGTGTGATTAGAAGTTTAAGAAAAAAACCCTAACAAGACACAATTCTTTATAAAACCGTGCTATATATATTTACTAATGTGCTTGCATTAGTGTGTTGGGGAATTTTCTGAGGCTGTGTTTTACAAAAATCAAAACTATATCACTTAATAGTCTTACTAAATCACATATGCATTAATGAAAACTGATGTTTTTTGAAATCTGGCTAAAGGGTTAAGAGTTTGGCTTGGTGAAGTCTCTAGAAAGGCTTTACAAGGATGTATGGTGGGCTAGTAATTTCATTTTGCTTTCTTGAGGAAAGAATAATAGCATAGTCTGAATTTATTAATATATTTGGTGGGGAAATGTCATGAGTGCTGCTAAGGACAGAGGAATACTTCTTAGGAATAGGACCTAAGAATTTCAAACAGAGGCAGAAAAATTAGACTTGGACAATGTTAAAGCTTATACATCTGGCAAAAATATAATACAGCGCAAGAGTATTGAAAGGTTCAAGAAATACTCTGATGTTAGTGGAGAGTGAACTAGACTTGAGTATGCAGTAAGGAATGACTCATTTTTGCCTGCCCACACATGGGTGTCAGTGTAGCAGCGTTGTGGAGTGTGACAGTGTCTCTTATAGCTACAAAACTATTTAATCAACACAGCAAATACATTAGCAAATGAGAAGGCATCTGAAGAAGAATTTGAGCATGCTAAGAGATAAGTTGCTGTGTCACAGATAGGTCAGGCTTATGCACTGTAGACTGCCTTGCCTGCCAGATCCTCCTGGCCTGCTTCTTTGTCTAAAGGTTCACACGAAAGAAAGGGGAAAAATTGTGGGCTGGATTAGTTATGATAGCCTATGTGCCTGTGGCATGTTCTCTCTCCTTTCCCCTACCTTCTGTAGGATCTGATGCTATCACAAAAATGATTGCACACTTACGTGAATAAAATGTGCATAGGAGGAGATCTTGACAAATGGAATACGTAATCCTGGTCACAGGATAGCAGTTGGTATGTGTGTCAAATCAGGTAACTTAGTACTTAGATGCTCTCACAGCTGACACATACTCATCATATGATAGGGGCATACTTATGTCTTAGTTTGCAACAGGTAATCCAGGTCCTAGGTACTATTTTCCATATAACATTTGCAACCTTGATTCATCTTCTGGAATTAAATGGCTAGGCCTTTAAAAAGCAAAACTATTTCTATCCCTGTAGCATTTTTTCCTGCTCTTATCCAATAGTTTCAGCTTTTTCACTCCCTATATACGAGACATTAGGTTCTCTTCTTCGAGTTGCTGTCAAGGGTACAAACTTGTGTATTTCTTCTGAGGAAGTCACAACTGGACCTCAGCCCTGACATGTTTTTGGTGACTGTCATAATCAGGGCAAGTGTTCTTATTCCCCTTTCAATTAACTTCTTACAGATAAGTTTACTAAGCCTGTCTAGCTATGAAGCTGGGAAGTACCTACTTTGACAATCCTTTGAAAATATGACTTAAATATACTTAATCATGGCTAGCAAAACCTGGAAGATATCAAAATTCCTGTAAGCTAAGCAGCCACCAAAGCAACCAAAGTTCACAGAACCCTGGACAAAAGTGTTGGGTGCGTACTGAGAAGGCATTTTGTTGCATCGGAAGGGTTTGGGGATTCAGAACTTGGAGTCCTTCTCCGTAAGGAAAATGTAGAAATCCTTAGGGTATCAGGGTGCTTCAATTCCTTTGGAAGGAACTTCATGGATTGCCTCGACTGGAAATCTGAAAGATCCCAATTGCCTGTGTGGACTTTCAGCACTGGCTGCCATGTGTAAGAAAAAAAGCCCAAAACTTCTGGCATCTGTGGACTTCTGCTGCCTAAACTGCAAATACCTCCAGACTTGAGGTGCTCTAAGAGCTAGGGTTCACCCGAGCAGGTTTTGAAGTTTTGGGCAAGGATAACCAAAATAGAACTTAAACTGTTCTTTAGCCCATCCAGCAGGGAAGAATTGGCTGTGTAAGACCCTTAGGATGCCAAGAAACAGCAGAAAGGAGAAGAGGGTCTGCTTTCTTCTGCAGTCTTTGTTTACAAACACTGGCAAGTATAAGTGACTCTTGCACCACAACTATGTAGTTGAAGCTGCTATTCACACCAAATAAAGCATTCAAAGAAGCATAATTTCTTAGAGTACTGAGTTTTGGAAGCTGCCAGAGGAAAAACCATGGAGGATGCTAGATAGAACCTCTTTATAAACCTAGTCCCTGGCCTTTTCCTGCTTAATGACACTTCCTAAGTGGCGTTAAGTGGAATATTTATTAGGTATTATCTCTTTGAAAGAAATCAATCAGCCAAGCATCCCAGGGATTCCTACAAACATAGCATAAACTTCTGGCCCCCAAATTGTTCATTTGTATGTGTGTTTGATGGATGAAGTTTAAGGGAAAAACAGGACAGGGAGAGGCTTACAAAATACAAGGAAGGTGGCCAAGTTTAACATAACCTGATTCTGGAAATATAAAATTGATAAAGCTTGGCAAGGAGTTGTGTGTGGTTATCCTGTTTAGCATTTAAGGGAAATCAACACTTGGAAGTAAAGCGGTGTCTTTGAGAATCTCTCTGGACTACAAAAAGATATTCTACTAATTCAGCATAAACTGTAGATTTAGCAAAACTCTTTCCAAGTCTTATAAATTTTTATATCTTTGACTCAAATGCTGCAATTTAGATTTAGTGTTCTTGTAGAAAAAGGAAGGACTGAAAACTGGCAAATAATGGAAAAGGGAGGTGAATTGGCTCTACTTCTCTCAATGTGCTAGAATAATAATAATAACAGGTAGAACAAGCAATGGAGAACCCATCCAGAACTGATTTTGGCATTTAAACATAAAGTCTAGCAATGCTTGCTGTTGTATGCTCTGAAGAGCTTTTAATAGTAAAAATAGCATCACCAAAATTATAGTCTATATTGAGACTGAGTCCTGTAATAATTATAAAGTGAGTTCATATTCTTAGATGTGGAGAGAAACCAAAAAGAAGTGAAGTTGCATGTAAATCCTGACATAGACTCCTGTATTTTTAAATTGCATTGTGCTTGGATACCTCTGCTTTAGAAGCTACTGATAACAAAAGACACCTACTTTTACAGTTAAGATATGAAAATTTCTTTGGTCCACTGTGGGCAATGAAAGGATTAGCTGCAATCATAACTAGGCAACTGTTGTTGTTCTGTAGCCCTGTAATTGTAATGAAAGTCCACAATCTACTTCTTTTCCTGCAAATCCTAATTTAAAGATGTTGGTAGGAATTGGAGGTAAATGTTGTTCTGCCATAATCTACTTTCTGTCAGATCTCCACAAGAACAAAAATGAAAACAGAAGATTATTGCATTAGGAAAGGATTTTTTATTTGAAAGGTCTTTTTAAAGCAACCTGTTTGATAACATTTCTAGCACTTGCAGGCTTTCTGCTACAAAGTGATGGAAAGAAAAATTAAAAGCACCTCTAAAGGCTTGCATTTCATTTAAGTTGCTTCATTTAAGTTAACTTTATTTAAAGCACTCGGAGCTGGGGTACTAGGGAACAGCAAGCGTCCTGCCTCAATAATGCAAGTCTCCTATTAGAAAGAGACCATACATCAGCTTCTGCTGTGTCCTACAAGCCTACAAACTCTCCCTTTCCTCTCTCCCCCTTCTTGTTTCAAAATGGAGGTAAATCAAAAATTAATCTTTCATTTCCGGAAGAAACTGTTTTAGAAACACTGACCCAGTTTCCTCATGATCAGACTTGGGGATGTTGGTATTAAAAATTATTTCAAGTAAGTATGATTCCTCTTTTTATATGCTTCTGATTTCATCAGAGATGAAATCAGTTCTTTAGATAATAAGATGGATTAAATTGTTTTCATCCACCAAAGTTTGGGAATGTGGTGTTAAAGCAGCTAGTTTTGACTGGAAAGCCTTTATTCTGAATAATTATGCATTCTGTTCAGGACCTCACTGATGGGAAGCAAAGTGTTTCTCTCCTTCATTTGCAGTACTTAAGTGAAGAGCCAGATGGGTCCAGTAGCTAGAGCTATAAAAGAAGCTTTCCTATGCCTTTGGTTGGAAGTTCAATACTGTTGCATCCCTAATAGCAGCTGCTTCTGTTTGAACCCAGGGTTATGAAAGATGAACTCCATTAAATGGTAGATCATTAAATATCAGCTGAGTAAAAGTACTGTGGTGTGTTGGCCTGCCTAAATCACCAGCATCTGTCTCCCCACATGCAAAGAGTTGCTCTTTAAAATAATGCAGTGAAACACTGACAGAAGGCCCAGTAATCAAGCCACACAAAAAAACCCTCAAATAGCATTTTTTTAGGGTTTCAGCCAGTGACTGATGATCAGCATATACGCAGCTGAAGAACTGATAAAACAGTGTTTTGTTAAAATTCCCAATGTGTGTGCATATGTGTGAATAGACATACATATATATCAAATATATAGAAATTGGTAATTCTGTTCTTCTTCAACTTTCTCCCTGTTATGCGATTGTCCTACCTTAAAATCTGTTTAAATTGTACCTGCCTGATATCTTAGCTTTCTTGTGAGTGCTGCATTTGCTAGTTTTATCTTGCTTTTATGCAGGACGTGAAGACCACAAACAGAAAAACATATGCTATTTGAAAATCAGATCAAATCAGGAACAATGCTGATGGCCTGAATAAAATTGTTCCAAACTAGACCTTTATTTGTCTGCAAGAATTAGTTTCTATAAAATGTCAGAACAGATTAGTACTGGAAAGCTCCCTATTGTGTGTAGTCTTACAGTGCTCAAACAGATCAGCTGTGGCTTGTGAATCTTTGCAGCAGGATTTTTTGCTCAGCTTTGCTGTTTTGTGTGTTTGCGGGGTGTTTGTTACTGCTTTTCCCAGTGTTTATGCTGTCAGTCCTTTATCATTTTGCATTGTCGTATGCTCAAGGATGAAATAACAAAAGAAGTAACCATTACCATACAGCTTTCAGCTCAAACTTCTATAACCTCGTCTATACCAAAAGCCAAGAAAAACATGAAATGCCCACTCCCTAAGTTAATGATGCTGAAATAAGGCAAAGTCATGTATATATGAAAGAAAGGGATTACTCTTACCATTTTTTACAAGGAAAATTATTGTCTTATGAGGTGACTTATAGCTAGAATTTGTATGAAAAATTTCAATGTTACGCTGTTATTTGTATGAAGTATGTAACAGGTGGTTCTTGGGTTTTTAACTGAGAATGCAACTATAACCACTAGTAATGTTCCACTCATTAATATATCTCCATGGAACTGTGTGGGATAAACATATGGGATGGGAAATGCTGCATGAAACAGTAATGCTATCCAGACTTACAGATACACAGATGCACTGCAGACTTCTCCATAGCTTAAGTTTACAAGTTACAGAAGCGGAGTTCAAAATCCTTCTATAGTTTCTTCTGTATCCTTCTCCTCTTTCTTGATGTAAGATACAGAGTTCTGAAGCTAGTACAAAAGAGCCTCTAAATGCAAAAGCTGGTGCTGCGGAGAACTATACTTTTTTACTTCACTCTCTTCATACATTAGATAATGAATGCAATGGCACAAAACAGCAAAAATAACAAATGATATGGCTACAGCTAGGGAACATAGTTTTCTGGAACATGAGGTAAATACTATTTAAATAAGTGAGAGTATTTAAGGGCATGTGAACCTATGATAAATGCGTATATTACATATTCTTTGATACTTGCTGAGGCATCAGAGAAGAGTGCTGTCTTAAAGGCAGAAATTCATGGGAATCGCTGTCTGCACTCTTGGCATGGGTGCATAGTGAAAATAGGATCCAGAGGACTTCTAAGCAGTGAGAAAGAAGATTAACCTTCTGGTATACAGCATGAGCATCTCTTTCATTTCTAATGCTCAGACATACAGTTATATATGTGATTGTGCCCAGCCGGAACCATGTATGTTCCTGTTGCTCTCTCAGGCCCAAAGGCTTATTAACTGATTAGTGCAGATTAGTTGGCCACATCTGACTGTCCTGACCTAGCAAGGATGTTTTCTGACTGTGCAGACCAAGAATAAATGAAACAATAGGCACTGCTAAGTTAAGATGTCAGCATTAGATTCTCTTGGTAGCTTGCTGTGTCTAGAGGTGCAATTTGGGAAATAAATGTTCAATAAATGAAGCTTTTGTACAGGCAAACCATGTAGGTTTTTTATGTTGAAAATAAGTGGCTTTGATCCTATTGATTAATTATAGACTCAGGTATAGACTGAGTGCTCCTTTCCCTTACTGTCTTAACAGCTGAAGGGTAACAGAAAGGAATACAGTATGAAAAGTGATTGAAATTGGCCTGTCTCCAGTCATTGCCCTTAAACCTGACAGAGTGAAAAGACAGCGATCTGGAGGTCCTTTGACTAATTCAAAATCTATAAGCAGTTACATCAGTCAGCTGTATGCTGTAGTAGCCAAACATGGCTAGTGTTAGTAAATAAGAAGTTGTGTTTGTGGAAGTTAATTTCTATTAAGATTATTTAAGAGATCTTAACTTGCATAACTTCACACAGGACATAATCTACTGCTGAGCTGTAAAAAGCAAGTCCTGCTTCTGACTGTACCCTCACACTGTCATGGCATCATTCTGCTATTACTTCCAGTGCTAAATCTAAGTTTTGAAGAATTGAAGAATTAGATCATACTTCCTAACTTTTTGGTTTCCCTTTCATCGCACTAGAAGGTGTGTCTTGCTTACCTAAGTACTTGGTTAAATATCTCCTGGCTGTTCATCAAGGACTGTTGACAAAGTGATGTAGCCCTTACATTTTCTTTCATCACTATTAGGGTATAAATTAACTTGTAAATCACATTGTTTTTAACAACATTAAAAAACTAGGCCTCATAGTGAAGGGCATTATCAAGTGTTTGTGCAATTAAAAACATCAGCTATGTTTGCAGTGATAGTCTCTGAACATCCTGTATTTAGAATGAGTTGTGCTGGAAACAGTATGAGAAAAATGTAGCCACCACTCCTAGGTCAGGACAAAATACCAGTACCCACCATTCCCAAGAAGTCTGTCTTAATCCCTATGATTAAGTACATGAATTTATCCACCTCTTCTCACCATCTCTTATCTCTCGTTTGTATTTATATCAGGAACCACAGTGACTGGGATTGAACCTTGGGAAGCACAAAATGTAGTCCCCTATGTGGGACACATACAGGGATTGTCACAGTCTCTCCATACCAAACAATTATATTAGATGGTACTATTATAAAGCTGTTTTAAAACAAACAAAAACTGAAACAAACACAAAGGTAGTCTTATGTCTTCCATTCCACAAGCTGCTGCTTCTTCAGTTTGACTCTAACTATATCAAAAACGCAATAGGAGTAAGCTTTAAAAACTTAATTTAAGACAAAACGCTAAGCAGACTTTACTACCTGAAAAGTTCAAAGATACTGTGTATCTTTTAGCTGTTTTCCTTTCTTTTTAAAGCAGTTGTGCTAATCAATTTCTTTTCAAAGCACTCTAGTTCCTAGCAGTTTCCTAAAACTGGAGAGAAATTGCTGTTCTTTGTAAGCTAAATCAATCTCTGAAGAGCCTTATAAGAATAAAATAGCTTAAGGATGAAACAGCAGTAAGAAAGGAGATCCATCTACCAATTTATCAGTCTATCTATTTTCTAGCCATATCTATCTATAATGGTTAAAAGTTTTAAAGGACACTAAATTTAAGTATTTTATATTGCTTTTCATAAGGGCAGTTCAATTTATCTCTATTCCTTTGGGAAGATGAATATTGTCACTGCACGTTGTAGGCTTGTGTTGGCTAAAAGGAGTCAGGGGCATGACAGCATTTATAGAAGGCATGAGCTCAAATGTCAGTAGAGCATCCAAAAATGGATGAAGCATCACCCAGCCACTGCCATCTGTTGAGTGTTTCATGACAGCTGTATCTCCTGACCAGAGCTGGTGCAGATAATCATGAAAGGCACAGAGGAAGCGTACAACAGTTATACAGAGAGAGAGGAGGGGGGATTCCACCTTTAACATTGTTTTTAATTGCACCACAATGATTTTTTAACAGACACCATGGTATGTAGCTTAGACTCTGGCCTGATTTAAAGCAAACAATAAACCACAGTGCAGCTGAAAAGCAATTGAAAATTCCTCTGCAAGAAGGTTTTGTCCAGGCTAAGTATTTAATAGTGTTTCTCCCAGAGACTTTGCCCTAAAGATACTCCTGCCATAATAAAAAAAATAATAAAACTGCCTCAACTATTGTGTGTCAACAAGACTATCAAAGCAAATATTCTTGTTATTGACTTACTAATGTGAATGTGGGGGTTTTAAACGTTCTTTCTCTTAAAGAGGGGGGGAACTTTTGGCCATCAGAATTGAGGTATTAACACTATAAGGTGCACTTAAACTTAATGCCAGCTAAAACATTAAATGACTGTGGTATAGAGTAAAATCGTTCTAGTTTTTCTGTCATTTTCCCTAGTGTTTGGATCTACTTTCTCACCCAAGGCATACAAAACTGTCATCTGACTATTGTTTCTGACACAACCTCTCATAAGCTGGGGAGCCTTCTAGATGAACCAGCAACCCAGACAAGTCATGAAATCAATGGCACAGGCAGTAGCGAAGGATAGGTGTCATTGCGAAGCAAACTCTTTGATGTGAAACCCTTCTCTTATCCTCTTCTCTAACCCTTGCCTTCCCATAGCCATGTCTCATATTGTTCTGTCACTTCAGTATGTCAGGGTCTCTGTTATTACAGCTCTAGGTTATCCAGCAAATGTTGCTGTAAACTGGTACAGCGTGAACAATGGGAGTTCAGTTCGTCCTTTTGATAATCCTAATAAAGCATACTGCTTGGGAAATAGAATTGCTTAAAGATATGTCACTTATGAACATATCTAAAGTTAGGAGCTGAGACTTTTGTACAAGTTCAGATAACTTTACAAGTCTATAACTTTACAGGCAAATTTAGATAACTTTAGATAAACTTCAGCTCCTAATTTATCTAAGATGATAGTAATTCAGCTATTGTCAGTATAGTTTTAGATCTTTGATTTAAAAGCAAATTATGAAATGACAATCATAGCATAACGAATGCAAGGAGATATGCCTGAGTCTGCAGGTAGTCTGAGATTATTCAATAACTCAATGGTTTCCTGATATGGTTGAGTCTCAACAGATTATTTTTTTTTCCTTTGTAAGAGCAAGGGAGGTTATGACTGCTGCCATGTAGATCAACAGGGTCCTCAATATCTCTGAAGAAATGATCCCTACCTACCAAAGCCAGATAACAGTTGTCCATGTAATCTATCCAAAAACAAAATTGTCTTCAGGACGTACAAGCCAAAGGTCACTTGCAGGACTGGTTCCTCTGTTATCAATCCCAGAAAGATGTCAGGCTGTAGTATGGCTGTAATATCCTTTAGGGCAGCATAGTTTGTTTTTTACATCTATTCAAACACTAATAAGATGAGGAAATGCATAATTAATAATAGTATGAGCAGGGGTGCCAAAGGCCATGACTTGCCTTCGTAATGCATTGTGTTACATATCTGAACTGCTCTGCTAGTTCAAATACCTTACACAATGTTAACCTTATCTGCCAGCAAGCCTCTGTTACTATTTGAACTAGGAGTGGGTAGGAGTAATTTCTGAGATGTGTGTGATTCCATAGTGTTGGGTTACGCTTAGGAAAAAATGAAATTTCAAATACGTATATGTATAAAACGTATGTTAAAGCTGTGCAGGTTTAAAATACCAGTTCTGCTTCTAGGTCAGTGGGAGGCTCTGGTTTAGTGCTACATTAGCTTTTACAAAATTGTTTGGCATTTATATCTTTTTATTTTACAAGTTTACTCTGAAAGAAGCTAGTGAAACAAAACATAAGTCTACCCTCCCCCTGAAGTCACTTTTATGTTTCTCCTTTTTTAACATGGCAAAGTGGTTGTAAAATGTACTCTTGATTCTTAAATAAAACAGCATGTAAGTACGATAGGTATGGGAAGTGGGCCCCCTTCTCGAGGTTTTATAGACCGCACAAGACCTCAAACAGGAACACCGATGCTAAATGTAGATTTTATATTTTTTTTTAAGGATTTGCACAGGGTGCTTCATATTACTAAGAGATAAAAGAGAAAGAAAGAGAGCAGATATTTCTAAGAAACTGTTAAATCAGGGAGAACTATTTCTTAATCAAGATGACAAAATTAAGTTCAGTTGTAATACAATTCAGTAAGAAATGGGGGATTTCAGAATAGCTATTCAGATTCCTGTGAAACTTAACAGGGAACTGGATTGCCTCTATAAGAAGAATAGGACAGACCATATAATTTGACATCTGGGATCCAGGAAGACCCCCAGTCAAGGGTACTATTGAAATTCAAAACCAAAAAAGAAGTGTGTGAGGGGGAACCCTGAAATAGCCACAATTGTGATGCCTGCCTTGTTTATGATTAAGGCTGATTAAAAATGCAGAAACTACATTTCATTGTAAAAAACAGTGAACTGGAAGAGGGGAAAGAAAAGGCTTTAGGATTCAATTTTGTAATTTTTAAATCCTAGGATTAAATGTGGAAAGGAATAGAGCTGCAGCATTTTGGGGATTGGGTTTTTTGTTTAAGACTGCAATTGTGTGCTCTTTTTTCCAAGGTAAGCGAATGTTAAGTACACTGAGATACTATTGCTCTGTGCTTCCATGCTAATAAGGCGTGCTTCCCACAGTGTGTGACAGAAAGGATGAATACCATGCAGTGCTAATGGTTAATTTGTAGTGGCATGTGTGTTCCTTGAATGTTTGTGAAGTTTCGTGATTCACCATCACACAATTGAATCACTCCTTTTTTTAAGGTATAGCGATATGTAATGAGATGAAGCAATACTGACAGGGTTTTTGAAAGATACATTGTCCTCCACAGCCTATTCACTTTATTATAATAATAATACCCCTTAAATTTGTTAATTTCTCATGATTTGGGGCATAGAGTGAGTCCTCATGAAATAATTTCAGTATTGACCGTGGTTTAAAATGTTAATTACTGTGGAATCTGTCACAGATAGCGTCAAACCACAGTGATGCTAATCTATGTCATGGATTTGAAACTCCTTTGGGAAGCACATATTTAGACTTACTGCTGAGTGAACATGACTGCTAGGATTACAGAGGCCGTGGACAGTGAAGAAAAGCAGTAATGCTCCTTCTGACTAGAAAGTAAACAATAGGGTGATTGTCTGCTTACACTTTGGGGCTAAACAGCCCAACTGCTGAGAAACTCTAGGTAAAAAACTGCTATCAGCAAGGAGTCTTGATGTTTTCTTCGTGGAGCTAGATGTTGTCAAGGATTCAGCTGAGCCACCCTAGTGAGTGTACAGGAAGCAAAACAGGATATTCTTGTATAGGCCCTGTGTTGGGTAATTATGCAACACTTGAACTCTTGTGTATATTCCAGAATGGGTAACACACCTCTAAAAGGAACAGGGAGCCACCAGCAGCAACTAGTGAGTGAAATATTCTTATGAAAAGTGCTCTTGATTGAAATCAGTGTGTTTACATTTTCATTTATCTTTGGTAAGGATTGTTCCACCTTAGTGCATCCTCAAAATTAAGAAATTATTTTCACCCGATTTCATTTCCTGTGTTTGTTTCTTTTAACAAGCAATCTGAATAATTTCAGCTGTCTCTTAAAAAGGAACAATAAGGGAAATGATCAGGGAAATGTCACTTCATCAAATATCTTCAGATATTTCTCAGGAGTATGCTAGATTTGGTGAAACACAGACAAATTCCCTGAGAGGCAGCTGCGGATCTTGCTCCATTTTAGCAGAGGCTCCTCTTGTGCCCGGTGACTCCCAGATTTGTACAGGGGAGCCTGGATACCTGGAAAATCTTGGCATGTGCACCAGGCTTCCTGGGCCCACTAGGTTTCTACGTGTAATATCAGGAGCCAGAAAACACTGGAAGCTCTGGATGGGTGTGCATGTGTGCGCACATGTGTATCTACAGAAGTATACTCTCTGCATAAGTAGTATGCTGGTTTTATTTAAATGATCTGTTTCAATTAGAGTCCCTTTTGTTCCGTTTCTGTAAATAAAAAACACATGTTAACTTTTGAATAATCTCTGGTTTTAATAGCCTGAATCCTGCCATGTCCTGTTTGTACCACAGATAGTAATGAGACTACTCTTATGAGTAAGAATCAGGGTTGAATATTGGAAACTAAGTTTTGTTTTCAGCAATACATTTTTCTTTTTTTTTTGTGTCTGGCAATAATGTTGCCCAAAGAAAAATCTTTGGCTAATGCAAAGTAATGGACGTCCTTTTGTGGTCTGTGGATTATAGCACAAACACAGATTTTTCCATCCCGTTATAAGAACATTCAAAAAGAAATCTGTCCCTCCCAGAAACAGAAGAGAACAAAAACAGATCCTTTATTTAAATAATGGTAGTAACGTCATGAAAACAAGAACAGTCTAACTAATCTGTATATAGAAACCCAAATTCTACTGTGAGGGGAAGCTGAAGCAGTGAATATTGACCAGGTTGCAAGAGTGTAAATGAAGGCAGAATGTGGCAAGTGATTTGTAATTTTTTTCTGTTCTTGGTCTTCAGCCTAGCTGATGCCTGATAGCCTGCCTTGATCTGTGCTCAGTACAGCGTCAGTCCATAGTGTGGAAGTCAGAGAGAAGCTCAGCTTTAGTTCTCATATTCTGCTTTTGTTTGCAGTTTCCATAGGGGGCTATAACTTACCCCTCTGCATAATTTTTATTAAATTATGAGGAGAATGGCACTGCATTTAATATTTGCATTTAATGAAATGAAATGGGTAATAGTAGAATGAACAGAACAGGCACAGAACACGAATGTCTGTCTTCTTCATAGTTCTAGGAATATTTTAAGGGTGAGATTTCATAGGACTATTAAGCAGTCTTGCCTACTTCTTGATGTTTTTCAAAAACAAACAAAAATATCTGCAGAAGAAAAAAAATTTCTTTTTTAATTTAGAGAGCGGAATATTTTTTACTGGGGTGTCAGACAAGCGCCGGTTTCGGCACAAGGGAAGAAGTAAGACTACTTGGCTAGGAACAAAGCAGGGGGGTGAGGCTGCTTCCCCAATCAACAGTGGCAAGCTGTCACACTGGCTCAACTGTTGTGTGAAATCTCAACCTAAAGGAGGATTTAGGCAAGAAATCTCTGTTTTTTTTCTACTGTGCTTTTAGCTTAAAAAGTAACAGTTTTGTTAAACTGAGAAAACAGAACAATTTTTAAAATAGTGTTTTGCAGATCCCCCAGTGAAGGTATGCATAAGCAGTCTTTTTGTGGTAATAAAGTGAGGCTGTTGGTTTTTTTATTGAATTTTGTTTTTTTCCCTGTTTATAATACGCTTTTTGTGCAATTTTTTTCTCTTCTATATTTGTTCTTTCTGTACTTTTCTTTCGGATTTTGTTTGTTTTTCCTCCTTCATTTCTATTCATGATTAAGATTCAGGCAGTTCCTTCATATTTGCTTATTCCCTGCATTTTCACTGTAGTCATTAACTCTCAATATCTTAGTGCAAACTTTTTAGTATTTCAGAATTTTATATTTCTTGATGTTCTTGCCCCTAGATTCATGTTATTTCATGACCCTTTCACTGACTCTTGACAACTTGTTTATTTGATATTTTCTAAAGGAAAGTAAGCTCAAAAATGCTTAGGAGGTATGACCAAGAAACAAAAAATTAAAAGTAATATAAATACACAAGTTTTTTCTGCCAGAGTTTTAAAGTAGTCTCATTATTCTTAGGAGCCTGGCACGTCATTTTTGAGTGCTTTAGATACCATCTTCTAAGTTTCAGCAGTGCATGACTTTGAGGAGTTTTGGGCTTCAAACATGGATGAGAATAGTTGAGAGGAGTGTCAGTCTCTGCCACATTTACTGCAAGGGCATAATAGGAAGCCTTCTGAACAAAACTTTAATTTGTTTTCAATCAAGCACAGCAGCCTGAGATAGTGTAGGTTACAGTGAAGTCTGTACACTAATAACTCTTTAAAAGCTTAAAAAAAGCTTACCCACCCCACCCCCCTTCCCAAAGGTCTCTGAAAGAACTGTCCTGGTTTGTATCCAACTCTTTGTCACTTCTTGGGGTACCTATTCACTATCCCCAATGTCGTTCCTATGTCAGAAACCTCCCCTGAACATTACCACTGCAGGTTCCCACCAGTAGGTGTGGTGGACAAGGTACTTCCAAAAGGTTAATCAGCAGCGTTCATTAATAACTAGGTAACAGTATCCAGCCTGCAGGCTACTGGTTGTTGGCAAATCGCTCGCATGGTGCAAAGCTTGTAGTTTTTGTTCAACTGGTTGAGTGCCTTGTTGCCAGGCTTCCTGCTAGAGGAGGAGTTTGGCAGGACTACTGGGGCATGTTGTGCAATGGCATTCATTGAACAGCTTCGCTGCTGGCACCTCGGGGACTTCCTCAGGCTTCACGTCTCCATGCTGAACTCGCTCACAGCAATTTGGTATTTTAAGCAAGAGCAGAATAGCCTTTCTAAGGATCCTGATTAGCTCTTGGAGTGCTTCCACTTGTGCTGGTGTCCAGCCTTGCTAGACTGAAATACAGGAAAATTTACTTGATTGTTGATAGTCTTTTGATACTTTCCAATGGCTCCCTTTCATGTGATTAGAAACATGGATAAACCCTCCTACGACTCACTGAGAAAGACACATAGAAGAGATCAGCTTACAAAGGTACAAAAAAATCTACAGTATGCACTTCTGCAGCAGCACAGCAAGTCTCCCTCTTAACAGTGTTACTGTCACGTACATATGGGTGAATGAAGCAATACGAAGATGCAGTAAGTGAGGGCTTTGCATCAGGCTAATCACTGGGTAGGCCAAATAAGGTGCTCAGCCTGGGTTAATGGCTGAGATTGTGTCCTATTACATTGCTGACTAATGTACTTTTCAGACAGAAGTTTGTACTGTAGACTTGGCCTCGGGTTTCACTGTTTTAATATCTCTGTCAAAAAGGTGCCAGTTCTTCATATATCTTTGTATATTCATTGCATTTTCTAGGGCAGACAAAACACTAATTTTCTAGCTGGATTCTATATTAAGATGAAAAACAAGACAAACAAAAAAAAGAAAATCACAAACTTCCTGTCTTTGTTTGGAGGATAACAAACTGCCTCAACAACAACAAAGAACAGAACCCTTTTTTGAGGCCACATAATTACAAAAATAATATTTGAATTAGCTTTTAGGATTTTTAGCTGTAGTGTATCAGACTGATATTTGTCAAACGGGCTTATGGCTTACTCCAAGTGATTTTAGTGACTCCAGTGGGGCTAGTTATGGTGTGAATTATTACTCAGCGTGAGTAAGGAGATCAGAATTAAGCCCAGATACGGTCAGAAGGAAAGAGGGTTTTGTCTGATTTGTCTATGATAGATCTGCCCTGCTGCTAACTCCCTGGTCTTTCATTTAGTTTCTTTTTAGAGACTTTTGTTAAGACTTCCAAGGAGTCCTGAGAGGACAATTGAGCTTTTATGGGTTTTTTGCAGAAGCAGGGAGAAACAATCAAGTTGCTGGTTTTCTGGTAGTGTTGATTTATTTTCTATTCATCCTGCAAATATTTTTTTTAATGAAATTTATTTAAAAAAAACCAAAACTAAAAAAAAAAACCCCAATACCAAACAACCAAGTAATATAAGTTGGGATTTGAGGGAGCAAGAGGGGGAGCTTCAAGGTTAATCTGCAGATAAGGATTTCCCAAGTATACAACAACATTATGATCAGCCCTTACAGCAGGGAGGGTTATAGCTTCTGTTTTCTAAGATAATGGATTTCCATCTGAGCTTGTCTTTGTTCAGAAAGGCTTAGGAACTAAAGAAATGGGATGGCTTCTCACAAGATGCTACAAAAATGAAACAAACCGATTTAGACTCTAAAGTTAGTGAGCCACTTGCTGGGCTCAGTGGTGCAAAATGATTCATCTGACTACCTGAAGGCTTCCCCTCAGGCAGCCTCAGGGTCCCACTTCCCCTTAGCACAGGGAAAGGAGCCTAGCCAAACCCCTGCTGCCCCCGGCT
The DNA here is from genome assembly GCF_018139145.2 of Gymnogyps californianus. NCBI lineage: Eukaryota > Metazoa > Chordata > Aves > Accipitriformes > Cathartidae > Gymnogyps > Gymnogyps californianus. Next base: position 21,619,657 of record NC_059478.1, on the reverse strand, counting down.
GCACCCATGGGTGAGCCCCTGCGACCAGCATACAGCAGGCTGGGGCCTTCCTAACTCACCCCGCTCTCAGAGGAAGCCCCAGTTCTGGCTATGGGCATAGTTTCATTTTGCCAGGAACTGTCTCTCACCCTTTCTAGCACTCGTATTAAGCAGCTGTAGCAAAGCAGGGTATCTGTGTGTGCTGTAAGATGGCCAAAAGAATTTACGGCCTTTGGAGCTGATGGGACTAAGTTTGCTCAGGATCATGCCCTTAGTTAGCGTCCTGCAGCAAAAAGGCCTAGAGTTTAGTAAGGAAACTCTCTCAGGGATTTATAGTATTGATGACTGTAACCAAGCCTGGCAGCCCTTGGATCTTACAGCTCTCTCTGGGCCTAATCAAAGGCCATTGACGTAAACCAAAACATTTGACTTCAGAGAGCTGTGGATCAAGCTCTGCGTCTACACTGACTGAGTTTGCTCTCCCCTCAGACACAACCTCACTTTAAATTCTTTTCTTCTGACAGGCCTGTAGCCTCATTCCTCTCTCTTAAGCTGGGAGGGCATTTCACGGCTCTCTAAGATGCCCAGAAGTGACTTTTCCCTTCTCATGGTGCAGTTTCATACTTTACCTAATTCATTGTAACTGCTGGCTGACACCAGAAGTCCCATCCCTGTTTCCCTGATGTCAGGTTTAGAGATCATATGATCTTGCCAGAATGATCTGACAGAAAATTAATCCAATCCAACATGTCTTCCCCGCCCCCCCCCCCCCCCCCCCAAAATGAGCCACTGTCCTTTCAGCAGTTTTCCACATTTGCCATGGATTAGTGTAATGTGACTCTGCCATGAGTCTCAAAAACTCTGCCAGGGGCATTACATAAAAGCAAAGTTAATTTGGATTAAGGCAGAGAATCCAGACAAAGAAAACATTAAGAAGAATTCAAATGAAAATGATATGAAAAGTATTATTACCAGCATACAAGGCCTGGTCCAGAAGTATTAATTAGATACTGATCCAAAGATAATGGTTAAGATGGATATTACGAGTGTGAAAACTACACTTAACATATGTTGTTATACTTACTATGATTCTCCTCTTTTTTATTTTTTTCTCAACCCAGTTAGCTGTCAGTCAACCTTTAGCATCTTGTTGAAAGGAACTTGTTCTTGATTTTCGGCCAAGTGTTCCTGGGCCACTGCAGATATAATGTCACAGCAAACAGGGGAATGTCTCTCCGTTCTTTCCTTTTTCTCCTATAGACCTTGGCGTTTCCTTTCAAGCCCAGTTGTTCAGTCTTTGTTAGCAAGCTGTCTTTTACTGCATTCTTTTGCCCAGACATTGATGCATAAATAACTTCAGATTTACATGATTAGCTTAATTTTTTTCTTCACTTCAGATATAAACTTATTTTAATTTCTTTCCTCTAATTTAGATGGTGTAAATGTCATCTACTCACACATTATTCCCATTTCAAAGTATACCCTTGAACCTCACTTAAAGGCTTGAACTCTTTTACTTTGGGTATGCAAGTTTTGAAAATAAAAACTCATAAAAGGACTACAATATCTATTATTAACTTCCAACTTTCAGTACTTTCAACATGTCTTCCTACCCCAATTCGGGAGTCTAAGCAAATGTTCTCAGTTTCCCTTGACACAGTAATGAGGAATTCTCCCTATGTGTTCTCTCTTCTCCATAGTTTGAAAATTGAAGCTCTGTCTTTAGCTATAAGATATGCAGCATATCTTTCTGAAAGATACAGTTCATATCACATTCAAGCTACCCAGCTGTTTCAGAGCTCTGCTTTTATGTCAGGTTTTGGGATTTCATGAGGTTGGAAGCAGACTTGCATATGAAAATTCATAGTAATTGTACCTTTTAGTGATACTCATTAGCAGAGATATTATTCTTTATTTTTCAGTCTGATTTATTATTTCAATTTTTTTAATTTGGGAATGTGTTCAAATTCTTATTGCAAAATCACTCAGAAAAAATAGGAGGTTACTTAGAACAGAACAAATGGAAGAACAGTTAACTTTTGAAGTTGAAGGTGAAACAATTACCCCTGTACAGCTCATGAGCATTCTTACTGAAATATGTTTGAAGTTCTGCTTTCTCTCGATGAAATATCTTACATTTGCTAGATAGTTTTCTAGTTGTTGCTTGTTCTGCTCTGATGTAAATGAAATGTGAGATGTTGTAAGCTAAGTCGTATAGGTATTGTCACTCTGAGCAAAGGAGCTGCTAGTGCCTTCATGAAAAGATTCACAGGTGATGATAGATAACTGCAGTTTCCAAAATCACCAAGAACCAAGCAGGTTTTTTATTTAGCATATCTTTTTCACTTTGTACCTTCTGTGTCAACTGTGACCGGCACAAATCCTCCCACTTTCATCAGGGAAGCTAGAGGTTTAGATTGTATGCTGTGTACCATAGCTTCTTATTCAAGGAAATAGAAAAATATATTGGAATGTTTTCTGGTTAATTGGTTGGAAGAAGCTGAGGTCCTTGCCACTCAGATCCTTTGGAAAATAGCAGCTACATGATTTTTGTGAACTCATGGCTCTGAAATTGTCAAGTCAGCAGTGAAATATGTAACACGAGGAGTGAGAAAAGGTACCAGCTCTCATGACAACAGGACTTTCCATCACTCTTTCTTGAGAGTTAGTTCCTTTGTTTTACTTTATGAAGTAAATCTACTACAAATAAGGATATTCCAGCAATATACTGTTTAAAAATTATATTGGGGGACTTAGGAGATCAGAGAATCTCTAGCTGGAGTATAAAGGTGGGGAAAACGTAAAAATATTTCCTTCATTGTCTTTATATTTCTGCTTCTGGAAATTGCTGTATCAATATAATAATCCCATTGCTTACTCCTCTAGCTGGGACCTCCACAAAGAAAAAAGTCCAGGGAAACACCAAGGCTGGAAGGGACAGGATGAGAAACACAGGCTTTGCAGAGTGTCTTCTATATCTTCTTTTTCTTCCATTGTCATGCTCAGCAACTGTCCTTACAGGAGGAAGTACAGGGATGTCTTTATATGGAAGTGGAAGTCCCTCAAAGACTGAATTTTGTCTGTACCATCAGAGAAGAAAATTGTGTAGGGCTGGCTTCAGATGTAAGCACAATAGACCCAGCAGCGCTTTCACCATTTAGCTCCAGATTGGGATTAGGACCTTTTAACTCTGTTGACCTTGTGTTGTCTCAAGCTCTCTGTCAAGTCCCTAGCCTTTCTCTCTCCCCTCTTTCCTGTTGATGTCTTTTCTCAGAAAATAGGGAGATGCAAATAAGTGAATAGATGCTGTTGCAGAGGAGAAACAAGAAGGTGGGGCTGGGGAGGAGGAGGCCTGTGCTTTTCAGGAGGAAAACATCTATGAAGGGGAGGGAAGTGGAGGAAAGAACTGCATGTTTTGAGGGGTTTGAGAAAGACATCTTCTAGTGGTAAGATGAAGGTGATAGGGGAGAGACCTCTCTGTATATAGCCCCCAAAGCCCCATGCATTTCCCTAGCACACCGTTTGGCCCAATCACGCCATGTGCACATAGTGATCTTTCCAAGATCACAGCACCTCAAAAATCCCAGTGGTCCTGCTATGGCAACACCACCCACTTGAATTTTTGGCTACATCACTGGGCAAAAACTTGAACCAGGGACTTCTCTGTCACATGCAAAGTAGGCCAAAACATGCCATCTCATAAAATCCAAAATATCTCTATCAAACTATAAAGACTTTCATGTTCTGTGGGCTATCGCCCTGGCCTGGGAAACTTATGACCTAGGTTCAGCTTTATGTTCTGCCAAATTCAGTGTGAAAACTCTGGTCAGAATAGAGCATACCCAGCAGACTGCACTGAGTCTCAAAACAACCACTTTAATACTATTTTGTTTTTGCAAATCTTTGACAGGCTTTTTCTGAGCTCAAAGCAGGGCAACAAGTTTCAAAACCACAGTGTTGCTGCAAAAAGGATTTTCTGTCTTCCCATCAGTTCTAATTATGTGGCTTCTCTCAGAACAGGTGCTTTCCTTCTCAGAAGCCATGTTAGTGGCTAAAGACATGGAAACTAAGTTTCCCAAACAGCCACTTCTATTGCTGAAAAACCTCAGATTCACTTGCAGTAATTTCCACTTGATTCTAAATATGCCCTGCTGAATAAATAAGGAAAGGAGGTATCTTGCAAGCTAAAGGCTTTTCTATATCTCCTTATTTACAGGGATATGGAATTAGTGTAACATTTGCCTTTCTCAGAAATAAAAACTTAAGCTAGAATATTTGCAAGTTGCCTTGATTTTTTCTCATTTTTATAGGAGAGAATTCTTAGGACTCATTCTGTGAGTGTAAATTTCACTGTTAAGTGCAGCTCAGAGCACATTATGAGGTTTCCCAGGGTATTTTGCTCTCCTTACCTGATTCCACTGGATCTTTTGAATCCACGTATTGCTTTCATAGCTTCTAAAAATCCTTCCTTTGAACGTTTGCTCTGGGTTTCCTTTTTCTTTTAATATAGTAAAGTTGGGTTTTTTAATTATTTATGTCAGTGTGTACGATCAGTGAACAAAAAGCCCTATCAATTTCTCCTTTCTGTTTGCAATTTGATTGAGATGGTTGTTCCCAAAGCTGCTCTGAACTTTCTCCCTTAAGACAAACAAAATTTTCTCTTCAGCTATGGGAAAGAGTACTGCTCTCTTACCCAAAATGAAACATTCCCAGGAGAAATACTGCCTTGTATTCAGAACACTGCATTTTATCATCTTGAGAGACAGGCATCCAGTCTCTCTTCCAGCTTCTATTCTAAAAAGATGAGCCTTAGGATTTAGTCACGGGGCTGGATTTCCTATTGTCCTAAACCCTACATAGTCATTCATATGGGTGCAAGATGGCTATAAAATGCCACCATATCAGAATGGTTGTACCGTATTGGTCTGAAAATAAGGTGAGGTTGTAAAAGACTTGGGGGGGAAATCCTACTTGCTATATATCTGGACTGAACGTGTGGCCTGTAACCATCTCTTCTATTCTGTACTTCCTCCACAACGCCTGCCCCCCCAGCAGCGCTGAATTTTAGGCGGGAGGAGGTAGGAAAATAAAACTGAGTCTTGCACTCAGAAGTGCACTCAGAAGGACACTAGGTCTAATGCTTCTTTGTTGGGGATCAACATGCCAGGCAAGCGATCAGCAAGGCAGGTAGGCTCTGGGCTTGCTGTGGGGCAGACTTGGTATGGGGAGGGTGGCAATGGAGCAGTGCCTAACATTTACCTTCTGTAATAGAAATTGTTTCTCCCTCACTTTTCAAAGTGAGGGAGATTTCCCCTTATTTCCAACTAATGCAAAAGGTGCAGACAGTACAAGGGAAGGTGCAACTTTTAAGGGGAAAGGTGGTCCCCAGTTTCTAGGAGAATGAGCACAATAAAATCATTGTGTTCTATTTCTTAAAGACTTGTTCACACATGTTTTTTAAAAAAGCAATGGTGTGTCTACAGCAGAATAACGAAAGCATAATCTTTAGCAAATTCTGAAGCTGTTATGTTTAAGCTGCAGACGTACACATCTCAATCGCACTATCTTTCAGTGAAATGGACTAAGCTTTCCTCCACTGTATGAATGAATAAAGAATACTGTGCCTTCCCTTTGTTATTAAATCTTGCCTAAAACCGTAAAATAATACATTGAAATAAGTTATATGTATTCTTGAATCATTAAAAAAAAAAATCCGTGTAAAAGAAACTGTCCTCTATGGGCCTGTAAGTTTAATGCTGACATGACTCTTTTATACAGCCCATTCAAGATAAAGATACATAAAAGAAAATAGCTCCTTTTCTGTGTTGCAGATATTTGAAAAACATAATTTTAAAATAACTACAACCTTTAATCCTTGAGGAAATTTCTTTCTAACATGATATTGTTTTAAGCATTTAGACTTTTAATTAAACTATTACAGACCAAAGTGTTATGGAAAGCTGTTGAGCCCCAGCCTTTCCTGTCTCCCCCACACTTTGAAAATAGACCACTTCTAAATAAGTGACCATTGCCAACCTGAGCCAGAGGGCAGCATTCACCACCTTATGGTATACTGCAACTCCTGATGAATCTCAGCTACTTTTTAACTCCTCTTTCTCTGTACAATACCAATAAATGTACTAAAAAATGGATTGCCTCATACAGCCTATTGCAGAATTGTTAAGTGAATAAATGACATTGTCATTAGCGTTCAGTTATAAATACATTTGAATTTTAAACTGAACATATGCTACTTCTCAGCTTGAAACTAGAAGTTTTTGCTTTCAAAAACCATGCCACAGACCCAGGCATGCCATAATAATAATACTTAGCATGGAGGGTGTCAAAGCTCTTTAAGAAGATAGTATCAATATCTCAATTTGATCCATTAGATACTGATATTAAAGAAGTTTCTTACTTGAGGCTGCACAGCGATCAAAACTGATACGAGAATAGAGCTCCTGTGTCTTAGGTGTGAGCTTGATTTAGTTTCTCATTTACTACTCTGGGTATCAATTCCAAAATAAGCTTTTATTCATATGTTTGTTTTCTTGCTGCAAAGCTGCTATTCTGTTTTTCTCTCCTTTGATAATATTAAAGATCTTCTGTCTCAGCTTATAATCAAATTCTTGTAGCCAATTTAGGCTGGCAAATTCCTTGAGTACTCAGTTATTAATAACTCCAGTTTCACACTCCCCTCCCTCATAACCCTTACGTAATCATTTCTGCTAATAAAATATTTTTGATCAGATCAGAAATGTATGAAAGAATAGAAAACACTTCTTGGCTCCCAGACACATGCAAATCTCTTTATTAATTCTTATTATTTAAGACAGAACCACAGATAGGATAAACATGTTTAAAAAAATAATAAAAATTAGTAATGAAACACTTATCTGCTTCATTTGGCAAAGAATAAATCTGGGGCTGTTATCAAATACCGGGAGTGAGTAGAGGAGAAAGTAAGAGAGGGAGGTGGATGGAAAGATTATGTAGGGATGGGGGTACTGTGCTCTCAGTTAAGCCTGTGGAACAATGAGTTTAGCCACAAAGCCAAATCCTGAAGTAACTTCACTGAATCCAGTGGAAATCTGCTTGCTTGCATTAGCTGGGAATCTAACATTCTCTGTGTTGATTTCAAAAGAACATCTCCAGATTTGAATGAGGATAGCTGAAAGTAAGGCTTGACCAAAATTTCACAGATGATGATGAGAGGGGTTTCACTGTGCTTTGTTTCACAGCAAGTCATGAGGGAGTTTTAAATCTGCACTGGCTAAGATCACTATGAACCCATTTGCAGCTGAGTATTGGCCACCACTCTGAAATTTAAGAGAAACCAAACATATTTCAGGAGGTTTATTTCAACCACAGATAGAAAACAATGGGGTCCCACTGCAAGCCGAGAGCCTGCTCCTTTTAAAGGATCACATGCCACTTCAAGAAAAAAAGCATGAAAGGAAGCAATAGTGTGCAAATCAAAATAACCCCTTCATCTTTCTCACTGGATCCGTGCTTGGGGAAGAATAGACTGTAGGGGAATCATTCAGACCTGCCTTTATTCAGTCTCCAAAGGCAACTACTTTCCCTCTGGATGAGAAAGAAATTCAGTTTTAATGGTGGTGGCAGCCTTCCACTGAATGACCTTAATTTTCATGATCAATACAGGCAGGTGGCAACAATGCTCTCTTCAGATAACTAATTGTTGAAAATTAAGAATTGATTGGCTTGGGTTTGTGGTTTGGTTTTGGTTGTTTTTTTGTTTGTTTTTTTTTTTTTTTTAATAACCCCCTTCCACTGCTACATGGGATTCAGCAGTTTTTCACCTGCTCTCAGCCACCAAACTGAGCTCCTGCATTCATTCAGCCACCTTTTCCTTCCTTCCTCCCTCCCTGTCTGCAACACCGTTCTGGCACTCCTCGAGGTTCACTAACCAAGGAAGAAAAGTCCCCCACATCCTTCCCTTTGCTAGATAAATATAGATTCATTTCTGGCCAGGGATGTGATTGAATTTATTGTGTTTTGCTTTTTTAATGCTTGCAATATTTGTATTTTAAATCCACTAATATTTTGTGCTTGTTTGGGTTTGTGCTTCCTGCAGGTGACAGCATTCCAGGGACATCACCTGAAGGTGGGCACAATGAGACCTAATCTTGGGTAAGAGACCCATAAGGGATTCGAGATCCTACTGTGGCAGACTTAATTTGGCTGCTTCTTCATCGCTGTTTCCTTTTGTCCTTTCCTTAATGCATTTCTGATCAGGTTGAGACGAATGTAGGCCCCTCTAAATTTTGAACGTGCATTTATCCCCTAGCTGAATTAACTCTATCTTTGGCAATTTTCACCACTGTTACTCAATGCAGTACTGCCTGTCAACCCTCTGAGCCTGCAAGCTAGCTCAGGACCCAGGCTAAGATCCCAACATTGCAGCGTGACATGCTGCCACTTAAGCACTTAATTATACATAAGGAGACAACGATCCACATTGTACCCTTTACAAAAGAGCCACAAGGAAAATAAAGTCCCACTGCCTTGTCAGCCAAAGGGATCTTTGCCAACACCAGGTGGTGGGAAGCATGAGGCAAGTGAGAGGGGTGACTCCTGGCACTGCTTGTGCAGCCACGGTGGCAATTAAAAAAAAATGCTGCTTTTGAGAGAGAGGCCAGTAGCATTTGGCGTTTGGTGTCAAGGGGCTGAAAAGGGTGCCACGTGATGCTGAAAAGCCTTGCAGGGGTTCCTAATGAACCATTTTCTGTGCTCCCCGTCCTACTTGGATGATTGTATTTAGCTGGCTACTGTGCTCTTGTGTCCAGGTTTTGCCAAGTGGTTATCTTCCTGCTTGCATCTGTTGATTCTGTATTCACCTCTCTGTCTGGAAGGGTGCAACCGAATATCAATGAAGCTATTGGGATTTTTCTGTCTGATTGAGCTAATATCTCCTGGAGTTCTACCAGTGGTCTAATTTAATTACCTTGTTTCAAATACAGTTTTAGTGGGACATGTAGAGGAATATGAACATGAAATTCATCCATATACATAAACATATACTGTGCTTGTTTTACATCTTCTGTGATATCTGCACCCAACTCCTCTTTTCTAGTAATAATGGACAATCTCTAAGTCATTGGGCAGGGACAACTGGGCAGCAAGTGAGTTTAATGGTAAGCGTAGGCCTTGCAGACTTTCTGAGGTTTAATATCTTCATTGTAAGCTACAGTAGTACTTGCTTTCCTTTGAATAGTAATAATATCATGCTGTAACTTCATCTTAAAGACTTTTGTGTTCTCCTAATACAATAAAATCTGTCTTTAAGTTTACTTGGAGAATCAAAGTATGTTATATGAATTAATTTTGTGCTGGGTAGGTAAGTGGTGTAGCTGAAAATGAATTGCTAGAATGTTTAGAGTGGTTGAAAAATCTATATTCTGTATAGCCACTGCCTAGTTTAGAAGGTTGAGGCATTGTGATTTGCACTTCTATGTCTCTGGTTCAAATTTGTAGGAGAATAATAGCAACACTTTTGGCATATCTGTAGTGGGACTCAAGTCATGCTGCAAGGTGTTTAAGGCAGTAACAGAGAAGCGTCACTTTAAAATAGAAAGGTAAGTAATCAGTGAGGTTAGTCCTTTCCAAGATTTTGTTGTAGGTTATGTGACAAAATCTCATCTTTTTTTCACTATGGAACAAAACATTATTTGAAACAAGTATCTGTCTTCAGGAAAATGTGTCTATTATGTGTTTAAAGAGAGGTTTACTTTGTATTGCATGAAAGCTAGATATGTAAATGGAGTATTTGCTTATAAATTCTTATGGTCATTGAAGAGATTTTACCTAATTCTTTTCTTTTAAAAGAAAAAAGTATGACAAAGAGAAGGATTTTAAGCAGATGACTGGGATCCAAAGGGACAGATAATGCAGGCTCCAACTGCATTTATAATAGTTCACTTCTGTAAGTGAAATATGTTCTCTGGTTGGAAAAAGAATGAGAATATGAAAGATGTTGTGTCAGTGATTCTTCAGATTTTCATTCTATTGATCAGAGTGGAAGAAAAAGTCTTTCCATACACCTAGCTCCTTTTTTCAAATTCCTAGTCTCAGTACCTTGTGTGCTCCATGGAGAGGCTGTACACAATTATGCCTTGCTAGTAAAACAAGATAAAATAATACAATCCCGTTGCATTGTCACAGAGATAAAGCATATGATAACTTATTGTTTTAGCTGATCAGCAGGGTGGCCTAGTACAATGAATTCCCATCCCCTGGCTTTGGCTTATCTTCTGATTCCTGAGAGACACAACAAAGAAAAATAATAATAATAATAATAATAGTAGTAGTCTTTTTGCTTTCACCTTATGTGAATATTGTAATAGTGGAGTCTCATGATAGAGAGGACAATGATTGTGTGTACTACCTGAACATCAATGGCATCACACGCTGTAGTGTGACTCTGTATTGAAATGTTGGACTTGTGTGATAATTATTGTACAGGACAATAAAAACACGTTCAATATGCAATCACCTCTAGCCTGGTTATAATTAGTACCACACCTAAAGGTCTCCCTTCCTAAGTCAGGCCTACTCTAGGTACTAAACGCAAATACCATAAGTTTCTTCCCTAAACAACTCACAGTTTTAATATTTCAGTTCTTGGAATGTGCCATTCTGGACTATACCTGTCAATTATTGCAAACATTTCCACAAAAGGGACAAAGATTCTGGATCTCATCTACAAAACTTTCTTTATCAAAGGAGAGCAGTCAAATCATCAAAATATTATTTTCTCAGAAATAAACAACAGGCAGCTTCTGCACTTCGTATATTTGATTTGTTAAGAGCGGTTGTCTCCTCTCTTGGTTTGAGCAATCAGAAAGCAAACACAGAGCATCTCCTGCATCTTATCTTGCTCTGCATGAAAACACTTCCCTGCTACCAGCCAGGGGTTTAGCTCGGGCCATAGTGGTTAATTTTTGAAGGAACCTCTTGTTAAAATATTCTCAGCACATAACTGGTAATAGGGAATTAAGAGAGATGATACAGTCTGTTCTCCATACACTCTTTTTCCCTGAGGTGCTGTGAAAGAAATGTGAATTTCACAGGTACAAAATGTATTCACCCACCTCTTTCTTGCACCCCAGAGGCAGAGTACTGCACAAATCACTGTGCAAAACCCCTCAGAGCCATGCTCAGGAGGCTGTGAATGCCTGTGCTGCAGTCTCAGACTAGGGCTCTGCATCTTTATTAGCAATTCAAATTAAACACCCTAAATTTTGTGGTGGATATCACAAAATGGGATCATTCAGAGAACTTGCATTGCACATCATAGTGGTGTCCTTCAAAGTGTTCGCAGTACCAGCTTCTTCCCCTCCTCCCATCCTTCAATAAGCAGCATAGCGGGGGCTGCCTCTAGGAAGGGCTTTAAAGATCAACCTCACTGCAGTGCTTTAGGAGGGGATCTTGTGCCCTTCTGAGGCCACTGAGAAGCAGCAAAAGCTATATTCCTGAGCCTATAATAGATGCAAATTGTGCAGATGAAGGAGAGGAAGCTCTAACAGCCGTTGAATGCAATCTGTGAACACTACTGTTTCATTTATAGTGATGCTACCTAGGCATTTGCACTTAAAAGGAACAATAAAGAGGTGTCAGAACAATCGCAAGGCTGCAGAATTCAAACTATGGCAAAGATGTTTTGAGCCACATTAAATGCTGCCTGCAAAAGATCTGCTTTTTCCGTTAGTTTTTGTTTTTACTGAAGGCTGTTCTAGTTCTCCTTGTTTTATGACACCGAATGGTTCATTTGCCTTCAAAGACTCAAGATGCAAAGAGGGAGGGAAACAAATTAAGTCAAAACTGCAATGACTGGTGAAAACTGCACAAAGTATGTCACGGCTCTTCTTTATTTCTCTATTTAGTTTTGAAGTAGCTTTGCTATGCAACTAGATAGTTGATTCACTAACTTGCCAGCCAACCTGTAGCAGATAGCAGTAGAGTTGTTGTAATGTTTTGGTGTTATTCTTGCTTACAGGACAAAAGGCCAATCCTCAAATGACGCAACCTTTGTAGGTATGCATGTACCACGCTGAGGATCTGAACTGCTGTTGCCTTTTAGTCTCTTGGTTTGAAGAGGGGGTTTGGCATAGGTAAGAAATTGCACACTAAAAAATAAAAAAAAAAAAAAATCTAGTGGCTGTCAACCAACAGACAGTTACTGATTAACAAAGAATAATGGGCTTGCATTTAGTGTCCTGTTAAAAGCACAATAAGCTGTGACTGTGAGCATGATTATCTGTGAGTGTTGCTACTTACCAGCTGCAAATGTGAAAGCTATGTGTGCCTAGGAAAAACAAGGAAACAGAAGCATTTGTTGTTGTACCGCAATAGGTGTGCTCAAAGTGCCCTAATCCTACTGAATAAGAGCAAATAGCCCTTGAGAGGGAATATGGAGTCTAAAAAATAATATATTAGGTTTGTACAAAAAAAAAAAAATTGATACTTTAAAAAAATCGAAGTAAAGCTATATGAATATTAGGCTAAGATTGGCTTTGTAGCTGCAGCAGAATAAAATGCATTATAGGACCTGTTGTCATTCTGGATCTTCTAGACTTCCTGTGGGATACTATTATCTGATTTTTATTAATATCATTCATTTGAATTCCATTAGTGTTCAAAGGCTCTGGTTGAGACTCAATCATAGTAATCTAGCTGTATCCCAAAGATCTCTCAGTTTAAATAGACAAATAGGCAATTAGCAGGTAAATGTCCCACAACTGAAGACAATCCAAATTGCCTAAGACCTTGTAGTATCTTGATGTTAGTTTGTTTAGTTTTTTACATCCCTCAGTAAAGTGAGTGATCTGCAAAATGAGAATGTTCTGTTCTCATCTTTCAGAAAAGTTATAGCATAACTAATGATAGTAAAATGCTCTAAGAGCCTTCTAATTGATATATTAGAAGTTCAAAGTGGTTATGTTTTTCATATAATATGGATTTGAACTGTGTGAGTCTTTTGAATCAGTAGCTTTTAGCGAGGAATATATTTCCCAGGGAAAAGGGGGGGGGGGGGGCAGGCAGCAAGACTGTTTGTTTTAATAGTTATGTCTGTATGTGTGTCTGTACATGTGAGTGAACAGGAGATCAGCAGGGCAAAACGTACCATAAATGCTGTAAAGTCTCATACAATTGTGTCAAGCAGTAAACCCAAATGAACTTGCAAAGTCATGCACTAGTTCAATTTTGGAAAGGAAAACCTGTCTTTGAAGCCAGCTAAATCAATCCCTAGTTCAAATTAAATTTGGAGTATCCTGTGAAGCTCCAATACACAACTCCAATAACAATCAGTACTCAAGGTGCAGGCAAATAATGTTTCATTTAAAAGAAATTGAATGAGGATTACTGACACAGAAAGTTTTTGATGCTGTTTTGTCATTAAAGTCAAATTACAGCATTATTGTCTTAATCCCATATGTCTCAATCATCTCTCACTCCTTCTGTCTCTCTTTAATGCACAAAAAGCCCTGTGCATGGTTGGTCTTGTGTCTTCATCTCATTAAAACCTTGCCATGCAAATGTATCATAAGTGTTGCCTGAAGACTTCTGTCTCATGCAAAATTTAGCTTAAACTCTACTGGCATCAAATAATTTGTTATGCACAAACCTTCTGTTTGGTTTGCTGACATTCCTTCTTAGCTGGCTCTCATGGTGATTCATTATCTTGTGATATAGATTTCCAAGTATCATCTTTGTATTGATTTTTATATCTTTAATAACCACTCCACAGAAGATGGCTCCACTTGGTGTCATTGATCGCATCAAAAATTCAAGGCTTACAGAAATACTAGAGGGCTAATTGGTAGCAGAACATTTCAGACTTAATCTTAATGCAGTCTTAATCTTCTGCACTAACCTTACTTGAAGATTTCCTTATTGAGGCCAAAGGAAAACTAGTGAATAACTGGAAATTACCTGGTAAGAGCAGGTAAGACCATGAGGACTGTAAATGTGGAGAATGTAGATAACAAAGATTAGATCTGAAAAACAACTTTCTTTTGTCTTTTCCCCTCCACCTAAGTATTCTCCTTAAAGAAGAGTCAGTACATAATTCTCCTATTAGCTGTGTGGAAAAATGCATGTTCACTGCGTCACATACTGTGCAGTGGGCCAAATGGGACTGAGTTTCTGACTTGATTTAAAGAAAACTATTAGGTCTGACAAGTTCAAAAACGTGTGCTGTAGGTCACTCTTTTCAAAAAGAAGTGTTCAAAGCTAGGTAATTTTCATCTTTAATTTCTTATGTAAAAATTAAGGGTTCTATTTGTAAGCTTAAGGCCTCAGACAGTCAAGTCTTGGCTAGGTTTGAATTTAGAATATTTGAAAATATGGGCCAGAACAGCAATCTGGGAGTGCTTCAGTCTGTTTAATTTGCTCTAATGTGTTGTTTAAAGCTTCTATCTCGTTAGGTTTTTCAGCAACGTGATCTGTCAATGACAAGGAGGTGATATGTGTGTCCATATTTTTTCATGACTGCATTTGTGACACTTTTTCACTAAGCTATTTTCCAGGATTTTGCACTGCTGAGTTATATTCTAAAACTTCAAAACAACTGAAAATAAACCACACTAAGATACAAGGGACGGGTTTTTTTAGAAAATCCAGTGATAGACGAAGAACGTGTAGAGACAGCAACATGTTAAAACCAGGAAAGAAAATTTCTCAAAAAAGCTGCCCTTGTAAATTGTTAAAAAGCTGTTAAAAAAAGTGTCTCCCAACAGCCACATGGTCTGTGGATTAAACATAGCAAGGCAGATTGTCCAGCTAGTACTAAGAGTATCAATCAGGGCTACTCAATCAGTTCTTGCCAGTGAAAGGCATTGAGACAGCACCAAGTCTGCTAGTTTAGTCAGGCACTGCATGCCATCTGTGCAATGGGAACTGCCTGGTATGCTTCCTAAAAGATTAGAAGAACGGTTAGAAACATGGGATCTCCCACAGGAATGTGAGAGACATCATATGTCTGGGAACTTGGTGAGAATAAGAATGAAATGTATTCATAGACTAGGTTGGAATAAACTTGGTCACTTTTTGACAAATTTATGGGGAGATCTCTGTCCATACAAAGCCTCTGTGGTAAGCAGACCTCTTTGCACTAGACCCTATCAAGTCTGTTAGCTTAGCACTAGTTTCTTTTTGAACAACCTAAATTTGGAGCTGGCTGCAAGAAACTCACATTATTCTCGCAAAGTCCAATCAAAAACACATTACACGGTTAATGGATCCATACACCCCTTATGCCTTTATTATGTTTCTCTTGTGACTCTCAGACTGACAGGAAATTGTCCACATCAACCAAATCTTCTCAAACAGGAATCTAGTGGCTCTTTTCATTTCAGATTTTTACTGTGTTCATCACTATAACCTGACTGAGGAATGTATTCCTGGAGTAAACCAATCAGTCAGGGAAAAGCTGTCACCTTATTTCCAGGGAGAGGGCCAGAAAATACAAGGTCAGTCTATGCACTGATTCACAGTGGTGAACAGTGACTCCCAGAATTTTTGTCCAGCCCTGCAGAACAATTCCTATGAATAATTGTGTGCAAATATATTTGTTAGCCATCAGCATGGCTGAGGGATTTACGGTTTGGCCCAGGGTCAACAGGTAGGCTATTTGATGAGGGACAGTGATACAGCTGGAATGTAGTCTAAATCTACTGACTTCCAGCCTTGTATTTTTCCTTTCTCTTAGTTTAGAATTGGCTTCCATTTAAAAAAAAAAAAACAAAAAACAAACAAACAAAAAAAAACCAAAAAAACCCCCCACAAACAACAAAACTAAAACAATTGTGCACATTCAGTGACCTTTATTATGGACATGCTACACAAGATGTGCACACTATCTACCAATGACCAGAATTGGAAGATACAACATATTGACAAAAATTAGATGGCTGAATACTTGTACCTGAATTCAAATATAAACATAGGGGAAACCTCTCCTCTTTGCTCCCCACAGCAACATAATACAAAAGGCTCCTAAAAAAAGTACCAGAGCAAATATGATCCAGATGTCTATTGAATCTCTGCCTTTCTGTCCTCTTAAGACTTTTTTCATCATTTTTTTTTTCTAGCTGTATTATTAATTTTTCAAGGATGGAGAGAAAGTGAACAAAATAGCTACTGATGTTTCCAGCAAAAAGGAAGCACTAAGCAGTAAAAGCTTAAGAGATCACTTGTTTGCTTTCATTTCTACACAAAATGTTTTTATTCCATTCATTGTTTTGTTTTCAGAAAACTTCAGGTTTTGGAAGAAAAGACCCGTGGTCTCATGCCTTAGTTACATGCTATGAGAAAAAGGAAGAATTTCAAAGTATAACTTACAGCTTTTAGTAAGCATCATTCTTCAAATATATCCCTCACTTTGTCCACCTGCCAGTGTTCATAGTTCACGACATGTAGCTGTGAGGCCTGGTTGTGCTGCAGGACATAAGAGTAATTCCCATTGATTTCAATGGGTATTACATGCATCCTGCAGTGGGAGAGTAGGGCCCTTAGGTTTCACTGAATAGCAAATAGTCATGTAAAATCCATGGGTCCTATTCTTTCACTGCAGGATATGTTGAAGTCAATGGGAGTTACTTGTTAGATGCTGTGATGGGAAAAACTTATAAGATAAAGCTGTCCATTCATTGTTGCATTTTGATGAATTTTTTACAAAGATCCTAGTAATCTCATTTTTTCTATAGAAAATATATTAGCTTCTGACCTTCTTTATTCCACTTTACAATTAAAAATGAAGCTAACCCCAAAGAAAACACATACAAAGCAAAAGCCTACAGAAGAAATAAGAGAAAACTGAATTTATGAAATCACCATGATTTTAGCATAGATGCTAAACAACGCTTTGTGAGAGACTGAAATGTGGTTATTCTCTAGAAACACTCTCTGCTCACACCAGGTATCCCAATACAAATATCCAGTGTTGATGTTACTGATCTAAAGTGATCTAAACAAGGAACTAGAAGTTGGGAAAACAATACAGAATTTGGAATCTGTTTCTCAAACTTTTTCTTATGGCTTGGATTTTGAGGCTGAGTTCTCATCAAATCAAAGTATGCACCCAAAGCAGAATTCAAATATCTCCTTCGTTAGCATGTTATAACATTAGCTGATGGGTTTCTTCCCCTCCCCCTGCCTTCTCTTACTCCTCCACCCTGAGTGCTCTCCTTGGTAGTTTGAAAGAAGCAAAGAACTTAAGAAATCTGGGCAGTCTATCAGTTTGCTATGGTTCATTTTAGCTAATCCAGACATCCAGCACAGCAGGGGGAAAACTGCTGTATCTAGTGAAACAAGAGCATGAATAATTAAAACTCTGTTATTAATGAACTTCCAGTCGTTATGTAAATGAAACTGATTTCAAGTCTAATTTGTCAGCCTGAATTCTTTTTCTGTTCTCCTTTTGTCTAGGACAAGAACTCATCATAATGGACTTGATAATAAAACACTGGCAGACATGCTGTGTGCAGTGCCCATCTGAGTTAGGGCTTTTAGCATGGTTAATTGATACAGTTACTGCAGGATAAGTCTACAAGGCATTTTGTATGGCTTTACGTTTTACAAGCTTTCTTTTTTTTTTCTTTTGACAGTGCTAACTATTCTTTGCACATTCCTCATTACCATTTACCTTTACATGAGGGGTGGCTTGTAATTACTGGCTGGTAAATACTTTCCTTCGCATTTCGTGCCTTGTTCAAAGACAGCAGAGTTCAGAAAGGTCTGTGGGAAGGGAAGTCTGTAGTTATCAAACAATGGCTAACAGTCACCAGGAGAAAAAGCCTGTCAAAGCACAAGGCTACCAGGCACCGGGTCCTTACCCCATTGTCTCGGATCATGTGTCAGTCATCATCCTGCCCACTACATTTACTTTGATATGAAATAACCAGTATTGAAGTTATGTAGAAAGGACAGGCACTCCATTGGGAAGGGTGAGACTAGGATCCAAAGGAAATGCTGAATTTTAACTTTTTTACTTCCACCAAAAACAGGCAGGATCCTTTGAAATAGTCCATACCCTATATTGATCAAGCCGGTGGTAGACAGTGAAATTTGTTGTGAAGTTGATGGAGTTGAAGGGATGCCTCCAAAATTTAATTTTCAAATCATTATTATTTTTTTTTTAAAAGTCCTCTTACTGTGTGTCCTTTAATTTTCACCAGTTAAGTCTCTTTTTTTTTTTTCTTCTTCTTGTCAATACATTCAGTATATTTTGGCCTATTAGTTCAGATTTGTATCGTTGTTAGGATCAAGTGTTTAACAGGAAAAAGATGTCAGTGAAGGTTCAGGAAGTAACAAAGGAGAGGAGCATAAGCATATATTTCCCTATGTACCTTGTGCTAAGAAAGGAAGTGGTTAACAAAAGAATCATGAAAATAGGATACTAAGAGAATTAAAAAAAAACCAAAACAAAACAAACCATGGCAGAAACAGTGTCTTCAGTCCCCTGGCACCAGCCTAGGTCTGGTATCAAGGGGGGGGACTGGAAACTGGCCATTTTACTCACAAGAAAACTGTGAAGTAAGAATTGTTTATTTTATCCTGTGTCAGAAACAACCCATCTCTTTGTCTCTTGCTCTTTGGGGCGCTTTTCTTTTTTTTTTTTTTTTTTGGTATATTAAGCGTGCTCTTTTTGTGCCAATTTTTTTTAATCCGCTTGTTTTCTTTAAAAGGGACAAAAGCAAGGAAGGATCACTGGTTCTACTCATTGGAAATTGAATAAGGGTGAAAAATTCTCTGTATAGAAGTGGGAAAACTTATATCTTAAAGGTTTCTTTTCTGGTTTTTCTTTTTTCCTCCACCTCAGGCTTTCTCTCTGTGCCATCTTTGTGCAGAGTTGTAACTAAATGCATACAGGGTAATGTTTAGAATTATCTTCTGAGGCTTTTTTAGAGTACACTGGCCTATTGGTCCTTCTTCAGCCTGGTGGGCCAAGTCAGAGATCTCAACATTGTTGTGAGTGTGGGAGACCTGAGGCAAAATGTGGAGGCCTGGGAGCTGGAAAGAATTAAGGCAAGAGGAGGACAAGAAGTAGGTGGTGAGTACAGAGAAGGGGTAGCATTTCCTTCAAATGGTAATGCTGGGACAAGCAGTAGCAGAAACCTGGGAAATGATGAATCTATGGGTAAGGATAATAGGGAAGCAGAGCTGAGGCCTATAGAAAAGTGGCATTAAGCAGGGACATAAGGCATTGGAAGCTGGTCAGGCACAAAGCCTAGAGCAGGACTTTTTTTTGCATTGGTTAGAGACTGATGGCAGATTTTACAGGAATGAGGACCTGAGTGATTTCCCTTATTCAGCTTCCTTAAAGATACTCTTTAAAGTGCAGATTTTTTGCAAATGTTACATGTTAGGTATTAGCAGGATTCTAAAGAAACTGTTGTTAACTGGAATTATTTTTAAATAAAGCTTTTGACCTGAAATCATGTTCATACATCTTATCAGTGTTAACATACAAAGAGGCTGGATGTAGACTGCTACATGAAGGGGACAAAGGTGTCTCCAGGCTTTTGGGGTACTTCTCAGTTCTTGGGTCAACTTGTCTTGTTCAGCCTCCAAACCCCACGGAGCTCACCTGAAGCCTGCAAAGGGGAACACCTGTCTGCCAAAACCCTGTGTGGTTGGGAGGGCTTCCAAGTGTACCCTCAACCCACTGTGTCACACACTAAATTGTGATATGTGTATGTTCAACAGAACTCTGTCCTGCCTGGAAGAGGCACAAATGCCAGGAAGGAAAAATTTCAGCACTTTCTGCCTCTCGCTGGGTGGGACAGACACCAACCTCAGGCTTTGCTTTGGATAGCTGTTGGGGACATTTCAATTCTCGTACTTTCTTTCCTTTCCTGTGCAAATTGTAAAAGGTAGTCAGGGAATATTGTGCAGTTTCTGTCAAAGGAGAAAGAAGTTTTAAAAGCAACTCCTTTCTGTCACACCTTGAGCTGGGAACTACAAGGTGCTTTGAGCATTCTGTCAAAGAGGTTTGGTGTACTCAGGGTATGCGTTAAAATTGCTGTGGGAATATTACTGGTTGAGAATATCTATTAGATGTATATTTGGAGGATGTCTTTTAATATCTGCTAGCCTGACTTTATTATTGTAAAAATAATAAGACCTAAAATAAATCAGATACTTGCTGAAGCTTTAAAACGTTCTTGCAACATAAACATAATGTAAAATCTAATTTAGTTCTAAGGCTAGAGCTGAAAAGAAGGAAAAAGAGAAGGAAGGAAAAGAGGTTCCATGTTTCAGGGAAACAAGTTTTGTACAACAAAGCAGGTGTTTATAGAATGCTTCATTTTAATTCAGTGCAGCTAATATCCCAGTTTATGTTGTTTGGAGTAATAACAGTGTAACACAGAGCTGTAGCAAAGATTTGCAGGTTTCCTTTAGGTCAGTAACAGTTGCTATAAACACATTGGGCTATTTTTTTATTATTATTCTACTCCATCTACATCCAGCAACTGGAGGGGAGGGGAAGGGGAGAGGGTTAACAGTTTTTACAGTTTAGAAGGCTTTTCTTTTTGTCACATTTAAACTAAATATACACAGGTGGCTAGATGGCACTGTAGATTAATGTACTTCTGAATTAATGTGCCTAGAGTGGCTTGTATCACAAAGCGAGCATTTCTGAAGTGCAAGCTTGCTTCCCCTCCTGATTCACCATGTGTGCAGTCATTTGAGTTTCATTATTATTTGTATGAAAATCAGAAATCCAAAAGAATGGGCACTGTAGTCATGCGAAGTATATTGATGAACCTGTGTTATGGAGCTATATACTGCTTTGCACTCACTGTGCTGAAGCTTGCTATTTATTTTAACTGTAAGAAAGAGAAAGTCACCTAAACTGCAAAAACTGTTTAGAAAGGGGGAAAAAAACCCCAACCTTTTCAGGTGTTCGACATTGAGTAGAAAAATAAAGAAATAAACCAAGTACTCATCCAGCACTACAGGCACCAAGTATGCTACAGGAGCACTCTAAGGTTGGGAGCTGTGGGTTCCTGTTGAAGCATGAAGCATTCAGAATTGTAGGCTGTAACCCTACTGAAATCCCACCACACCAAGCAGGCAGACACACATTGCAGAAAGCCATATACAAATTATGCCTCTCTGCAAACAGTTTTTAATGTAAATATTATAGTTTTGTCAGAGGTGGTCCTTCCACTGCAATAATTGGTAAACGTAACTTCAACAGCAACTTTGGTAGAAGTTCCTGATTGCAGTAGTGTCTACCTGAAGCCAGATGAACCTTACTTACCTAAGGAGAAATTTCACCCAGTTAAAATATTTTGCTTATCTAAGAAATAGGAAGTAGAATGCATTTAACCAATAGAAATCAATTATTGCACATTCTTAGCCTCCTCTAGTCAACTCCAGAGGTAATAATCACTATAGGGATTTCTAAAAGGTAATTACTGTATGTTGCTTAATTATAGTTTATTAAGATCAAACATACTTAAGTATTTAGTTGATGTAACAGGAACACACAGTCTGTGTTTATAGTTTTAAATGCAAACAGTGCAATCTGCACTGAGGCTTAAAAAAAAAAGTGGTTTTTAGGATACAGCAGTTTAGATGTCAAGACTACTGAATTAGCCACCTTCCCCTTTGTAATATAAAATACAGTTTCTGTGACCTGAGGCAACAGTTCTTTATGATGCATGGTATATAGTCATTGTTACTACTTCTTTCTACTAAAGCTGAATGTTGTAACAGAGGGGAACTGGTCAGGTACGGAGTATTAACTGCAAGATATTCTTTCATGTGTATTATTAAAGACGTATACAATTAGTTAAAGAAACAACTTTGTAAAGAACTAAGTGCCTGTAAAAAGCAAACTGATTAAGAAAGAAGTACCTAACATCTGACTAGATCTATTTTCCTTAAATTGCAAATGAAAGCTGCCACTTCTACTAAAGGCCCTTGCAGCCAAGAGATTTCACAGCAGTTCAGTTAAAGCCTAGCTAATGAATATAAGTTACTTTAGTGGATTTTAGCTGACTTTGAAATTAAAGTCTGAAACCGTTGGATGCTTCTAGCAGAGCTAGACTATAGCAAAATGGACTTAATAAACTCCATTGTGCAGTTAGATCCCTAGTGAGATTTGCCTTCCATCCATGACCAATTGGTATTATTTTTTTGGTGACTGGTACTTTTGTCTGTGAGATTGGGATTTCTGGGAGTGATTAGCACTTTTCAGCAGTGATTGACAGGTTGTAGCAGCAATGAGACAATAGGAGGAATCATTAGGAATTCAAATGCAGATTTTTGTTTGCATGCTTTAGGACTGATTTGAGTGGAAGTGAAATCTAGATATGAGGGCAGAAATCAGCTATTATTTCGTCCATTTTTATAAAATACAAAAGGAAAAAATGAATACGTGCTGAAAGAAAAAATGGAAGAGAAGAGGACAGAAAATAAGATCACATTATTGTTGAACCCGATTCTCCTAATACATCAGTTTTGATGGGGTTTTTTCTTTTTCTTTTTTTTCTTTCTGGGGAATCCTCTCAGTATTTTGTACAGGAGTTTTGAATACATGTCAGAAGTAACAAAATGCTGCTTTAAAACTTTTAGAGTTTGTAGTTGAAATATTTTTTTCCTCATACTGAAGAAAAATCACATGTAAAACAGCAAAAAATAGTATCACTTTGCAGAGGAAATGCATGTGTTGGTGCTGTGCTGAGGCTTGATAAAACTGTCTCTGTTGCATCTAAACAAGAGGCAAAGGGAAATAATTATAGTGAATGATTCCAAGCATTGACCAGCAATTGATAATTGGCCATCAATAATTAGGAAATAATGGCATGTCAGTGGTGTAAATTATGTAAATGTAGTAGCTGTGTCCCTGGATACTGATTCTGAGTGCCTTATAAGTCATTTTTTAATTCAGATCATAAATTTAATATACTGTACATGACAATTTAATCTTGTTTGGCATCAAAGCTACCAAGATAATACAGAATTATACAAGCCTAATCAAAGACGGAAAAATCAGATGAACATCATTATTTTGGAGAGCTGGTTTAATGGGAGTTGACATTTTCAAAAGAGCATGGATTCTTTATCTCTTTTTTTTGAGACAACAATCTGAACTAGGTTTCTGAAGCAATAGGCTAACAGAACAAAACACTGACAGAAATTACAGATGTGAAAGTGTACTTCATATCGTATAAGGTATTAAATATTTAAAGTATGATTTTGTATAGCCCATACTGTTTACATAAAACGATCATGGCTCTGGATTTTTATTCCTAAATTGTGTGGTCTTCAGGGCAAGGGCTGTATTTTTTTGTGTTGTGACTAACTTCTGAAGTTTTCATCATCTTTTCCTTTTCTGTTGATATCAACAAAGGTCTGTAACTTTGATATTTTAGATCTTAATACACTCAGATTATATTAAAAAATACATTATACTAGCTAGCATAAATTGCACAGAAATGTGTAACGCCTCCCAAGAATAAAATCTAGAGCACAAGGGAAAGGGCTTTTGTGAATGCTTTGGCTCTATGTAGTTCGGTTTTGCTGGACTTGTTAGCATATGGGTTGAAAGATGTTCCAGAATTGCTCAGTTATTGATGAAATTTAGTCCTGATGATATTTTATCCCACAAACTACCTGATGTTCACAAGATGATCATTTTACTACATACAGTTTACAAAATGCCTGATATTAATAAGAAACAGGTATTTGTCATAAAGTCAGTTAGTTCCTGGGTGTCAATGCAGTGTAATTTGAAAAAGCTTCTAAAAAGTGCCAGTTAAGATATTCTGATGCCAAGCTGATGACCCAAATGTATGTGGCTCTATCACAGTACACACATGCACAGAGTAGTTGTTGCTGCAGTGTCGTGCATCTGCATTAGCGTGGGAATGGTTTCAACTCTCCTCTCTACCTTCAGATTTTCATTCTTATTAGTTGGATTTTGTCACCCAGAATAAACAGAACCTTTGAATTTGCTCTTAATATTCAGCACGTGTTTGTCTCCCACTGAAGCCAGTAACATGTGCGTAAGGGCTTTGCTGATTCAGGACCTGGAGGGACGTAGTGACGCTAACATTCGCTCAGTAAGGGTAGCAATAGTTAGGATGAAAGGATAAGGTGGAAGGAAGGGGAAAGTGTGGGCTGGAGGGAAGAGCAAGAGAGCCACATTTGTGAAAATGCTGTAGTTACCTTCCGGTGTCCTGCCAGCCCAGCTTGGAGCACCTGCTGTTGCTGTGTGAGCAGTAGCTCCCGCTGTTTCTAGAAGTGAAACCGCCCTGCCTGTACTTGCCTGTCAGCACTGCTAAACATTTCTGCTTTCAGTCCAATTAGAACAAGATACTTGCCAAAAAAAGCCAGCACTTCAACATCAACATTATTCAAAAAGAACAAAAAAGCACCAAACTCACCTGCCAGCTAAAGCCTCTCCCCACCGCCTTTCTTTTTAGTGAAGAACAATTCTAAACTCAGACCTATTCTAAGCATGGGGGTTTTTTAATTCCAGTGCATTTCCTCATTTTTCTTTCATGTGGTCTTATTCATATCTCTCATTAAGAAATAGCTATTTGCTTATTCTCACTTAGCATTGGAAGATTTTTTTTCCCTTATGGGAATTAGTTATAAAAGGCATCTTTTTTAAAAAAGAAAGTCTGATTGCTCCTTCTGCAATAGACTCTAGACATTCTAAAAGAATTAACTAGGGAAAAGATATATCTGCATTAAAAAAAATAAGGTAATTTTTAAATAACTCCAAGATAAAGTGGACATATGGTATGAGATAAAACATGTAACCTAACCATATAGATATTTGGATTCACACTGCCTTTTTCTGGCTCTGACAGTGCTCTGTATGGGGAGATAAGGGCAGACTTATAAGGCTTTGATTCAGTAGAGGCTATTTCGACAAGTTTCCACTCTGAGATTCTGTTCATCAACCTCTAATTAGCACTTCATCGCTTTCAGCTTTGTGTCACCCAGCTGGCTAGAGGAAGATGACACCTCCAACTTGAACTGGGCTTTTTTCTATTTTCTTGGAGCTCATCAAGACATGTGGTGCTTTCTTAAAGTGCAGCTGGTGCTGGCACTTTCATTGTAAATTTAAATCGCTGTGTTTGGAAAAAGGTGATAAGAACAGTTTGTTTCATGTCCCTGGTGTTTAGCCTGAGGCAATTCCCAGCAAATATATTCAAGGCTCCTTCTGGTTTGATCTGCTACACTTTTTTGTATTATTATTATTATTATTATTAATAACAATGCTAGAAAATATGCACCTAAAAGAGTACCCTGCGCAGTGTATAAATTTTTTCCCACAGTCACTAGAGTTTAAAGTTTAAAAGAAAACAAAACCACTTTAAGCTTCAATTTAGATAAATAGCAAAAATATGAACTTTTTCTGTGTATATGTTTGGAGGAGGAGTCATTTTTTTGCAAGTTTTTTTTTAATTCTTTTATTAACACTTACATGTTTTGGCGAAACAGACATTTCATTTTCCTTGATTCTTACATTCCACTCTATTGCTCATGCTATAGATAATGTATACCTTTATTTTATTACACTTTTTTCCTGCCTATCCAACTGTTATATTACTTATGAAATAATGCTAATGAACAATGGTATGTATTTATATTTTGTATAAGAATCTCAAAGTAGTTATGCTTATAGAAACATGTCTAGAAAGCCAGGTTCCAACATTTTTAGCTGTCTCCATTATACTCTATTCTTATCTACTTATTTGTGTACATTCACAGTGTTAAGATCTGAAAGTATACTGCTTAATGGATACATTTTCTGCTTTTTAAAGTGTGTGCCAAAACGAGTACAGTATTAAGAAAATGGATTAAGAATTAGCACATCAACTTTTCTATTTTCAAAATTCCCACATTACTATGTAAAGCTTTCTTCTTCTGAATGTGTACCTCATTTTCACAACTTAGTTATAGAGTCAACCAAATTAGAGAGATTCCATCTCAAGAGAGCAGCTATTGTATATTTACTTAAGGAAACTTGGATACTTTTCAAACTCACAATTAAAAATAATGTTTCATTTTGCTATAAACTAGGAATCAAAAATCATGGTTACTAGTCTTTTTTCCTTTCTTTCAATATTTTTACTAATCCTTATCAGACACAAACATAAACTTTAGAAATAAAACTCGTATTAACAAAATTTCTATCAAATTTTTACTGGGCTTTCCTGATTTGCTGCTGTGCATTTTAATGCTGTTTAAGACCTAGGTCACAAGTACTGCTGCACCACAATAAATGGCATTAAAAGTCTAAGAACCTTCTATAATGACCTTATGGAGTGAGCACAGAATTGTGCTTCTCTTCCTCCAGTGAGGCAGAAATGAAAGCATACCTGAGAAAAATTTAGCTAGATCCAACTTTTTAAAACTGAGCCAACACATTGGCTTAGATCTAATTTTACATTCTGACTAATAGTTCTGGTGTAAATTGCCATATTTCCATTGCTATAGAAATTAAACTCTCTGATTTCTGTATGTGTGGAAAAATGCAATATATGTAGATAATGGCACAATCCTGTATTTATGATATTCCATTTTTCTATAAATATAGATGTTCAGTGATTATCAATAGAGCTGCTCATTAAAATTCAGACTTAGATACAAAATGATGCCTTTTTGTCTCAATATTTGAAAACCTAAAAATACCTCTCTAGCTCTCTGAAAATCTGTATTTTAGCATTTACATTTAGCAGTTTATTGCAGTAGGAAATATTTCAAACAGAAGAAACAAATTGTCCCATCAAAGTACTCTAATGATTCAGAAGACCATTTTTTTTCCAGCAAACCAAATATTAGGAATGAAGTTTAATCAAAGATCTAGCGCTGCATTGCCACTGAAGGTGGGAAATAGCTGATTATTTCACTGAATTTTTGAGAATCAGCCTTGTTAGGAATAAAATCAAGCTCAATTGCAGTCTTGCAAAATTGATGTCCCCTTTACTATATCCCTTATACAAACGGTTTTACATTGTGAAAGGCTTCCTTTAATGATTGTTTGTTCCTTTGACAAACTAGCTAGTTGTCCACTGCTCTATTCATCTTAATTCAGACTCATTACCCTTCATTTTTCCTCTCTACTCTTCAGCAGCTACTGCTATGGCCTCACACTGCTATCATATCCAGCAACGTAAAACCATTCTGCTGTAGTGCCACAGGGAGCTTCCTTGTGCTACCTGCCAAGTAGATCTGAAGTAAATGGACTATCTCTATTCCACATACTTTAAAAGCTCTTTCTGGAGCTTTCAGTGTTACCTTCCCACCCTAATACCCAAAATCCCACTTTGGCAATTTCCTCTGTCTTGTTACTGACTGCCCTGACTACCCCTGACCTGAGCACTGAGCTACCCCGAGGGCTCAAATTAACCCTCCTCCTCCAGCGTTTGAGAGGTTGAGTATGGGCCGAGGTATATCCTAGAGAGACACCTGTGACACGGGATGAGGGGTTTTTTGACTTTGAGCCCCTGGCTTCTGCCTTCTGCTGCATGACCCCACATGCCAGACATAGCTGATTTGGTACATGCGGGCGCAGAGCACAGGGGAAGCCTCTGCACTGATTAGCAAATGCATTTGATGAAGGTCTGCGTACAGGGAGTTTCAGGCAGTCAAGTGCATGAATCTCATGTTCAGTATGTGGGACTTGACTGATTTGTGTCTCCTTGCCTCCGTATTGCCTCAGCTTTCTGCCATTGGTAAAAAGCTGTAGATGGCAATTCTGAGTTTCTCCCAAATTTCCAAACAGAGGATTAGTTAGATTCATCTTGTTCCCTGAATTGGCCCTACTTTTGCATCTCCCAGCAGCTGTCAGAACAAAGATACTTCATAACCTTTGGCTGTATAAATAGCTATGTGAACAAGAGTTGCTTGCAGTTTTCATATTTTGACTCTCCCTATGTAGTGCACAGCAGCCAGTCTTTCTCAGAATGGCTAATACATAGGATTGGATGGAGAGATCTGTATGGATTGACAATTGGCGATAAATGAGGATCTTCTTAAGGGAGGATAAGAGATATTTCCTGGTGAGGGCCCAATTCTCCACATAAAGAAAGACAAGAAAGGAACGGTAGCTGGACTATCTGTTAGTTGCTAGACACTTGATTCATCTTTAGACCTCAAGGACTCAGCATGGAGAACAACTGAGATAAATAATTTGTGTTGGCTGTGTCATCTCTTGCTTTTGCCAGAAATAGTAATATTTCCTTGCCTAGTAATAACACTGATGGCAATTATTACATTCTAGTATGTTTGGTACAGGGTAACCATGTATTTGTGTAGAAATGTATTTTAAATAAATGGTAAAAAAAACCCCAACCCTATGATCATGAAAACATTTGTGTGAGCCAAACCCTATCAGATAAACAGATATGTTTTTTTCAGTGTAATTCAGCACCACAATGATAACCCAACAATAAAACCAATATAAATACAGATATAAAGGTATGAAACAACATATTGTCAGAAGCAATAAAAAAGATTTAGCAATGCGTAAACAGGATAGATTCGCAAGAGGCCGAGCATAGCAGTAGTTTATTATACACACCTACCTACTGAAAGCCATACTGAGCAGAATGTAAAAGAGAAAGAAGTGTTAAATTTGTGATGGCTGTTTTTATTATTCTGCTCTTTAAGAGGGATCTAATTTGGAATTTGCATTCCACAAGAGTTCTGAGGTTTTTGTGAGTCTGATTTTAAGAGCATTTAGCATTTATGTAACTCTTAATTCATCAATGTACAAACATGAACTCTAAACAGCTGTAGTAGTGGCTCAGATGAAATACGTGAAGGTATGCTGTTGTGCTCTAGGTTAGTACAGCGCTAAGCATGGACTGGGCATGGAGATACATCCCTTGTCCCCCTGTGCGAGAACCAGCTTTGGTATAGCTATGTGCAGCCAGTTCCCTGCTCTGTATTGGCAGCACAAACCTCCCTAAAGCCATTGCAGAGATGTGGGACGACAGTAAGACAATTGCTGCTTTTGCTCTCTTTTGTGTAGTGAAGCTAGCTTAGTAGTTAAAAAAAAAAAAAAGATCACTGACTGCATGCTTTCCTGAAGCTCTTTCTCAGCGTGCATTTGCTCAGAGCTCCAGGAAACAATCTTACCAGTCCCAGCATTAGCAAATTAAGGTGGCACATTTATGCATTATGAGATTGGCTTAAAAATCGTGAAATTAAAGAACCAGAGGGAAAAAAAAACCCTGTATTCCTTTTTTTATTATTATTTGCTTTCATTTTTATTAACTTCTAGGACATACTAGGATAGTATTTTCAGGCTTTTTCTGAGCTGATATTTTAAGAAACTGGGGCTCTGAAAAATAGTGAGTATTGTGGAATCTCAATAAAACCATGAGTCATCAATGCACACTGCAGCTGAGCTGGGCCAAATGCTCCTATGCCTTCTGGGGCAGTGCAGGCTTCTAAACAGTCGCTGCCATTCTGCCTCTTCTAAGTGAGGATGCGTATTTCTGAAACCTTTGGAGACCTCATAGAAAATCTGAAATTTACCAGTTGCAGTGGACAGAGTTATAAGAAACATACTGAAAGCATACATTTGCCATTATTTTTCTCATATAACTTGCTGAGCATACACCCAGTAGTGAAGAATCTAAAGAAAATGGGTATAATTGAGCCACAGAAGAATAATAATATGGCCTTAATTGTAAACTTTAATACGTGATGATTTTGAAAGAATTAAATTGAAAGCAAACACCTTTGACTTTTGGAGATTCATAGTACTTAGGGTGTACTTCATTTAAACCCACTGGACAATGTAATCTTGGTCCTGTTCAAGTCAGCCATATGGATTTCTGTGGGATCAGGATTTAACCAGTAAGCCTTCCAACTAATTAAATTTTTAAAAACTTCAGAACACGTTCTATCCTATTCCTCTGCTTGTGGATTGTATTATGCTATTTTTACTGTGATCTGGGGTGCAGGAGAGTTTATTTTCTGAGAGGGGGATGAGAAGCTGTTTGTGTTTTCTCTAATAATGCTTACTATCTTAGCGCAAAGCGTGGTCTACTTAAACTTGATGGTCTGATATATGTTTTACATGTGTATGTCCTGCTGGGGAATTAGTTATACATATACAGATGAGGATAACTCCTCTCTTTCCCCGCATTGTTTTGCTTTTAGTGAAGCTAAGCTTCTGCAAATAAAAACTTATATGTTGAGTATTTAGCCGTTATGCGCATTTACAGTCTGTGTATAAAGATAAGTATTCTCAATTCTGAACTCTTTCTGTTTCATAATGTGATTGCCTTACAAACCAGAAACAAGTAGTAATGGCTTAACTGTGCCAACAAAGCACTTCACATGGGGCACAGGTTTGGAAATGAACTTCAGCACAGACCTTGTAGACATCTGAACTCTATAAATCCACAGGTGTTTAAGTAGCCCTAAGGGCTAGGTCAGATAGCAGACTTGTTTCAGTATGACTTTACAAGGATTTAGTACTGTGTAAACAACACTTGCAAGGTTTTCTCTTTACTGCTGAGTAAAACCAGTAGCAGGAAGAGCCACCTTTGATTTTTGTACCATAAAAGGTATAGTGTTCTTTTATTCCATAAACAGTGTTTGCTAGGATGTTTTTGAGCAAGACTACATACAAAATTAAGCTTTCTTAGCATGTGTTTTGAGACAAGACGATATAAAGTGTACCATTCTTGAAAAGAAATTGCAGGGT
Source organism: Gymnogyps californianus (assembly GCF_018139145.2). NCBI lineage: Eukaryota > Metazoa > Chordata > Aves > Accipitriformes > Cathartidae > Gymnogyps > Gymnogyps californianus. Next base: position 21,588,957 of record NC_059478.1, on the reverse strand, counting down.
GACTGGAGAGTTTGTTTTTTGCTTTTTTTGTTGCTTTTGTTGTTGATTTTGGTCTTTGTTTTGGGGGAAGCATTCAAGTCATTCTGGAGAAAGATAAATTAGACTGTAGTTTTATATGCTCCTGCAGTCTGCAGATCTTAGGTCTGTGCATTTCCACCTAAAGTAATGCTGCTGTTAAAATTTTATAAGCAGATGGGCTTATTTCTCAGTAAAGTAACCCCAAAGCATAAGCTAGCTTGCACAGAAATACTGCTGAATTGATGGGGGGGGGGGGGGAGGAAAAAAAAAAAAAGACTGGCTAATGCAGAGTGCTGAGAACAGTATTCTATTTTTACCCCAAAATCTGGTCTGCTAGTAATAGCAAAGGATTTCCATCAGTACCTTAAAAAAAAAAAAAGAGATACACTAAATGACTCCCCAGAATAACGTGGTAAAACAGCTTGAATGGGGAAACTAGATCCTAAGGAGGAGGAGTAAGGAGCTGAAAGGAGTAAAACAGCACTCAGAGAGGGAAAACAAGATAACTAGAACCTGAGTGGAGTACAGTAATTAGGAACTGGAGAAGGAAATTAAAATCCTTAGGGAATTCAGTATCTGAGAAAGGAACTGAGAGAAATCTATTGAGGTTTATGAGAGGACAATTACTCCAAAGGCTTAATTAACTTGCAAAGCTTGGTTGAGGCTCCTCCTTGTCCTTGTTTTTACACTAGTGTATGAGAAAATACAAACCATTTCTTTAGTAGTTAACAAAAGCTTATTGATCAATGTATTAATCTATAGGAGTGATAACTAATGATTATTTCAATCATGTTTTCCTGCAGCATTTTGGTTTGCTCCTGCTCCTTTGCCCCTTATTGTTTAGATTCAAAGGTACTTTGAGCATAGATAGTACAGCTGGGATTTAAAATGCATCAATTGCCTGAGTTATTTAAGTAAGTTTTGCTGTAGCTAACCACAGTATTTATGACATGAGATTTTTTTGTATAGTCAGCATAGAGATTTGCAAGAATATATTGTAGAGATTGCTAGATGTTTGCTAAATTTTGATGGCAGAGGCACAGAGAGACAGTTTTCATTACCTTCACTCTGTCCTGGGTCGTGCTTTCTTACAGAAGTCTAGTCAAGTTTGTGCTATGTGGCCTTTTTTTGCTGGACTGAAGTGTTTGCCACAAATGTACACATTGAATCTGGTCTTCTCTGTGTCTTCAAGCTGTTAGCTATCCTGACATCTGTCTACTACTCCCAAAGTCAGAGTTTCCTTTCTCAGTCAATGACTGTGCGTAACGTACACAAAGGTATAACTTCCATCAATTCAACTTAACTGAATTACTGAAACTGTTTCTTAGAATGTGATGAGGAGAAAATCTTTGCACTTAACTGCATATTACATAAATTAATTCTATGGAAACATCCCTCCAGCTGCATAAACCAGAAAATCTCAGTGCTGAGAGATGTCAGGAATTTAAGAGCATAATATATATATTGTGCAGAAATTTTGTCCTTTGTCAGAGAAACAATCAGATTGTGGGTCCTGGAGTTCCCAAAAATATAATCTGAGAAAATTTTCATCTTCTCTGGAACTGGACCCAAATTATGAGAGCATTCAAAAGATGCCGAATTAAGTCTTATTTTTGTCACCAGTTCATCTTTTTTTTAGTATAAAAAAATGTATATGTTATGTTGTCCGGGAAACATTTGTTTTGAAGCATTGTAAGCCAAGAATTTTATTCCTGTCTCCCCCCCCCCCCCTTCCACTCTTCAGGTTATTTAAAAAACCTGCCTCTTTACAAATCACATTAGGTTTGTTGTATGCATTTAATGAAAGGCTTTCAAATTCCAGAGCAGGCTGTATGAACAATTGTCTTGTGTGTACATCAAATAGCATCCTACCTAAGTGCAATAAATTTGGTTTGTGTTAATTACAAGGTGCATTTGACTGCGTCTACATGATAGATTAACAGTTCCAAATAGCATCATACACAAATGAAAGGAAATCCTTTTTCCATTTTATAGTGCAGATGAGAAATACAGTGTATTCTGAAAAGAAATATAAATGCAGCTATGCCAGTGGCTTGCTAGTCTGTATATATCCACTCTCACCGATATAAGAAAACTTACATGAAATTGAATTATTACAATGTTTACGCATGGTGGTGTTATCTTTTTTGGACACTTCAAAGAATAGTTCTCAGTCTAAAATCTGAATGTTAAAGAATACACAGGAAAACATAAACTGGTCCATACCATTTTAAACCGGGCACAGGGACATTATTCTACATTATCCAAATATATTTATGGAGAGACTCAAAGAGCAAGTACATCTAGATCTTATTTGGGGATTCCAAGATAGTTTATCTGATCATTTTCTGATGTTTCTTTTGGTGTTTTTGTTTCCTTGTCATTTTGCATCCTTCATTAATGGAACCTTTATTAACAGAAAATCCTCTTCATGTACCTACCTCGAATTCAAGAGAGAAAAATTGTAGTAAAAAGAATTTGCTAGTACTTGTCTACTGCTTAAAAGAAATTCTTAGGTTCAGCAGGATTCACTAGCAGTTTAGGTCTACAGTCTCACCATTTTTCTCTTTTTTTTTTTTTTTTGTTTGTTTCTTTTTTGTTTAGGTAAATTATATAATAGATATGCAGCAAAATTGGATAAAAAATTTGAAGTCTCATCTTCATCACTGGCATTTCATATGCTTGAGTTAATAATTGTAAAGATCTTGATGCTTTCAAACATTAATGTAATTAGGACTATGCAGAGTGCCTACAACAAATGGTGTATTCATGAGTTGGGTATTTTAACAAGGGCCGAAAGTTTGCCATACACTGACTTTGTTGTAAGGCAGCCTATGGAGAGCTAACACAGGGGTATTTTGCATTTCCCCCCAGGTACCCCAAAGCTGAACTCTGTACAGTTGTCATTGGTATTGTTAAAGGGGTTAAATGTAATTGGTAGACCTTACTGGATTTGCTGGCTGTTAATATGGGAGTGGGTTGGACCTATTAACTGGTGTTATTACTGTACCTTTCAGTTGGAGATATTCTGCAATTCTCTGTCAAGAATAAACATACTATCTCCCCTATTTTCCCTTCCGCTTTTCAAGAGGGACTAGCATTTGGTGCTCTGTTTTTCAGAAACTTCTTGCTTGGATAGGTAATCAGGTTATTGGGGGTTTTTTAGTAGAAATATAGAGCCTAAAAATGGTTAAGACTACAGAGACACATTGAGGAGGAGATTAAAATATTCCTACTGCACTGTGAGGCTGTCTACTTAAAGAGCCAGAGCTTCATGTGGTAAGTGGCTTTAACCATGAAATAAGCAAGCTGTATTGCACAAAGTTTTAGCAATAAGGCACGCTTTCATTAGGAAGAAAGAGAAATACAAATGCAAGACAAGAGAAAATGTTTCTCAATTGAAAGGACTTAGTATTGCACTATATGTGTAGTACATGTGACCAGCAAAATAGTGAGGTGTCTACGTTGTTATGAAAAACAGCACTGCTGTTCCTACGATTTCTTCTCTGTATTTCATTGGCTACCTGTCTATCTTTAATTTGATGTTAAGAATTTTGCCTTATGAATTATTAAGACAGAATTCTGCTTTTCCATTTTTATTCATGTTTCTCAGAACTGCTTGCTTTGTACAATACATCAAAGTAAAAATAAGGTTGATACCAATCCTTGAAATTCATGGAACCACATTGGCGTTGATTATAAAAACCACCATAAAAATTAAATCTGGATGTCCAGTCCTCTAGTGAGATATGGAATAGGGAATTTCAAAGATTGATACACCTTTAAACCAAAAGAAACTGTAGTTGCTGTTTCTAATCTCCAGGATAACCAAGTCACAAATGCAGTGAGCCCTGTAATTTATGGTTTAGTTTAGTTACACCTCTAATTAAAAGCAAACACAAAGTGTGTTTGTAAGTTCCCTTCGTTTGAATGAGAACAGGCAAACCCTTTCTCAAATAACTACTCTTTCTTCACTCAAGTTGCGGCTCTCTTTCTGAGAGCTCTGAAAGGAGCTGAAGTTAGTTGATAGCAAGTGGCTCCCGATAACTAATTCTAGCAGGGAGGTCACTGCCATTTCAGTCTTTTGTATTGTCATTCTATTTTTAAAAAGACAAGGAGAAACCAGAACGCTAATCAACAGGGGCTGCCAGAAAAGACTACTTAAAAAAAAAAAAAATTAGTAGAAATAGTAGGCAGAGGTTTTAACGTCTGTGGCCACACCAAAGGAACTGACAAACTGTTCCGTTTTAGTAATAATTTTGTGTTAGTTTAAGTTTCTGGTTTCAAAGGTAACAAAATGGGTCATCTTGTGCTTTGGAGATCATTGTATATTGCTTGCTAATCTAAAGATTGTCTCTACTTTTTTAGAAGGGTGTCTATTTTTATAGGCATTATGAACTAATTTACAGGACCGATTAGAGAGGCTCTATTTTTGTGTTTATTAACAGTATTTCTGAAATAAGTATAGTAAAGAACTTTTTGATTCCCAAACACTAATTTTCCTTAACATTTCAAAGGTTACTTGTGAAAAGGCTACACTTAAGTATTCAATACAATTATCTGATTGCTGTCTCTGCATTCGTCTGTGCTTAGTTCTGTCTTGCTACGATGTCTTCTTGCTTGCTTTCCGTTACTGTTGTACAAAATGGTCTTTTGGCAATTAGCAGTGCTGTTTTAAACCTAAAGTGTACATATAAAACAGCAGAAAATTGGCATCCTGTTAAAAAAAGTAAAGCATGCACATCATTGTCACTGTGTATGGGAAACTTGTTATATGAGGCCAGTACTTCATTTGAGAGAACTATTTAATTGAATTTCGATACAGCTAAATAGCACCTTTGTTAAAATCAAAATGACCTTGTGTAAATGTACTTCAGAAATTCACCCAGGTAAAAGAACAGGTACAAGAATTCAGTAACTGCAGTGCGTTTTACAAGGTTGTATTTTCATTAAGTTGATCACAATTTTGCCCTCTTTTTTCCGTGTATGGGGGGGAGTAGATTAACAATTTCCATTTTTAAAATGTTCTTGCTTTATAAATTAGTTCCCTTTCTTTCAGCTTTTGTACTCCATGCTCCAGATAATAAATGTGCTCACAAAAGACTTGTCTGAAATAATGAAGCTGTTAAAGAACATTGTAATTTTTTACTTTAATAAAATTAATCTGGCCCTGTAAACCATTGGAAGGCAAACTTGCTCTTAGAATGCATCACAGTACCATGTTTGTGACACTGATAGATAACTATTAACTCCTTTTAAGCTTTAAAATGCTTCAGAATGCCAGAGTAAAGAATCTGAAACTGCAGATCTTATTTAAATGAATCAGGATAGAGCAGATGGTTGAAGAAGGCACACAAGCAAGAAGTAAATCTTCTGTTCTCCCTTTCTGATTGCTTTGCCCACAGAGGAATAACGATTCAAAGAAAATCAGTAATCATGGCGGATGTCATTAGCATATTCCCAATAAGGGAGCTTACATAAAAATTCCCAGAGAAAATGAATGGCTGCTAGTATACATCAGTGTGCAAACAGTGCATTTCCAGCTGCCTCCCAAAACATAGGTTTTCCAGGACTTTTAGAAATGAAGTTTGAAAAACTGAATTAAAAGAATCACACATTTGCTTAGAGAAGGAACAGATATTTTATTGACTAATACAGCTATATTAAACTCTTGTCAGTTGTAACGCTGAGCTGAATAGTCACAAAAAAGTTCTGTGCTTAAAACTAAGATAACCTTCAATAAAATATAGGGAGAACCTTTTGCTACTTGGTTGTTTCTGTCTGGAGAGGAGCGTGCAGACTGCTGTAAAACCCTTCCCTGACATGTTTTCTGATTGCGTTATTGTGAATGCATGTGGTAGATGTCTGCTTCCTTGTTGGTTCACAGAAGTTATTAAGTTGTTCACAAATCAGTGGCAAAGCAAAACATTTTCTCAAAGTGTTGCGGAAGGAGTACTAACCTAGACAAATGGCTGTTTTCTTGTCTGTCCATAAGCAATGGGAAGCCCATTAGCCAGTGTAAATGAGCATAGCGCTATCTGAACAGTCAAGCTGCCGCCTTTCATTTATACGGGATTAGGATTTGGCCTCTTAGTTTCAGCTTTTTGCTTGGGATATTTCAAAATTATTTTACTTTTTTTTTCAAGGAAAATGAGCACAAATTCAAGAATTGCATGCAGGATTGTCACGTTCTCCTTAATATAGTTCAGAAAGTAACGCAATATTGTGTTATTCCCATTCACTTTAATTCCATAGTATAGGCAAGGTCTAAGAGTAAATCATCACTGCTCTGGCCTCTGGATTAGGCAGTCAGCTGCCATTGTTGCAACTGGAAAATGCATGCCTAATTTCTTGTGTGCCAGGCTGAATATTTATCTCCTAATGGTTCCCAATACAACAACAGACCAACAGTCACTAAAATAAGTACCATCACCTCGATGGTTGATAAATCTCCTTAGAAAAGCAGCTATGAGACATGGTATTGACAGGTTTTGCCGCTGAAATAAGAGAGAAACTAGGTAAGGGTGACCATGTCCCTGCAGATGCCCTCATTGATTGTGCCAGCAGGAGGCAGATGGTTAAAGGATACAATAGGAACTGTCACAATAGTTTCAATGTTATTATTGAAACCCAAACTTTCAGTGGCAGTGGACAGATTGCCTTCATTTTTCATCCATGAAACATCTTCGACATTTCCTCAAAAAAAAAAAAAAATCTTTTAAACTAGCACTACAACCAATAATGCCTTTTATGTATACTAAGTTGGTAGAAACCATTAATAAAATGCCTGTCAACAGCACATCTCCCTTTTCTCTTTAGCAAAAAGGGGAGAAATCATTAATTACAGTTTCTGTCACAGACAAAAGACATGGTTTTTGTTCTGGTTTCTTAGCACTTTAACAGCATGAATTCACCTAGTGGCCACCTATTCTGCAAAATTTGAAAAGGGATGTGTCCTTATCCATCTATGCAAAACCTTCTGAAGACATTGCATGTGTCTGCCTGGGCAACAAATGCGGTATTTTGGGTTGACACTGAAAAGGAGGATTATGAATATGGATAGGATGCAAATACTCCATCTATCTTAATCAGAATACAGGAATTCAAGCTGTTGTAGAAGGAGGGGGAAGGAAGGGGGAGAAAACCTTAGAAACCTAAGCTGTAGGGGCCTGATTCTGCTCTTACTGCTATCAGCTGGAGTTTTACCACTGAAGTTATTAAGGTCAGGATTGGGCAGTAAATTTACAGGATCTTTTGTAAGGTTAGCGTTTTACACACTGCTCTGCCAGACACATTGACTTTGATTGAGATTGCTTACTCTACTGAACTTATATGTATTTCAAGTATTTGCTGGAAGGTGAACTTAAAAATCACTACTAATCATTCATTTATCACATCTGAAAAGTATATAATCATGTAGATTTTTATATATAAAAATTAAACAAAAAAATTCTACATATTGCAAATTTGAAAAGAATGCACAGGGAGATGTAAGTAATAACAGTTTGTTGGGGCAGACAGTTGTTATTATTTCAATTTATCTAACCAGGATAATGTCAACAAAAAGGTCTTAGTTTCTAGGTTTTCCCCAGCTCACTATTTCCTATCAGTTTTAATGGATGCCTGTGGTGCATGTAAAAGCAGAATACTAAAGAAATAGCTTTTTAAGAATTTTTTCAATTTAATTTATTTCTGTAAACTGAGAATTACATTTTTTTAGTTCTCTGTTTTTGTTCTATGCTATCTAAATATTTTATGAGACCCATACAGAGGATTCCTCTCTCTTTTGAAAGAAGTCATCACTGAAATCTGGCAGGTCATAAATCAAAATATGTTTTCATTGTGAGTATATGAGACTTTTTTTCAGCCTTCAGATTTAATGAAACAGAAAGCAAATACAATACTCTCATTCGCTCAGAAGGTAAGCGTATGTCTATTAGAGACTTCTGAAATGTCATTTATGTGTTTCGGTTTCAATACATCTCATCAATTGTAAATGAAAGGCCCAAACTGTCTATCTAGGTCTTATTCTTTCACAAAAATATCAATTTGGAAAAAAAAGTCTTATTAGAATAGAAATTTAAGACCAGATCCTCAGCTGATATAAAAACAGTGTAGATGAACAGGTTTTGGTATGTGTTTTGCATTATAAATGCAGAATATAATTCTAGAAATGGGGAGGTTAGTGCCTTATTGCCCCTATGGTTGGTGTCATCACTTACAGTTTCTTGATTAAGAAATGTTAAATTTTACATGGCTTTTTTCTGGTATTGTGACTACAAGTAGACCAGTATTATTTATAGTCCAATGTATGAATACAGTATGTACTAGAACAAAATCCATTTTAGTATCTAGCAACTTTAATGCCAAAGTTAAATGTATTCCCAGTAAAAACCATAATAAGCAGTTTGGGCCTTCCATTTCTTGTATGGAGAAGGACAGTCAAGACCTTTAATCGCCCATAAGAATGTAAACAAGTAGTTTTAGCTCACATGTTCCACATTACCTGTTTCTATGATTATGTGCTAAAATCTGTAGTAAGGACCCAGTCCTACACAGCTGAAGTCAGTAGAAATTTTATCATGCATTTTAAAGTCATGGAAATCACAGCTCTATGTTTTTTAATAATTGTCTGACTCTGAAATGTATGGAGTTAGTCTATTCAAAATTTGCCTGGGCTATAGTCCTCTTATATGGATGATTGAATTTGAAAGTAGTTTAATGCTTTTTTCCTTGGTAACATAGAGTCAAATCTGTGATGTTCTTGCTCGGATGTCAATGAGAAAGTTTTGTCAGAGGATTCATTCATTTGGGGTTTGTCGTCCAAGTATGGATGAGCTATACTATAGGTTTTGATCCAGTAAAATACATAATTCACATCACTGAGACATACAGTATGAATGCAGCTATTAATCTGTAGGTTCTGAAACATAACAACCGACAAGTCTGTGAGCTACATACACTATTTTTACCCTACATGTTTTTAAACCTGTGGTGAGCAGAATATTTTAGTAGCATTGGTTAGAAATGTCGTGTCTGAAAAATCTGGCAAGTATTCAGAGTCATTTAATCTTTCACCAAGATTTAATCAGAATAGTCTTATATCTCTTTTGTGCATTGTCAAATGCTCACCACGATTTGTCTCCCCCCATGGTGGACTGACAGATTGAGCAAATAAGCAAAGAGCCAGAACATTTGACTGTAATTGCAATGTCAGCATTGTTAAGCTATATTTATGAGAAGAAAGTTAACACTGTGACATTAATAATTTCATCAGTTTTACATGTGTTTGCTTCATAAACAAGCAAGCTATTTTTTAGAAATTGTCTGTGACCAATACTTTGTTTTTTCTAGAAGGCTACAAATTCCAGTTTTGAAAGAAAAGCAGGCACAAAAAAAGAGTTTTGGCCCATATTACTATGTTTTGGGAAGAAAAAAAAAAAAGATCTTTTAAATATCTGCCGAGCCAGACTCTATAAATCATGGGTTTCCTGTCAATAAGCAAAAAAATAATAGCTAGAAACGTACAATAAAATAGGCAGGGCTAGGAAGTGTAGTATTTTGTCTAGCCGTACTGTAGCTCTAAAATCGCTTTAGGCAGATACATGAAGTCTTTTAGTTTTTCTTGACTTTTTAAACCACTAGATGCTCACCTGCACTTTCAGTGATTTATGGCACTATACCAAATGTACTGGCTAATAAAGACAGTTTGTTACTCTCTAATTTTAGAGGGACATAACACATGAAACTGTGCAGACATCTCTTACCTACATATTTCACTCTATAAGGGGAAACAATAGGAGAGAACATGACATGTATTAGAGAAGTAAATTACAATGTTATACTCCTTGGTCCAATAAACCACTGTTGGCTGTCATACCTCTGACTACTGAGGTGTTGTTTTGCACTACAGCTTAATCAGCTGGGTCTGCGCTGCTCCTTGGTGTTCATGTGCCTTAGGCAGTATAAATGCTGTGATTCACATGCATGATCACATGAGCCTGTGCTGTGTATTTTATACAATGTCGAATAAAATTATTTGTTAGAATGATTGATCACATACTTCTTAGCTACTTAAATTATGAGAAGGTAGAGTTTAAAAATATATAAAGTGATCCACAAAATTTTAAAGCCACTTGCATGTGTATTTAAACTCAGTCACTCTTGATTCTAGCACAGGTGAGATTGACTCAATAAGCTTTCTGTCTATGCTGGAGAAAAATGCAGCTGTCCAAGCTATAGCATTTTTGAGATGGTAGCAAACATGTTGCAAAAATGAAATAGTAAGTGATTATGTTAATTTAGTATTCTCACTGTTATTTTAATTTGTAAATAGATGTATATGTATACATGCACACAAAAAACCATCAACTACTTACACTTATTGTGCTTCCACAAAGTTGCAAATGTTCTGGACTCCCTGGCAGGGAAAGAGACCAGTCTCATGTCTGTTCTTTTGCTGTGTTTGCCCTTAATCAGTTATTAAAAGTGATTAATAGAAGAGAAACAGTGAAATCAGAAGAGGAAGGGCGGTCCTGTATTATTAGTGTCTTTATTTCACTAAGATCTGGTAATGGCAGCTCCCTGTGAAGTTTCTTACCCATACCTCAGTCAGGCGAACAGGTAGATGATAGACGAAGACTACTAGGGCAGCGTGCGAGGGACCTGTTTCCATAGGATCCAGCATATTTCCTTTTGGCTTTAAATCTGCCCAGATGGTATGCAGCTCCTTTAAGAGACGCAGTAGTGTGCTGTGATAAACTGAGCCATCTGGACCCAGCAACCTCCTGAGGTTCCTACAGTGACCAGAGTAGATAGTGTGGGCTTGTGTGATTGTTGGCAGATCACACGCATGGAGAAATTAAGATTTCTACTCTTTAATCACTATAAATCACTAAAAACTAGAGATGCCTTAATTTTAATGGGGTATCTAATAACAGTGGCAATAGGATCTTCCAACAAATAGCCCGCAGGAAGCCTGTCTCCCACAACCTGAGGACTGCGGGAGTCCTAAGATATCATTGCATGACAACACAGACCTCCTTGGCAGCTAACACATCCAGAGATTGCTTTGAATTTCTCCATGGCTCTTTCAAGCCCTGAGCTGCCATCTATTTCTTCCCCAACTGTAAGTCTCATGCATGTCCAGAGATGGGAGTCTGACTATAAAAAGGAAGAGAAATAAAAAACTATGGATATTTCTTTAGCAAACTTTTTCTAGTGAATTACTATTCTCTGTGTTTGTGGAAAGGCCAGATACAGTATGCTTCACTGATGCTGATAGGGTAAGAATAAGTAATATTATGTACATATGTATCTTTTACAGCTACATGAAACCTGGAATAGAAATTTCAGCACTAGACAGACTGAAAAAAAAAAAAAAAAACCTCTATAAACTGAAGAAAAAACCTTCACAAAACCATCATGAAATAATAGCCGGATCACCTTGCACAATTGTCAAATTATAAAAACAGGCACAGAGGATGTAGCATAATTCATAAAATGGGCAAATCACAATACACTTACTCCAAGGGCAGGATGTCTTGCTGGATAAAGCATCTGTCACTTGCCTTTCAGGTCTCTGGAACATCATCACCTCTTCTTTTAAGTGAAGACAGTTGAGCTGTCTGAAATTTGACCACATCACAAAACTAGGAAAGCTTTGCAGTATTTGGTGCAATTGATGTGTTCAGGTGAGGTCAGAATTGAGTAAGCATGAAGAGTGAGTCATTTGTCACTGAGAGGAGGTTCCAGTGGGAAAGTAGAAATGTATTCAGTGGGACAGTAATGGGGAATTCACATTATGGCTGCCTGCTTTGTACCTGGCCTGTAAATAATTTGAAAGCTGCTTTCTGTATATAAGCTTCACAATCCTCGGGCTTACTCTATGTTTTCAAAGGAAGATGGGCTAGAGGCTGGTTGGTTGGAAGACTTGTTAAACTTCTACAGATGAGTATCTGTCCAGCCAAGCAATGAGTTCACTGGCAGAGCAATACAGGGGAAACTCTTACTGAGATAGTCTTCATTTCACCTGGCCTATAGTAAACAGGGTTCCCTCATTTATTTCCTACTACTATAGCTGTTACTGACATAACCTTTAGAAGTTGAAATATTCATGTGAAATATAAAAACAAATTAGTTTGCAATTAGTTTCAGATCTTGATGTGAATAACTACAGTCTCTTGAATATACTAATACATAGTGATTGAGCTCAGTGGAATTAATCTGGATTTGTTATGTATTCAATCCAGTTGGACCAGTACGTATGTACAGTGTGCTCATTGTATCTGTAGTGTGAAGTTCTTATCCATCTACAGTTTATGCAAGAGTGATGGTAAAATGCTTATCCTTTTCCTCTCTGTCTTAGTGGAATAATTATTATCCAAGCCATATTTTCGTTATGAGACTTAGCAAACCAATTCTGACACTTCCACATCTTAATCTTTCAGAACAATTAAACACATGAGAAGTAGATGACCATACATGAATTCTCGAAACCAGAACTGGTGAACACACTGCACTGAATAATTTTACTACATGGCAGAATGGCACCTTTCCTTCTGCCTGGTGCCATTGCTCCATCCTCAAGCATCACACAGCCCTTTGCTCTGCTCTGTGTATGTTGTCTCCATTTCACAGAAAAACGCAGAAATGAAAAATGCACATGACTGGGGCAGAGCGGGGAGAAGAGTTCATAAGAGGAAGCAAGGATCCCCCCCAGTGCATTTCTTTCCCTGTTCTGTTGCCATTGTGCAATTACATTGACCTCCTGCCCCATTCAGATAACTGCTTTGTAACAGATACAGAACAAATAGCTTTTTGACAGGGAGTTTTATATGATTTTTCTGTAAATCTCCTGTCTGCTTGCACTGTAGTAAAAGCCAGGCAGCTAGCAGGACCTAAGCAGTGATGTTTGGTGCTGGTTTCCCTCCTTCCCTGCCTCCCTCCCCCAGCTAGGCCTATTTCCACATACTGTGGAAGACCATTCAAGCAAGAAAGCCCTTTTTAACTGTCATTCATGGAAAGAGTATTAGGCTGCATATAGTTGGACTGGCACGCTCTCTGGCTGAGCCTCACTGATCAGATGAATTGTTTGAGCCAGCTATTTCTTACATGCAAACAGGGAGAACTTGTTCAGACAGTACAGTCAGCCTAGAATGGCATGCAGGGATTTAGCAAAAGTGCATGCATAGGACGGCCTTTTTAATCCTTGTTAGGCTCTTTCTACAACAGAGCACATTCAGGAATGATGAGAAATGGCTCTCAGTCTTTCACAGCCTGAAGAAAGAAACAGAATTTTAGAGTTTGTTGGGGTTGTTGTAAGTGTGTTTATATTTTCTTTATATTAATGCCCCTATTGAAATAAAAGGTTTCTTTTAACCTTTTCTTTAAGATGAACAACAATCCCCTGCAATACAGTCAAATGAATGCTTTCTGCCTTCTTTAGACTGAGCACAAGGTAGTGACTGATGACCTAATAGTAACAGTAATTTTATGTACTCTGGCAGTATTATCTTTGTTTGGGAAATTAATATTAATATGAAGATAAAATACACAGTGATAATTGTATTTAGGAGCATCTATCTGTCAGCTGAAAACAGAGGAAAGTGTACTTCATATGTACTCCAAGTAAGCAAAAAGATTATTGGAAAACTCTGGAAACAGACGGGCTAACTAATGTTAAAAACACATTTGTTCTCTCTCCGCATAGCCGGGATTTCTCATTAATACATATAGTATTCATTTTCTCTTAAACAAGAACCACAAGAAGAGACAATATGATATTTTAAAGAATATAAATCTGAGGTGGACAGCATTTTTTATCTTATTGATTTAAAACAAAATACAATGACAGCAGAAAAACTTGCAGCTGAAATATCATGATTGCTCATGTGTTTTAGTGACACTGAAAAGTGAGAATTACCAATAATCACAACAGCTCAGGGTAGAGTTCTGTTGTTCAATTCTGTTATTGTCGAGGTGCAAAAAGAATGAAAAAATACTTTCATGTATTTCCTTTTCAGTACATTAGAACACTTTAGCTTCACAATTGTTCGGTTGTCTTTGTTCATAGCTGGTGAGTTTATTCAGAACACTTTTAAAACAATTCATTGTGAGGATGACAATTTGTTTATTCTTTGCCAAAATAAAGCAGGAAAATATAATATTTTCAAAATAAGTAATAGTAAAGTTTATTTTTAAATCATATGTCAAAATATATAATAGCAAACCTAACCAGCTGCATTCAAGTACTTAGAACAAAAATGAGCCTTTTCCAGCAAACTGTATAGAGTTACATTTTGATCTTTGATCCAAACCCCATACCTTTTATGGAAAGGGAGGCACTGAAAAACATTATTAATTAATATGATGTCTAACTCATAGTTATGTTCAATATTTTATTTTACTGACAAACATTGTTGTTCCAATGTTTTGAACATGAAATCAATCCTTCAAATAAATTACAGTAGCCAATCTCAACAGTGCTGGTTCTGTGGGAACGTTAATCTTCTGTTGAGTAAAGGGAAATGTATTTATTTGGAGCCTGTGTGAAAGAAAAAAAAAGTGGTTGGAATGTGAAAAGTGAGAGAAAACAAGAGAAAGTGAAATACAAAGAATGGAGTGTCAGTTAATTTATTAAAATAATAAGCAAGCTTTGCTGTTTGTTTCTTCATTTTATTGAAACTTTCAAAAAATATTCCCTATACCTGCAATAGTCTTACATGTTAAGAAGTTCTGTTCTTTAAAATTAAATTAATTTTTAATGTTATGATACTCTTCACATGCTCTTTTTCTTCTGTCACAATACCTAAGAATGTCAAAATAAGTGACAAATAAAACTTGATTCATGACACTATCTGGAGTGCTTTTAAAGAACTATTTGTCTGGAATTAATTTTTTCTAGTAAATGTTTAGGATAAGGGCCATATCATCAATGAGTATTAATTACTGTAGATTTATCAAATGATAGTGAAGTTGATCCCAGTTCTCACAGAAGAGAACCTGAGCAGAAATGTCAGCCTCTGCTTGCACATCCTTCGGCTGAGGACCCCAGCTGTCTGTGCAGTGACTAGCACAATAACACTCAGGTGTAGTCCTTGTTGACTGGCAATTTATTTTAAGAATTGAATCAAAAGGAAGATTATTTTAATTGACTCCAGTACAGAGTCAACGTTTATAGCTGTAGGAAATATCTTCTTTTATACTCCTTTTCTTTTGATTCTTGTCATTCTTTTAGATATACCTGCTCATGCTAACACTTCTGGCAGTACCATGTCACTTTACCAGTAATCTAATGGATCCTGGGACATCTGCAGGAAGGATCATAGCATTAGTTCTGACCAGATGCCCTAAAACCCCAGACAGGTGGCTGGAGAACATGCACAGATTGATTCTACACTGTGTGTACAACTGAGTCCAACAAGTCAGACTAATGCTTACAGAGCTGCAAGATTCAATGGGGACGCTTTGTAGTTCCTTGAGTTTTAATAAGTAAGTTGAGCAGCAAATATTGTGTGTATACATGGGAAAACTTCCAGTGTGTGTACTGCGTCTCTTTCCATGCGGGGGGATTTGCCTCATGTATGCATTCTTTAAATGAAAGTGAATTGTCACCTGCCATGGTGTGCTGCTTGTTTGGTTCTCTCCTATGGTTCGTACTACAATGTTCTACATCAATTAAAAACAGATGAGAAGGGTTTAGATGAAGAGTTTGTTTCCTTGTAATCAACTGCAAAAAAGACCAAGGTCATGTAACAGATTTCTTCACTCTCACTTAGCAAAGAAGGCTGTGTGAATGCAAATTGCTTTATTGGTGGAGGGAATTAAAATTATAAAAAGCTAGGCTTAAAGAAGTGCAAAATCAGGACTGTGTTGGAACAGGGACAATATAATTGTGGTATGGATTCCCATATGGGACTAAATTATCTAGATTTTAGTAATGTCAGCAGTTCTATGTGACTGCTGGAATGCAGCCAATGTGCCACATTTGCTTCATTTTTTAAGACGGTTCTGATTCTACACAACTTTAAATATGCAGAACGCTAAATTTGCTCTAGATGTCATAGTGGCACTTCTGTGCTGCATAATTTTGCATGTTAATTTTATTTAATAGAAACATAAAAGTAGCCTAGAATGTATCCTAATCCAAAGTAAAGTTACTATGATTTTGGTCCAGCTTATGGCATCTTCAGAAAAAGACTGCTTAGTTCTATGGGCGCATATGAAGGCTGTCTCCCTTTACAGTGCATTCCATTCAGTAATACTATTTTGTAGCAACTCAATAAAGCTGATAGTTTTTCTGGGTAATTACCCACAGCCCCCTGCAGGACAAATTAGCATTCATGACCTGAATAATGCTTACTAGAAAGAGTTCAATGGAATTTACTTAATCAGAATCATTGCTTTCTCGTGGCTACACTATTTTTAACCTAGTCTCTATTGTCTGCTAATAGCAAAAATCCTGTCAGTGCCAGGTCCAACTTGGCACTGGGTGTATAAGGAGAGAAAGATTATCCTCCTCAAAGGTACACAGTGTATTTTTAAAGCATATGGACTGTATTCTGCAGTCTTTACTCAGACCTCGCTTAGGTAAAAGTGCATTGAAGTCAGTGGGAGATTTGCCAGATGACAGAGTGTTGAATCAGACATTATGAAAAGAAGCGTATATATGTTTGCTAGGCAGTCCATGATTTATAATTTCTGGTAACCATGAAAGGCTGCTAAAGAGGACTTTCAAAGGTGATTTTTCTTTTCTGGGCTTGTGAGAGAAGGAGAAGTTCCTACCTGTTTCAAGCTATTTTGTAGGATTGTGTTTTTTTAATTACCTCTGATGTTTTACAAATTATATAAAATAGAAATAGGTATTGCTTTCATGGTTTTGACGGTTCGTGTTTTGCCTTCCACTTTGTAAGACTGTGTAGCACGTCAAGGTTAGTACAACACAGGTGAGCCCTACAATGGCTTAACCAGATGCTCACTAAAGCAGACCAGGAGGATTGGAGAATTTCTGAAATATTACAGAGATTAGGGGCATGCACACACACACACAGACACACAACCACAGCCACCAACAAAACGAGAAAAATGCACAACAGGAAAGTTATGTGAAGTTGAGTTACCGCTTCCCGTGAAAGAATTCATGGTTTAGCTGTGTTTTGCTTGCACAGGGTGTATCAATCACAGTAACAGGAAATGAGAGTTGGACCCAATTTGTACAGAACTCAAGGGCTTTGCCAGTGTTGTCTGATCAGTGGCTTCAAACTATGGCCCAATGACTTTCAACTCCTGGCCAAAGCTAGAATGTTAAAGAAATCATGACAGAATTGTAGTCCTCTGATGTCCTGTGCCCTTTTAAGCAAAGGTCTTCTACTGTTTTCAGCATGTGTTTGTGCAGTAAGGTGTAGCTAAAAGCAAATTTTAATGACTGATTTAATGGTCCTGGAAATGGACGTTGACAGTAGGGGTGCTGGAAATACAGCAAACCTTGGAGGACTCTTCAGGGCAATAGTCTTAGTGAAAGGGGGTATATGAATGAGTACCAATATACAACACACAAATAGCATTTAGTACACCAAAAAAACTAATTTTCACTTTGGTGGCTTTCTCCAGCTCAGTCTACAGGAGTCAGAATAATCCCAGGTGAGATTAAGCAAGAAATTGGACAAGCTGAATAAAAACAATTTGAACTGTTGAGTAAAGAGAGACTCATCAAGGCCAAATTTATACTCAGCTGTACGTTAGCACAATCCAGTTCAGGATGATCCCGACTTACTTGTTTTTGTAATTGTCAGGAGGTACTAAGTAGTGCTGCTCTGTGAGGAATGGAGTAATAGCGTTGCAGCCAGCAGTACATTTTATTGTTTATAGGTGCAAAAAAAAGGGAGTTGTCCTTTAGGTTTGCATTGCTTTTACTTTAGCAGTAGAGACTATGCCAGGATGTTGCAGGCAGAACATTTCCTCTCTGCCATCACTGAAGAAATACAGTCTGCTCAAGTAAGGCAACAACAATTGTTTCCTCAAGCTGAGTGAGTACTCCAGTTTCAAATGCATTAGATGAAATAACAGGTTAATTTATTTTAGATGAGCATCATATTGTTTATTTGAACAGGAGATGTAATTACAATGGAAAACTTAACACTAGCAGAATTTACAAAGAAGTCTTAGTCACTAAGGTGCAGTCTGTGTAGTGTGTTTGGCTTTGGTTGGACTGACTCATTCCCAAACCAGACTGTGAAGCCTTCCTCTTGGATAATATCACCCTATCCCACACCCATCAATTATTTAAAACTTCTTTCCTGGATCTTCACATCCATCCTTGCATTAAAACCTTTCCAGAAGAAGGCTAAAATCAGGTTCTAAAATTCTAAATTGTCAAGTTCAGTTTTTACTTTTAAAATTCCTTTAATAGATTCATTTGAATTTGAGACTAAATATGGTTTTCCCCAGCTTTATATCCATATGCAGAGAGGTTTTGGGAGACCATCACAATTGGAGAGAGAGGTTGGTTGTGAAAATACTCCTTAGGAAGTCTGAATTTTGCATTTCCTTCAAAGTGACTGTTCTCATCAGGAAGCTGGCCAGGGCAACTAGAGAAAAAAAATGGATAAGACAGCTTCATAGGAATTCATTTTGCTGTTTCTTTCACAGCAGTATTTCCTAACTCTTTGCTTTCGCTTCTGCTTTTTACAAAATGTTGCGTAATCAATCTTTCACATTCCACCGTGATATTGACAAAAATTGTAAACTATAAGTATAATGCATTTGACATTCTTTTGATTTCTAATTCACATGGTTAAGAGAAAACCTTAAACAATTTTAAAATAAATGTTAAAAAGTAAAACAGTCAGCAGATGACCAGGCTCCCAGAACCCCTTTTTTTCTTTAACGTCAATGTAAGAACAGGTCACACATGCAAAACATCAAATTGAAGCTCAAATTCATTTATTAAAATAATGAACTTGATCAACCACTCCCATCAGGGTTATTTGCTGAAGACAGTATATCAGACTTGTAGACATATTGGTGGAGGAACAAGTAATGAAACTTCAGTCATTTCAAATACTCTATTTATTGCCTGTGGATTCAAAAAAGGGGTTATTGGTAGTGTTTAATATAAAACAATTATAAGTCTTCCATAGATACAGGTGCGCAAAGCAGAATGCTTCAAGCAGTATTCGGCAATATCTCTCTGTATGGGATCATAGTTCTTTGCCCAAGAACTGTTTATTCATTCTGATGCAACAGCAATTAGAAGTCACCCACATAGAAACTCAGAATGCCTTGACAACAATTACACTTGCAGTAGCACTGATAACCAACAGTAACTGTGAATATTTCCTTGATGAGATTCCTAAGCCCATTTTGCCTGGATGCACTGACCTCTGGAATTAAATTCTGAGAGTTCCCTGCTACTTAACAGTTTGTGGATTATCAGACTACCTACCTTGGGCTTGAACTGAGGCAGCAGCACTCTTATCTAGTTAATGTAAGATCATAATTCTTAACTGTTGTCACGTACAAAGCACAGAATTAAAAAGAAGCCTCTTAACCACCTCAGGAAAGTTTATAATTCCAAGGAATGAGGAACAGGAAGTTATCAAAAATATGGCATTTAAACTGGTAAATTACTACGGTAGTTTGAAAGCACATAAGAATTAAAGCACTCTTCTGACATGTGCCGATCCTGGTTATATTCAGTGTCCTAGGTGGAGATAAGGGACCGGTTTTGCTTTGCTCATGAAGGAACAGGAACAGCAGGAGCACTGTGCTGGCTTCGTAGGCAGCCATAGTCTGGGAACCAAGATACAGCTGCTTGATTAGAAGTGAATAACTGAGAAATTGATATGACTTCAGTCTATCTTGCACCATGAGGTGTTATGGCATCTGACAAGACTGAAGGAAAAAATTCCATTGGGAAGACACTGTTGTGTTTGCTGTGCATTTCAGTAGAAGACATTGCCAACATCCTGCCATCCAAAATGGCCAAGATCAGAAATAGTCCAAAAGATGAGGTAATATAATACTTGATGGTGAGCAGAACTATTCATCACAAACTAGAGTTATGCTGTTCATTTATTACTGTATGTAAAGGGAGTGGGAACTTGTACAAAAGATGTATCAAGGGAGAATCAGGCCTTGGAGGCTTAGGGATTTATATTGGTAAAAACAGCACTCTGGAAGTTGTTTAATTGGCTCTTCCTGTCCATTAAATGTGTATGCTTTTTCAAGAGGGTACCAGTATCCATGTGTCTATGACTTTTTTAGAAAAAATATGAACTATCATTACTGAAAGTCTTAGTTTATCTTGAACAGTAAGCAAATATTCTGCTGTAATGTGAGAGAAACAGTTTAATATTTTACTTCCTAAATCAGTAGGAGACTTAAAAATAAATATTCAGTAGCTCTCTAATGAGTTTGTTAAACACTTTTGCCAGTTAAAACCTCAGCTAAGAAGCGATGTTCTGACACTGATGTTCGTCATAAAATATTCCCTGAATATTTTGGGAGATACTGTGTGGAGATACAGACTCCTGCCTCCAAATAGTGATGATGCCAGCTTCTTTATTTCCTACTGGTTATTTCTGCAAATGGGAATTTTCACGCCCTTCACCATACTACTGCTCATGCTCCAGAAGACATCTGATTAACATCCACAAACGTATTTCACTAGCCTCGTTTTAACTCTCTTTTAACATCTTTTGCTATGATATTACAAAAATACATGACAGTGGTGAGATCACGGGGATTTTCATGCTAATTGTGCTAACCAGTATGATTGCACACATGCACTTTTTGTCTTTCATCCAGAAGATCACTGTTATGGGGAAGGATGCTCACAGTCTTGTCCAGGGCCAAAGGATCTGACAGAGGGGATGATGGGTGGAGCCCTACACACAAAATCTTGTATTTGCAGTGGTGGGTGATTTATGTAACTCACCCTTTCCAAAGATTGGATATACTTAGTGTTATATTTGAAAAGCTTGTTCTAGTCATTAATAAACTTCATCAGTGTGTGCACTGTTAAGATTTGTTTGTATTTTGGTGAAGGTCTAAAGATATTTGAGTGGTTTTTAACAGAAACGAATGCTTTAGATTTGCAGACAGACTGACATAACATTATCTTTGACAGAAAAATTTACAAGTCAAGCAACGTAGTATGTCTTCTATAGTATTTGAGTAGGAGCTTTTTTATCAATAATGTAGCTTTGCCAAACACAGAAGTATGCTGGAGACTGTGACCTTTGGAAAATAATGTTTAGTGACATTAATCTACATCTAATAGAGGGGTTTATATCATCACTTTGGTTTATATCTGCATTATTGTAGCACATAGGCTGTCACCTGCATTTATATAATATGAGACTGATTATTCCCTATCATGCACAAAATGCAGACCTCAGGGAAGAGTTCATTTTGGACCATTTCCAGGGGTATGTGTAACATGTTACGAGCAGAGTACTGCTTTTAAGGCTATCGAGTGCAATTTGCACTCTTTCTCTTCAGTATGTCTTGTGCTTGACAAGATAATTGCCCCCCATAACACACACACATCCTAGAACACATTCATTACAAAGCCATTGTATTGACATATAGATACAGATATCGGCGACGGAATGTAGTTGATATTCTTTATACAGTATGATATATGTGGAATATATCTTCATAAGTAAAATAGAAGTTAGCGATTGTAATAAACTGAAGATGAAGAAACAGAATTAAGAGCCTTGCATGTGTAAGTGTTCCACTTGTCAGAGAAAACAGAATGCTCTATTTCACATAAATAACTTCAAAGAGGTGGTGGTAATCAGAGTTTATTTTTTATTGTGAAGTTTCTTAGAAGTTTGTGAGTATTCTAGATTTCAGACTATTGTGTACCTATATTACCTATGCATATATATGTACATATACGTGCTTTGAGTGTCTACCTTTCTGGAACATAATATATACATACTGGAATATCTTACTGAGTAGTTTATTGTTTGTTATTATTACAATTGTATACATTAGCTATATAGAGAATTTACAACAAAATATAAAAAGTAATCTGAATATTTGTAAGTTACAAATGATATATCAGCCTCATTACTGAGCCTCAGTTCAACACACTTTAGAAAATAAGCAAAAATTAATTTTAAATTAATTTTGTTAATTTGTTTCACATAAATTGGTAGGGAGACTAAGTTTGCACTAGGATTATGTTATTATAAGATATTATTTGTTATATTTACTCTTTTGCTTTTACAGTTACTTGATGACTTTTGTTCTTTCTTTTGGGAGAGATTATAGTCCATATGTTTATGACTCACTAGCAAAAAAATGGGCTAGATGTCTCATATTGGACCTTTCTGTCCTTTATTCTGAAAATTCTACGCAGGTCTTCACTTTCAAAGCACCTAACAGAGGTTGCTGGTCCTTTGATATGGTTGTACATAACTTAAACATTGTTAAAATGTGATAGAAGATCAGCTGTGTTGTGTTGTACTTCCTGTCTATTTCTTAAGCTATAGTTTTTATTGAGTGATATAATCAAAGAAGATCCCATTATAGCAGCATCTAGATCTCGCATTCCAGTTTGGTGAGAGCAGTATATATGACAAATAACAGGGCAAAGCTGGTCATGCAGAAAGCAATCGTTCCCTTTAACCTCTGTGATGAATCGTGTTAGGTAAGCTGTGACCCACTCTTCCTTTGGAAAGCAGTTTGCTTATAGCCATTCATGACAGTAACAGTATATCCTGTGGGAAACATTATTTTACGTTATTTCCACAAAAGTAGGTTCAAATAATGTGAAATAAACATATATCAAACAGAATGCTACATGGTATTGTTCCACTGAAACTCATATTGTGCAATTCTGAATGTGGATGGAAAGAAACCTTTCTTCAAAAAGGGCTGTATTTGCCTGTGAGATGAACAGTATTCCTCTGTTTGGCAGTTATAGGAATTATACTTTTGCTCAGTGGCCTTGATTTGTAGCTGCAGCTAAAAGCAGCTCTGTTCAGTGAAGGTCATTTTTGTTCTCTCCTAAACCTAATACAACATGTAGGAAATCAGTGACCCAACATACTCAACAAAATTTGTTTTATAGTGAGGAGTTCCCAGCCAAGCAACCTTTATTCAGGCCTTGCATTTGCAACACCAGCTGTAACAACAATGAGCAAGTGTGTTCAGACACCATTCTGCTCGCTTAGTGCTACTGAGTGACAAGACCATGGTGAACGATAGAGGGTTTCGAGGTTGCATTACATCAGTCCAGCCAAAAAAGTCTGGCTAAGCACAAAGTGAAAGTGAAAGATTGATGTTCTGGTGCAGTGACTCAGTGTTCTGTTCTTTTCGCTTAAGTCCATATATAAAATACAGAGCAATGGAAACTTGGGGAGGGAAGAATATGTTTCTTACATTAACGATAAAGTCCATGTTTAAAGTGACAGCTTTACAAAGACAAAGAATATTTAAACATTTTTGTTTTCAACACTGGCATCTTTAAATAGCTGTTTCTTTTGAACGATACCCTAAAACTACACCATTTTTCTGACTGTTTATGTTGCTGAAGTTACTGCTCTGCTTCCTACATATGCAATCAGGGGAATTCTCCATCACACCCTCTTTGTGCTGGGCCTTCAGTTGATTTTCAGAGAGGCTGTGTTTTTTCTTCAGATTTGAAATTTACTCATTCTAGCCATAAGTCCTTTTCAGTCTATCACTAATGTGTCTTTCCTAACCAGGAAAGTAATTTTTGATGCATTAAATATTGATGCATATATTTAAAATTATATTTTTACAGAAATGCGAGTCTATGATAACTCCAGTGAAGTTGGGTTTGCATGAAAATAACTGAGAGTTCACACACACATGTAAGTGACATGTAGAGTTTTACATGCACAGACTATTGATGTGTATTAACTGTCTACTTGTGTGCACTTAAATTGTTAAATCAGCCTAGGAAGGACAAGGTCCCAGAGCACTTTCTTAGTGAAATTTGGGGCATGTGAGGAACATTGACTAGGTTTTTATTTTGCTAGCTAGAGTATTTCTCAGAATACAAAATGCGTTGCAGATCTATCCTGACAACAAAGATCTGGGAATATACAAATAGTTCAGTACTATGCATTTAATTTGCGTGTTCAGTAGTTTTTCGTGGGACCAGTTAGATGTAAAACTGGACAGTAACATGGCAAAGGTAGCTGAATTGCATGTGCAAATTGCAGTAATTATAATTATACATGAAAATTAAGACTATGCTACAAATTTCTTTTTGTACATGTAGATGCATGCATGAAGTTTAGAAAATCAGTCCAGAAAATATAAAGCACAAATGAACCACATGGATCAGTAAGCAAACAGCCTGAAAATTCTGCTGTGTATGATGTCATCCCTTTGCTGTAGGTCAGAAATAGCTTCATGCTGTTAATTATAGGTATTTATCATAGTTCATATGATTTTGTGGGGCCTTGTCAGTGATCAAAGGTGGTTCTTTGGACACCTGTCATCAAGTGAGTTAGTAATTGTAGAATAGCTTATTTACTGAATCTAATATGCTGTTAAATAGACTTATTTTCCCCTTTTCAGCAGTTAATGTTGTTGATAAAAGGACAGTTCTGTTTTAGTAAAGTTGATTTGTTGCAGTCAGGTACAATAATTATGTACTCTTATGTATACTATATGTTTGCGCATTAACACATGAAAGTTATATTACAGCAACTTTAAAAGTCTATCTTACACTGGTAATAGGCAGGGAGATATTAATTAAGGTGAAATGGCCTGTGGAAACTTAATTTTAAAATGAATAACAAATATAACAGAAAAATAAGACAGTGAAATCACTATCATACGTTTACAGTGTGCCCAGACTGCTTCTTGAAATTATTGTAAAAACATAAGCTGGAAATTTAGACCTCAGACAAAAATGCTGCATTTGAGAGATGAGGACTGCGTTTATAAATCATAATGAACATATGGAATACAAAAATAGAGACGGATTTGAACTGGAAGTGAAGTAAATAGTGCTACTATTAGATTGTATTACAGGTGGGAACTTTTTTTGCCCTGCTTCTCTCAGCCTGGAAGTACTTTTGTTCTAACCTTGCACCTGGATTCAACCTACTTTCTTTGAATCCACTTGCATTCTGCCTGGGAAAACCATTTATGTAAAGAATGACCTCTCTTCGGGTTTTGCAGCTTGTTTGTGGTGTAGATGAGTGTGCCAGTTCAGAGCCTCTGTTCAGTGTTGACTAAGACCTTGAAGAGTTCTTCAGCCCCACTAGGCCACAGAAGAGCCTATTGAGACTGTCAGCCTTTTTTCCTGCCAGCTACTTTTTTTATTAGGCTGATAAACTCCTGAATTGTTGAAAAGCAGCTGCTCTGAGGAGGATTTAGCTAATTCTCAGGGCACTTCTGGGTGTGTGGGAGATATATTTACGTCTGGACTATGAAGGTCCCTTGCATTGTTAGACCTAGGTGACCTCTTTCTAGATCAAAAAGAGGTTGCTGGAATGCAATTAAAATGCAGTGTTACTTTCTTGTAAAGCCCCAGTAACCCAATCAACAGTTCTCTTTCCCCACCTTTTTGTCAGTTTCTCTGCACTTTCAGATTTTATTCCTATTTCAAGTTTTGTCTGTGTCATAATTTGGTTTTACCTTATCAGAAAATGCCTCAGACAGTATTATTAAAACTCTCCTTAAAAAAAAAAAAGAAAGAAAGAAAAAAGTGTCCTGTCTTTTAACAGCCAGTTCTGCATAGGTTCAAGCTATTAATTTTCACATATTGCTCAAGTAAGCAGAACTATGTGCATTTGATTTTTTCCCTAATAATCTCAGATGTAGTTTTGTTGTAATGTAGTACACAATTCATATTGATTAACATGTCTGAGATATGCATTTTATAGACACATTCCAAAGTGAAGCATGAAATCGAACTGTAAATAATTACATTTTTAAAAAGGGTGGTTTTTTTCAGTTGTGTGGCAAAATTTGTACTTACTGAAACAAAGGTTTGATTAAAACTAAAAACAAATTTACATTTGTAGGAGTTTCAGCACTCTTGTTTGCAATTTGTTATATGCCTTTACCTGGCATGCTATTTCACCCTTCATGACACACATCAATACCTTCTTTATGTCTGGCTATTACCACTCATTTAAAAATCTATTTTACATGATTCTTTCAGCCAAAAATGGACCATAATGACATAGAATAGAGCCTGTGCTTCATAAATTCTCCAGGAATCAATACTTTGGCTGGGAATTTGTCAGTCTCACAAAGCTATGCATCATTAAACTTTACTATTATTACAGTGGACTCTGCTTCAAAGTTCACTACCTAGCTGATATTGGATGAACCCATTTAAACCAAGGAAAAGATATGAGACACAAATGCTTCTGTACTGACATGTATTTATCCAGATAATGTTTAATTTATGAAATATAAGTAGCTCTTAAACTGCTTATTGGTTTATGGGCAAAGTTCAGCAATATCATCATTAAAGATTATATGCTGATTACAAGTTATTGGCAAATGACTTTAAACTGAATCCATTCAGATTATTTCAAATATGACTTATTCTGCCCATAGGATCTTCTACATTAATCACACAACAATGAATTTGTAAGCACAAACATCCATTTGAATTCAGAACCCATATCCAGCCAAACCACATTAGCAGGAGTTTTTATTGCTATTATATATAAACAGCTTTTTGTCACTGTACCTATTCGTAATATGGGGTTTCTTAGTAAAAATATAGGTATTTGTGCAAACAAAAGTATTTGTTACACACTATTGATCATGTGGTATGCATCAGTATTTTGTGTGAAATATTTTAGCTCCCTTACTGAAGAGTGAGGATTTTTACATGGCTCCCAGACAGAATAATGAATAAACAGTGAAATTCAGGAATTTATGGATGACACTCAGGAGGAGAACTGTTTATTTCTGCTACTCAGGATGAATCTTGAATACTGAAAACATATGCCCAAATCAGGATTAGCTTATAGAAGGGTTATAAGCGGAATAAAAGCTAAATTCATAAAAAGATTATTTGTATGCAATAAATGAAACAGGCTGTGTATACTGTCTGCCTCACACATTTGTTTGATTGACCAGCTCCTGGATTTGAGAGCTATCAGACCCCTTTGGGTAGCCTTCTCTGCTCTTCCGTAGTGCTCCTGACCATGGGCCAAATAACAGTCTGCTCAGATGAGAGTACTCGTGCTGACACCCATGGACATCACACTGTACCCATCGTGTGTGAGTACTTGAGAAGATACTTAGAATCAGGATTAACCAAGTATTTTCTCAAGTACAAGGATCACGATTAACTGAATTGGTTCAAGGGGCTCTTGGTTCTTCCTGCATCAAAGAAACATGGACGCATGCAAGGCTCCAGTGAAATCACAAGCTTCTAAAAATGCAAGTATTTTTGTTAGTCCCATGAGAAGTCACCTGCAAAAAGATAAAGGACAAAATCAATGGTTTGTTGGCAGGCACACACACAGGCACATGCCCTCTCTATCCTCTCCTTGGGGTTGCCACACCTGCCTGTCTGCTGTCTCAGCATCATCTCTCACACTCAGGAGATCAAAAAAAGGAGAAAACAAAAAGGGTCATTAGTTAAGAGGCGCAGGTGTGAAGAGACTTTCTAAACCATAGACTTTATGCACCTGCTCTGGGGAGCATTGCTGGGAATTGGGACAGGTGTACTAACCTCCAAGCCTTGCAAGTCTTGCAGGGATTACTGGCTATGGACACTGAACGTTGTGTGCATACAGGAGAAAATGCTGGTCTCACTGCATCTTTGTGTTGTGATCCAGTGCATTCACAATCCAGGGCAAATTATGGTACTGTGATCCCTTGCACAGCTGTCAATGAGCTGCAAAATGAGCTCTTGTTTAAAGCTAGAACAAATTCTGCATGTCTCAGATCAGCTATAAAGCTTGCTTTTAAAAAAATGCGTTCCTGCTTTGATTATCCTATCCATTTCTCTTCTTCTAAGTCTTAAATACTGAAAAGAACAAAAATACACATGAGTAGGCTGGAATATTGCACTTAAGTTTACCATGCTTCCCTTCAGTTGTTTTTTTAACAGGTATTGGTTTCCTCTTACATACTTTTTCCAGAGTAGATTGGGTTACTGGGTTGTCTGCTTATGTTTTGATAGCATCTTAAAGGTATCCACAAGATCAGGTTTATCATTCTAGGCCCAAGTTTATATGAGGATTTAGTCAGGTGCCAAAGTAACTGTGCGGAAATCAATGTTCCAATAGCACAGTGCTAAAGATGCTGTTTGGAAATCATTAATGCCCCACCAAAACCTACAGTGTTAGCACTTCATTTGAAGTGTTCTCACAGCTGAAAACCAGACATATCTCTGATCTCTCATGCACGCACTCTCTTTGTATATATCTGTACACACAAAATGTCCATTATATAGGTTTCTGATCACAGAGGAGAATACTTGAACTAAATGTAATTAATATGGTGGAAGTTGAAAGTAAAACAGTAGAGAATGATACAAAAAGAGGATGACTTACAAAACAGGGGTACACACGGCATGGCTGATAGAAGATCCCTAAGGTTTTAGAGAAACTATTCAGCTTTTCATTAGTATTGAGCGCTTCCTCAGGGACGCCAGCTACATGGAACTGGAAAGATAAACTTACCCTTTCACACACAATCCCATTCAAAACCTTTCACAGTATTTCCACGTCAGACGATATGACAAAGATGCAACTGCTGTCTTCATTATTGTCTTAGTATTATTTCATTTATAAGACATACTTACATGCCTGGCTTTTCACAGATAAAAGGCAATCCAAGGCCTCTATCCTTGGCATCTCACAATCTAATCTAATCAGCACAAATAACCTCTGAAGCAAAGCCACTATAAACATATGTATATCTCTGCGGAAAAAAAAGTGTGAGAACAAAAGAAAGGTTCTCTAGGAAATGTTTTTTTGTTTGATTTTTGTTAGCCTAATTGCTTTAGTAATACTGGCCTGTTAAACAGAAAAGAGTGGCAGCGGGCTGTTCTTAAGCAATAATGAGAAGTGGGAAGGGAAGATAAAGAAAACTGAAGGAAGAAAATGAGGAGTTGAAGGAGGGGGAATGAGGTCATTGGATGCACTAGGGAAATGTGGAAAGGGGTTGACTGCTTGAGGCGGAGGCAGCAGCCTGGAAGAAAGTATGAAGTTGCAAAGAGACAAAAGGAGCACAGCACAGGGCAGAGTCTGCAGAGTGAACGTGGAGTGTCTAGGGAAGCAATAGGAAGCCAGAAAGGAGATGTACATAGATTAGAGTCATTACACGGATGCCTGAATGTGAAGAGCAAAAATCACTGGTTGTTTTAAAGAAACAGAAAGGTGTTCTGTAAGGTAAGTGCTGACGTTTTGAGCTGAGAGTGCAAGAAAAGGCTTTGCTAGCTTGAGATAAGTGGAAGTTTGTGGGACAGCTTCTTTCTCCGAAGCACCTGTATAAATGGTGCACATCTATTGCTACAGGCTCTAGGTTGAAACAGCAGATGTGTCTTTGCATCAGCCTTTTGAGTCTAAGACGCTTTGTGACACATGCTGAATCTACATTGGGCCAAGCCAAAAGAAACATCCCTGCTGTCCCTCCCATAGCCTACTCATTCATTTGGTCCCTAGCTGCCTAAGAGATGTGACCTTTCAAACCTACTGTGAAGGTCATCTTTTTATGCATGAAGTACAATCCTGACCCATTTGAACAATAATAGTAGTGTTCCCAAAGATGTGGTGAAACTAAAGTTTCATCTAGGCCATCAGTGGCTACCAGCAATCCCAGTGTTTTAAAGTGTTTTTTCTTTAATGCAACCACATAGGGGATGCTGATATACTTCTCATTGACTCCAGCATGTCTATTTTTCGCTTTCTGCATCTATTGAAGTAGGCACTCCTACCAATGTTGCTTTAGTCTTTCAAAGTTCAGAATTAGGAGTGATTTTTTAACTGTCTGCCTAATCTGGTGTGGTGACATTTGAGGAACATCTAGTATATTTTGAGCAAATATATTCTTACAGGAAGTTCCTGTGGGACTGTATGAAGAATGATTTTTGTATAGAATTTTCTCTATTAAATGCTCTACTGTGTTTTTAAAATTCCATCTATTTGATATAACTCTTGATTTTATTTTATAGGATTTTAGACTGATTTCTTCTCAATTATACTTACTGTCCTTACAGCCTTATTTTCTTCTGCAAGATACTTGTCTTTTAGGATTTAGGCACCTGTTTTTATGATAAACCAAATTCTCTTTGCTTTTTATTTTGTGTTCAATGCACTGGCAAAACTTTTAGAGGGAGTTATAGATACTGCTTTCTTTATGCAAACAGCTCAGAATTTATAAATCCTTTTTGAAATGTCATTCAGTAAATAAGTAATTTTTTTTCTCTGAAATTCATTAAGAGTAAATGGTTAGTGGGAACAGTTCCTTCTCTAAATCCATAGTGCTTGAAGTCCTTTTTATGTTGCCTTTATCATCCTTGTAGAGTTCAACGATTACATATTTGACTTCAATTTACAAAAGCTTACCACTGGGGTAAAGGTAATATATTTGGTATTTTGATATAATCTATTTTGTGAGCGCTACTGTCAATATCTATAAACTTCTCTCAATACACCACACGAATGTTAACATTCTCCTTTTGACTATTATTACCTCTAAAGCAGCAAGGATGTTTAGGAGGGAAGAGGGAGAGGGATGTTTTGGATGATTTGCCAGTTACAACTCAGGGGACTACAGATGCGACTAGTCTTATTTTTATATTTATTGTAAAATTAAATGTTGACATAAGGTCTGAGAGATTTGCATGAATACAACAACATCATTATTAAACAGCTGGGATCCTTGAATTTTTCAAAACTAATTCCAGGGGAAAAAAATGAGAGCAGAGCTCATGCGATAGTGTGTAATGAATAGTGCCTCTTGTTTTCTCAAGAAATTATTCTGCACTCTTGAAAAATTATTGGCAGTGGTGATTTTAGTGCTTCTTCCATTTAATACTTTTTGCGTTATTCACATGAAGTCTGTAAAGCCATGTAACATGCACACTGATATCCTTTTTGCTATACCAGGTGCCAATTTTATTGCAGAATATAAATGTGTGATATGCAGAGGACCATTTTTCTGCTCAGACAATAATAAGATATGTTTGTGTTGTCTTAAATAGTGTTGGTTGTATTAAAACATCTGGTTACAGAGAAGGCTTGTATTAAGCAAAGGGTTATGTCCATCTCTCCTGGCGTATTCAGGACACAAGGTCAAATTTTGCATTAAATGGGTGAATGAAGGGTGAGACGTCAAAGACAGGTGTCCCTGGCTGTGCTGTCAAATATTTAAAACCTAACATCTGCTGGAAAACTCCAGCCAAACCCAGTAATGAACCAGAGCTGTGTAGTTAGTCTATGTGCTAATTCCTTCCCCACATAGCTGGTGTGTCTTTTATACATCAGTCCATAACCTTAACTGCCCTCCTCTGGTGGAAGCACTGGGCCTTGGGGAGTTGCAATGCAAAGAGCTTTTGCTCTCCATAAAGGGGGAGGTTCTCCCCAAAGGCCCAGCACTCTCGCTGGTTTAAGTAGAGCTGCATCAGCTGGCAGCTTTGTGGTCCATATACTCACCACAATAAGTGACTGTGCATGAGCAAGCACGTATATGTTAAAAGCATGTACACTCATTGACTGAAATTCAGAAAGTCTAGTAAACATCCTGTCATCTAGACTGCAGATAATATATAATTATCCTTTTTATACTACTGCATGCCACCTAAATTGTGGTTGCATCAGTGTAGGTAGTTTCATTAACTCCTGAAAGAGTCCTGTTGAATCCCTTCCTTTTTCATTAAGTGGGCCACTGAAGGGTCAGTATAAGTGAGAAGCCCAAGACAGGTGCTACTAACTGTGGAGTCAGCTGTTAGAAATTGAAACTCCTCTGTCCTTCCTGGAGCAGCGAGGCAGATGGATGTTCACAGCTGTTCCTAATGCTGTCAAACACTCTTACCACAGGCACACACCTTATTCAGTAAGTGCTGCATACAGAATGTGGATAATAAATGGTTCTGCTTGTCAGTAAGACATCTTTAGCTAACGTTAGTAGCCATGTTTCCAAATTTCTATAACGAAAGATTTGTCAAAGATTTGCAGACAAGTTTGCTTCAAGCCCTTTCTCAATTTTCAAACCTACGTTTCTTCTCAGTTTACTAAAATGGCAAAGGATGCCAAATTGCTATTCAAAAATCCCGAAGGACCGACAAGAAGCAGTCTATATAATTTTTTTTCTGTCTGTCTGTTGTCAGTCTTTCTTTCAAGCATGGAGTTTCAGCGTTAACATTTGGAAAGCAAGGTCTCCTCATCACAGCTTGCTGGATTCCAATGAAGACTTTGCAACTTGTCAGTAAATCTTCCAAAGTGTTGGAGGCAAGAAGCACAATGCATCAACATATTTCCAAATTTCATTCACTCCCATCTTTGCAGTTCTTAGGAAAATGGAAATTATGTCCAAATTCTTGTCATATCCCTTTACACCTATTCTGTATGTCTTGTAATGCCGCTTATTTAGCCAAGTAAGGGAACAAAAGCTAATGCTGCTCACTCACTTCCTAGTTCCAGCTGTCCGAACTAAAGGCTGTACACTGAGCGAGTCTATTTCCTCACATCCATTTCTTCTTTATGTGTAACTGGGTAGAAAGAAGGAAGGACAAGCCTGGCCTTCGTACCAGCACTCTTCTCCCTCCCCCAGATAGGCCCTGTTCTTCTACAGCTGATTAGAACAGCTAGCAAGCCAGATGAGGGGAAAAAACTGATTTTCACCACTGCAAGAATGTAGCTTTTGTGGAGGAAAGAGAGGAAAAGTGAAGAATGATTTATTTCTTTGCAATGGAAAAGTTTCATTACTATGTCAATTACAGAACTAGAAGAGACCACTGTAATATCCTATGTAACACAGACCGTAGACTGTCCCTGAACTGATCCCTCCTTAACTGCACCAAATCTTTCAGAAACCTGTGATCTTTTATTTTTAAAATTCCAGTCTTGGAAAATACACCACTATTACATGTTATGCCTTATTCATGACTACACTGAAAAGTTCGGTCTTGCTTTTAGGGTCTAGGAGACATATTTATCCCCCTTAGTGGTACAGAGAGCCTTTAATAAAGCAAATGCTTTTCCTCCACTGAGCAGAAGGAAAAAAGGAATGACTGGAAAAGGCCTTAGTGAATTGGGGCACGGTTCTAGGGAGGTCTCCAAGCTTCAGTAAGCAGAGCTGAGGAAAGCTGGGACAAGGTTGATCTAATGAGTGCATCATGACCCAATGAATCAATTGGTCATTCCAGCTGTGCTTTGCCTCTCCAGCTTATTTGAACTGATTTGTTCTGCCAGTTTATTGGTACAACTGAGTGATTTTCAGAACCCATCCTTGTTGTATAGACTCTCCACAATTTCTCCCTAATTATGTCATTGCTACAGTCATCTTTATAGTTTTAGCCCCAGCACGACTGTGTTCATCCCCTTTCCTATTGTGCAAAGTGGTTAGGCCCCTATTCATAGCAATTTGCATCACTGATTGTAAAACTGGAGGGTCTAAGTTAAAGACCAAGCTGTATTTTACTGAGGATGGTACTTAACAAGTCACAATCTTTTGAGTGCTGATAGTCTGCCTCTGTTCAGCAAATCTTCTGGATAAGACACCCACAGTAGAAATGAACTTTCTTAATGGGAAAGAATTTTAGAACATTTCATCGTAAACAACAGTTTGGTATGCCCTTGAAATATGCGGAAATAGCAAGGATGTATAACACAGAAAGACCTTGCTGTGGGAATCCTTAAACTTAGGCTGAGCTAACCTGTGAGTTCAGATGTATATGCCAATCATTTGAGCTAGCTGTGCAGTATAAACATCCTGGGAATTAAAGTACAAGTGCTAAGGCACATCCCAGTCTTTTTCTGCAGGCTTCAGTTTCCACTGAATTCCAGTAAAACTGTAAGATTTTGTTATGGCCACATGCTTATTGAAAGCTAAAAAAACTAATCTGTCTTATAAAAAAAAAAGTCAGACTGATAGCAACGTGTCATAAAAGACATAAAAGCAACTAAAATCTAAACTCAAGATGAAAATTAAAATTAATGTCATCTTTGGCTCTTTGAACATCCTTGCTGGAAAACTAAAGCAAAGAGATTTTTGAAGTTTGAGGGTCCGATCTTGCATTCTTTCAGGGGGGGAGGATGTTTCATACTCAGGCATCTTCTGGAAATTCACTATGAATCTTCTTACATAATTTCACAGGATTTGATACCTCGGGACTAAATCACCACATCATAAAATTCAGGATTGTTTTAAAACCTTGTAAAGGGTTTCTGCACCTTTTTAAGAGCCACTTACACCATTTCTTACATGTGCATTAATGTGAACTGTGACTGTCCCCATGAAATTAATTTTACTTAGTGTATACGAAGTAGAGAATATTGAAGCAGAAATAGTTTTTTGATTCTTAATACGTACCAGTACAGTTCTAAAGATAATAGGATTATTCAAAATGTTAATTACTCTAATTTGCTCCAGTCTGATAAGAACTAAAGTTAGGTATTGCTTCTCTCTCTTTCCCAGAAATGGCACCACTAAGTGTGTCTCTGAACTTTTAAACATAAATATTTTATTGTTAGGATTTGTAAAAGTACTGCTTTTTACAAGGTAAATGGTGCCACTGAAAAGAGGATATCTTGTCTGAGTTCACGCAGAGTGAAGAAAAAGGCAGAGAAAGGCAAGTTAAATGATTGATTTTCAAATCCTCTTTCAACGTCCAAAACTACCCAAGTCCAACTCACATTGACAGTCAGTGATATTATTTAAATTTTATTCAAAATGTTTAAACTTAGGTTTTTAAGGTAAACACCTGAACCCATACTTAAGCATCTGAAAAACAAAAAGGTGATTTGACTGCCTAAGTACAAAATTTTTCAGTCTCCTTTAACTTAAAATCAGCACTGTGAAAAGTAGTCTTGTTTTGTTTCAGTGCTAGGATGTGGACTACATTTAAATTTGGTCCTTGAGTTTGGACTTGGCTCCTACAGCATACTCTTCTCTTACTGTTTGAGCTTCTTGCAGCTTCATAGTATTAAAATAAAAGGAGTTGATGAGATAATAAAAATTCCAGTTAGGCAAAATTTTTAAATTATCAGTTTTATTTGGTTTGATATGCAGTTCTGTCTTTTGATTGTAGGAGGAGTTAGAGATCTATCACTCACTAAAAACATTTTTGTTCAAGCATGATCAATTGTTCCTGGAAGTGAGGAATTGTTTACATGCAAAAAAGACTACCACATGAATTGTAGGAGGATGCTGCAGGTTACTGACATTCCTTCAAAACTTTCAGAAGCTTTATTTTTTTAAGAGCTGATTAACATGGAAATTAAAATCTTTTTTGTCTTCATCTGGCAGATATACAACTTTTTTCTCTCCCCCCCGCCATGACTGAGGTGGGTTGTACCTCCATGTCTGTGGCAATTACTGTGGGAGCACATGCTACACCAGCTGATGCTAATGAGAGAGAAGGCAGGAGGTTTAAGGAAGGAGAGTCATTTAAGCCTCTTTTACCTATGAAAGCTATGTTTGCAAATGTATCAGCAATGTAAACTTTTCCATATTTCACTCTTTACGTACTTCAAATTTGGCCATTTCATCTAAAAAAATCACTGCTAAAGGTGCAGAGTAATTAATTTTTGACCTTTTAGAAGACTACAAATAATTCTAATTGTGTGATGGTTGTTTTTATGGTGGGAACACTTATTTCCTGAAGTTGGATTTTGATTGACAAACTCCATTTCATGTTAAAATATCACATAGCCATCAGGTGGTTAAAAGCTTTCAGCTGTTTCTAGCCGTGCCTGGATTTGAACCAGTGACCTAAAGGCAAAAAGCTTTGTATCTCATTAGCAAAACCCTCAGCTATGCTGTGCACCCATTCAATTCAATTCAGTTCAATTTAAATGAAAAAATTTAGCTGTGATATGAAACATAAGAGAAGTATTTTACATTTAATTTTCTGCGTGTGTGTTTTTTTTAAACATTGGTAGATGGAGAGAGTTTCAAAAGGGAGATGATTTTAAAAAAAACCAAAACATGTAGCCACTGCCATGACTGCTTAAACGTCAGAAAACTCTAATCTAAGCAGTGTTATTTCCTGCTGTGACTAAAGAAAAAGCAGAAAAAAGCAACTTTGCTTCTTTGCTGTTCTAACATATTTCTAATAATAATGATCATTGTCTTTGAACTCTCCCAACCTTACTCTGCTCTCCTTTGCTAAAGCCATTAAAATGATTAGAACTTCAAGCAGGGTTACAGTGTTAAAATGCTTGACTTTTCCCTTTCTCCAAACAGAACAGGCTGGTTTTAAACATTGCACACATCACAGTAATCCAGCCTAACTCTTCTATCAGTCTGGCTAAATTTCTTCAACAGATTTGCCCAAAACTGTGTTAAAAAACATAAATCACTGGATTAAACTTGTAGAGAATGATGAAAGCTGAATTCATGTATATACATGTGGTGTTACAAATGGACTCTTTTATTATTTAACCTGAATGAAAGCAGTAAATTTGAAACAGGTTTAACTGATGATATTGGTAATCCAAAACAACAGATTTCTTGAATGTTGTTGAATGAACATTGGTTTTGTTGAGTAATCTCTCAGATTAAAGAAGGGACAGATAACTCAAACAGTCTGTTGAGATTCATATAGTTTTCCTGTTTAAGTTTTGCTCTGAATGAAAACTATAGTGGTCATTACATTTTTTAGTTATTAATAAATAGAATACTTGCTTTAAATACCTATTAAAAGTCTAGAAAGCCCGTTTTAATGCTCTCCAGAACAGACATTCTCAAGAGCTGAGAACCTTTTCATTGAAGTTAGCTTAGCTCCATTTAAATGTGGAATTTAAATTCAGATTGGTAATTCTGGGGAGTCTTTACAGACTGTGTTAATTCCCCCCTTGGACTGTAGGGAACATGATTCTCCTATAATTTATTCTGTCCTATAATTTAGGAAGCCCTTTCCTGGCAATTATGTGAAAGCAATATTTAGCTGCAGGGAACCTTTATGGTGATTTGAATTTTCTAGATGAGAAGGATTTGAGCATAAGCAATTGTGGGTGTGTGCTGACACAAGCATCATTACTACCTTTGTCTCCATTTGATAATGATGGAACATGTAATACAAATACATGGCAACAATACGCTAATCAAGAATATTTCACCAATGGGAAAAAAAATTATACTGAAGAATGAATTATTATCTCAACAGATTACTGAGATAACCAAGCTGGACTGAAACACTCAAACTGAAAACTTTGAAAAATAATGGTTAAGACTTGCCCTTGCTGAAATCGGTGAAACAGAAAGTCAGAAGGAACATTTGCAAGGACTGCAGTACAGCTAGGAGTCTTCCGAGTCTTCTACATGGGTGTAATTTGAAAGGGAGGAGAACAGATTTAGAATCAGCCCTATGGAAGTTGATTTTGTTAAGGAGCTGTTTTGACATTCTTATCCTTCTTTGTCATGTTTGGGTTTTTTAATGAGATACACAATACCGTGCTTCTGGTTTTATATTTTAAACAACCCACTTGGCTCTCGCATCTAAAAAGATAGGTTGGTATGTAATCTGTGAAAAGAGCAAGGCAGATTGATTACTAGTAAAGTGCACATGGATATGTACACGTATTCAGGCACACTGCAGGGAAATCAGGAAAAGGAACTGCAAACAGAGTTGATGCATTGAGCTTTTAATAAGTATTGCATCACATACTTTATGTATTACCTTAGAATAATGTTCTGCACATAGTCATTCCTGTGCTTCTCATCAAATGTCATTGATGTGTATATTTAACACATTTGGTTATTTAGAGGTATGCTTATTTGACAGCGAAAAAAAAATCACTCAACTACATTTTTCTCCAATACCAATTCAGCAAGATATTTAATCGTCTGCTTAATTTAAAATATCCACATTGTCTTATCTAGAACAATGAGAATCCTCACATGGTTTAAGTTAGGCAGGTGCTTAAACATCTTCATGAGCTCAGTGATAACTATGTAACTATGGCACAATATTTCCAATGTCATAGACGTTCCTTAAATTTTACTTGCCTGTCACTAGGAGTAAAATTTGCCCCATGCTGCTTTTTCTCCTGCTGTGTATGTTTTAATTCCTGAACCACACTCTCCACATTAAATATTTCTCTATGACAATTCCAGTAACATTTTCTAATCACAAAATAATATTTACCATCTTCCCCCATGCGGTTTTCAGAACAGAGGGAGCTGCTGCAGTTCTGTAGAGGTCATGAACCTGCTTGATGAAGCACAGATGAATATAAAGTATTCTACTGAGCTTAACAGGCTTTATTAATGTGCAGATCCAATACACATTTTTATTTAAATTCATCTAAAGGCTAAAGGACACGTTTTTCAATTGTTATTTTGCATTTGGTTTTGTGAGATTAGTTTTGCATGTTTTTAAAGAAGAAGTGTGATTAGATATCTACAAATTACTTTCCGCTAATTATAGTCACTGCACCTCATAGTGCTTTTGGACTTTTAAGGGAAGAATCAACTAGCAATTTAATTTGAAACAGATTTGCACAAAATTCTCTGCTTCTTGCCCCTAATCCATACATTCAATCTCAGTTTTGACTAAGACCTGAACTTTACACTTCTTTTTCTTTGAAAGATCAAAGATAATTCTTTGAATATAATTTTTTCCCTTATTTTCTACTTCTCATCCTCTAATAGAGTTCTGTCCATAAACAGGAATATTTTCCCGCATTGCCATTGGGGAAAACATTTTCAAAGGGTCTAAGTCAGTTTGTCTGAGCCTTAGTCATTTTCATACTTGAAGTGTGAGTGGTTTTTTAAAGGTACTTAAGTAACTAAAGATCTAGAGAAGTGATCGTTGAGATTTTTTGTAAAGATATGTTGATTTCAGTGAAAGACAAATGCCTTAATTCAAGTGGATAGTTCTGTAAATTCTCATATTATATGTACCTTTAAGCACCTAAGCCTTTGGCATTGAAGTCTTTGGCACACATTTCCTTTGCAGTACAACTGCTGTGTGAGATGTTATCATCTTCCACTGTTTCCCCACTGCTGGAGATTGCTGCTCCCACTGGAGAGCAGGCAGGTTGGGGGACACACCCACATCTCAGTCATGTCAGTAAGGAGTCTGAGGGCTTTACTTTAAACTGCTGACCAAGGTGCCTTTAATCTAAGCTTTGAGACTTTGCATTTAAGCAGCTGAGAAGCACGTATGCATTCCATTCCCCGTACTCAGCAGAGGGGCAAAGCAGATAGTGGGAGAAGGTATCTGGCAATTTTCTGCAATTACATTTGCTGCAGCCTATTGGTAAATGCCCTTAGTCATCTGAATTCCTATTTTCAAAAATATCCTAGGCATTCCTAAGGGATTGGCTCTTCTTAACATATTTAGGTGCTGAAATTATAGCAGGTCGTTGCCAAGGAGTGGCATGTTACAGATCGTACCGGTAAAAACACAGCTGAATAGGCTTTAGCTGCCATTTCTCTCCTAGTGTTCAATCTTAGAAAGAAATGGAGCACTGCTTCCTGAAAAGTCGTAGTGAGATGCCCACTGAGTAACTCTGCAGATGCCAACCCTGCCATCTGGCACAGCCCCACACACTGCATGCCAGCAATATATCCCAGGCACAAGCTAAAATGAATTGCATACAGCATTCCAGTGCTCCTTTTATTTATCAGTGGAGAAAAGATATGTGTGCCAATTAGGATTAAGCTGTTGTTTCTATAATATAAAGGAGCCAGCCAAAACAGCAGAACTTCTGCTCTATAACCAGAGCCATTTCCTGAAACTGAAGCTTCAGCTGCTCACCAGCTCCACCAGTCCATTTTTCTGATGCCCTGATAGGGGCAAACTGACATTCATTTAGCTTGCCCCCATTGCCTTCTCATTTGTGCAGAATCTATTGCTAATGAACATACTTAATTTCCATATGTGAATGTTTCATTTCAGTGAAGTTTTAGCTGTTTACACCTGAAGTCTGTATTTGTGAACTCTTGGCACTGACATCTGGCTACTTAGCTTATAGGACCAGATCTTCAATTGCAGAAGGAGTTGGCACAGCTTGGGGATTTTAAGTCATCTTTATACTTTTTGATCCTGAAGTGTTCTAATTATGAAGCATGTCAGACCTGTTCTTAGGCTGCTCTGTGGCACCAAGGAATCATTGCATCAGCTTGAAGCCTGCATAGGTGCAAAGTCATCCTTCCCTCTAGCCATGCCATCTTTGCTAGTTGCAAGGTTTCATAGCGAAGTAAAGGGGTTTTGCTGTCAAAGGCAGTTTTAGGACAGCTTGTAGAAAAACGTAGAAAAAATGTAGAAAAAACCTCTTCCTTTGTTATCAGAATGTCCAGCATTCATAACTGATCTTTGTTATGCTGCTATATACATTTCAAGAAAGAAGTAGAAGGCAATTGCATCTTATTGCATATAACCATTGCAAGCAAAAACAATTACAACAAGCTTGCCAATCTGATGAGGAAGACTTTAAACTATGTGGCCTAGGATATGGGGAAATGACCTTGTAGCTAAGTGAGGGAACAGAAGTTGGGGTGGTTAGTATTTAGGGCAGGTCGATAGGAGGAAGGGAACCACCAGAAAGGCTAAATCCCACCCTGAGGGCCAACCTTAAGTGCCTGTGCACAAAAGCACACACCCTGGGAAATAAACAGGAGGATCTGGAGCTCGACACGCGGTTGCAGAACCATGACATCTTTGGGATGACTGATGCAGTGGAATGGCTTGTAGGACGGGAGTGCAGCTAGGGTGGATGTTACAGGCTTTTTAGGAAAGGCAGGCATGGAAGAAGGCAACGGAGGGAGTGCCATTTGCATGAAGGAGCAGTTCAAATCACTCTTCTAGGAGCTTTTCTAAGGAAGAGGTGGCAGGCTGGTTGAAGGAAGACTTTTTTGGGGAACTGGCAGGTGGGGTCCCATAGGAGCCAGTGTTGAAAGCCGAAGGATCTCAGGAAAGCTGGCAGATCTCTAAGGACAGCCTCCTCAAAGCACAACAGTACTCATCCCAATATTCAGGAAAATGCTAACTATCAGGAGAACATCTTGGTTAAACAAGGATGACTGAAACTCATGACTGAGCTCCAGTGCAAAAAGGACATATACAGAAGGTGCACATATACAAAAGGAAAGAGAGGATAACGAGAAGGAATGTAGAACCCTTGCCTAGGGAAGCAGGGAAGGTGTTAGGAAAACCAAACCTCAGCTAGAATTGAAACTGGCAAGTGAAGCTAGAGTTGGACCTGGCAAGGGATATCAAAGTCAACAAGAAGAGCTTCTACAGCTGTATTAGCAGTAAACAGGGATAACGTGGACTTGCTGCTAAACAGGTGCCGCTAAATAGTAACAGCAGATGCAGATAAGGCTGTAATTCATTGCCCCACTCTTCACTGACAACGTCTCACATGCCTCTGACACACAGGATTGAAAGAGGACAGAAACTACCAGCAGTGGGAGAGGATCAAGTCAGAGTTCTCCCGAGAAACCTTGACCCATACCAGTCCACAGGACCAGATGGGAGGCATCCAGAGGTGCTGAGACAACTTGTTGATAAACTGGCCTCATTGTGGCCAGTGGACTGGCCTTTCTCCATCATCTTTGAGAGGCCATGGAGATCAAGGAATGTCGCCAATGACTGGAGGGAGACAAAAGTCATATCCATCTTCAAGCATATCAAGACAAACCAGGGAACTATAGGCTGGTCATCCTTACTTCAGACCAGCTACTAAGAAGAGAGTTAACTCTGTCCCAGCCGAAACCAGGACACCTAGGAAAATAACTGAGTGATTTTGGAAGCAATTTTGGGGCATGTGAAGGAGAAGAAGGTGCTTGGGAATAACGAATAGGAATTTACAAAGGTAAATCATGCTTTACCAACCTGATTACCCTCTATGATGAAATGAGTAGATCTGTAGGTGGCAGGGGGCATAGTGAGTGTCATCTACAATGATCTTAGCAAGGGTTTCAAAACAACTTCCCTTGTATCCAAGTTGGGACATCACAGTTTAAATGAGTGAACTACTAGGGTGAAAAACTGGTTGGATCATCCAGCTCAAGAGGTAATGGCCCATGGTTACTACTCTGCTTGGAAAGTGTAGTTCCTCTGTGATTTATACTGGCACTGTTTCATATCTTTACCAGTGACCTGGAGGAGGAGACACTCATCAATTTTACAGGCCAAGGAACCTGGAGAGACTAGGAACTGGGACAATGGGACCTAATTTCAGCAAGAACAAATGTAAAGCCCTGAACCTGGGAAGAAATTACAGTCCTGCATCAGTACAGGCTGTGGACTGCTACACAGCAGCTCTGGAAGGGAGCTGGGGATTTTGTTGAACAATAGGCTACACCAGAGTCATCAGCGTGTCCTGGCAGTAATGAGGACTAACAGCATAAAGGGGTTGTATAACCTAGAGCATAGCCAGTGGATCAAGGGAACTTATTATTCCCCTTTAATAAGCATTTGCTAGACCAGTTTTGGGCCCCCCAGTACAAGACAGACATCGAAAAACTGGATCAAATTCAGTGGAGGGCCTACGGGATGATCAGGGGCTGGAGCACTTGGCCTGTGAGGAGAGGCTGAGGGACTGGGGCTTGTTCACCCTGGAGAAGGGATGGCTCCAAGGGGACCTAACAGCAGCCCTCCAATATCTACAATGAGGTTACAGAAAAGATGTAGCCAAGCTCTTTACGGAGATGTACAACAGGATCATGAGAGTTAACAGTCATAAACCGGTATAGGGAAGGTTTTGACTAGATGCAAGGATTTTTTTTTTCTTATGTTATGAAAATAATTAGTCTTTGGAGCAGGTTGCCCAGAGAGGTTGTGGGATTCTGCAAGAGAAGAGATGTTCAAGTCTAAATTCCTGCTTAAGGCTGAATTCTTAGTTGCTTGGTCTAAATTCAGTGTTGAGACAGCTTTAAGCAGTAATTTAGACTAAGTGACCTTGCCAGGTCCTTTCCAACCTGGTTTCTATGATTTTTGATTTTCAAAGGTTAGCCTTGCAAACTCTAATTAAGCAAACTGTTCATCTTTACATGTTGTTGACTTGTAGGGCAGGTCACATGTACAAAATCTGCAGGATCTGTTCCACTTTGCCTGAGTGCAAATATACATATGAGAAAAGAGGTAAAGAGAAAAAAAATTCCAAGGGCAATAATTTGGTGGTGTTTCAGCCTACCTGCCTCTCTGTGCTTTATCATTCAGCCACTGTATGCTAACATTGCATTTCTTCACATCGAAGAAGAATTGATATATTTTGTTGACTTCTAAGGTGCTGAAGATTTTTGCAGTAGCTTGGGAAGGAGAAGCTCTTTAGCACAGGTAGTTCTGTAATTGTGATGTGTTGGGAGAATTCAATGTTAAATGATCCTCTGGCTAGCACTTGCTCATACATGCACTACGATGAGGGGTAGGATTCAAATTAGTACATTGCCCTGAAATATAAATTATGTAAGAGCAGAGGCTGGCTGAGGTGCCAGATGGGTCAGACAGATTACACTTGATCAGCCACCTGGGTCAGGTATCCTGGTACAGATCCATTCTTAGCTACAATACATATGAGTAGAAGTTGAATTCACAGTGGAGTGGGGATCTTACGTTGCAGTGTCCTTGTCATTGTCAGTTTAATTCAGACCTGTAGCATTATATTATTGTGATTCATTGTATTTACGCTGGAAAACACAGATAGGTGATTTAGCTTGCTGTTCGTGAAACTCAACTGTTAGGAAAAAACCCAGCCGTGTGGCTTGGAGCAATGTGATGTCCAGTAGCCTTTTGCTACCCAGACTTTGAGACAACTGAGTTTAGAAGTAAAAAGAGTGAGGGAAAAACACTGATGAAGTTATTGCCCTATCCAAATTCTTGAATGAAATGGCCAGTTAGGAGCTGTCAGCTGCTTTGGGGTGTCTGTGTTGCTCCTCTCCGCAATTTCAGTTATGTGGGCATAAATCCATAAAATGTCCAAATGCTACAGAAGCATTTTATGTCCTACCAGAAGTTCCAGCTCCTGCTTTTCCATATCATGGCTGAACTAGCCACCTCATGGAGTTGCTGCATATATGCAAGTATCCGAGGATTTGATTTTTAGGGGGAAATCCTGCCCTATCTTTGTATGTAGTAGAAGTAATGCAGATTCTAGGGGCAGCACAAAGGAAAAATGCTGTTCAAGAATCCAAATCCAGGTGGCTCTTCTCAAGCCAATTTGGCACTTCAGAACAGCAGCAACTTTTACTGCTTTGGCATTCCTTTTTTTTTGGACATGTGCATCTGTCATGCAAAAAAAGTTGCTGAGTTCTCAGGCTCATGAAGCTTTTAGAGATTTTGCCATCCATTAAATCTCTACATAATAAGTGAGATGTAAGTGCTAAGTTTGGATCATGGTACCAAACATAACTGATAGTAGCCCTGCGGCTATCCACTGACTTTAGCTAAATTTAAAACTTTCATTCATAAATACAGATTAAGAGAGCATACAGACCGTTATAACATAGCTACAGTCCCGTCACAGAAATGAATGTGTGTGCACGCATGCGCACACAATTAAAAGGTAACCTCTAACTCAGGGAAGTTTTATACTCAGAAGGCTCTAAAGACTCACTGGCACAGTCCTGGTGATTGTAGAGCTGAGTATCTGCCATGGTGTTTTATCCAGCCACTCCAGGGGAATCTTAAATGCATGCGGAAAATGTCTGTCTACACCTAGCATTCTGACTGCATCCACTAAATGAAAATGAGGATACTCGGTCTTAAACAAAGCATTTTTTATTTTTATAAAGAAATCAAAACCGGTTGCAATTAAATAGCAAACAAAGGAAGAACTGGAATCCATAAAAC
Organism: Gymnogyps californianus; assembly: GCF_018139145.2. Lineage (NCBI taxonomy): Eukaryota > Metazoa > Chordata > Aves > Accipitriformes > Cathartidae > Gymnogyps > Gymnogyps californianus. Next base: position 21,543,995 of record NC_059478.1, on the reverse strand, counting down.
ATCAGGGGCAGTATTTAAAGCAACCAAACTAAAATCAGTTCAGTATTTCTCTGCTGTATTTATATACAAGTGCACTTATTTTTAAAGTATCCTAACACTTAATTTTGCTTTCAGTTGTATTTTTTTATTTGGATTACATATGGTATTGTGATAGGATGTTTCAGAAAGCCATAAAGTGTTCTTGCCTGTAAAAGCAATGTCCTTTCTTGTTAATGCCAAGAATGCTTTTCCCAAAGCACTCGTTCCCTGCTCAAGACACTGTAGCTGCTAATGAGGAAAACACTGCAAGTACCTCATTCAAATGTTTTCTTTTGTTTATCTACAGGGAGTTTACTCTGTAATAGTCAAGAATCCCTGAGTATCAATGAGTCTGAAAGTACTCATATTCTGCCAAGAATAAAGTTGTAAAGCTTTGTGTGCCAACACTTTAAATTAATCTAAAATAATGCAAAGGGGACTTTGTCATCTTGGAAGGCTTTTTAAAGCCTCATCACTATTGTCTCAATTAATAAGAATATTCCATATCATTCACATGGCTGCCTTCCTCCAGTGCCAATTACAGTTTCGATGGATGATGTCCCTCTGAGGACATATGTCGGAACTGATAGAAAGGATGATATCGGCATGTGACAAAATATACCTTCACACCAGTAGCTTTGCAGCACGTTGCTAGTTTCCTAGGCAGCTCTGCTTACTCACAACCCTCTTTCCTAAGCATCACTTAGTGCCCAATGCTAATCAGTCCCTTTAGATGGCTTTTACGAAGTAGATAGCGCATTAATTCGGCATACAAATTGAGAGACTATCTTTGATGGTGAAACAAGATTAAAATACCCATGCTCGCATTTCAGTTTCATACATAAAACATAAATAATGCAGTAACCCTCCTCAGCATTACAGACAGCTTCACATTTTCTCTGTTGAACAGTGTTTAAAATCTACATCTATCACAAAGTTAAAAAAAAAAAAAAGAAAAAAAAAGGCCATAAACAAAATATCATGCCTGCCAAAAGACTTTTTTTATGTTCCCATCCACAGGGCCCTTAGTCACAGTTCTGGCCCAGGATTTCCTCATGAGATGCTGTTTAAGAGCTTTTAAAAAGAACACAATGCCATTCCCATGATATATGCAGTTTTAAAATTTGTATTTCTGTATGGCCAAGGCTGCTGTGTTTTGTTATAAATATGTGAAATCAATAGATTGCCCAGGTCTCCATTTTTACAGGGGATACTGCATCATTAAGTACTGAAAGAATATAATGTAACTATTCAAACTGCTTAAAATATTTCGTAACCATAAATTATTATCCAAAAATATTTTTTGAGTAGATAAAAAGAGTTGTCAATTCTGCATAGTGAATGCCTCATAAGGGGCTCATTTATGGTTGAAAACTGAATAAAAGCAGTAAATTAAGAACAGACGTAACCATAGAGAAGCTGTAATCCACAGCAGATTTCCTTGGTGAATGAAGTATTGTTGTGTGGATTTATCCTCCTTGCTTGTACAGTTAACCAGTCACATCTGTGGCCAAAGTGCTGTCTGTGCACACAGACAAGCTGGGTTCAGTAACCCCATGGAGGTAAGCACATGCTGGTTTACGCTGTATTGATAAAGTGCAAAATAAACTTCACTGGCTGTTTCATTGGGGCATGCTATGCTGAAGGGCAGATATAATATTGAAACTGAATTCCTGTGACTTGGAGACATAAAAATGCTAGGACATTTCAAAAACTGGAAGCAACAGCACGTTTCTCCTAGATTTTATATTAGTATTGCAGGCCTTGTTTTCTGGCAAGTTACAACAGACTGTGTTGCTGACTCACAGAATTAGTGTTTGTACTTCCTAAATATGATAATGAATGGGAGCTGCTTGAGCTATAGTGTTTGTGAAGGGAAAGCCACTTGTTATAAATATTCATTTGACAAAATGTAAATAGTTTTATAGGAGTGTAAACTGTTGCAAGTTATTTGATGCAGTACAGTTGTCTCTTCCGTATTGTTTGTCACAAATGCACATAATGAACCAGCCAGGATGACATGTAGACTTGACAGTGAATTAGTTTAGCCTTATTGCTGTTTGTTTAACTTTGTGATTACACACCAATCAGATAACTCATCTCCTTTGTCTAGAGAAAGCCACAGCAAGTGCCATATTTCTTATGTCTCTCCATTTCTTTGCTTGTTCCAGTACTTCAGCGTATCATTGGACACTAATTTTGATTTTACATCAGGAGGTTGTATCTATTGCAAGATCATCAGCTTATTAACTCAGAACATTCAAAAAAAAAAGAAAGATCCTTGTGAATTTCTTTTCATTATTGAGGGCGCTTTTAAATTTTAATGCATGATTCCCTGACAACAATAGATTTCTTTCAAATAAATAAGCTTCTTTCTAGCCGTGTCTCAAACAGAATTTAAAAAAATACAATAAAGACAGCAACAAATGTTGTTATTTAAAATTCATCACACTGGTCATTTAGAACCCACTGTCTTCATAAAGATTTTGTTTTCTTTATCTAAGTATAAAAACACATCAAGATTTTTGTTTGCTCTTTAATTCATGTTGTAGAGAACATAGTAAATAATTATGATGATCTCAGCATCAAAAGTGAACTGTAGCACCTGTGTTTTACAGAAAACGACTACAAAGTTTTGTAGTCTTTATAGATTCAACCTGCATATGAACTGAAACAACATATGTATAAAATCACTCTTGCTCGTTTGAAGTGTGTGCTCATGTCAATGTGTGCATGCACATGCTTAACCATTATTACTGCATACATGTGTGTAGACAGAGGTTTACTAAATTTCTTTTTATAATCAGGAAACATTAACTGTCTTTAGAGGTCTGGTCTTTAACTTGAACTGAGTGAAACAGAATTTGCAAACTCTTGTATCCCTTTAAATTAATCACAGACTTTGAAGGTAGTATATATTTTGTTTGATTTTGCTCCTAACATAATTTAAAGTTTAAAATCATCGTTGTCATTTTGTCCTGAGCAAAGAGGTCACAACTCTATGCCAGCTACAATCATTTATACAACAATAGCAAATTTGGCTCGGGGGCAGTTTTGCTGTTTGTTTCAGTGGTCAGAGTCGTTTTGTATCTATTGTTTTGGTCTAGATTGTGTTTTCTCAGAAAAAAAAAAAAAAAAACAAGTCTGGTGCTTTAGAGGGTAAAGTGAATAAAGTATTTTGTCTCTAAGTTTTGTCCCAAAATCTTTTCTGGGAAGTTTACAATCTGGAGGACTTAACTAGATTGCTATTTTAAGGCTTGTTCCAAAGACTTCAGTGAGCTTCCATCAGACCCTTAGAGACTGCTGGGAAAATAAAAGATTATGTGTTTTAAACAAAAAATTTTGTTTTAATGTTTACTGAAATTTATGTAAAAACCCTACTATGAAAAATTTAGAGCAGCAAACTTATTCAGTGCTCTGAAAGATAATTTTCTGAAATGGTTGGAGGTTCATTTAGAGCTTATCAAATGTAGAGGGATTTGGAATTTGTTTGGCTTTATTTCTTCATTTAGTAAGATTTCTTTCCAAAGAGGTCAGCAGGACTTTTCTGAAGGGATTTAATTAAAGTTAGCAAGTAATTTTGTGTTCTGCAGCATGTTACATATTGTGAAAAGGTTATGGATTCACCCAATGCAGCGCGTCAACAACGTAAAGGTGATAGGTGAAATTCTTTTTGTTGCAAGTGCTGAGATATAATCATTTAAAAGGTCACTTGCGCTCAAGAAGAGCATTTATTTAAGAAGTAACTTGTTTTGGGATATGCTGCATTTTTAAAGGTTAAAATAGTGTCTTGCTGACCAACGTGATCAGTGAGAAGTAATTTTTTTGTTTCTTTTAAAAAATTTCTGCAAGTTACTTCACTATTTAGACTATTTATTAACATCCTGTGCAACACATCATTGATCTGAAAGCTCAAAATACTAAGATTTTCCACAGAATTACTAAAACTTGATGCATAGAAGCTTTGAGATCTAAAATTAGTTTGTTTATATTAGTATGTACATTGCTATGGAAGTAAAGCTCTAACAATTCTAAGTGTAAAAATACAGGAGACAAGATTTATCAGAGTGCAGAGTGTGTTACTTTGTGTATAAACAGTTGTTCTGATAGGAAATGCCAATCATCTAAAGTGAGGGGGGAAAGATGGATTTTTTCTTTTCTAAAGTGATTTGGGAGTGAAAGAGATTCTGTAGGTATGATAGATAGACAAAAGTGAATTATACTTTAAATGGTAATGTGAAAGATCATAAAATCGGAGAGGATTTTTAGGCAGCTGAAAAAGAAGATTTTGTTTAGAACAATTATTTAATTCTTACTACATTTATGCAGAGAAGTTCATATGCAATGAAAATTATGTTCTGTGTTTAGAGGAGTTTTCCCTTTTCTTTAGAAACATTTCAAATTGGCATTAAGTTTCTTTAAGTCACAGTGTTCTTTCCACTCACACTGCTCAATAATCCGTAGACATCAAGGAGGAAAGAGATCTTTTGTAACCGCTCTTTGCTGAATAAGATGTTACGGTCACTCTTTTCCTTGATCTTAAAAATTGCCAGTACAGAGCAGCATTTTGTTCATAATTTGTTTAAAATGCTTTTGTTGAACCGTTATTCTGTAGAAATTATACTAGCCATGAAAACAAAAGTATTTTAATGAAATGGTATTGATCACTTATATCCACTGAACATTGTAGATTCCAGAGTAAATTATGTGAGCAGCAAAAAGAAAAAAAAAAGTGTACATAAGGAATTAACAGTTAAAAATTAATGACTTACATTTGTTTTGGGATAATTTTTACTCAAATAAAGTCATCCTCCCTAATTTGCCTTGCTTTCCATTTGAAAGAGGGCAAAATCTATTTCCTGGGCAATTTTGCACAGCACAGATATTAATACTTTGGGGTTTAATTGTATCCTGTGTTTAAATACACTGTGGGTGAAACCCTAGACCTCTGCTTAATTGCTGTGAGAAAATAGCCTGATTTCTCTGAGATTAGGCACACGCTTATGTATACTTTGACCCACGAGTGCCTCCTTCAGAATTAATCTTCTAAGGTAGTGGGATTTGCTTTTGTACGTGCACTAGACCCATTCATGACAAACGGTGCCTAATAAACCAACTTCACCCTCCAGACCTCTCTTTTGCTGTCAGAGTTTTTCTTCAGCTATTCATTTCACACATCCCTTGTCCAGTTGCTTATTAGCAAATAAACTTTAAAGCAGGCAATAGGAATAAATTTAATGATTCCTCTTAATTAGAGAGGCTTAAGGTTTAAATAATATGCTGTGGAACTGGAAATGTAAAGAATTTCCTTTTAATTGTTAGGCAAAAATATTCTGAACCTGATCCAAATATGCTGGCTGTTAGAAGACAAATTTCCTCATATTTATTTTTAAAATTTCCTCTGTGCTATTCTTCAGTTGAACCGTGTATTCCATAAAAGCACTTTTCCCTCTGTCATCTGCATTAGGATTGTTTCTATAAGATATAACAAAAAGTTCTGGTTTTCAAATATTTATATTAGTCAAAGTTAGTCCTGTTTATACTTTTTGGCAATATAACTTTTTCCTTAAAAATGAAGTACTTCAGTTTATCTAAACAAAATGTGTTGAAATGGATGGTCTTATAAATTTAAGTACGCTCGGCAATAGAAAGGACTAAGGCTCCAACCAGAAAACACTGACTCTAGTGAGTAGCCCCTACTCATACAAACATCTCATTAACTTCAAAGGAACAATCTGTGTGAATTGGAGTTTTCAAAGTCTGGCACTAAAGCACCAATCCTGACTGCAAATACTGAGACAGATGTACAAGTTTACTTCATTTTATTAATGCCATTAAAATCAGGAGTTGGGATCATTAGCAAAGTATTCCTTTATGTGTTTTTCTACAAATACTATTAACGCTTGCAGAAACTTGTCCTAAAATTAGAAGATAAAAACATTTATTTCACTTTTGAGTTAGCATTAGACAAAATCATCTTTTTATGTTTTCATAGTTCTGCAAAGCAGTTCTCTATATTTGCATTAGAAATATTAAATCCAACATCCACATATTACATTTGTAAGAGTTTAGCTGCAAAGAGTTTGAGTTCACTTTTTAAAATCAGTAACATTACAGTAGCAGAAACAATGATGAAGTATAAGAAGAAAATCACAGATGAACCGATTCTTTGAATTAAATAACTGGATTGAAAATTATACGAATAAAATATTATGTAACTTCTATAAGTTTATATTTGTTCAACCAGATTTTTTGCTCATTATCAGTTACTTTGATTTTTTGTCTGTTATTTCTCTGTCATTTTCTAAATAAGCGATAAGAAACAGACTGAAATGAAAAGGGGTTTTTTTGGTTTGGGGTTTTTTTTTGGTGGTGGCTTTTTTTTTTTTTTTTTTTTTTGGTGTGGTAAACCCTCTAGCTATTGTTACGGCAATAAGCCTTGGTTGGCTGATACTGAACTACATTGTCGGGACTCTCATAAGGGAAATGCAGTCTTCATTAAACAAGCCTTTTAACAGCAAGCCAAGCTTGATTAAAATCATATACAGATGAAATAACTTCTTTACAATTCCTTTGTAGTTTTGTGCATTCCCAATAACTCTTTAAGCTTAATAACACTTAGGAGACAGCTGGGTTACTGCTTAAGATTCTGTTGTTACTTCCAATTATTGCTCAGAAGTCAAAATATATAGTATAATTTCTGTTCAAATAACTGCAAGTGTATTATTGTGATATACAAATGTGAAATGGGTTGGGCAAAAGTAAAATTACAGAAGGCAAGGAATTATGGCTTGCTGTCTTATATGGAATTCCTCTGCTAAAACCTTAAGGGGCAAAACTTTAAAAACAAACAGGAAACATTCTGTGAGTTTTGTTATTGTTACTCTAATCAAGCTGTGATAGCATACAGCAATCCTAAATTACTTTATATTGTGAAATGTAGCTACCACTTTGCTTAATTTATATTTGAACAGTCATTAAGAGTTTCACTTCCTAAATTTAGAGGCACAATGTAAAAAGAAGGAAACTTCACTAAAAGCTTAGGAAACTAGGAATTCTTTTTCCTGGCATCTAGTCAGAGGGAAAATATTGTTGGTAATACTAAACAAAAGAAAACAAAACAACTCTCTTAAATCTATTGGTTAATTTTATTAGCCAGAGTCCAATTAAGTAACTATAATCCTGTTGATCTTTATTACTGATGTGAATTCCTTCCATAGCATAATTCTCTATAGGAGAGAGCTTAGGACTTTATGGATGGCAGAGGCCCATTGCAAATGACAATTCACTACTAAACAAAGCAAGAAAACAACTCAATCAAAAGGTCAAATTCCTTTCTGTGGGTGATGACAGAAGCATGATAAGAGGAAGGCCTTTTTCTTTCCTTCCTTCTTTTAATGCATCCCTTCCTCAGTAAAGGCAAGTCTTTAAACTCCCCCTAATCAACAGAACCTCAAAAGTGGGTCCACCCTACCCTGCCAGCTAACAAGGCAATCTGGGACGTTAGCCACTAGTTGTCAGAACTGGTAGGATGACTTGATGTAAAGCTCTTTTTTCAAGTACTTGTAATATTTGACCTGCTCTTTCATTCCCAGCCCATGCACACGCATTTCTTCTTCACCTTACCAGCTGTTAGCTTCTGTATATTGTTCCAGTGAAACAGCCTTAATGCTCAGGCATGAAAAGCATCATGCTGTGTCGTCTACCCAGAAGAAGGATTCTTGTAACTTATCCTTAAGATTTACAGGATTTTGTCCATAGCTGTTACCAGATAGCACATTCAAGCATGCAGAGTGCCTGTGTATTTGCAAGACAACTCCCCATATTTTCTCTTTGGTAATCCAGATACTGAACTGTTTCTACTGTGGGTCTGCACTCCATGCTCACTCCCACAGACTGGCTATTCCTGTCTGAAGTAGAGTAGAGATTGCACCTATACTCATTCGATTGAAGGAATTTCTGTGTAGTTCAATTGGTTGTGGATGCATTTTTTTTACTGTGTGTAAAGAACTAAAGACTTGAATCATGTATGTTTCTGTGCACTTTTCAGCAGGATCAGATATAAAGCTGTGCTAATGCATAAACTCTTGTGAATTCCCAGAGACTGTGCTGAAGTTGTGAACAACCAATGACAAGTCACAGCAGTGCAGAGAGCAAGTTATGAATCACTGCAGTCCTGCTGTTCAGTATTTCATGTATTCTTTCTTCCTTTCTTCCTCCTTAAAAAATACAGACATGGGTTTGCATCTGCTAAGCCTATCTAATCTATACACTGCCAGAGTATATGAATGCTATTTCACAGGCATTGCTGTTTGTGTTTACAGCCAAAGCAATCTTCTGCTGCAACATTCAATAAAAAGAAACAAGTAAAATATCAAGAATGAAAAGGAAATTTTGTGTCAGCTTCTTAGCTACCAAAAATCAGATAACACTGCTAAAGCCAATGGAGCTGCACCAATTTATATTTGTTCTAAGTTTGACTTAAAGTTTTAAGGAATAATGCTTTCTGTTGTTTTCTCTACAAAACATTTTTGTATATTCCATGTCACGTATATGTGCATGCAACAAACTGTCTTAATCTGGAAAGATTAAAAAAGGGAAGCTAAGCCAACATAGATATCAGTAGATGGGAAGACAGCGGTAGATAAAAGTAATATGATCTTTTCAAATAATTAATATGCCCTCTGTGATTCTAATTGAAAACCAAAGGAAGGGATATAGACCATTCGAATATAGCCCCTTTTTAGATGGACATTCAGTTTATCAACAAATATTAATAGTTACAGTTTAAAGTCATAACCCAAGATTTATAGCATTAAAACTACCATACTACAGAAAGCAAAGAGAGGGTAACGCATCTGCAAGTAAGGAGCAGAAAAAGATCATATAAAAATAGTTATCTAGCTGTTCAGTATTCAGGGAGTTTACATGTTCTGTTAATTTTCTTTTAAGTCTTTATCCATTTATTTTACTTTCTTTCTAAGTTTTCATTGTTTCCCTAGATACCTAACCTATTAGATCTAAAATCAGCAGCAGTACTTAATTTTTCCCAAGGAATAACTTTTCTGAAGAAACAGCCTTCTTTTGATTTGCCTATATTATCTAAAAGATTATTGTTTATACACCTAAAACTTTGTACTTTTCTTTCCTTGCCACTTATTTATTAATGCATGCATAAATATTAGTGATCCAAGACAGTATTGTTTTATAACACCTTTCTAGCTACGTGGTTTAAGTGATGAATGTACCTGTGTTCTAACCCAACACACTCTTTCATTCATTGTCTTTTTAGGTTCTTAGTTTCATGCTTCAAAAGTATCATGATCTTTTATCAGCCCACAATAGTGAGCCTCTTCATCAACAGTAGTCCCTGAAATGAAGGTAGACTGTAAATCGTCAGGCACTCTTGGACAACGAATGCATTGGGGAAGGAGTTCTGAATAGGATTGTACTGTCATGGTCTTTCAATAAAAAAATCTTTTAAGTTCACTGTTAAGTTCCAGTAAACTAAGCTGATCAGATCTAATTGAGAAACTTTGTACAATTCAGCTTGCCTTTAATCACACTTCAGTCTGCCATCAACTGGCCTTATCAAAACTTACAGATGTGATATTTACAAAAAACATCATTATTTTTCTGTGTACAGCATGTCAAATTCTAGTATTATTTCATCCCACAGCTAAAGTATTCATTGAATTGGCATCTGTTTGCTCATCTGTGAAACATGTCCATCTTTCAATAACATTGTTACAATGAGTTTTATTTGCCGTATTTTTTATGGTAGGTCAGCTCAGCAGCTCATTGTTAGCTAAAACAAGATAGCCCAAAGAATGTTGCCATTTTGAGAGGAGAACTGTTAAAAAATATTATTTTGTAGAAAATTGCTTTATTGCAGAAAAAGAACAACTTGGAAACTGTGTTTGAAATTCCTTCAGATCTTCCTCTTTCCATTATGTAAGGCTTCTTGTAGTTTAACTTATACAGATGCCATAATGTCATTAATAATATCTGCTTGTATTATACAATAATGACAGTCAACATGTCATTCTTGATATTTAAATGAATAGGTTCTAGCAATAATATTTCTGAGCAAAACTAATAATGAAGTACCTTTAACAGGACAATTTTCTTGATTATAGTAAGATCCAACTTTTAATCTGACTTTTGTAAGTTCCTTTTTCTACTTAGGATGAGTCTCTCTTTCCTGCTTTTTATCAACTGAACCAAAATTTTCCTGGTCTCCTTTTTCTTTTCTCCGTTTTTCACTCTTTAGCATGCCTTATTCCTCAATTCAGACTGTAGAGATCATATCATGCTTTAAACCTCCTTCAGTTATCTATCCATGGCACACACAGATCTCAAATTAGAGTTATGACAACACTTTTTTGCTGAATAATGGCAAAGTTACCTCACACATTTATAGGTCTCACTACATTAAAACTTGAGCAGGGCTAACAAGCTAACTCCACTGTGCAGACAGTGTGTTGTCTGGTACTTTGGCAAAAAAATACAAATTTAGCAAAACAGAATATCCACAAGGTTCCTTTACATTTATGTAGACTTTGATAAATATTACTCTTAACATCCATTTACTTTAACTGCTCTATTATCTCCAACTTCATTTCCATTACAAAAGTTTATCTATATAACATTTTTAAAGTTCAAGTTTATAATTATATATACATTTGAGATCTAAATAAAAAGCATAGAAAGATTTTAAGTGTTTTTGAGAAGCAAACTTGAAGAGCTGTGATTATTTATCTGTGACATCTTAATTCTTGAAAAGTAGGAGTATCAAATTACCTGTTGAAAATAAATGCATTGAAACAACTTGTAATTACATGCCTATTTTGTCTGCATTTGGATAAAACATTAGCTTCTGCTGTTTTTCCTCTAAGACTGATAAATTCAAATCAAATGCCATCCTGACCAAACAGCATTCAAATGTCCATAAAAGCAGAAGAAACAAAATAAGGCACAGTGTGGCCATGCTGATTTTACCATTTGTTTCAAGTTGGTTGCTTACAATTATCATAATAATTGAAAGGTTACCAGAAAGAATGTCAAAGAGGGGCAACTGCAAAAGTGATCCATATCAGAGCAATGTGAATACTAATGCATCTCCTCGCTAGGTGATCAGGAAAGCAGTTAAGATCAGTTTCCCTGGAATAGTGCAAAGTGTAGCACAGTGATTTGTAAACTACAGACATTAATTTAAAAGAAAAGACATTAATTAAACAGAACAGCTCATGATAGTCCTTGTTCCCTTTTTTACATCTCTTTTATAGTTAAAAATACATGTATTGTTCCTAATAATGTATTGATAACCCTGGTGTTATAATTTGAGGTTTATAATGTAGCTCGTCATTTGTATGTGTTGTCTATATTAGTAAGTATTGCTTCTCATTTGGATAAAATAGGCATTCCTTTAAGTTTCCCAAACAAAAGCTTCCAGTGAAGCTGGTGAAGGGTTTTCCTGTATTTTGTAGCCTGTATGTCTGTTTGGGCTCCAAAAGTTTGAAGCTTACACTCAAATCCACCTTTAACGGTCTGGTAGAGATGGGCACCCATAACATTTACAGCCACTCAAGTACTCAGTATTATCAGACTATTGAATTTTAATTATGGAATAAACAAATTCAGAACTAGTGTTACAGAGAAGCAACAGGTGAAATTATCTAGGACCACAGACCACGAGGTCTCCACCAGTGTGAGTCAAATGATGCCGTGAGTCAAATGTTGCCATGAGTCTCCAGCATGTGAGGAAACAGGCTCATGCTTTTTCCTCTGCCTATATCCTTTTCAGAGGGTAGTGCAGCTCTGAAAGGGAATTAGATACCAAATCTTGTGGGGCCTACACAATTGCAGATATTTTTTAATTAAAGAACATAAAAAAATAATTTGGAATAGCAGGCACTACCAGCATACACCAAAAAAGCCTGGATATATGGTATGGAAGGGAACAGAGAAGGAGAAAGAGGAAATAAATTGGTGACCTACTTGAGCATCAGGATGAGAAGTCTCCTTCAATTCCTATTTTCACATGATGGAGAGAAAGAATATCAAGAGAAAAGTCAGGTAAACAGCGTGCACATCTAAGCTCTTGCACTGAGAAGGGTAGCTAGATTTCCACTGAGATGTTATCTGGGGTGTTTTTTATGAATGAGTTTGCTACAAAGGTCTTGATAAGTTTTTAGGAGGGTGTTCCACAAACCTCTGTCTTACAATACAAGGGTAAAGCTTCTTAGTAACTACTTTGTGCTAAGGTTTTCCCAGTAATTTCTTCTTACAACACATCTGGAGTATTGTCTGTTACGGTTAGATTTTATAATCCTAGGGGGAGCGGTGCACATTATCAGTAAAATGTTTATGTTTAAGAACAAGAATTAAATCCTTTCTTGGCCAATACTCTGAAGTGTATACTCAGACTTCCAGCTACTTTTAATCACTTCCCTTTTAGAACTTTGGCAAGTGGCATCCCCTGTCCCAGTCCCTTTATTAATGGCCAGTTGTAAATGACTTTAGCAAATGGAGCACCATTTGTCACACTGTAACAAGTGACGCACTGTACTGTATTTCTAGCCCTACCGCTTAATTTAAGCATCGAGATTTATAGCTTGTCATCATCCTCTCTATCTTTCTGTTCCTTCTTTGTGCCTTCCCAAGTGCTAAAACAGGTTGTTGGGAAAGGGGTTTATAAGTAAAAGCAAAGACATTTCTACCTTGGCTCAGAGCACTGAAAAACATTAATTCAACTCTTTCACCTGTACAGTGAATTCTCCTGGTGGTTTGTCTTCTTCTGTTCAATTGCTTCTCCACATTTAACTGATATTTGATGAAAAGATCCCCCTATTTTACAATTTCTCTCAAAATAATCCCACTGTAATTCCATTGCAGTCACCTGTGTATACACTGTTTGTTTATTACTTTGAAAGACACATATGGTACAGACAGCAGCCAACTTGTATTGCAAATTAAAAACTTTTATTTGAACTTGAAATTAGTTCTTTCTTCAGTGTGCTACTATGCTCCATGTCATCAGCAAATTTCCCTGGGCTACAAATTTGTAGCCCATTCCTCTGTCTAGGCTATATAGATTTTTATATAGATTACAGACTCTGTGTGTGATTTATATACTGCCACATGCAAAGTGGCAGACATCCAAGAAGTGACCCCACCGGTTTAAAGCTCCTATGAATCAAACATCTGTTCTGTGTTTGTGTGCATTTGTTTGTTTGTTTACTTAAGAGCACTGAGCATTGGCCTTGCACATGCTTACCCAGTCTCTTCTAACAGAGCAGATAGGTTGTTAGGTTTTACTTTTAATTGTAGTGGATAGCAGACTTCTTTTCTTGTCATCTTTGTAATGTTAGCAATCAGCTGCTCATTCCGCTCCAAACTGGTGAGACCACTGGTCTCTTGGTCAACACTATGAATGCCTAGCTGGACACGAGGGTCCTGAAGCAAACATTATGTCTGCAGCAGTGTGTAGATTTAATGCTCCCAGACTGCAAATATTTGGCCTGTTTCTCTGCTGCCCAACATCTTGTGAAGTAATTTCACTGATATAAAGTGAGTGCAAAGCACAAATTCAACGATACACGTGCAGAATTTTCAAGTACACTAGCGCTGATATTTTGCACTGTTTGTGCACAGCTGTAACTTATCAGAAAAGTCACAGGTTAGCAAAGGATCAGGACCAGTAACATATGCATGCTGTCTGACAGGTTAAAGACAGTGAAGTTAACAGCCCATGTCTCAGTCTTTCTGTGGCAGTTGTGTCACCCGACGTGACCAGCTCTGTTTTCTGCGCTGAAAGAATGCTCAAACCATTCCAGTGCTTGTTTCCTGAATCCTTACAGCTACAAGCCTAAGCAGGGGCTTGTCATGTGAAAATGGTATAAGAAGCTTTCAGAAATTCCATATAAATAATGTCATATGACTGTAACGTTTCAGAACAAAAGAGCTAAAGATCAAGCAAATTGTTTTAGCTAGAATTCTAGTTGTACATGTCTACCTTTCAGCAGCCAGAAGGGCAGGCAGGATCTGTCTGCTCTGTGTGCCTGCAGTAGGCTGTAGCATCAGCCAAGACTGATGAACTCTCCATGTTTACTAGTGAGGCTATGCAAGTCTGGGAGTTGCCTGCAGTCTTTGAGCTAGCTAACAGTTGGGCCTGAAACATTTTCAGTTTCCCATGGGTGCTTAAAAAAACCTAGCTCATAAATTGGGAAAGGAACTGAGAATAGAAGAACTGGAAAACAATTCATTGACCTGCTGCTCTCCAATGTGGTCTTCTTTAAAACTTCAGGATGAATTCCAAGGAGTCTACCAAATTTATGGGAATTAAGAAGTCACAGAACTACTGAACAAAATGAATAAAATTCAATTCTAGAAAAAGGAGGTAAATTTTTATTAAATTTTATGAAGCTGCACCTGTTCACATAGCTTTGAATTTTAATCCAGTAAATCACCTTGTGTACCCCTACATTAATCCATTATTTTCTGCAGCATGTTCTCAAATGCTTTGTCTCCTCTGATGCAATTCCACTGCTTCACTTTGAATGTGATCCCTTTGCATATGCTGGCCAAAATCACATTTGTTTGTTTTCCCAGTGCTGTATCACATTGCAAGCCCTTATTTAATTTGCTGTTCGCTACTAGCGCTCAGTCTTTTTTTTTTTTTTAGTGCTTTCCAAACACTATCTTCCTTCCATAGTATATTTGTGTTTCAGATTATTTCCCTTAAGTATTTGACTTTTTAGTTTTCATTACTGAATGTTGTTTTGTCTTGGTTTTCAGATTTGCTCCCCAGCTCTTATAAGCTCTCTAGGTCTCCCTGTCATTTACTGTCATTTAAATAAAGCTTCATAGGTAAATAATGTGCAGTTAAGTTGCATTCCCCTCCTCCCCCTTTTTTAATTAATTTATAAGTAAGAAAAGGGAAAATGCAAAAAGGTTACAATGGAAAAAGAGGAAGAAGGTTACAAATGGAGTTAACACCAATGCCCACAGTATTTCACTGAGTACCTCTAATTCCCTGTGTACCTATGAATGGTACAAGTTAGTACGATACTTTTCATATAGCCTCTTACATATCTTAATATATTGAAATAAACATCTGTTCTCCGTTGGATGAAATATACCACAATAATGTGGAATATTTGCTGTCTTTTGAACCTCCACTTTCTTTTTTTTTTATGTACAGGAACACATTCAGAAATACTGCATAGAGCAGTATCATTCCCCTTACACAAAATGAAAATGCCAGCATTTTACCTCTTTTCAGGGCAGAGCTGTGTAGTTTAGTTAGTGACTGCATTAACTGTGCACCAGGCTAGAATGAAGCTTCAATGCCATCATGATGTTTCTTTAAGCAGTGTTTTTCCAATTTCAGACACAATTCTAAGAGCATAATCTAAGACATTCCCTCTGGAGCTGCCTCCATACACAAACACACTTTAATAAGTGAGACCTCTGCTGGGGTCATCAAGACCGAAATGAACAACAAAAAAATCTTCAGCACTGCTCTTAGTTAGTGACCCAACCTTACCCTTTAAATATAGTAGGATCAACATACTGGGGCATGACCTCAAAAAGCTGTCATGTCACTTTTACTCTGCTTTTCTTTTAAAATGTTATGTAAGTTGGGGAACTCAGCTGCAATGTGTGTTGTATCATATATCTAGATTTATTTCTCTGGATTATGGGAAATATCTCTGGAGTGGTTGTGTTTAATTATTTGCAGATTTATGTTGGTATTTTAGGATTGAAATGGCAAAACTGAAAAATAAAAATGTCACCAGTAAATTTTTAGCAACCGAAAGTGGTCACCTTATTAGTATTCAGTAGTTCTGTCCAAATCCTCAGCCATTCTTTATTACTGCTCTCAATCCACCCCAGTTTGGTTCAGACTTGGACAAGTATTTGGCTAAACAAGAATTATTGTAACAGGATTGCCAAAGCCTTTTTCCCCATGTAAAATCATGTGTCTTCAACACCTCCACCTCCACCGTCCTTTTTTTTATTATTTTGAGGCTCAATCTGCTGCAGTATTAATGGCAGGAAAGTAACTATATTTTTGTGCCAGAGGTTTATTTTGTGTGTCACTGGGATTTTTTTCACACTGGTCTGAGGTTGGAACACAAAGCCAAAATGCTCCTTTTTGCACCTTTAATCCCCTCAAAACCCTGTATCTCTGTTCACCTAGCAAATAACTTGATCATATCCAGACATAAATATGGCATGAATAAAATATTCTGTGATTGTTTGATGTAGTTATAGTTCATGATGGAAACATTTTCTTCTTTACTAAATCTGCAAAGGTAACTTCTGAGCTAATAACTCGCAATCCTCCCATCTTGCTTCAGAATGACTAAATATCAATCTTAATTTCACTGATACACAGTTCTTATTGTGACAGTAGGCAGGAACAGCATTTGGTAGCATGAGACAATATTTCAGTAGTTGTTTTAATGTTAACTGACTTTTCAAGGATAAAGGCAGAATTCCAGATGTGGAATAATATATTTCAATTTATTGTCTTTTTTAAAAAAAGTGACACTTCTGTGTAGACATTTATGCTTTTATTTTATTAACACATGGGTTTTAAAATGTTGCTCTCTAACCAAAGCCAGTCACCTATAGGGAAACAGAAAGTGTGAAATATAAACTTTCCCTAGTGTGCTTAATGTTTTTGAATAATAATAATAACAATAGTAATAATAGTAATAATAATAATAATAATAAAAGTTCCAAGACCACATTGAAGCTGCTATTCCAATACTACGGCCACTGTCATAGGCCTGGTACACATTAGGAAAGCATACTGTAATACAAAAGATATCCAAAGGGATGGGAGAGGATGACACAATCTAAACACACAAGAGTGCAGCAACACCTGCATTTCCTTTCCCATGAAAGGCAGCAGGATCTAACATAAGAACATTTTCTTTCAGACTTTTATATCTTTCTTAAACAAAGCCCAACTACAAGGTAAGAAAAGGCAGCAATTAACTCCATTATACTATATAGAGTCTTAAGGAAATGTTACTTTCTGTGCTGAAGAAGGAAGGGCAACAGACGAAAAAAGAGCCAGAGTACGCTCTGGGATGATTCATAGCACTGCATGGGAGCGGTGATGTTCGCTGTTTTCCACGGTGGATGTGAAAGGCCGGTGACATTTGTATCTCATAGGATAAACCAAATCAGGCACAAGTATAGTTTTGAAAGTTCTCAGTTTGATTTTGTAACAATATGGTATTTCATCAGTTTTTGCATAGGAGGCCTTTTATCTTTAAACTACAGATGATCATCTCAAACCCCAGTGAAAGACTGTGATTCAAAGTTTAGAACATACTGTGTTTAGAACATATCTTTTCTTCCTTACCAGTAAAGTAGCTTTTTATTTTCTCTTATAGCTAAGTTTTCACATAAAGTTTAGAGTAATTTCTATTTTGAAATTTGTCCACTTCTACTTTTTGAAGGGTTTTTTTTCAGAGATACATTTAACAATGTTTTTTAAAATGCCATGAAACATTGCATAAAATGTAATAAGAATGGTTAGCTGTTTTATTGGAAATGAAATTATGGCTATGATTTTTTTTTAATATAAAGAATAAATCGCCTTCAAATTTAGAAGCAAGAATGACGTAGGCTTCATTTATCCTGCCTTTGACAGGGAGATGAACTAGTTCTGTTTTTCTCAATCTTTTGTAGTCAAAGGATCATCCAACCCTGTTCAAAAAAGTCTGTGGACTGCCATGTCCCCAACTCTTACTCAACAGCTGGGGAAGAGGGGTGATAAATAAAATACTTAACATTTAGATTAAACTGTACTCTATGATTTCAAAAAAATATATCTTAATTTCATTGCAATAATTACAAATATAGGTTCCCAACTGTGTCTGCCTGCAGGTACTGACTGCAGTGGGAAGCCAGCTCCTGATTATGCCCGCCTGTGGGTATTGGCAGCAGTCAGGAGCCAGGTTTTGCCTCTGCCTGCCGGGAGGCATTTGATAACAATTGGGATGCAGCTCCTGACGATGCCTGCTAGCTGGCACAAGCAGCAGTCCTTCTGCAGCTCACCAACGGTCTACAGGCTGTTGAGTTATACTGGATCAGATTAACCTCCAGAGGTCCTTTCCAGTACTGTTTTCTAAAATAGTATGATATGACTTGCAATAAATTTCAGGGATGTCAACAGGATTTTAGAAGAGGCTTTGTTTTAGAAGATGTTAATGAGCTCTGCTGATAGATTATCCCACCAGAGAGGAGAGAATGAATTTATTATGTCAACTGAGACTTTCTAGAAAAGTTGTATAAATTTAAGAGCTCCGTGAATTATCCTCTACTAGTACCCTGAGAAAGGACTACTAACTGAAAAAGTTGTGTAGGAGCCTCTCATGACAACTACAGAAAAGTCTATCCATGCCCACCTCCATCATAAAAAAAAAATGCTGCACCAGATCACTGGTGATGTGATGGTTCACAAAGGCCTATTCAGTAATTCAATGACTGGAATTAATTTCACAAAGTCAATCAGAGCTGAAGTGTGAGAGGGTGGCGGGGGGAATACAGGCACTCCAGCTCTGCTCCCTCTACCCTCTGCCATAGGTTTTGTCATGGAGTCCTTAACCCAAGTGGTGGCAGGAGGACAGCTTGAATTGAGTAAATGGTAATGCATTTCCTACCTTGGTGGAGCTGATAAAAGGCATGTTTGCACTCAGTGTCCTGAAGCAAATACATACAAATCCAGACAGCTTTTAATTCTGCTTACTGTATATTGGACTCTAAACAACAGATGTTCTTGATGGAGGGTACAGTGTTGGTTTTTGCTTCTTTTCTGAATGGTAATCAGTAACAATCTTCCCTCAATTAAATGTGATCAGCCTCCTCTTTTCCAGATGTAAATATTCTGCAAAAGCTGACACAGTTGAGATAACTGGACTAAATGCTCTCCTCTGGTCCATGTTTTCAAGACAGCTAATGAGCCTGATTCTTCAGAACATGGTCAGAGAATAATATGCAAAGTTTGCATCCAGCTGTTTAAGTTCATCAGTGGTATCTCTGTCTTAAAAGTCACTGAAGGGTCAGGATTTATTCCACAGAATATGTGGCTCTCAGCAGTTGAACATCAGTATAATCAGGTGCTTCTTCAGTTATGACCCTGAAATCTAGCTGGAAAGTCTTCTAATAGTGGCAAGTAACAGCTGGCAGGTTTTATATAATCATATTCAGAATGAGAGGATAATAAACAGAAGTATTTGAAAGCAGGAATTGCGAGGGAAGATGGACTAATACATTTTTCCGAGAAGTTGGTAAAACAGCTTCCAATGAAAGCATTAGTTAGCTGCAGCTCATGATATTTCTGACCAGGCCAAATAGACAGCATCTCTTATTGCAAGGTGAAAACTATAAATGGCAGAAAGATTTCTGTTTTGTAATAATTCTGTACCTCAGTCAAAACCAAAAATTTAAAAGAGAGGTCCTAATATTGCAATACCGCTTTCATTTTCTGTCAGCTTGAACTAAACAATGCCGTTACATAGTATAAAATTATATGTACACCTCTCATAAAAGTAGTCAACTATTAATCGACTTGTGTCTTAATGAGGTTGTACAATTTTAAGGGACAAACCAGACAACCAGACAACTAGAGTTCATTGAACGTTTGCACGGACAAGAGAGACTCACCAGATTTTTGAAGTTCTGAACTTGTATTTCAAGATAAAAGGAAGCATTGATTTGAAGAAAAAGGTTTTGTTCAAAATTGAGACTGGCAATATAATTTTCATGTAATTTATTTTAGGATATCATCTACAAATGTACAATGTTTTAATTTCATACTTCTGAAGAGAATTGGTTGTTCTTGAGTTAAACTTCACTTTCAAATTAAAATGGCAGAAGTTTGTTTTGAGATTTCCAAATTATCATTTATTTAAAAAAAATTCATTAATCTGTATTTATTTATGTTATATATTTATTTTATGTTTCATCTTTTAAGATTTCAATTTTCATGATTTCCTGCAAGCAAGAATTTTGTTTTGTTTGAAATTCTTACATGCTAATTACTGGAAAGTACTTTACAGTACATAGATGAAATAAAAACCAATAGTCTTTACGTAACAGACTCTAGTTGAACGTACAATTGCATCTTGGAAAAAGAGTAAGGTTACGAGACTGACACTAAGGACATACACTGTCATTAACTACTTCCAGTCATTAACTACTGAAATTGATATAAAGTCCAGTGGTGTCTGAGCCTCTCTAAAGATTAGAAAGGCTCTTTTTCTTAGTTATTTGAATATTGACACATTTTCAGAACAAAAACATTGTATGCAAAATTTTGCTTATAGAGTAAAAGAAATAATTAGTTGCACTGACTGTGAGCAGGCTCCAGATTATAGATAAATACAGGTTATAGACTCAATCGACCTTGTTTCTTCTGGGGTTAATATACATATCAAGTTAATTCCAGGGCTATGATTTCTGCCAAGTCGTCAGGTTTGTGCAGGCTTTAAAGAGTATGGTAGCAGGAATAAAACTACAAATCTGTCAAGGTTTAGTCTTTAGAAGTGAGACTCATTTTATTGTTTAGAAAAAGTCCAGTCTTAAGTTGTCTTACTCCTTCAAAAAGACATTCCCAGAGTGTTTCAGTCAAGTATTAAAATTTCATTCTTTCCTTCCTTGCAAGTTTCCTTCTTCTAGCAGCAGTTGCCTACATAGTCTGAAAACACATCAGATAAAATTAAACTAATACACTCCTATTGGCTGTAATTGTCTTGGGAGACTTATGATGCTTAATAATAATGACACGAATTATGAAAGATTTGTAGTAACTGAGTTAAAAGTCTGTTATTCAAAAACTGTCGAGAAGTTTCCAGAAGAATTTGGTGTCTTTCCTTTTTATCCATTGTGGTTGAGTTCAAGACAATCCTTGAGGGCATTTACTTTCACATGTATAAAATAATCATGAAGAATTTTGAAAGCAATAGAAATCAAAGGCAGTTAAGTTCCACAAATATAACAGGTATTTATCTCACTGATTTCAGAAAAGAAGCAGATGGAATGTATTTCCAGTATTATTAAGCATTACAACTTGTTTAAAAGCTCCCGAATTTGCAGTGCAGTGTACCTGAATCACAGATTGTATATTATTCCCCAGTCTCATTAGAGCTTTCAAGGAGAAAGCCATCCTTACTTCTACAAGCTACTAGTGTGTCTGCCAATGCAATTTATGGCACAGGAGTGACCATTAACTCCTACTCCTTTAAAACATATTTTCTCTTAGAGACCTTGACAAGTTAGACATAGGACAAAAGTGTAGTTTATTGACTTCTGATTGAAGAAGATGGAAAAGTAGTCTACTAAAAAAAGAGAAAGTAACAAAAATAAAGCTTGATTTATGTATACTGTAAGGTAATAAACAAGATGTCCTAACTACTAAATCCTCCCATGAGCATATATTGTTATTTATTACTTGTATTACACTGGAGACGTTAAAGAAGGAGTAGGGCCCTGTTGTGCTCAATGCTGTATGGACAGAACAGAAGCATATTTGTCTGAGAGAGTTTACCAAACACATTTTCATTAAAACATGTATTCATATTCCTAACTCTGTCATATATTCAAAATGTTAGTCACACCAGTCATCTATAATTACCTATCAAAATGACTATGTAGCTCGCCTCTCAAAGCAACATTTGCGTTCCATTCATACCCACAGACCCTAAACAAGATCAGGGCAGCAATGTGCTGTCCCCGCACTGTACCAGAGCGTTAGCACGTCAGGAGTCAAGAGAAGCAAACTGAGTGGCTAAGCATCCCGGAGTAGAGCACATCAGAGGCAAGTAGAGAACGTGCAGCCTTCCTTTCAGATCAGTTCCCTGCTGTCTAGATCCCTGTGACAGTAATGAAGCCTTGCTTGGTCCAGGACTCATTTCCTCATGCAGCACTTACTCATGGTAGTGGTCCTACTCATTCCAGTTTGACAGACTGCTGCCAGCACACCATTTAGTTATAAATATTTGCAGTATCTGGCTTTATTCATGACTAAATAAGTTTAGTTATGAAAAAATGCAATTGATACTTAAAGGGACACTAATTTTAACAGTATATTTTCTACTGTAAGTATTTCTACTGCTATCAGTGGGAATAAGATTAGATCTTGTTTCAGCTCCAGCCCAGAGAACATGACTTCATTGCTGAGTTACAGCCACTAACATGTGGCTGTGGAGATATTTACAGCATGTAGTGGTATTTCTAAAGACAAATACAGAAAAAATATTAATAGACAAAGAAAAGAATATAGAGTGCACAGTTTGACAAAGGTGTGAAGCCTGAAACACTTAGCTATCTGATCCACTTTCACTGGAAGGGGTTTAATTGTGCTTTCAGTCACATCGCATGGCCTCTCTGTGTTTCTTTGTTCCCCACCATAACACTGTTCAGACTTTCACAGAGGAGCCCAAGAAATTCATTGTCTTGCAAGCAGTCTGATTTTGATACTGGACGAGATGGTGAATACAGCCAGTCTAATACTTGTATTATGACTTTGCTGTCTCTTAAAATTCATTACATCATGAATTTCTAGTGAAATGTTGATGCAGATTCCAAGGAAATGTTGTTCAAAAACCTGGGATCTATGGATAGGAAATGACATCTTACTCTCTTTTCTCATTTAAAACAGTCAGAGATTTGGCAACCTTGGTAAAAATGTCAAATAAAAAATTGAAACTATTTCAAATGAAAGGTTTAATCAAAGCTTTGAAATTAACCAATAGGAAAGTCAGAACCTTTATACTCTACTACTGTTATGTTGCATCTCAAAAGCACAAATTAAATGTCAGAAAAGAATTGATTTTTCCATCTTAGGACCGACAGCTACTTAATTTCTTTGGTATTAAATATAGCATTAAAGTCATAGGAAACCCACAAAAGCTCCTTAAGTTTCACAGAGATTTCCTTTTCTCTCTATTTGTTTTGCTTTCCTCCATTCTTTCTAAGCAGTAAATGGGAAAGCACAAATCCCACAAATCATGAAAGATCCATACAGGTCTTGAATATTGGCAGTCTTGTTCTTGGGTCCCAACTCAAGGACACATAGGAGAAATAATCCTAACTTTACTTGCAGAATGGCTGAGCGATTGCTGCTGAGGAAAGAGATCTTGGAATTATAAAAGTTAGCTCCCTGGGGAAAAAAAAAACCAAACCAAACCAACCAACCAAACAAACAAAAAACCCCAAACCAAAACCATAGCTCAGTGCTCAGTAGTGAGCAAAAACCGTTAAGAGAGGAAGAGGAACAAACATTATATCATGTATGAGTCCATGGTGCTCTCCCAAACCAATGGGACCTTCCTCCCTCCCCTTGTTTATTTTTTTAAAGTGATGTTAGAACCTGAAAAGTTACAGAGAAAGGCAGGTGGGATGATCAGAAGTGTGGTCTCTGTACAAGGAATAACTAGATGCTTTTCAGTCTGGGACAGATGACTGATGAGGGATATGATAAAACTCCATAAAATCAGAGTAGCATGGAGACGATGATTAGGGAACAACTATTCACTGTCTCTTATAATACTTGAAAAATGGGCAGCAGATTATATTGTCAGATAGCAAGTTAAAATCAAACAACACATAATAGTACATAATAGTACCTAAATATTTCTGAGGGGGCTGTAGATAACAGAATTTGCATGGATTCAAAAAGCAATTAGACAAACTCATGAAATCCACCAAGAACTGACTCAGAATATATTTGACTGCAGATGACTGAGAGATGGAATATTATAGCAGAGAGGCATCACTAGATGCCTGTCCTGTTGTTATACTCTTTTCTAAGCATCTGCTACTGAGCATTGGACTATAGTGACTTTTGGTCTGAATAAATAATGCTATTCTTACATATTAGGTGGTGCTTCCAGAAAATACAGCCTTGTTGGAATCCTCCTGCTAGGATTTTCCTTTTCTCTTTATGTCTGAGATGTAGAATACCCACAACTTCACTGAAAGCCATGGTGATGATGCTCAACACACCTGAAGACCAGTCCCCAAGGTGTCTTTTAAAGGGATTCTATACACAGCTGCACCAAAACTTTGTCACTTGGTCTTTTATGCTAGACACAGGGGACCACCTCAGTTATGCTGTGTTTATCAATTAATTGACAGTAGCAAATCAGATATGGATTAACCAAGGTAAGGAAGAAAGAGAACAGACTTTTTCTTTCCCCTGTTAGTTACCATCTGTGCAGGGTTTTGACATCCAGTGATGTTGCATTGCAGCTGCCCGCAAACATAACTGATGTCAGAATAGTATCAGAGATATCCAGAGGTGGGTTTTTTTCAAATGGCATAGATTCTCTTTCAGTACTTTTTACCAATGCTTTTCTGGTCAGTTGATCCAAGACATCCAAAATCTTGAAACTAAAAGGGAAAGCTGAAGTAGTTGTTGAAGTTGTTGAATTAACCCTTTGGATTTGTAAGTTTGGTTTCTCCCCCTCTCCAGTTGGTGCCTCGCTAAAATACCGTGTTATCCCAAAGGCTGGTGTTCTTGTGTTACTACTGCAATACTCATCCCTCATGTTGGTTTTGCCCATAATCTACCACATCATGTATATGCACAGACAGTACTCTTCTAACAGGAGCCCAATGCCTTTCAGTGAATGAACAGTGCAAAACAAGTTATATTTTAGTTCTATCACTGTAAGTGTGCAGAGTTGGAGAAAATCCTTGCTTCCAACATTTTCTCTCTTCTTGCTGTAATCTGTCCTCATTTCTCACTTCTTCCACCTCCCTTCCCCTTTGGCTTGTATTTTTAAGGTATGATTTGGTAGCAAAGAGGGAAAATACTAAGAGTGCATAATTTAAATTAGAGAGTGTGCTGTGCCACGCTTTCATTAAAACTACAGAAAAAAAACTTAGCTGTGTGGAGTATAAGACCAGAAGAGTCCCAAATCCTATCATTACATCTTACCTTTTTTTTTCGTCTAGTGCAATAAAGCAGATGTCCTGAATTTATAAAATAGAGTTCAAAATGTCTGTAGCAAAAAAACCCCCTGCAAACATACAAGGTTCTTTTCCCATTCCCACATTTTGCTTCATGTTTTTATAATACTCCATCTGTATTTCTTCAAATAGTTCTGATGATACAATATAATAAGGTTCCCCTGTTCTTCCACTTCCTTTTACAACACTTCCCTGAATAGTAACGGGAATTTACTTACTGGCTTGAGAAACAGATCCAAAAGCTATATGAAATTTTTCAGTGTCTGAAATAATATACAAAATGCTGAAGATTAAGTTTCTTCGAATTACAGAAAAATATAGCAGTTATGCCTTCTCTTGCCTATAAAATATTCCATGCCTGTCTTTGGAGACCAGAAAAGGCTGAAGTTTGTAAGCCTTTTGCCTCATTGGTAAATAGAAATAAATAAACTAAATAAAGCACACCACGAGAGCCCATTCCATCATTCCTAAATCCACTTTCTCTACAAATAGGCAGGTGTTTGCTCCATATACTCTGTCAGGCTAAACATACTGCACTCTAAAAAAGTCCAAGGTACTGTTCGTACTCCAAATATACTGTAATGCCTGAAACACAAACTGAGAGGGAAAACACAATCCAAATTTTGCTGACTTTTTTGGATAGATATATATTCTGTGATATGCACAGCAGCACAATTTCACCAATCTTTTCAATGTAACTACGAGAAAGATTCAGGGCAACAAGCCCTGTTCAATTTGGTGTCACAGGGGTAGCCTCATGGTCCCCATAAAGCATCCTTCCTCCCGACATGTAGCCAAGGAATCAAAGCTTCTGTATGTCTTACCAATTGCCAGCTGCTGGTTCAACTGCTTGTCGCCTTTATGAGCTATTACTTTTTCAAAGTTATAAGCCCAACATGGAATGACTCAGGACCAAAGAAACAGCAAATTTTTCTTATGTTGCCCCTCATACTCTGTGGTGTGCCACTCAGATGTTGTTGATTATTTGGATTCATACCTTTGTATCTTTTTAACTTACTGCCTCATGCACATTTCTTACACTCTGGCCAACTTTGTTGCAGCTTGTTATGTCTCATCATGTTTTCTTGCAATTCATCACTCTAGCTTCCAGCAGCCTAATCAGATGCCATGTAACTGAATTTAACACAACAGAATGTATAAAAAATATTTTTTTCAAAATGTTTTCATCTGCCAGCATGTTAGGTATTGAGCCATGAATCTGTGCATAATGGGGAAATAGAAGCTGTATGCCCAATGAAGTACGTCTGCCGTTTGTGAATTAATAAGCAGATCTCTCCAAAGTAAAACAGTATTTCAATTTACAAACATTTGCTCTAGCTATTGGCATGCCATTGCTTCATAGTCCTGATATTCACAGATCTTCAAGCCAGTGTCTCCCTCCCTCCTTGCCCATCACCAAAGGCATGTGTCAAACACCTCTTTTCTGAAGGGCAGTAATTCTGGTAGTCCATAGTTTTGACTTCCCTTTATTTCTACGAACTTCAATTTTTTCTTTGTTCATTTTTTTCTTGTTTCTGACATTGCTTTACTAAAATTAAGAGGTAATTCCTGTTCCAAAGGAATAAATTAGGTGCAGTGCACAAATCAACTATACTTCATTTTTTAACTAAATACCCCAAGGCTTGGTACAAGTCTTGAGGTACTTATATTCTTGTAGTTGTTGTCCACTTCACTTTGTAATGGATTTTTCTTAAAACAGTGTATGATGGAAGTACTGCTCCTCACATTTTAGGACAGGAGACAAAGGTACAGAAAGGCTAAGTGTCTGAATAAAGATTATACATAAACTGTGTGTCACAGGATAGAAATTAACCTAATACTTCTAAATAGTTAAACACCTTAACTCCCAGAA
Organism: Gymnogyps californianus; assembly: GCF_018139145.2. Lineage (NCBI taxonomy): Eukaryota > Metazoa > Chordata > Aves > Accipitriformes > Cathartidae > Gymnogyps > Gymnogyps californianus. The sequence goes on along the minus strand of NC_059478.1, from coordinate 21,517,102 downwards.
CACCTTTTCACCCTATCGTAACTCTAAGTTTCTACTATATCCCTATCTGATCAGTTGATTCTCTTAAAATGTTTGCAGCATCAGAAGGATAAATACAGAGCAGTTGTCTGGTTGAGGGAGGTTGACAGTATCAGACTTAGAAGGAGAAAAATTAAAAACAAATTAAAATATGAGAAGCCCACAAAAGGAAGGGTAGGCGCAACCATTGGAAAAATAGATGAAATAACACAAGAGAAGAATAAAAAAAGAGCCAGTGCATTTAAAATGTTGTAGAAAGTTGAATTTGATGGAATAAGATAGGGAAGCAAGTGGAAAACACCAGAGATGAGGAGGTCAAGGCAGCAGGTTGGTTTCAAGAGCTGCCCTTAAGTTTGTGGGGAGAGGGATTAAAAAAGCTGGGATGGGGAAGAGTGGACACAGAAAAGCAGATTTCCCTAGACAGAATGAGAGAAGGCTATAGACATGTTTCAGCTGGAATAAGCAAGAATGCGTTGGTATTTTGGATCTACTCTGTTTTAAAAAACAAATTTTCAGAAGAACCTGGAGGGTTTGAAAAAAAAACAAATTGTACAGTTGGGTACAATTTCAAATCTAAGTGGTGCTAACAACAACATTTCCTATAAAAATGGAAAGTAAGAGCATTCTCAGCAAATATCAAGCTAATCTTTACACCCTTTAAATGCCACATACGTTAATACTGGTAAGAATTATCCCACATTTGCTGGTTTTACATATATTACCTCCCTAATACAAAAACACGAACAATGGAGTGACTGCATATGTATGCAGCTGTAGATAAGTAGTGGCCCCTAGACCTGTCTCATCTTATATCCAGCTTTAAAATTAGAGTCTCCAGCACAAATAGCAATGCTCTGTGCCACCGTGCCTGCTAAAACACATTTACTTCCAGCAACAAACAATAGGAAAACTCCACATGGCACTTCGATTACACAAGGAACCCAAATCACTAAAGAGATGCAACATCACAAATAAGTATTTGTAAAGGTTTGTCAGCTCCAATGAAGTTATACTTTTCTAGACCCTGCTTTTCCCATGCACCTCTGCAATTACTCACTTCACAGAAAACGGATGATGCCGCTAAAATGATGAAACCCTAATATAACCTTTTCAGCAAGAGATAAAATATATTGATTGGTGACTGCTGAAGGACATCATTAAGCAGTTCAATGTTTGATTTCATTTCTTCTTTCTTTCTTTCCTTTTTTCTTATTTATTATTTGGTTGCCCGGCAGGCATCTCTGTACTGACTGACCCTGCCAGTTCAACTATTAAAGAATTTATCTCTCTGAGGAGGCCTGATGTAAACATGATAATCTGTTTGGCGGCCCTTATGATGGCCTATGAATAAAACATATGACAACACAGTTTGAGCTGGAGCTTACTATCTGTTACCAAAGAGAATGTTTGGAAGCTCCCTGATGGCTTGGCCATTCTGAATCCCAAAGGTTGTCTACTTTATACTCCAGCTAACCCACTCAGACTACTCACAGAAGGTGTAGTTAACTATTTTTGCCTGCCAACATCTATTTTTCTAATGGCTTATTAAAAAGGAACTAATGCAAGAGATTGGGGATTTCAATTGTGTATCTGTCCATGATGAGAGATAAAGGTTTTCTTCAAGCCAAGATAGTGCTTCTTGGGAGATAAACAACAAAGAAAGAAAGAAAGAAACAAAAAACATTTATTTTCTTTAGGGAAGTTCCTAAATTCCTTATACTAGAGTGTTAAAACAGCCACTTGAGCTTACATATAGAATACAAGCAAAGTATGGCAGTTGAACTTACAAAATGTGTTGCTCAGATGCACTGTATTTGTGAATTACTTTAAATAAGTGAACCTTTTCCTTTGACTACCTGTTGAAACCAAGGAACTCTGATTCATGGTTCTACCCACGAGGCTGAGAATCACATCTTGGCAAGTTAAAGAGGCAAAACCTGTTCCTAGTTCTTAAGGCGGATAAAGCCAGTGTGGAATTGTTTAATATGACCTTTCCAGCACAAGAGAACTGTTGTTTTTTCTATTTTCAAGTTTGTTTTTAAAGCCTAGTCATTAAAAAATGCTTATAACACACTTTTTTCCCTGGAAATCTCTCCCTTTATGTAGAGGCTTTGGCCGTTAATCCTTTAATGTTCCTGCATATATTTAATTTTTTATCTTCTGTACTAGGAACCATAAAATGCGCATTTTATATAAAGCCTGTTTTATACTACTGCCTAACAGCTGCTATTGGCCAAACAACTTTCCAGAGACTGTCTCTTGTCCATCAACAGTTCTCTTTTCAGCAGCAAACAGTACACTGTGCAGAGCACTTTTTACCCTGTAGCTTCCTTATTTCTTGTTAGTTGTTATCAGATGCCACTTACTCCTTCATGGTAGTAATGCCTGCATGAAACCCAAGTAAGAATAAATGGGTTAAATAGATGAGGAGGTTGGGGGGGGGGGGGTGTTAGTAAATTCAGGCCATCAAGCTGTGCAAGCAAAAAGTTATTTGAATAATCAGTGCAACACAGTAAGTGAATGTCAAGGAAATGTCTAGTTTAAAATAAAATTAATGCCTAACTAAATTTGGGTTTGATCACCTTCCTGATGAGTCTAATTTATTATATGAGATATTTCTGATGTTAAAACTCTCCAATTAGTATTTTAGATGTAAAACCTTTTATTCTAGATTTTGATTTTAGGAGCACACATTAATATAGAAAAACTCTAACTCCAAAGCTTGCAGAGGTAATTATTTTTAATAAAAATATAAATTAAAATGACATACAAGTGATTGATTTACCTTTATGGGTTTTTTTTATTCCATCTTCATTTGGATCATGGATGGTTAGAATGTTCATTCCATATTTATTATGTATTTTCTAGGATCTTGCAGGCTCTATTTTTGTGGTCATCGTTAATACTTTTCCTGAACATATGGCTGGTTATCTTCATCATGAATTTTGAAATCAATGGGAAATATGCTTCAATTATGAATAAGTAAAGAATATTTCCCCTCAGATCCGAGTCTGTCATTGATTTCAACAGTATTAGAATTTGATCCTCAGGGCAATCTACAACTAATACATATTGACATTAAAGGATCTATAAGGATTTAAATCAACAAAGAATCAACATTTGTTAAGTGTTTGAGAGCTACTGGATTTTACCTGTCTAGGTTTTCCATAGTTCTTACTCTCTCTTTGTTTTCTTCTATCAGGTGTATTTATTTGTTCAGAAAATGTAGACTGCCTTAAATGTGCTTTGGAGTCTTGAAGAGAATAGAAAATAAGTTTCTGTATCTCGTTTGCCAGTTTCCAGTGATCAGGGACTTCTTTAGGCTTTTTTTTTTTTTTAATGGAAGTCTCTCTCATCTCCTTCAACTCAGGAAGATCACTGTTTCTCACCTTTGTAACTTAAGTCCCTTTGCTTCTCAATTTCAGCCAAAATCTTCACTTTGACTCATGCATCAAGAGAAGGGCAATAACTCCCTCAGTGCTGTGCTTGTCTGCTCATAGTTTTGCTTGAAAAAAATTGTTCTTAATCTTTCTTTGTTTCCTTCAGGATATTCCTACATAGAATTTTTCAATTATTTCATTATAAAAGCAGACTAAAACTGTTAATGGTTATCACAACAGTACTCCCAGTTTAGTCTCTTCATTATGTGCTTGTAAATTTGTTGCCCAAACATTGTCCCAAGATGTCAATTACAGGTGTCAAAAAATTATGCATTATTATAGTTAAGTACTATATCTGCTAAGCACTTTATCTGTGAGAAGAAATGGTGTGATAGGATAAGTGCATTCAAAACTGTATTAGTTTTGTTCTGTTTTGTTTGAGAAGTAGCTTTGCAGCCTTTGAAAATTAGTTCTAAATATTTATTATAAGATAGCCATGCTCTGATACAAAAAACTGAGGGGAAGACACGACAAAGAGCATCTAACATGAAAAAGAAAGTCTTTACCTCTTTCAAGTGTGTGTAATGCATTTCACAAAGGAAGGGTCAGGTTAGGTATTGGGAAAAATTGTCTAAGTGAGAGCTATGGAAGTGCTGCATTGTATTGCCTGTGGAATCTCCATTACAGGAATTCTTTAAAAACAGATTGGACAAACATCTATTCACAATTACAGAAAGCATAGCAGATCCCACCTTGGGCAGAGGGTTGGGCTAGATGAGTTGTAGAGGTCTGTCTCAATCCTATTTTTAAATCATCATTTTCTAACATGGGTGTGACACAAATAGCTATATGGAAATACATTACTTTTGTTTTCATTCTGAGCTAGAACTCAGGCTCAGAGGTAGGAGACCCTAGACCCACCATCAGTGAAAGCTACTTTTATAAGCCAGCAGAGTTGGAATGTGACCCTGCAGAAAATAGATACCATTTTGTATGCTGTCAGCAGCAGTAAGGCAAAAAAAAAAAAAGAAAATGGAAGATAGAGAAATTGTTTCCATTAGGCTAACCCAATGCAAATAATGTTGTAGCCTGGATTAAGAATGAGACATTCCACGTCACAGCAATCACATGTGGCACTTGCAGGTAGATTTGAAAGGAGTTTCCATGCTTGTGGACAATCATTTCTTTGTTTGTGACGTTCCTTAACATCATGGTAGTAAGACTGAAAAATGAAATCCGCTTAATAATTAATGTTTTAAAAAAATTGACGTGAAGAAAAAAAAAGTAGATTTCATGCTTATCATAACTCACCTTACAAAAAATCATTCAGCTCACTTAGAGTTTATAGTATCTGACAACTGTCTTCTGTGTCTTTCTCTTCTACATATTAATATAGCATCCGTGATGTAGCAGAATATTTTTGTGAGGACTCTCATGAGGTTCTTCAGTGATATTTTGAGACATAGCAGATTTCCAGAGTATATATTAGAGTCAAGGTAGGAGTAAAAATTTCATGGAACAGAAGAGCAGTGGGGTTTTGATGAGATATGAACAGCTGTCACCTTTGAAATTTCCCTCTCCAAACCACTTTCAGCTCTGACTATGCTTTACACAGGCTGAACAATGCTGGTGCCACACATCTAACTACTGATGTTAGGCATGAACTGCTGCAGGGAACTGACACTTAACAAAACTATTTAATGAGCATCTTTTTTTACAGCAAGCAAATTAGGTTTTGAAAATTGAAGAGAATCCAACTGAAATCTACGAAAACAGTATCGAGTGAAAATATTAGATATAAATTAGAGAATATTCATTTAGGACTAGAGTCTTGCCCTTCAGATACACTCTATAGTGTCAGATTCAAAGTGCCTGACACTGACAGGAAATTTACTGGTGGCATATGCCAAAGGCAAGCACAGTTCCTCCAGAGAAGGTTTTGATCACGGAAGCCTCTTTACAAGACATCAGATGAGCAGTCAGGCCAGCTCCACTGCCTAATGCAAAAAGGAACAGGCAGAAGAGGTCTCTTTGTGCTTATTGTGTACTTAGGAGAAGGTTTTGTCTGAAGTCACGTCTCAGCTCTTTCCAGCTCTTTTCCAATTTTGTGTGTCCCATCCAGTACAATTTTCAGGGTTACACACTCAATTTACAGGACTTTAACAATTATTTCTATCATATCAAATATTAAATACCAGCAGAGACTTTACTGGAAGCTTTATGATAACTGTTAGCCTATGGTGAACTTACATGATCCATGCATGAAAGGCAAGAGGACTTGCTAGCATGTCAAAAGCAGTCTGATCAAGATTATTTGAGTCCTACCTACACACATGCAATGGCTAACACCCCAAAGTTGTGTATTAAGTTACAAACTTTTTAACAGACACACGACCGTGTGGACAATTAATGGGATGTTTACTTCAGAGTAACCTGGATGAGTTGTCTATACAAACCTTTATGGAAGATTGCTGTTACCTTATGTAAACCATCCATGTTATGTGATCCATACAATTGAATTTTTGGCTGTTTTTTCCAATGTTGACAACAACTATTCATTTTTTCGCAGTTACTCTGAGAAAAATAATATCCAGTCTTTAGACCTGGCTGGGAAAATAACACCTCCAAAATATAAATCTGAGACTACAACCATAGTGAGTACTATGAACACCTGAGAATGTTTTATTTTAAAAGTACAGTACTTTTCTTTCTGTGGTCTCCTTTATAAAAACTAGAACTGTTTATGAAAATCCTAAAACTTGAAATAATTCTGTCACAAATTATTTTGTTCTTTTCATGAGGAAAGCACTGATTTTTTTGCCCCTTCATCTTGAACAGACTTAACATCAATATAGCTGTTTTGTCTAACTTCAGCTTCTTGAAGTGAACACCTTATCATGCCAGAAAACCATTTTTTGTCCGCACACCTGCACAATGATTAATGGAGGTACGACCCTGGAAATAGCATTTGGCAGTTAACAGCTGCTACCAGCACTCTGGAGAGTGCACAGAACCTTGCAAAATTAAAGCCACAGATTTGTTGTCCTCTAAAAAGCCAAACAGAACTCCTGAGTCATGTGTGAGGTGTAGATTGTGCATCATAATTTCAGGTATGCTTTTTACCTCTTTGTCTAAGAGTGACAAGTTCAAAGCCAGCTGATATATTACAACAAAAGACCTCTCAGAAAAGTGTCAGCACACACCTGGAGAATATTGCCAACACAAGCAAAGAATTTTAAAGCAGTCAAATTAAAACAAACTAAAAAAGTTGCAGTATGAAACATAACCAACTGGCACACCTCAGCCAAGATGAAAGCACCCAGTTAGTCTCAAAAGAAAATTTATAAAAAATAACGAAATAAGTGATAACTAGGACAGCAGCACTGAACGATCCCTTCTTGCCAGTTATTGGTCAACATCAGTGCGGTATCGAAGCCGCAGCTGTACTTCCGTGGAGTGAATGACCCTCTTGACCTACACCTGTGGCAGAACAGTTGGTAACAGCTGGTAAATGACAGTCAGGCTTTCTGATTACATGAAGCATGTATGACCAAGTCTTGGATTTACTATGTACTCAGTAGTAAATGTTCAAGTTGAGCTTAAAAAGATAACTAGAACTATTCTTCTTGACCCTAAAGCGACCTGTAATATCATTTGCCACAGTAGCACACTAGACAAGATACCAAGAAAACTCATATATAGATTGTGATAACTTATTTAAAGTAAATATTTTCAGGCCACAAATTCAGCACCTGAAGGTTCTCTAGAAAGTTAGAAAGTTTGGATTTGGCACCAATTTGGTTCCCATCAATTCATCAAAGGCTTATTGACCTAGATCTTCAAGCAGGTTTACATATGCTTCCAATATCCATTTAGCCTCAAGGAATTTGTAATTACCAAGGGACTGAAGGGAATGTGAATGCTGATGTAAGTGCCAGAGGTGACTATCTCAAGAAATAAAAGACTAAAGCCAAGTTAATCTAGTTTTGATCTAGCACAGCTACATTGTGAGAGCTCTGTGCCAAGCCTGCTTATGACTGTTGTTATGGAGGATGTTACATACATGTTAGATACTGATGTCAAACTTGTGTTGGACTCCCTGGAAGTCTGCTCATTGCTGGCTCAAGAAAATCTAGCTGTTTTGTATTAAACCTGGGCCTTCTTGTCTTGCTATACAGATTGCTATAAATAAGCACTGTTGTTTATTCAGGTCAAAGTGTGGCCATTCTCAAACAGCTTATGTTTTCCAGTTCTTGCTGATCCCTAACAGTGGTAGTAAAAGGTTGGAGAGAAAGCTGTCTCTGTGCACTTGTAGACATCTCACTCATGCTCTGAAGCTTTTTATGGTTTATTAAATAAATGGATTTAATGGATGTGCTGGCCCTCTGTTCCTTCTTCTTTATCTAATACCTTTGAAGTACTCTCAGTGCTAGCTGTCAACTAAGAAAAAAATATCAGTCAGACTAATGAATAGGCCCAAAGTTTCCCTCCCTATTCTTCTCCCCTGAGAAAAGGCCTGGCATATTGTTGAGGCAGTACAATCCAGATTTACTATTCTCCTCATTCACTTTCAGCTAAAAAAAGCTTGCACCAAATTGCAGATTAGTAGAGCATCTGAGAACGACTACTTGTCAGGAAGAGAAAGTCAGAGTAAAGACTTGGCCACGGAATCTTTTGGAAGGGAAAGGAAAGGAAGAAACTCTGCTTGAGAGATCAAATTCAGAAAATGTCTCTGCTAAGGAATTTGTGCCAAAGGGGCAATGGTAAGACACTGAGTTACAAAAGGAAACCAAGGCCTAGAGACACTGAAAGGAGAGGCGTCCCACTGTGGAATGACTGGAATGCCCCGAAAGGGAAGACTCTGTATTGACCATCTTGCTTGATCTGCATGTCAAAAGCAACTTCTGCCATATAGAAACATACTGCTGCTCGGAAAAATGCTGTGATAAACAAAGCACTCGAGGCCATGCCATTGTTCTCTTCCTCCACTGTTTTCAGGACAGGTATATGGCATGAAATAACATGTCTTTCAGAAAATGCCATGCACAAAAGGGATAATGAAAGTAAACGGTAATGGTTGCTTTGTAATGATTGATCCTACCAGAAGTAGGAGTAAAGCTCACTAATGTACCATCACATTTTTTAACTGATAAGTCCCATAAAACTAGATGGGATTTTTCAAATTATCTTACAGTTTCACAGAATTCTCCAGGCAAACTCAAAAGTGTTTGAGTCCAAGAAGGAGAACACCTTCCCTAAAGAACAGCTTACATAAGTTAACAGGTATTTTTTGTGTAGCAAGGATGAAAGATGCTGGTAAACAGACAACCATGGAAAAATGTTCTGTTGCTTGAATTGTCCAAACATTTACGACACATGATGAGTACCTTTTGAGCACTTCCTGACATACAGAAAACAATGCAGCTTTTGGAGATATGCTCATCCATTAAATAAATATACATCCCAGTTGTTATGATGAGAGGATCCATTCCACAGAAAATTTAGAAACATACTGATTTTTGTCATTCTGCCTTCCAGTTATATCCACTCACACTAATTAGTTCTTTTCCATTTCACACTGTGTCATATAGATTGAAATTTGTGAGAGAATACAGAGTAATTCCAAAGCAAGTACTCTCAGGTAATTTATTTGGGACAAAACTCTTAATTTTTCACTTATCAGTTCTGCTTCTTTTTCTGCTTTTCAGGGCCTTGAACTGACCCCATTAGATAGGATCTTTGTCACTGGCTTTAACAAGAAAGTTATCATCAAAAAGCAATGGCTTTTCAACTTGTCTGCTAAGGAGCTTTGTAGGTTTCAATATAAGAAGTGAGCTGATGCTGTTAATCACAGAATCAATAGCAAATTGATCAATGAACCATCAACATAGACATAGTTTTGTGCTTGTTTCATCCATATTTCTGTCTAAAGGATAAATCTGTCCTAAGCATCACTTAATTTCCACTCAAGATTTCTGGTACCAAATAGATAGGTATAGATATAGGTATAGTTATAGATACATATGGTTTTCTGCTAAACAAATGAAAGTGTCTTGAAACTAATAATTCATTTGCTATAGTTAAAAGGCAAATATATTTGTCAAGATCTTTAACTAGAATTGAAGAAAAAAAGTTGTCATTCAAAGATGAATGTTTTAAACTTCACTTAGTGGGAAGCCAGTAAGCCAATTTACAATTGTTTCAGTGTGGTTCAAATGCCATAACCAAGGTTAACAAGAAGAAAATAGCTTTGTACTTGAAGTAGATTGACATAAGATATAATTATCTCTGCAACATCTTTTTTCCCTCCCCAAAATAAAATGAATACTAAAGAAATAGAAACTGTGAGTTCAGAAATAGGGATTGTATTATTAATTATTTTATAAGCAGAGAACATTACATGTTATGACTGATTCCAAATGTTACTATTAGAGTACTGAAGGCTGTGGTATAATCAGCTGCTGCACTACACAAACTTTCCCAAAAAGTGAAGCTTGAGAAAGCAAAATTTCCAAACACAATCCCAAAAAGGTAAGACAACTAGTACTCAACATGTTTGGTGGGCATTATGGATGTATCTCATATGGTACTCATTTGAGAACTATCATTATTAGCAACCAGGCACCATGGCTGCTAGAAGAGTCAACGAGATGGTGCTATGTAAGATGGCATCTCTGAGACTGTTAATTTTAGAGGCTGATTTTAGATAAAGAGTCAGGCATGAGCTCAGGAGATGATGCATTTGGTGTGATTTAAAACACTGAGTCTTGGTGAGAATCTGGAAATTTCCAGGCTTTAACATTTTAAAAAAAAAAAAAAATTTACCCCAGATTATATTTGTTTCTTATAAGTCAGACCCAGTTTGCTAGTCATCTAAATTCTGAATTGGGCAGAATCCATCTTTGCCAGCACCTTGTAGTAGTTGCTTGCATGATTAAACCAACATTTATCCCTGAACTACCACATTCTGCCAGTCCTAGACGTTCCCCAATATGAAATGGCTTTTCAAACTCACAGGGACAACTGAGGTTGGGTTTAAACAATAAGCAGGGTCAATTTGAAACCTCTCCTTGGATTAGCGACCCTCACTGTGTCTCAGTTTGATGCATAGAATATTAGGCAGCGACACAAGACTAGTAGCATATGCCTTACACATCCATGCATGTGAAGTGCCTGGGCTAAATCCAGACCTGGTATTAGTGATTTCACCTCCTCCTGCCTTCAGCGCAGCCACACCCACACAGCCAGGTGGGAATTCGTCCCAGGGCATTAAAACTTTCCAGGGAGTAAGACAAATCTTTAAAAAGAGGCAATTTGTTAGTAACAAGAGGGCCAAGATATCTGAGCAAAGGATATTTTGTATTGGATATATTGTTGTTAGTTGAACAAAAGCAAACCAGACAGACTTAAGTTAAAAGAGGAAGCTGGGAATGGTTCGTTGTTTGTTGGGGTTTTTTTTAAAGTTATCAGTCATTAGACAGAAACAAAAAAAAAATCACAGTGGGAGACTTGTAAAATGGTTCTTGCGATCCTCAAGGGCATTTCTTTCAGTCTTTCAACAACAGAACTGGTCTATATCATAAGTCTTATTTATAAAGAGGCTTTCAGGCAATTTCACGCTGCTTTTCTCTGATGCCGCCCAAAAAAACATGTAAACCCGAGGGATTAGTAGTGACTTAGAGGGAAAATAGTGTAAAGTTACAGGATGAACTGAGCCAGTGCAGCTGGCTTGATGCACTGTTCCCTTGGGCTACTGCAATGAATGAAACTTATCTAAGTGCCCCAGTCCACTCCCACACCGCCAGTGTACTGACTCTTTTGTTATATTGTGCACTAGAATTACTTGGTCTCAGGGGGCCGTCAAGTCTTTAATGGCCTGTAGTGTGGAAAGAGAGAGGAGTTCACTATCTAGGAGCTGAAAGTTAAACCTCCTTTTATATTTCTTTTTTGACAGTAACAATTGGGAAACATGGTAAACAAAATGTTTACTCATGCACTGCGGTTGGTAGCCTATTTTGATTCAACTATTTTTATGTCATAATATCTTAGCATGCAAAATAAACTGTGACATTAATTATCCATTGTGGGTCTGTCCTGAGTTACAGGTATCAATTATATTGTGTTGCAACTGGTTAATGACACTGCACATCCCAGAGCCTTATTTTGAGAATATATTTTCTCATTTTTTAAATTTTACCTGCAGAGGAGTTATTGAATACATAACAAGACCGTATCTGTTTTCATCTTTTGTTTACTATATTGACTGACTTACATCTAGTTAATCCACTTTACATTTAAATTGTTACTAAAAGTCTCATATAAGCAATTGTCTTTCTGTAAACACAGCGATTAAAACTGACACAAATTTCACTTCAGTCTTCAATATGCAGAAGCTCTATTTTTAAATGAAGGTCTTAAAAACCCATCACTTCTGGAAAAATAAAGTCCATATAGCTCAATACCATTTGCTAAATGAAATACTGATTTGTTCGAGGTTTCTTGTGTTTACAGTTGTGCAGACACTTCCAAGAATTCCATATGTTGGAATATTTAGCATTCACTTGTCAGAAAGAAGTATTGTGAAAAAGGGTAGGAATATATATTTAGGCCCTTCTGCTATTGAAGTCAATAGCAATATTGTCTGTCACTTCAAAGTTGGAATTGGAATATTTTTTAATAGCTCTGTAGTCCTTGTGATCTATGTTCTAATGTTCCTACTCACTCTGTTAGTGAGTAAAAGGCTATTGAGGGTGGATAAGAGTAGAGTTTTGCTTAGTAAATAGTGCATGATTAGACTTATTTCTTTCTCACTGAAGTGCCGTGAGGATTAATTTGTTAATGTCAGTGCAGCACTTCGAAGACATAATAAAGAAAATAAAGTTACTCTGGTGATGAGTGCCATAGAAGTGTCTATAAATGAATAAAGTGCTGTCTAAGTGCTAAGTATTATTATGATTACTGCCTGCATTTGCAAAGAAGTGGTTAAATACAGTGGGATGTGGGTGTAAAATTACATTTTAAATGGATCTATTTTTGAGATTACTTATCAGCATGATTAGTGTGATAATAATTACATTTATCATTAATAATACATTTTTTAAAAGTTAGGCAAAAAAAGCTAACAAGTTTGATTTTGATTTTGCCAGAAATGCACAGTGCTTTCCAAAAGCAATCTGTGGAACTTGTCTTTGGAATGCAGCTGTGTAAGATTTCAGTAACATCTTGCAGGTGGAGCCTAATTTTAGTTCAGCCTTGAGAAGGGGGAATTGTTTTCTCTGACATGCACAGCAACACAACAGCAGCAAAGCAGGTGGAGCTTTAGACAAGTACTTGTTTACTTTCCTGTTTAAAAAAAACCCAACACAGATGATTCATATCGTTAATCATACAGTTTCGATTTGATTTTAACAAGTCTAACAAAATAGTCTGCAGCACATTTGACCTACTGATTCTCAAATGTGGAACAAACCCAACAGAATGGAAAATGTTCAGAAAATGAGCATTCAATCCTAAATATAGTGGAGAAGGAGCTGGTAAATGATGGGAAGGAAAATTTAGGAATACATCTGCTCAGTCACAAAGAGTGAGCTGCAGAATCAGTCTCAACAATTTCTCTGTCAGCTTCAGCAGTCCATTATTAGGACTTTGAAGTTAACTTTTTGTAGAGCTTTGAGATTCTTGAGCTGCAAAACATGGAAATGAACCAGGAGATAAAAGCTAAGCAGCAACTTGCTGCTTTTAGTCAAATTGGTAGAATAAACTCAGTATAATAAATCTCATTCATTTATTTTTGATCAGTTTATGCTTTAAGCTCACCAAAAATCCTTATTAACTGAATGATCAATAACTGGTGACTTTTTCATCAGTTGTTACGAAACTTCTCAGTTTGTACATGGCATGGCAGAGTAATCCCATAGTGTCCATGGAGTAAACAGTGTATTATTTGGCTAGAAAGGCTATTTTGCTATACATATTTCTTTTGTAGGCTTCCACATTTTGGATTAATGTACAAGATATATTGAGGCTTTCAATTTATTGCCTTGAAAACCCAAGGGTCCTTTCCAGGCCTATGTTCTGCTTTTTTTTATGTGGTAGACCATGGAGTTGTTGGTCGCACATATGCTGTATCTGGTTGTTCTTGGTTGTTCTTTTCAGATGGCATTAAATGTGATATTTGCGCCTCCAGTTGACTTTATGCATCTCACTTATTTAAACTTATTCACCGTAAAGTTAGTCCAATGTAAGGTTTTTCAGGTCTACCACAGAAAAAACAGTTGTTGTGCTCTAGGGTATATATCACCTGTAAGGAAATCATGGCTACTGGATTAGAAAATCTGTAGCTTTCTGACTCTTGATTTCTAACACTTCTTTTAAAATTGAGTGGACAGGAGCTGGATCCAACAAAGAACTATTGTTTCATCTGTTGTTATTTCCAAGCATCCTTTTGGGGAGTTCACACACTTATTAGCCTTGACTAGACCTTGCCTTCCAAACATCTTTTTTAATGAACAAGAAGAGATGAAAATTTGTCTCCCAAGTTTTTGGTAATTTCTCAAGAAGCATAAGCTGCTCCTGCATTAACAATTAGATGGGCTCATTAAAGGTCTATATTCAGAGTTCTTTTCTTTTCTTTTGCTCCAGACAGACATGGCATATCTAGATGATTCATGAGGAGGGCAATTGTTTACTTATTCTAAATATACTGCATATTCTAAATACACTAAATTCAGTGATCATCTATTTATTTCTTCACGACAGTGATAACAACATAACACTTTTTATCCAATGGTCCCATAGTGCTTACCATTTTTTTCAAATGGCTCAGCCACCTTAGAAATGTAGCACACTGGAGCATAATGGCACAGACTGTTGACTTCTCTCCAAGTAATTGAGGTATGAAATTGATTGGTAGTGACATGCCTGTGAAGCTCAGAGATGGTGAACAGAACTCATCTTATCTTATATCTCACCTTATCTTAGCACTTACGAGAGGTCTTCCAGACATCAGAATAGAAGAGCTTCTTATACTGAAAGCATGTTTTGTTGAGTTGCATCTGTCGTCTCCTTCTTCCGTATGTACAGGGCCTGTGTGACAGGTCAGCAAAGAGGTCTGGGCATCAGTGACTGACCTCTAGTTTCATTCCTGTCTATTCCAACTCATGCAATTGCACCTGGCTAAGAATGGGGTGTGTGCTAATCTGAAGTGATCCTGTTTATGGAGGTTTGTGAAGGAAGACCTGGCAAGAATTAGCAGACTAAGGATGTGAGTTCACTGGCGTTTTTGAGAAAGCAATAATACCCCAGGAAGGATTTTGTGGTCAAAATCCTGTTCTTACTCTGCCACTGAAACTGTGCTGCCAATTTATCACTGATGCTGAATGCCTTCCTCTGAAATATTTAATGGAGGTTATAGCATTTATAGCCAGTACCATAAAACTGAGCTTTCAAAACCAAGAATGATATCCCCAGTGTTGAAGAAGGAAGGCTGCACAATAATTCCCTTTAGTCTATGATTATTTGATATTGATTTATGCCTTCCCTGGGAGCAAACTCCAGCTACATGTGTAAAAAGGTTTACTCTCTCAATTGGAGTACTAGCAATGTTGGTACTTAAGCCTGTATAGATTAGCGCTGTAGACATGGCTCAAAGAATGTTATTGCCATGCTATAATAAACAAGAAACTCCACAAAATAATGTTTGTTTCTAGTACTGTCTGAACTGCAGCAATGCTGGTAAGGATGATATTCAGACTGTCAATAGAGCCAAGTCTTTGGGCCTGGCATGTCCAAGTAGAGAACAGAAGTATGTGAATATACTGTAGCATTTGAAAAGAAGCCAATGTTTAGAAAGAGATGACCTGGGAACAGTTTTTGCCTTTGCCTAGTTTCAGTGTTTCTTGAATTTAATGGGGACTCACAGAATACATGGCCATTGCTACGTTTTAAAACATTACCAAAGGCGTTCTAAATATTCTTATTGCTTAAGCTCAACTGATTTTGCAAACATTTGCCAAGTGTGTATTCATCCCCCTATATTTCTGATGTCTTCAGTTTCTGTTAACCCAAAATAAGTCTTTCTAGCATTTCCATGTTTTTACTACGTCAAAACAATTTGAGCTGACACATCTTGTCCTGATTGATACTTTTTTATAAGGGATGGAAATGGACCTCAAATCCAGCAGAAGATGAACATGCTGAACACTGAAGGGATGAGCATAACAGCCACAATGGTGTTTCAATTTAAGCTAAAGAAAGTGGGGTTTGCTCTCCTCATGGTCATGCTCTCCTCCTGTGTTAACAGGAGGTCAACAGTCTTCCCTCCTGAGGGAAGCTAAGTTACTATGCTGATTAATATTGTTAGCATACAGAAGTCCTTCTGAACCAATATGTTCCAGTGTAAATCAGGGTAAGTCTTTTCAAGTGATGCATTGGCATGATATCGAACCAAGCCTTTTGTCATTACTGCCACAGTTAACTGTATTTGGCAAAGAACTGTGTGGGCAAGTTAGACCTTGTGCTTTACAAAAATAATGGTGTTGTGTCATAGACTTTTTCCCAGTGCCTCACATTAAAAGTAATTTTAAAAGACCATATCCTTCCTTTAAATTGTTGACAAGGACAAAAGTAATCAGTAAATGCAATGCTGCAAAGAACTAAGTGTTCACAGTAGCACTAATGGGGGGAATATCCTTTTTCATTGTCCTTTTTTGGACAACATCAGCTACTTTATCAGGATATCCACTTGTGCACTTCTCTTTTGTCATATTTTGAAGAATTGACTCTGCCTTTTCCTAGGGCCAGGTTATGTGGAGAAAAAAGATCTGATCCTATCTGGGAACGTACTTTCTAGTTTAGTGAGAGCGTTAGATCATTTTTTAAAACTGTTTGTGTCCCTTGCTATGGTAAATCTACTGGTACAAATAGGAGAAGCTCTCAGGGAGTGGCTCTGCACCAAGAGCAGTCTATGGCTCCAAGGAAATAAAGTTATAAACTCTCTAGGAGTACTTTAGTTCTGTAGTTGAAGAAGCATTCTGTATGAAATTTCGTAAATGCAAAATACCAATGGGCTTGATTATATTATTTTCTGTTTGTGATGGTTGTAGGAGAATGGTCCTATTACAGACATATTTGTGAGACAAAAGATCACTATAATATTTTAATTTCTCAGAGGAGATCTCTGCTGAAAAATTGTATTAAGAAAGGACTTCTTTCAGCCTAATTATAAAACCAGAGCAGACGACTTTATTGTGAAAGAGGTTGGAACTCAGCACTGCCCCAGAAGTCAGCATTTATGGATCTGTGCTGCAAAGAACAGTCTCTGCTACAGTTCCACTCTATTTGATGAGGATTCCTGAAATCTAACTGTCAGCTCTTCTGCTCTGCCTCCCCAGTTCTTGATCAGCAAGAGCATGCCTTTTAAAAATAAAAAGCCATTTCAGGGAAAAAGAGAAAGAGAAGGAGTTTTTAAATTAACATTGAAATTGTCAGAGACTAATTGTATGTTAGCATCAAACAAACACTGTTGATGTTGTTGGGTTGTGTGTTTTATAAGTTTTCTGTAACCCCTAATCAAACATGGGCAAGTATCTGTTGAAACAGTGTATGTAATTTGTTTACATTGTTAGTCGAGATAATTACAAAGCAAGCACAATGGAAATAACTGGTTTCTTACTTTTATGTGGAAAGTGTCGAGGTGGGGGAACTCAACAACTAACCAGCGGTTGTCAGCTGCTCTCTAAAATATTGCCTAATTTACAGTTGTTGCATATTAGCATTGCTAAGAATGCTAGGGACATAAAGTGTCATGTTGTATATAGGGTGATGACTTCATACTAGAGCAAGTCTGGGGATATGACCATTTTGCAGTCACAGAGAAATCAGCTTTAATTAATTTGAGTGTCAGGACTGTGTATAATTACACAGCATGAGAGTTTGCATGCAAATTCTAAAATGCTGATTGTTGAAATACTTGCACTTACTTATTAATACATTGGGACTAAGCAATCCTGGCCTCTAAGCAAGGTATAGAAAGAACACACAGTGCTGTCAGGGTAATTTGCAGTGCTCTATAGTTAGCAAGCAGAATTCAGATCTGCTTCTTAAGTGATAAGCATAACGTATTAGTCATTCTTGTGGGTGACATACCTTGTAGCCCACTCTCAGTGCGCAACTAACACAAGATGATCTATTATTATTAAAGTTGTCAGAAACATAACAGCAGGATTTGAGCTTCATTTATTGTAGACACTAGCTACAACTCAATCTTGCTTTTCAATTTCATTTTTTATTTACTTATTATATATTGTCACTATTCTCAATTAGAAAAAACGGCTTGCAGGCAAATGTAATGTAGAAATTGTCATAGCAAAATTAGCCCTCTTGTGTGATGTTTTGTACCTTTTGGAGACAATGACAAAAGACCGTATGTAGCTTTTTCTCCTCTACCCAAAAACTACCAGTGCAAGGCTTTTTTCTGGACTTTACAGTTGCCGGCGTTATGTTCTGAGGTATCAAAACTGGTAGCCCAAGAAATGGAATTTGTATATAGTCCTGTCCAGTTTTTAATCAGTATGTTGGTCTTAGCCATGTGTGACTAATCCTGTTTGCAATTAATTTATCTCAGTATTTTACTGCAGCAATGAGTTTCATTGATTAGTTATATGCTGAATAACAAAATAGCAGGAACACTAAAAACACTGTTCCTTAATCTGGATGAAACTCTTTGTCTCTTGATATACACAGGGAAAAATCCAGAGGTCTTTTCTTGTCATTCATTAATTTATACATCAGTAACATCTGCTGCTACCTTTCTCCTTTCTAAACTCAGATAGTCCACTCTTCTTTAGTATCTCACCATATGGAAGCTTCTTCATATCTTTAATCATGCTGTTGACCTTCTCTGGATCTTGTCAAAATACACTCATAATTCAGAAAAAAAAAAATTTGAATGTACTTGCTCATCACACAATGATTTTTGTATACATCTAGGTAGTATATCAGAGGTTAATGTAGGAGCTTACTTTGTATGCATCTGAAAATTTGCTGTTTTTTTCTCTTGTTTCTTAAAGAATGTTTTTCATTTACAAAACATTAACATTTCTCAGGGTTATTTCCAGCCACACAGAAAAATGTTCCTTTGTGTATTTTGATTATTTAAAGCAATTTTGTTTCTCTAATGTATATGTGCATCCAGCACAGCATGTTCACTGCTTTGAATGAATGTGTGGGGAATGCTGTTAATTTTCTCATGCGCATGTACAGGCATGCTTTTATTGTCTACTGCACATGTTGAGATGGGGTTGCTTTGTCTTCTCTTTCACATTATTTAGTGCAGACTTCTTCTTTATATTTGAAATGTAATAACTACCATAGATTACAAAATTGACTATAAACAGTATATGCTAGATACAGTTATGGTTTGGGGCTTCCCAGGGTCCCCAAAGGAATTCCAGAGTGCTCTGTTAGGCACCAGGGCTTTTTACCATGCTTACGGTGCTGGATGGTTAAGAGGGGAGTCCAATATAACTAGATGGTAGCTGGAAGGTTTTACTTAGCTTACAGTGAGGAAAAATACTGATGCTCTAAAAAAATTTTTTGATTACTTGATTCCATGAGTTTAAGAATGCTCTAGAAAGCATTAGTTCCAAATCCTTCCCCTAAGACATACATTTTTCTGAGCACAGCAGATTCTGCTGCATAGCCAGCAAAAAGTGCTCAAGGAGGTCTACACCTCCAGCATGCTGCAAAGTCATCTTCCCCATGGACCCAGGGTCTAATAGCTTGAAATGAATGTCACAGAGACAAGATTGGTAAGGTGTTGTGAATTGCTCTGTGACTGGATGTGTTTTCACTCACCAAGCTTCAAGTACAACTTGAAAATATCACGTTGAGAGGATTATGTGTTTCATCCTGCCTTACATTTAAGCATATGTCTAATTTTAAACACATAAATAGTTCCACTCACTTTACTGGGATTATTCTTGTACATAATTTTAAATATGTGCTCAAGTGATTTAGTAAATTGTGTTCACAGAAGGCATCAGAGGCAGCAGTAACAATGAATGTGATGGGCCAGCTGGAGACCAACTGTCCGGTGGAAACATCTCTCTTCTGTGTCAAAACCACTAGGTCTATTCTTCTCCAGTTTAAAGAAAAATGCCAGTTTCTCAGGATTTCTCATGTCCTCCCATGTAAGGCCGTTGTAGGGTTTTTCCTTTGGAGGGAGTTCTTCTGGCAGCCCTCATGAGCTGTCCTAGCTATGAGGATATATTGTGCTGTGGTCTCAGTTCAAGTCTCATCAAATGGCTTATGATATTTATACTGTCCCTCACTGTGTATTTCAAGCAAACTCAGGTATTTTTAAAAACAAACAAAAAGACATTTTCCCATTGTTTTCAGGAGATTTCAGAAGAGCTCAGTGCTGAATAAATAATTGACAGTACAGAAAAATATATTTTTCTTTTTCTGAAACACAAGTCAAGCACAGGACTACAAAGCGGATAGCTATGATTTAGAAAACTATAACTCAGTATTAATGTTTAATGGATGTGGCACATTCCTTGCTGTGAAATGTTATAAATCACTCATTGAAAGAAAACAACAGAATATTTGAGGAGCATGTTGATGAGGGGTTTGTGTGGTTCAAAGGTGACATGGAAACAATGACCACCTGAAGACAGTATTATAGCTCTGTGACAAAGAGCAACTCAACTCTGATCATTTCCTAAACACAGAAAAAAGAGTGGCTTTTTTATTTTTCTTTTGATTCTGCTGTATCTTGAGTATATTCTTATTTCTTCTAGCAAGAAGAAGTAAGATTTTCCACTCCTCTTCTATCATTCTTAATTAGAAGCTTTTTTCCATCCCAGTTTTTAGTCTATCAGACATGAATGCTCTTCATTGTGTTTGGCTATAGCATTAAGTGAACTGGCTGCGCCGAGAAGACTTGATTCTGCCATCCTTATTCCTGTTGAGATTGATTTTGATACTGACTTTACCATCCTGAGTTGTTTCTTTCTTCTCAATAATTATATTGAAATCAGTGGGACTATTCATATTAATAACTGCTCACCATGTAATGGCTCAGGAGGCCTAACTGGTGGCTAGTATGTTAGTCTGCATGAATATAGGTAGCTGAATCTGGTCCACTGAGTAGTTAGCTTAATAGCACTTTCCAGAGTAATTACTGCTTAGTAAAATGGAGGCACAGCTGAATCCTAACATGTTTTCTCTCTGTGTTGCTTCTCACATTCTTTTTTATTCCTGAGGTTAGTGTATTTGGCAAAATGTTTCCCTAGAAAAAGCAAGGTATGTGATTATAACCAAATGAGCAACTTGGAACCACAAAAGAACCACAAATCACATTTGTTTATAACTTGTTACTGCTTTTGTTTGTTTCAGAAAAGCCTATTACATTTACTCTTAAATGATACAATATGACCAGTGTGATCTAGTGGTCTAAACAATAAGAATAGCTGTTTCTCAGATTTTACTTTCTGCAGCTTCTCAATGTTTTTCATTAAACAACAGAACTTGTAAATTTTAATTGAATAATTCACCTTTTAACCTCATCGATCATCATAATGAACCTTAATAGCTAGATGTTCACATCATACAAACTCTGTTGTGGTTCAGATCTTGGTCGATTCCTTTTTTGAAAGATTTTTGGAACGCTAGTTGGTTTCTATTCTGATTATATGTGCTGAAGAGAAACTTTATTGTGAATATTCCTTTTTATTTAAATAAATAGATGCTTGTTTGAAAGAAAACTTACTTACAACAAAAGGTCATGGGAAGCTTACTACTTTAGACATAAACGGCCCCGGTATTTTATAATTTTTGAATTTTGCTAACCTTTCTACATGTGTAGTTTAGATAATTACTAATAATTTCCTTCTTTCAGCTCCTAAAAGTCAATATTTTCCCCTTTACCCTAAGAGATGAATTTATATCAATAGGGAAGTCATGTATAAAAACACAGAGCACTATCAATATTAGCAGTACAGTTTTGCCTCGAATGTTGCTACTGAATAGATATTCCTGTCGAGCACTGTGAACCTATCACTAATAATAGGCTAATACTAAAATTAACACACAAACCCCAGAAGAGAAGTACCCAAAGGCCTCGCACAGCTCTTAAGTAGTACATGTGTATTATGTTCTGTGTTGGCCCTCCCATGATGTCTTTTGTCTTTCTACTATTTAAGCTGATTGATAAACCTGATGGCATGGGTACTTTAATGTAGTGGAAGTATTCTCACTGCATCTTTTGCACCAGAGCTTTTCATATCAGCTGAACTGGAAGAAAGGCAGAACTCGACATTGTGAGAGTATCTCTGGTCTAAAAATGCTTAGTGTGTGCTTATGCACGTTAGGCCTTTATCTATGTACACTTTTACAAATATGCACACGTTTTAATTTTGTAATCAGTAAACATACAAATTTGAAGAAATATCAAAACATTCATCCAGGTTCCAGTTCAAACACACTATGATCAGAGCAAATACTGAGAAGTTAAATTCTATACGTTATGCAGGAGAACAGAGTAGAAGATCATGGTAATGGCCCCTCTTGACCCCAGACTCTTCTTTGAAGCGCATTGATAACAAGTGCTGTGACACATTCACAGACAGTTGTTTAAAGCTGTTGAGTTGAAAATATTCTTTTTTCCAAAAATATTCTTTTTTCCAAAAATATTTGGCTGATTCTTTGGTAAAAGTTGCCTTCAGGCAAACACATGGAAAATGATACAGCTTATTAGAGCTTAAACTGAGAAAAACTCTTGATAGCTGATGTTCACACATCACTAATAACCTGAAAAGCTATGGGTTTTAGACTGTGGTATTAAAGGCAAATTCCATGTGATACATTGCACAAATGCCAATCCTATTCATACAAGGGTCCAAATGTTAAAAACTTATTAAATCAGCTTTCTGAATGCCCCTGTTCATTATTTTGCTGACTTGGAAACCTTGGAGTGTTTTGTATCCATTTCATTTTCTCCAAAAAGCACGAATTGTAATGGAATTTACATAAAAATCCTGCTGGAGAGTGGAGACTTTACTGCACAGTCAGCTGCCCCCCTAATCCAATCTTCCCCAATGCAGTTGGCCCGGCAGTTGCCAAACTCTAACAGTGGGGATCTCCTTTGTTAAGAAAAGTATGAATTTGAGCTTTAAAATGAGCAGAAGTCTTTTCTATTACTCAGGATGCCTCCTCTTGCTGAGTTTACATGAGATGTCTAGCAGGAGGTGTTATTAAATAGCCTCAAAAATTAGGCAAAAAACCAATTATCTAGAAAAGGGACACAAAAGGCTTAAAGAAATGAGCATTTGAATTTTCATTATTGAGTATCCATGGGACACCACACCACTATTTGAATTTTGTTATTAACCCTTTGCATAAAAAGGGTTTAATACTTTTAATCAGTTTTGAATTACACTTTGAGGAAAGCACAAGTTGGGAATTTTAAAAAGCCTCCTTCATTTCTTTCAGTGTTATTTCAGTGCTCTCATGTTTGCGCTTATCTCAAAAGAGTTTTAACTTTGTATTAGATTTTTTGTGAAGGTTGATTACATGGGCATTTCAGTCTCACCTTCATTCTTTATTTAGCTGAAATTCCTAATCACTTCAGTGGGTGGTAGACAGGACTCAAGTGTTCCTTTAGATGAATTTCAGCTTCTAAAAAATCTTAGGGGTTGAGTAATGTATTCTTGTTTATTTTTTCCACTTTACAGATAAAATCTAGAGAGCATTCATCATCACCTGGATAGAAGTGATTTATAGCAGTTCACAGTTTAGGCTGGCAGCCATTTTCTGAACTTCAGCAAAACATCAAAATCAGAACGGCAAGAAATAATTTAATAGTGATTTCATGTGACCCTTGCAAAAAGGATACAGATAAAGATACACATACTGCTAGGGAATTCTACCTGGATCAGCTCTTGCTTTATTAACAAAAAGCATCCAGCTGCCCCTGCCTCAGGAAAAATGCTTTTTTCAAATTAACATTAAGGAACCTATGCTTTTTTATTCTCCTGAAAATAAAGTTTTATAACAGTTCAGTCTCCTTTTTTATTCTGAAGGATCCACTCCCAGTGCCCATGTCTGGTCATGAGACTCTCCTCACCTTCCTGGTCAGTTTACTCTCCCAGTTCTGCTTCTTTGTTTCCTTCTTTTTGTTGCAGTCTTCATATTATTTTTTTCTATTCTCTTTTACATTTCTTTTCATAAGCTTTTCTTTGTTATAATCCCTCTAACAGTGGTGTTCAATTTAAGTATCACTGAACAGTAAAAACAAGCTGCTATGGCAGAACACATGTAAGCTTAGAAGTTGTACAGTCACTAACAGAAATCTTCATTTGGTTTGCTTTGGTTTTACTGGGCTCTATTGATTTCTACTGGAGTACCAGTCATCCCAAGAGCCAGTAGGAGAGCAGTCCTTTGGCTCTTTTCCAAAATGCATTTGTCAAATAACAGCATTAGAAAACTCCTGGACTTTCCAATAGAGAAGACAATAGCAGTGTCCAAGAACTGTACACCAGGATCCTTTGAGTCTGCCCGTTTAGTCACTATGCCGAACTCTACACTCATTTAGAAAGAGATCCACAGAAAACTCTGACATCAATGGATTTACAAGGGCAGAGTTTACTCAACACTAATAGCACTGATGAGAATGACAAGCTATTACAAGCTTTCTTTTACCGTTTTAAAAAAAGTTCGGTTTCCAGGCAAATATGATATCACTTCACTTCAGACCTATATAGAAGATACATCTTTGGATGGCAGTAAAATTTGGTGAATGTTGTTCTTTTTATGGTCTACTTTAATTTTTTGATATGCTTTTATGTGGACGGAATTTGTTTCTCCATCTGAAAGGAATTCTTAAAAATAGAGTACAGCCTTTTTATTGAGGTAAATACAGGCTTGGCCTTTGTCTGCTCATTTTCTGACATTGTAGTTAGTTTTTGGGAGAAGGAATGAAGGAAGCATACAGCCATGCATGGCCAGGCCCCCTTGAACATTATTGATGAGTGCACAGTGCTAGTGAACTGAGAAGGAACTGAAAGGACTGCCAATTTTTTTTGCTGCAGTACTACAGAATCAACAAAATAATGTGGAAGCCTAATGCAGAAAAGCACTGATATGAGAGGAATCAAATATTTTGAGGCATTCAAAAAAGCTCTACAGAAAATCAGACTCAGATCTGCAAAATCATCACTTGGGAAAAGCTCTGTTTGAAGATTTGTGGAAGGATTCATGATTGATCCTTGTACTGAAAAAAATGTAACAGGGGAACCTTTAATATTTGTGTCCACATCTTTAGCTAGTGGAAAGGATGCAATTCCATTAAGTCAATGCAACTGTCCTAATTTGCACCAGCTGAGCTTCTGCTTCTTTGTTTGTGTAGCCTTGTCGGCACCCCTTCCAAGGGAAAGCAAACATTCATTGTTCTTTCCTGGGTCAAAGAAAAGTCAGTGCAGAAGGATCCCAAAGTTTCCTTATCTCTTCTTTTTTCATTTTTGCAACTAGCATTATTCACCTACAAACGATTTGAACTTACAGTGCAGAACTTAATGCATGTGCTTCTGAATGTACCTGACACTGGCTGATGGATGAGTAATTTCCATGAGTAGAATACATGTATTGTCATTGTTTTATGCAACATAATTCATGCTACATTAATTCAAAATGTGTAAACTGAAAAAAACAGCACAATCTGAATCACAGTTCATTTCTGCTGAAATTAAAATCACCTTTTCCCCTAAAGATTTTCTTCTTAACCATTTATTTAACAGTCATTTTAGACCCTTTATTATTTTATCCTTGTGGTGTCACAGAACCTGTTCTCAATGAGCTGCTTTTTCATTCTAAGTCAAGGCAATGCAATATCTGGATCCATGCAACACTGTCGGCAAACAAGCTATTAGTGATTGAGGCGTGATCATAGAGAGATAAATGATGGTGCCTTCATTTGCATTCACATATATACACTCCTCTTGCACCTTAAGAGTTATACTGCTAGCTATGATTTTATTATTTCCCATATAAATTCTTGCTCATATTCTCATAGGATGTTATGTGTTCATTAGAATAAGAGTAGCTCTCTTGATTACGTTGAAATCCGTATCATGAAGGGGTTTGGAAGTTATTGAAAAAGATTTTTGAAAGCTATTTTCCAGGAAACAATTAAGGAGAAGCTCCTTCTCAAATGTTGGTAGGTATTTCCAGTCATCCAGCTTCTTTCAGAATTAATTGGGAGGTCAATACTTAGTCACCCCTTAATTAGTCAATGTTAATTATAATGTAAGAAATATCACAGCAAAACTGGAGTCCTAGGATCCATCCTCTGCTGAGACATTAGAATAACTTTCAGGACTCTGGTTGAGGGTTTGGTGCTGAATGTTTCTTGCGACTGTCTCAGAAGGGCTTGCAAATCCCATTAAAATGCTGTAACCAGAATGAAATGTGGTTTGGAGCGATTTCCTTGTCCCTGATGGAAATCACCCGTTCCCAGGATACTGCTATCTCGGTTTTGCCAGGGACAATATATCCCTAAGGCTCACAAAGCACTTGGGAGTAAGGAACATGTTTGGCCTTTAAAATAGACAAGGTTGTGTCAAGAGTCAGTTATTTTAAAAGAAAAAAAAAGTTCTTGGAGTGAGAATCTTTGCAAGTTTAAAAACTTTCCCCTTTTCAAGTGGTGCAAGCTGAGCCGTGGGCTCTCCTTGGCTGTACATTCAGCACTTTATCCATGAACAAAGTATAAATATTTCCAGAAAATCCATTTCTATATTTATTTTCAGAGTGATGTCACTTCCCCTCTTTGTACAGCTGGTAAGAGAGCATTTTTTTATTACTGGAGGACTGTCAGTCCAAAGCAAACTCTATTTTCATAGAACATAGGGACACACACCCAGCGTGCCAGCTCTGTAACTGCAGTGGTTTTCACTGTAAATGAAACAATGTTACTTTCCAGTTCCTCACCCGAATTCTCTGTATTTTTTTGGTTTAGTACAGGCTAAAGAGCACATTTTTTTGCGGGGAGTCTCATGTGAAAATACTGACAGCCAATCACCAGGCAGGCACCAGTAGCAATTACTGTAAACTGTGCTGCTCCATCAAATAACATTAATATTTTTAACAATTGTCTTTCCAAAAATAACTACGCTTTGTGAAGATCAAAAATGAACAGAACCGTATAGTTCTCTGCTGTCTTCGAAGTCTTTTCTGAAACAAACCATTATTTAAATGTATTCTTTAGTACACAAGTACTATAAAATTAATGCAGAAAGTTTATCTGAACCTTTGATCATACTTTTATCAGTATCAAAATATGTTTTATCGCATTTTGTAGAAAAGTGTTACATTTATACACCTTTTTGTGTACTCTCCACCACTCTACCCCCGAGAAGAGGCTCTTACGAGGCAGGGTGTTTAGCAGCATCCTACCCATGTTTCAGCTTAAGGGTGCGCTTCCCTCAAGGAACAGAAGGCTGCTTAGTTTATAAATATCTTCTCAGCCTCTTTCTGTTCGAAAGGCCAGTGCTGCTGGGGCTCAATCACTGGTGGATAGGCAACCTTTCCTGTCTGGCTACAGTAAACAATCATCAGGTTTTACCTTCTCCTGCAGGGGTCTGAGAGCACTAGCTGCATGATAGACCTATGCTCAGGAAAGAAGGGATCTGTCACTGCTTTTATATCTGCAGAGCGCAATTAGCTGCATTTCCTCAGCCCTGCCTGCCTCATTAACAATGTTCTTTAGAAACATTTTACAAAAAAAGAGATTTGTTTCCTCTTCATTTATGTACACATAACGCTTAACTTGGATGGTATGGCCATGGTTTTCAGAGCAGGGCTTCTTATCTAGCCCAGTAAACTGGATGATGCTTTAAGGAAGCCAAGCAGTTCCTCAAAGTCACACATTCCTCCAGTGGCTCAATCAGGATTAAAGTCAGGGTGCTTTTACTCCTTCCTTCTCCCCACTTAATCACGTGGCCTCCCTCACTGCTGACAATATGCATCTGAACTACATTGGCTGGGAAAACTGCTGCAGACAAGAAGGAAAACAGTGTATCACACTGTCATAGCCTTGGGACTTGAGGCAGGTCAAGGCAGGGTTAGCAGCTGGTTACAGGTAATGCATCTTTTCACCAGAAAAGGTCAATTTAATGTGAGATCCCTATCAAAAATGCTAACTCAGTGCCCTAAAACTCTGTTTTGAGCCCCTGAAGAGGGATTTCAGTAGCTACATCCTCCATCTTTAACATTTTAGTGTTTGGAAATTTATTTCCTAGAGGTTTAGATAAGACACCAGGTATCTTGGCTCCAATACAGGTTTTTAGAACTTGAGTTGATACGGGAATTTTGTGTTGTGCTTTCCTTATTTTGTGTATTGTTAAATTATACCCTTTGAGGTGCTCTCTTCATTAGTGTCATTTACTCTCAAATTCTTACGAATGTTATTTTGAAGCACTTCAGATATTTTCATTTTAATGACACATAATGATAACTACAATTATTAAAAAAGACATCCCCATGCAAACCTAGCAACTTCTTAAGAATCCTGGAGTTCCTTAGAAAAGCAGTAAGACAATAAATTAAAATAACATCTAGGCTAATTGTGAGCCAATTTAAAAAACAGCATTTTAATTTGCTATTTAAAAGTAAGTGTTTTCATAGTCTGATGTCTAAAGGAAAATAATTCCATTGATACAGCAATTTTAGAGCACAGAGGGCAGAAACACCCAGCTTTTGGTAAACCTTTGGAACAGCTAGCAAAAGCAGTGCCACAGCAAAAAAAAGAAGTAATCACTTCCATAATATAGAGAGTGCTAAGATCATGTACTAGCAGTACCCTGAATGTTAATTACAGAATCTTGAAGTCTATTCAGTATTATATAAAGAATCAATTCAATGACCTGAGATCAGATGAAATATGAAAAGGCTTCTTAGTCCGCCTTTGTACCCTGATGGAGGCACTTTCAATCAGCGGAAACCAGTACATTCATTTACTTATTAGGAAGTTATTCAAAAAGAGAACTCCACTGTGAACTGTCTATAGAACAAACTAATCTGGTGTCTTTCGAGGAGAGGTGACCATCTAATGTCTGAAATTCACAAGATAAAAGAAAATTTTTGCTGATGTATAGATACATGCTGATGCTGAATGACTATTAAAAGATAGAAAGGATCAAAAAATTCACCAGAAGCTTTTCTTGCTGATAGAACATGTGTTATGTCAGTTTTGGGGAAGGAAAGAGGATGTAGGGGGAGCAGGGCTAATCATAAAACCACAGCATGCATGTTACGGATAACAACTGAAATACACAATATGGTAAGAAACAACCCAGAAGAATACAGCAAACTTATTAAAAATTCCACCAAACTTCAGAAAATCATTAAAGCATTGAAATTATCAGTGAATTTGCCCTAATATGATGTTCACACAGTATGATCTCAGTCTTGCCAGTGATTTCATGACTTTAAGCATATATGTTTTGTAACAGCATTTTGAGTAAACTTCTGTTCTAAGAGCCCAGCCAAGCAACTTAATTTAGCTTTATCTGCAAAGTTTCTAGATTGCCTTGTTCTATGGAACAGTCCAAATGAAGTTTAGATAAGCATGAAGTTGTAGAAATCAGACATAATTATGGGATTTGTTCCATTCAGCTCCCATATTCATCCAGTTGAGTTTCATGTTGAGCTCCCATATTCAATGTTTGACTATGTGCTTGAGACGACCTTCAATATGCCACTTTGACATTCATTTTAGAATACGGTCTAGATCTCCTCTTATCACCTACCTCACTCAGTATCCTCGGCAATTTACCTGAAGAAAACAAAACCAGGAAGGAGACAGTGTTGGCAAGCGGATAGAGCAGCAGGGTGGTGCAGTTTCAGGGTTTGTACCTGACTTGATGGCTGAGCACCATTCTACCCTTCTGTGGTGCCCTTTCCATGAAATTTCAGATAACTGACTTCTTCAGTTAATTGTGCTTTGTGATCTACCTGTGGAATACACTACGAAAGACAGATATTATTTATTATTAAGGATATGTCTACTCAGAAATTAAATATTTTTATTAAAAATATGAGTTTATATTGTTGTACAAAAATGTTTTCAAATCCCTTTTTTGATGTTCTTGCATTGATCTCCAAGTGGCTGTTTTCAATTTTGCTTAAATTGATTTAAAACAAGTTGAGAAGCTAAACCAAAATAGAACATTCCTTAACCTGGATTGTACCTTTTTAATCAAAGCCGTTCATTTTTTTTCTAATCTATTGAGGCAGTTGATGAACATGAAGCAGAAAGAAAGAAGGCAGAGTA
The DNA here is from genome assembly GCF_018139145.2 of Gymnogyps californianus. Lineage (NCBI taxonomy): Eukaryota > Metazoa > Chordata > Aves > Accipitriformes > Cathartidae > Gymnogyps > Gymnogyps californianus. Next base: position 21,487,375 of record NC_059478.1, on the reverse strand, counting down.
CAGGACAGTAAAGAGGTTAATGACAGGAAAGTCTGAGAGACTGATTATGGCAGACCAATATAAGTATGGAAAGAGAAGTTTGTGGACACAGTAAGACATCAAGAAGTTTTCTATTTAGAAATACAATTTTCTTCTTTTTTGTGTGTGTGTAAATGATAAAGGGGAAATATAATCCTCAGGTCTAAGCTGTTGAAAGGTCAAAGTATACAAAGCACCACCAGCAGAAATGATGTCCAAAAAAAAAGATGGAAGTAAGAGATGTGATGAAAGAAGATATGAAACTCAAAGAAATTATATGCATGTATGTTTATGTTTGGAAAGCCAGATAGAAAACAACAAAACAGAAACAAAAAGAGTATGGTTAGGAAAAGCTGTTCTTAATTGCTAAAACAGAGTAAATTTTGAAGGGTTAAGAATTTTTGTTGATGTTTTCTGATATAAGCTGAGTAAACTACTTCAAAAGTAGCATGAATTTTTTAGGAGTAAGAACTTTTCACAGTCTTTTTTTCCTGTTTTTTTTTCTTCTTCTTCCTGCTCTAGTATTTCTTAACTCTTTAGCTTGTATAGATTCAGAACAAATGCTTGCCATTTCTCTGCCTTGAAAGTCAACATAGCTACATTTTAATAGGAGATTTTTACAAAACATAGCGTTAATGAATGTTATTTGGTATAGAATCATGAAAGGATATAACTGATGGAAAGTCATTCTGTAATTAGATAAGGTTTATACTTATTCTTGAATGGAAACGTACTGCTAGCATTTTCTAAACAAATTATTGCACGGCAAACTACTGGGAGTCTGTCATCAGCACAATGTTTACCAAGAGCTCCCTGGAAACACGCCAGCTGATTACTGGTATTCAGGGTGAGGTTTACAGCACTGTTCCTAGTCTGTGGGCCTTGCCGTGTACCTGGTGGATGCAGCAAACAGACACTGCTTAAGTTAGATTTGTAAAGGTTCTTTGCTTGCTTGAGATTTTCCCATGGAGTTAGCAAATAATTGGCAGAGCCTTTTATGTATTAGACAAACCACATCTCAAACCACATTTCATATACAATTTTTTCAGCTTTTCATCATGCCCATATGCACACTGTTTCTGCAATATGTCTTTGTCCATATTGATACTTTTGTGATCAGGAGGGGCTGTTTGATTCAGGTTTCAAAAAGAGGGTGAGATTTTCATTTTTAAATGCTTAGGGATTCTTCATAATGAAAGGTTCTGTATTATAAGAAGTTCTTGTGTATCTAGAGCATTATATGTAAACATAAATCACTGTATTATATTGACATGTATAGGTATATTAGGTACAATCTGACTGTCCGCATTTGAAGCGAAAAAGTAACAATATATCTGTGGGTTATGTTGTCATTGGGATAGATGTAACTGCGGACACATAGCCATAAACATAATTTTCTTATATCAAGGAAAAGCCTGGGAAAATTTATACAGCTTTTAACCACAAAGATTTCAATATGCCTTTGCTAAAGTTAACTCAAGATAACTGTGAGCTGTATGAGTTTCTATCCTGCAGGGACTTATCATGTCACAACAACACTGTGTAAGTGAGAGAGCAGTCTCCACAGAGCTGCTGCAGCCTTGCCTGTGTAAGGCAGCCGGCAGCAAGGGTGGCGGTGGGCCTCCCCAGCACGATGTCCTGCGCAATTCAGATTTGAACGATACGGGCGCTACTCAGGCCCAACTGCAGGCTCTGTGGCTATTTACTGCATCTGTGAAAGAAATCATAAATGCTTATCTGTGAGAAGTGGAGAAATAGCAAATATGTATACTGTCTGTATAACAGATTGAAAAATTATAAGTAAGAAATTTAGGTTAAGATTACTGGTTTTAACTCAAAAGATTCTTTAAAAAGATTGAAGTTTCTATTTTAGTTAGTATGTATATTTACAATATTCCTTAGTGCTGCACCTGTAACATAAAAAAACCAACCCAGGTGAACAGTACAAAGTGTATAGTACTTTGGGGGTCATTCATGCTTCGATTCCGTGATTTCTTGGTGATTGTGTGCAAGTTTGTTTTGAATTATTATTTGATTAAGACAGGACTTAAAATGATCTGGATGCCTTCTCAGCACTGAAGAGCTTACATACCTTGTAATTGCCTCTAACGTATTCCAATTTTTGTGTGCGTTTGTAACTACGACATCTGGTTCTTTGCCAGACTTTTTGGGTGGCATTGCTATATGCTTCATTCTCAAAGTGCTGAGTGATACGGTCATGAAAAATACCTCCTCTTTGCCCATAAAAAAACCCCAATCATATCAGAGAAGTTAAAATTTATGCTAAGTCTATTCAGTGAAACATAAATAGTCATCACTTGGAGAACTTGCTATGCAAGGCGTGATCCTGCAATATGCTAGGCTCTTCCTAGATACTCTCAGCACCCTCAACTTTTAGTGAGTTGCCTAATACTCAGCGCCTTGTAGGATCTGGCCTTAGAGAAGGAGCATGAAAGGACACAAAGAAAACTGGCAAACATTCAGCTGTTCACTGTACAACTTTTCTTCTCTCTCAAAAGTAACAGTTCAAACAAAGGATTAATTTAGAAAGAAAAAAATAATTAAAATTGAAAGAAAAGGAGGAACGAGGATGTGTGAAAAAGAATGTTAATAACAGTATTTGAAGAGGCAAAGAAATTAGAGAGATGGAAAACCTGATTTTTCTTTTAAATAACATGAGGAAGGTTGTAGATGTTGTTCAATATTGTCCTTGAATATTTTGCAAGTGGCACAACCACCTCATGAGATGCCAATTGCTGAAACACAGTTGTGATTTAAAGTGACAATGTCACCTTAGTTTTAGTCCAAGTGATGGATTTTGTTTTGAAATGGGTTATACCAAACCTAACATGGAGAGATGTGTTTGCATTTGTTTTAATTTCAATTAAAATGACTCTGGTTAAAAACACCACTCCCATAACTTTCTATTAAAATTTTGTATCTTCTAATGTGAACTCAAATGGGCCTTACAAGATACCAAGTACTCAGGAACAGAGCTGATGCATCCAGATAGCCAAGACAGACACCAAAAATCCCAAACTGTATAGATTAGCTTTGAACGTTTCTTTCCTTTTTAACTGAATGGCTATACACAACACAGACAAAGAGTTTTTAAAAAATAGAGGAAGCATATTCTTAATAGCTTGCACCTGGTTTATGTGAAAAGCTAATATGGAATCCTGCAATATTGACTGATACCACTTTCTTTTCATTTTTTATTATGATAAAGGATAAAAATGGCAAGGTAGTGGAATAGGAAGCCTTAAGTCTTTATTTCATTGGTTTTTAAGTAGCAGATTGCATAGTAAATCAACTTAATTTATGTACCATGTTTATTGTTAAATTCTCCAGATTCATTAAAGCCCTGGAACTGCATTTGTATAACAGAATATGACCTCTTTTCCTGGCTATTTAATCCATTTTCAAGCTGCATACACCTCTTGGAATATGTGTTAAAGTAGTAGCCTCATTTGACAGGGAGCTTTCATAAAGCTTTGAAGTGTATCATTAAAAGGGACACTGTCCATTTGAATTTTTTCAAGATGACCAATTTAAAAAAAAAAACTTTTGAATGTTGGAGGGTTTTTTCTAATTCCTAGAAAACATCTACAATTTTTTTTTTCACTATGAGTGTTTGGAAGCATCATTTAGAAGACCAGAGAATATTGCTATCATAGCCATCATTATTAATCATGAACACTTTCATATTCCGCCCCCTCCATCCTTTTCTCTAACAGGAGCTCAGCCCAGCGCATACAGCCAGCCTGAGTCCTGTGAGTCCTTTTAGCATTATTTTAAAACTTTGAAATAGGACTTTACTACAACATTGCTTTGTCCTGTGCACTGCGGTTATTTTCATTCTTTGACTGCTGCCTGTTGTTTGGAGAGTTTTTTTAGGCCTGAGCTTTCCAGCACCTCTCTCCAGCAGACCCCTGCCTGCAGAGACCGCACTGCCAACCAACCTTTCAGTCATGGGTCTTTGACAGACAAGCTCTGCCAGATGTAGCTGCCATGATTTCGGATATTCATGCTCACAGCTGTCCATCTTACAATTCTGCTGGAAATTACTGTCAACCTACAGGGACAAGAGAGAGAAGCATGTGCCTGTACTTGAGCCACCGACATTCACACTGCCTGTTAATTTAAACTGCCAGTGAAAGAGCCTTTCCCTAATCTTCTGGACTGTCGATGGGATTACAATCTTCCAGCGGAGGGGCAGAGCATAAAGCTGGGAAGTGGTAACATCCAAAATTGTGGCAGCTTTGTACTTCAGTGTATGTGAGTCAGAGCACAAACTACCTGAGCTAAGTAAACAGGAAAAAAATAGAGCAAAAAAAGGTCTTTAATCTTTCTCAGCTACACTGCATGACAAGTTTTTAGATGAGAAAGCGGCATTCAAGTTCCCAGTGTCCTTTTAATGACTCGGTGAAATGTATTTTATTTTCCCAGTAAAGTTGTTAAACTGTGAATATTTTATCCAAGCGATTAAAGTTACTTTTTACTCTTACAAATTGGGCATAGAATATTTAAATATAAGAGAGAGAAGGAACACTAGATATGATAATATCTGACAGTTTATGGGAATGCGTCTCAAATTACAAGCAAAGCATGTGTGTGCACACATGAATACAGCTGTGGTTTCTCTTCAGCATTAGGTAATGTTCTTTCATAAAAGAAAGGAGTGAAGGCTCCTGCTATTCTGTTCAAAGGAAGGACGTTTATATATTTTATATAGCACTCTTTATACTGCTGTGTTATGGTATGTAATATATTGGAAGTTCTCAGTCTGTGATAGACCCCCAAAGGGTAGACATGTAGGTCTAAGAGATGAAAAAAATCAAAGACATGATCTCTTGACAGAATTATATAACCTTCTCACACTGCCTCTGAACTTCATTGAATCCTCGAGGTGACAGAAAGCTGGCAAGCTAAGTAGAAGCAGCTGCTTGTGATGGCATGCCTAAGATATATGAATCTATTCAGTGTGATCAATGGCTGAATGCTCAACCGCCCAAGTCATTGATCACCACGATGACCCCAGTTCCTGCTAAGTCCATCAGGTTGCTGTGGAGGCTTTAAGAAGGAGGGAGTGGAAAATGGAAAGCAGGACATAAACAGCAAACGGAGGAGAAAGACAGAGGCACGAGCCCTCCTCATAAAAGCTATTCAGGAAATTGCAAAGCTCATTACTATGTGTGCGGTACTTGATCACACTGAAGTTTTGCTTTAAGGTGCATACCTGAATAAATGCTGAGAAATTCTGTTCTATACATAGTCTGGGATTGCCGCGGGAGCCTGCCTTCTATGGAATTTCAATCAGGGCTAGGGGTCTAGGTTCTCCATGCTCCTTTGGCAGTCTCAGCTATAATATGCACATGCACCTTTTTTTTGTATCCTTTCCACAAATGTTCTTTAAAATATTGCATGTAATAAACAAAATATCAACCCACAGTATATGCCAAATTTTGCCAAAGAAAGCAACAAGAATATAGTGCAAGCAGAGTGTTTATTATGTGAATGTGTAAAAAGGGTACAAGTGAGTTTTATTAAATGTGTTCTACTCATACGCAAAAATAATTTAACAATTGAATTGCTTCACAAAAGGAACTATTTTAGTGCAGTTGCATCATGAAAAATTACTTTGTTAGAATGGCAGAACAGGTTTCCACATGCTTTAAGTCTCACAGGATTAATCTAATTTTCTCAGTTCACTAATAAAAATATCTTTTACAGCTTTTAAATACAAGACTTGGAAAACTCAAATGGGCTGCAAAAGGCCAAGCTGGTTCCTTCTATCTCATGCATCCTGTTATTACTAAAGATGCTCCCAGTTAAACCTTAGCAGTTTTTCTGCTACCCTTCATTGGGATAGTTCAGTTTTAGTATAGCACAGAATTTAAATGCACTGAGACTGCATAAATCTCATTGTTGATACAGTAAGTAATGCCAAAAGAGAATTCAGTTCACTCTATCAGAAGTGGGAATAAAAACACTTTTTCCACTAAAGTAATCATACATGAATGTGAATATACACAAGGGGCCTGATCCAGAAGTAAAAGTCTCTCCCAATAACTTGGAATCTGGATTTAGTCCAAAGAGCAGATCTGTTGAACAAAAACAGTACATTTTACATCGGCGCTTTTAAGCATGGAAGTGCCCTATAAAGGCAAATGTCTTTGAGGCTATTGTTTAATTTAAGGTTAGATTTGTTTTACAGAGCTCTATTCTAAAGGAAAAATAGTCTCACATACACAAATTGTTTAGTTTCATATAACAAAAAATTATATGAATCTCAGCTACTTGTATTTAGTATTCATGATGCACCAATTAGATTATAAGACTTGAGCTTAGAGCCAAAGTGCTCAAAGCAGAAGAGAAGATTAATTTCCGTTTTCACCAGGAGAAAGCCACATCCCTATTTGTTGTATTATTCTGATGCATGCATTAATATTTCTTTTGTTTTCATTTTCACATATTTCCTTTCATTATATAGCAGTCGGGCTATAAATATAGCCGCTGGTAAGATATAGTTTCCAAGTACATAGAATCAGAGGAAGAGATGCTTTCTTTTGTCCTGGCGCAAATTGGGAGCACTTCCAGCGGTACCGTTGGGATTACAGTATTGTAAAAATGAGACAGAATTACATTTTTAATCTTCCTTCCTACCATGTCTTCATATCCTTGTCTCCAGGTCCAAATGCTCTTTGATTTTTGAGCACTTCTAAGTCAACAAAGATGCATTGTCATGGTGATAACTGTTGGATAACACTGTCATGAAAATAACTGAATTAACTGGTTAGAGTACAGTTCCTTATTTCATTATGTGACTGGGATATCGAGCCGTCTCATTTTTTTTATCAGTGCAAAACACATAATAATTTACACAGCAAATTCTTTCACTGTGACATACATTGTTGTGAGGTTTGAATGAAGGGAAGTAGTAAATTTAACAATTTTACCCACAAAGATAAATGATCTATTCATTTTGTTCGCCTTCATGTCTAATGAGTGCATCCATTTGCACCTGCATAAAATGTGATTTGCAAATCCAAATTTAGCATATATTTAACACATACTACTACTACTACTGTTTTTTATGATTGCGTCTTTGATCTCAACATGCAGACCTTTGGCCATGTCAGTTCTGCACATCTTAGGTATTCTTCATGGGATTTCATTGAATCCCCCAGTACAAAAAAGGCTTCTTTTGCATTTAGTTTTACTGCATCAGGACAGATTTTTTTTAGAAAAGTTCTCAAAGTTGATCTCACATACTTCACCAATTCCGGATGTTATTAGATGTGCTTGTCAGCAAAACTACCTGCCATCACATTTCTGACCTAGGTGGATCTCTGTCTTACCCTTACTGTTTCTGGGCTCTTCTGTTATATATTCCCACCATCCCTCTCCATTCAGTCCTGTAGCTTAATGAGTTTGACAGAAATTCCCTCCATTTTTATCTTAAGGAAGACAAAAAAATGTGCATGCCATTTTGCTCGGAAGTCACAACATCTATATGAATTTTTTTGAAATTGCATTTCCTGCAGCAGAAATGGGAGCACAGTCAGTTTGCCCAGAGGAACTCCTAGACATACACAGCTGGATAAATTCCTGCTGTTCATTTTTGTCTTGCCTGTAGGCATTTTTTAACAGTTTTCAGTTCAAGTGCACTTTTACCTCTTGTTTAATTTTAATTTGTCTAACAACATAATAATACCTTTAGGGAGTATTAGTGCTACAGTAAGAGCATACATAAATTCTGTATGTACATATATATATGTATGTGTGTGTGTGTGTATAACATACATAAAAACTGCCTCCTCTGTAGTAGTTCCACTCTCCAGCTTGGTTAAGCTGTAAAAAAATAACAATATGGTCACTTGCATAAACAAGGAAAATGGACTCTGTATTGATTAGGCTTTATAGAAAGGTTCTTTAAACTTGAGTAGAGTTGAAACTAAGCGACTAGAGAACTGAGCAGAAATTGCTCCAAGCAATATACCGAGCAGTGAGTCTTTAACCTGGGGAGAGGGAGAAGCAGAATGTGTTGAGCACCTGGAAGTGGGAATCAAAAAAAATGAAACTCTGGAGAGTTTTACTCAGCTTTTTAATTTTCCTGTCATGCTACCCCGTCTCTGTGTCACACAAATTTCTCCCTCCTTTGGTTACCATATGAAAAATGGAGCTGCAGCAGCTACCAGTGCCAGACTCCATGTCCTCTTCTTGAGGCAAGACATTCAGGCTGCAAAGAGCTGGGGTCAGGGGAAAAGGGCGGTTCTCCCAAGAAAATGTCTGTTTTGGTGGATCCAGAAGAGGCTCTCCGATGGATACCTGGAGTGCAGCAGCTCTTGGAGAAGGCAGCTGCAGAGAGCAGGGTGGTGCTGGGCAGTGGGAAGATGCCAGGAGCTCTGTTGGTGCCAGAGGAAAAGCGGACCCCACCGGATTGCTGAAGTGAGTTTTTGGAGGTTATAAAAAATGTAGTTTATTATACTCAAAATGAGGGAAGGGGTGGGGTTAGGTTAAAACAGAGACTAAGGAAAAACCTACTTGGAGAAGGAATGAAAGGTGGGGAGGAGACAAACTATTACTGAAAATTAAAGGCGACCCATGGCAAAAATTTGTAAACTGCTGATAAGAAACCTAGTAAGAACTGTGTGTCCCCTATAGAACTGCGTGGCATGCCTTAGTTTAGAGATTACATTGTATTATACTCTATTGTACGCTGCGGAAAGCACACCCTCACCAAAAAACTGTTTTGAAAATGTTTAACTTTCGATTATTACAAATAAACACAAACAGATAAAGTTCTTGATAAAGTTTAAAATACTTTATCTCTAACAAGTCTGCTTTTTTTGTATAGGTAACTTATTCCTAATATTTGTTGGGTAGGTCTTTCATACAATCCTAGACAAGAATCAAAAGGATAGGAAAATATGTTCCAGAACTGGAATATTTATACTGGAAATGTACATGAATAATCCCAAATATATCAGCCTTTAACTCAGTTATATCTCATAAATTCATAAAATTAACAAATTAAACAGGAATGTGCACAGAGGAACATATAATAACTCTGTCCCTTTCCCTATTTTCTGATCATTTCTGTTCCATGCATCTTTCTTCATATGGTCTTTGAGCCCATAAAGAATAAAGTGAAATTGCCTCTCTTCTGTACTGCAGTAAAATCCCACAAGGTCCAAAAAGCATCCTCTAATGACAAGACACTGTTCTGTGGGGGGTTTTGCAATACCTTTTACGAAAGCCTCCAGTTTATAAACTATTCAAACAAGGAATATACTGTTTGGCATAGATTTCCAGTTCTATATGGCATAGATAATTTCAGCACTATAAAATTATTGTTATAAAGACTATGCACCAGATTCTCAGCTGGTGGAAATCAGCATAGCTCTTCCCATGTTACATGAATCAACTTTTAAATGAATTCTTTAAGTGGAACAAGTTACACTACAAACACTTTGTAATCTTTAGCTATGCATGGATATTGGATTTTTTAGGTATAAAGTTTTGGGGTTTTTTAATTTTAATTTTAGTACAGAATTGCAGACTCTGAACTTTAAATGATCTTTGCATCCTCTATGGCACAAATGTTGTTTGGACACATTATTAAAACTTATAGTGTATAGTTATATATAAAGCTTATATTATATATACAAAGCTACAGGGAAATACCTGTTTCAAACTTCTGGGACCAGCCCTGCAAACACAAATAGTTTTCATTTATAAGATTAGACCCATTGATTTCAAAGGGTATATGTGTACATCTTCAGAAGTAATGATGTGAAAAAGCGTTGTAGATTCTATAACTTGTAGCTTCTCCTTCAGAACCCAAAAAATATAACAACTTCACTGATGGATGAGGAGACAGTGCTGTCATATGATATGGGCCCACAAATGTTAGGCTTCAGCACCTCAGCTGGAAAAGTCTCCCCAGATCCTCAAGAGACATCCCATGTAACATGGCCTTTCATGTTATACATGATCAGATCCCTTGTCATGTATGAAAAGCATACTGGGCACATTTTTTCCTCTATTTTCCTAACAAGTCGATGCTTTTATGGTTTTTAGTATCTTGAGTTACGAAGCCTCTAGAAAAGCTGCTATGGCTCACATGGAGATAAACTGTAGAGAGTGACTTTACATTGCACAGTCAGCGAGGCCGATGAGACTTTATCATTGACAAGATGTAGAGTGGTTCTGACTCTGACTCCATTATACCTCTCTGGGACAACAGTGGCCCAAGTCAACTCCGTACTCACCCAGGGTTTCCAAAAATCTTTAAGACAGCAGTAATGCAAGACCTTATTTGAAAATGAGCTGTGATAGTTTATTACATGTGAGCAGACGAACAGCTATGAAAAATGCATGTAGAAGCAAAAAGCACTATAGAATATTTTCTTCAATGCAAAAAAAGCAAAATCAACTATTTAAAGACAATCTTCAGAATATGCAGAATTATGTTTTAATGCCTTATGTCTATCATTCTTTCCTACGTGTCTGACTATAATTCAATCTAAATCAATCTATCTAATGCATTCCTAATGTGTTTTTCACCATAGAAGCTAGGCAGTGTTAGAAACTTATCTCTGTTCCCACTTTACCTTGGTGGTGACGTTTTCAAACCAGATGATATTCTACGTCAGAAATATCAAGACTTCCCATAACCTGAATTTAGTAACCCCTGCATACTTTTAGCTTCCTGACTCTTCTTACTGTCTGCGTTTCAATGTGGAGTCCCCAGTATCTGCTCATCACTCCTAATTACTTTTATTTTAGCCTATGTTCCTCATTTCTGGGCCAAGAAGTTTAAAGAATGATGATGTACTCTGATGAAGCATTTAATCAGGGCTGAGTAATCAAACAAAAAGCTTTTCAGGGCAGGGCGGAATATGGGAGGAACCATATGGTCTGCCCGATTATTCTGTTTCCTGTTCTCAGCCCTGAAAGAGTTCCTGCAGGGACCAGAAGACCTGCCCATAGCTTGTTGGGAAGAGTTCCCAAGTAAGTAGAAGCCATGTAAAAAGGGAGTGGTGGCAGAAAACAACATAAAATCAGTGAAGTAGGAAAGATTTAAAGTATACACACTATTTATCTCCTAAAGCCTTTGTCATCAGGGTCCAAAACTCTCTAGAAATATTTGTGGCTATGGGTGAGGGGCAGGGGAAACCTAGCCATTAATTCCAAAGAGGTGTTATCAGATGCATCAGGGTTTGGCTGTAAATTTGACTACATTGCTGTGGTGCACAGAGAAATGAGTGAGGAAATATCTGATTAAAGTGTACATTGCTGCTGAGGCAACTGAATGTTGCCATAGCAATTGAGATGAAATGTGCAAAGAAGTGAGATAATTAAATCTAACCCCTTTAGTAGTTTTGATAGTCAATGCACTGCCAATAGGAAAAGTTATCTACAGTGTTAAAGATAAAACATATTCCTCATGGAAGTACTCCTTGCTGGTATTTTGTTGCTCTCTTTCTAAATGCATTGCTTCAGGTAGCTAATTTGAATGTTCTCTTTAATAATCAAATACAGTTTTGACCTTGGTCTGTAACAGCCTAGAACTTTTGCTGACTTATTGTATCATGGCAACTGTCTACACAAAATAACCAGAAAGTTTTTATTCCCCCTTCCTCTGTGTGCAGTACAGTAAAGCCCAAGCTGTCATCTCAAAGCTTACAGTTCAATAATATCTAGAACGTGCTGCCCTCTTCAGGAGCCAGCGATTAAAAATAGGTGATTTTGTTTATCGATTCAGAAACTGTAGTGAGCAAACAGGAACTACAGTACTGAGTAAGTGGGGGGGGGGGGGTTGACATTTGTAATGCCAATGCCAGAGACACTGAAAGTAGTTGCAACGTTAACACACAAATCTGATTTTAAAAAAGGAAATCAAAAACTTATTAGCATTTCTTAAACAGAATTTGAGAACTGGATGGTCATACTCACATCCACTCAGATTATTTATTTCAGCCAGTGAAAGCAAAAGCTAGGAGAAGCCTTGACTCACTTCTTCTAAAAGAATAATTCCGTATTCTATATACCAGCAAATAACCTGTTATTAAAAATTATTTATGTCCCAAAAGAACTCATACATTAGCTGTCACACTAAACTTATTTTACTTTCAGCTGCTCTGCTCATCTGAATCCATGTAAGGATTTAAGCCATGATTTAGCAGAACATTAAAACATACACTTAACTTTAAGCACAAACATTGCTGCAATGACTTCGGGGATACTCGTGTGAAAGTATTGAACAAATTGTGTATCTGTCTGGAGGCTTGCATACATGGCTGATAGGTAGGGGACAGGCCCACAATTTTCAATTCATATCTTACAACATTGTAAGTCATGTTGTAGAATCTTAATAATTAAGCAGTTAAGAACTAGAGGCAAAATCTACTCTTTTGTGAACATAATTCCTTTTGAAGTGCATGAGAACTTTCGTTCATTTATGAAATGGTGACATTCTATTGGTTTACAAATAGCTTTGGAAAAAAATTATTATGGCTTTGTGGCAGGGAGACTCAAAAGCTGTGTGGAGGAAAGGCAACTACTACTTTGCTGAAATGAATGGATTTTGGCAGTGAATTAATGATTCCCTCACCCAAACAGCACGGTTTGCAAACTGTGAGGGCTGAGGAGCAAAGATCTCCGGGAAGGACGCAGAAGTCAGTGCTTTGTGGGAACTTGGCTCAACTGAGATGGATGTTCAGAGGGTTCGTTTTAAGCTTCTGTGAAATACTGTTTCTTTGGCTGAGGGGGACCCTGTTTTCCTGCATTTCATAAATGAAGCAAAAGAGATACTCTGCGCTACATCCCACATGAAGCACCATACAAAAGATGTAGCCCACAAAGAATGGAGCAAAAGTGGCTTTAAGCCATCTCTGTAGATGCTCAGATTCAAGGCTGGATACAGGCCAATGAATCTCCGTGTAAATTAGAGCAGCCCTCAGGGACTGTTCTAATTTACATTAGCTTTATCCAGGCTCCCTATATCTTGTGCTGTGCTGCAACCTAGATTAAGTCTGAATTTCTGCAGCACTGAACACCCTGGAAACTCCCTTTTTGCCCAAGGTAAACTCCTTGAACGGAAATAACTCCTGTACCATACTGGGGAATTCTTCTCTATCTGGACACTCCCTTACCTGTAAATACCTATATTTCATCCAGCGGTACATGCGGTCATGGTGAGAACCTGGAATCAATCTATCACTTCTTTTAGTTTTTAGTTTTCCTCTTTAAAGGTAATAGCCCTACCTAGACATCAACATTTTTTTCTAAGTAAGTGTGATTGTATCTCTTGGCTATAGTAACATTTTCTAAATATAATTTCTAAGTGAATTCCTTAATTCTCTCCCTTGCATGTTTACTTTAGGATTTAATTTTCTCAAAGAATGAAAATAGTTAAGAATAACAAGTGGGTTTTAAATGTTCTCCCTTCTTTGGCATAAAACTGTTTTACCTCTGAAAACTATGTATGAGGCAGAGAGGCAGATTCTGTACCTAACCCCAGCCACTTCAGCAGGAGTAGAGTTGTATTCTGTCTGAGAAATGATTGCAGAATTTAGCCTATTGTCCTGAAAACTTTTTACTCTCAAACGGCACAACTGGGACATATAGGATAAGATGTTATAGAAAAGTTAAAATCCTCTCTGTGTAGATATTGAGTGAAAGTGATCACTCTCTGTTCAGCCTTTAGTTAAAGGAACTGGTAGCAGTGATTCATTTCTTTCTAAAGAAAACAGAATAGCTACGATGTCAGGTATAAAACAGACTGAAAGGGATAATAGAAAAGAAGGAAGAAAAGAGAGTTAACGAGTATCCATTCTTTCCTTTCCACATCACAGTTAAAGCATGCTGATGAGGTGTGTGGTGTAGTTAGTACTTTCTCAGTATGCCAGTCTAACCATTGCAAACTTATAAGCCATAAGCAATCTTTTTCTAAAGCAAAATGTAAAGGCTGATTAATTATTTTAATAACTGTGAAAAGATTTTTTTTTAAATCATAATACAAATTTCTTAATGAGTTAAGAAGAAAATCTTTAACATTTCATTGATAATTGTCTCTTCTCATCTTAACCCTTTATGCACATGCTTTACCTTGTTTTGTCCTACTCCACAGCAGAGTGACAGCAAGCCCATGGCTTTATTTTCAAAAGCACAATCACAGGTTGGACACCAAGATCCTATATCTGTATTTTATGAACACTATGCAGATAAATTCCAGCTGGCATGCAGTTCTAAATACAGATATACACAATAGCCTGTGCTTTTTTTCTAATCCGGTACCTGCTAAGTACATGTAATATATACTCAGAACTGCATTAAACTATTGATCTATGATTTGAACACATACTTTCATTTTTTGTTTTGATGCCGATGCATTGTTTGGCAGCTAGAATCCCTGCAGATAAGAGTATAATAACTAATAACATTTTCTTTGCTTTCTAGGGTCTTTATGGCAGAATGATGAATTCCATCTTTTCCAGAATGGTAAGCAGAAAGCTATTTCTGTTTCTGATAACAAAGAACATAAGGTAAATTCTTGTAAGAAAAGATTGACAAATTGCTTGAGAAATAACTGTACTGTACACTTTCATAATTATATGCCTTATACAACTGAAAATATTTGAATATTCAAATCCTGTAAGCTACCTAGAAAACATTTGCAGAACATTATGCTAATTATTCAAAAGAAAATAAGTTAGGATTTAACATCCTTGTTAGAAATGCTGCTGACCCTGGAATGCTCAACTTTTTATTTTTCTTAACAATTTATTATAATGTATAAATTCCCATAAACATAAATACATTGTTCTATCAGTGAAGAACATAAATATCTCTCTTCTTTAGGCTGAGAAAGGGTGAGTTCCACAGCATGCATTACTATTTGAATTGTATAAAATTGATCTTTATTTATGTTTCACTAGGACTTTGCTGTATCTGTGAATTTAAAAATATGTAGTTTCCAAACGCAGCCAACACTTCTGCATGCTATCATGTTGTTTAAAAAAGATGGTTTCATTTGTCGTTCTTTTTTTTTTATGGCTGAAAAAGGCAATATTTATTTTGCCCCTTGATCATAACATCTTTACAATCAAATAAAAAGAAAAATTCATCATACTGTATGCGTAAAGGTCATCCTAAAATAACACTTCTGAGCAAACTATACTGAATCTTATGAGTACGTTGCTAAGGAGAAGTGTTTTGCAACAGGTCTTGGGCATTCACTTTACAAAAAAAATTCTTTCCCACTACATAAAAATGTAGTCTGAAATCAACATAAAACCATCATGAAGTGAAACTACTGTTAAAGTGGAACGAAATATTACTTGAAAAATATCCCATCGGAGCACAAATTCTGACTTGAAATGTGACTGCTTCTTAGTGTTACACTTGAAAGATCTTCCATCTAATCCCAAAAGGCACTCAAGACCCTTTAAAAAAGGAGATTATTCACAAACTTTAATGCATAAGAGCTTAAAACAATGATAGAGTTAAAATATGTGGGACCGATTTTTTGTTGATAGAAACAGTATCACAGTTGCCAGTGTTCAAGAAAACCAATAGCAAAACACAAGTTTGATGATGAACTTTAAGAATGATGACTTGATTTCTGATGAACATGGAAGGTTAGTTGTTCTTTGAAACTTTTTTCTGGGAAAGTAAAACCTGCGGGTGAATTTGTTTTGAAACACTTGGTTTTGACCTGTAGATCTACTCCTCTGATAATAACAATGAGGTCTGCTTTGGCAAAGTCTAATGTATTTTTACCTGCCTGCTAACAGGGGGTATTTCAGAAGTATCAATGATGAGGATCCTTTAGGGGTGTATCTATGATTAAAGAGAGGGAAAAGTCTTGTTGAACTAAGAGGGGAAAAAAAGTAAAAAAAAAAAACCACAACAGTCCAAACAGGCATGAGAACTACATTTAACCTCCTTCATCCACAAATATAAAAATGTTCAAGAAGAACTCAAGAGTCATTTTTAATCAAAAAGATTAACTATGTGACAGTTAAGTATGTTTGGGATTAAACCATCAAAGGGCCTGTCTCTTTTGTGTATATTTGCCTATTAGCAGTAGGTACTTGGCACAAGGATCGTATGTAGGTTGCAGCCACAGACAGACACTTGCACTGCATACACCCTTTTCTGCAGTGTTCATTAGGCAATAATATTGTCAAAGGTAAGTGTTTACCAGCAGCTTTCGTCTACTTAAAACCATTTTAGCCTGAAGCTGATCTTGTGAAGAAGGCTTGGGGGAAGGGCAGAAGAGAGACACAACATTTCATTTTTCATGGAAACAAATGTATTCAGCTAGTATCCTGATTTGAGGTAATTTATAACTCTAAATTTGCGTGTTAAGTGAAATTATAATTATTTTTCTTTTGAGGCCAACTGTGTGATTTACACTATAAGTGAAGAAGATAGGACAAAGGCTTGGACCTTAAGGGTTACTACAACAAAGACAGCAATAGATTATTTTGGGGAGAATTAATTTTCATATGTATAACCATGTACACCTCCATGAATTTTCCCTGACTTGCTCGGCAATACAGGGTTACTCTGCTGATTATGGATTTCCTTTCTGTAAATATTAATTCAAATATAAATATATTTTCAAGTTGGGTGTCTTTTGTTTAAGGAATGGGAAACTGAGCTTCCTCATATTACTCCCTTTCAACATTGCAAGGCTTTTTTTAATCCTAAAAACAAGATAAATATCACAGAAGAAAATAAATTGTAGAATATAATTAATATCACTTTAAGAAAATACACTTTCCTGCTCATTTCTAACTCTAGCTGTGCTTTATGAATAAAGATTAAATGCCCATTACTATGAACAGTCACAACATCTAGATTTTAATCTAAAAATGGACTTTTTTCTATATATGTACATAAATGACCTGTTACCTCAAATTATTCCTAAATATGTAACATTTAGTGGTAGCATTTCATTAAATATATAACCATTTTGTCAGAAATTTTTAATTCCACAACTTTTAATATATGGAAAATCACGTTAGATAAACTGAGAACATAAAAGACCCACTGACATACGTGGAAGACCATCGCAGCTAAAAACTGAAGAAGACAAACAATAGTTCTCACTTTCCTCTCAATTAAAACTCTGTGCAATTATTCTTTTAGATTATAGATCTCTTTTGGGATTCTGGTTACACAGAACTTTTTGGTTCATTTCACAGGAATAATATTCATCTTAATTAGCAAAAACAATTGATGGGCTTTTCTCTTTTTTACAAGAGGGAGTTCACTCGGTGTGCTGATTACGAGTAGCAGATTATACTGATAAATGAAAAGTTCTTGTCTTTCTGAACAGCAGCTGAATATGTTATCTGTCTTCAGCCCTTTAGCTTCTTTGTTAGACATCACCTTGTTGAGACAGAATGACTTACTTGGTAAGTGGTTGACCCGATTTTTTGTCTGGCACCCTAAGATTGCTGGGCATTATGCCAAGCGGGATTCTGTAGCTATTTATGACTGCATTCAAGGTTCAACTATGCAAATCGCAACTATTAGCCAAAAAAGCATAGCAGATTTGTTTTTTAAATATTTCCATAGCTCACAAGGTCAAAGCATTTGTTTTCACAATTTTAAAATATAGTTTTGTAAGTAATGATCAGTAATGTTTAAAGAGATTGTCACCTTTTAACATTTTATTTAGACTGAATTAGACAGAACATAAACATTTTTCCTCATGTGCTACAAAATAATTGTATGGAGTACAGGAAGAAGAGACATGAGCTGAAGTGAAAAAATATATATCATTTTATCTGTTTGTGAACAGCTTAGCTGCACCATACAGAATTACAATAAAATAAAGGGAAGATGAACTATGACAAAAAATCTTTGGAGAGTGCAGTCTTCCTCCTGAAGGCTGCCCTGATGAAGCTGGCTGCAGGGAGCTGCAGAGAAGGGCAAGGCCCAAATGCCTGCCCTGCCCACAGCCTGGGCAGCTCCGCGTTGCTGCACAACTTCTCCTCCTAGTTGGTGTGAAATCAAACCTGAATCCCAACCGAATCCCTAGCCAGTATGTATTCACAAATAATTTTGCCTCTGTTATTTCCCAGACCTAAATCCATCCAGCATCTTTTTGGTGGATTGTAGTTGCAGGCAGATACAGGGTGCAATGGCCCTGTAGACCTGTTCTTGCACCACGCACTGAAACTGTGGTGGTTTTGCTAGGCTTCAGCTTGGGAGATTTCTGTTGGGTTCGGTGTTGGTTCCTCACCCTCCGCGCCCCTCCCCCCCATTCCCATGACATTTGAGCAACACCGAGACTGAAAAGTAAACCTTATGCAACTTCAAAAGGAGGTGCTGCTAAAGAAGTGCTTTGAGTTGCGTTTGCCATTTGCTCTGTGTGTTGTCCAGTATCAGTCCTGATTGGAATCCTTTGACAATCATATGCACAGGCTGTCCTGGTCACTATCATCCTGCAGATTAGCTGTTGATTTGTCTCAGTTCTTCGAAGTAACAGTGAAAACATGTTTACAAAACCAGCAAGGGTATATGTTATGTAGTAAGAACTGTGTCTCAGAAGATCGAAATGTGTTTTAAACACATATAAAATGATTACTCATAAGCAGAATTTGAAAAGAGGTTGTGTGCACAAGATGTTGCAAGACAGATTTTAAAAAGACATATATCTCTACCATATCCTAATTTCCTGACAAACTTAACAAAAATATTAATAAACCTTACACATACATCAACAAGCTTATCTATAAAAAATACACAACTAAAAAATAATAATTCTATTAACCCAACACTTAGAGATTCTTCGACAATATAATACAAATAGGCAATAGATAATATATAATATGTAATATAGAATATAGAGAGATGGGTATAATGATAATATATTATAGACTATATATAGTAGACAATACAGTAAATTGAGACATTTCCTCTTAGAGAAAAAGGAAGCAGATTTAAATACGAGCAGTGCAGAGTCTGTTTTCTAATACAGATTTGGACATACTTTGGGTTAGGTCCAAATTCTGTGACAGAATCCGAGGTGGGAGCACATGTTCCTTCACCAGGTGAGCATCCTTCACATAACACCAAATGTGGATAAAGTCTGCTTAATTTATTGATTGTGACATGAAATATGAACAAGGCTGAACGTCTGGTTCAGAGTATTTCTTTGTCTGAAATCAAGGATTAACATTAAAAAACTAAAATAAAAGTTACCTGTTTTAACAGGTTGCCTTATCAGTCAACAGTTTTCTTCATAGTTGTAAGGCAAAAAGCATTTTTTTAAGATTCTGTTGATTAAGAAAAACAATCTGAGTGTGAGCTAACAGTGGCTGAGAGTAGTCTTCATTTGTGAGATACTTTTTATTCATCACCTGAGTTTTGTGGGTTGTAGCAAAACAATGTGTTTCAGCAGAAGTGAAAGAATTATGGGAGAAATATTGTCAACGAGCGTAGAATAAAGCAAATTAAGAGAAACTAATTGGTCAAAGTCTGATTTCTCTGTTTTAGTTACCATCCACTTGGAGCAGAAGGACTCACTGATCTTAGTAGGGTTTCTTCCCTTACTTACAAACTGCAGAACTGAGACTGTAGGGCTTCCCTGAATCACCTATAACAGTATTTCCCCATACTTCTCCTAACAAGGTGTGAAAGAGGCTTCCAACAAAGCAGGGAAAATATATTAAAGTGGGACAAAAAATAAAGGTTGAATTGGGAATACGGAGACTTTTCATCCAATTCATAAGGTTTGTACAAAGAAGTAGAGTTTGAGCCTTATTAATACAATACAAAGCCCCGGAATTTATTCATGGTTAAATTTCTGTGCTTTAGCCAATCCTTTTTTAAAGAGTCCCTTCTCCAACGAAAGGCACAGAGCACTGTGTTATGGTAAACACTAGCAACTCTGTCCACAGTCAAATCTAAATAATACTTAAGAAACTAAATCCAAAACATTAGCAATAGAAATACTTAGCATGTATTTCTTTCCTGGGAGCCTACACGGCAATTGAATTCCACTGAGCTGCACTTACACAGAACAGAATTCAATTAGAAAAAAATCCGCCTGGATTCCATGCTGTGAAAAGCCCTTGCAAATTTATTTTAGGGACTTCGGGTGTGGAGCCTGGACGTGGTTTTATTTTATTTTTTAATGGAATCAGTCTTAATGTCTAATGTTATTCTTTACTTGCCTCTGCTGCACAGTTTTCACATATAAGCCAACTGAGGACAACTCGTTATTAAAGAAGTCGGCAGGTGTCCTGTGCTCTGAAACATATTAAATAAAGAACTCAACGGGATCATGTTGACTGTAAGCTCCACAAAGAAATTAAATGATGAAGACAGAAGCTCTTCAACAAAGACCAGTTCTGCATAAGTAAAAAATGTCTTGTCAGAAGATGGAAAGTTCTACAGATTTTTACCAGAATCTCTATTTTGGCATTTTCTGAAAACAGGCAGTCTATAGATTTTAGAGACTTAAACTTTCTGACCTGAGTCTTATGCAATAGAGAGTGATCAGAATGGCAGGAACTGAATAGTCAAAATCTGCCCCTCTCTACACAGCTTCATTGCTCAACAAAAGAGCCATTGCAAAATGGCCTCGTTATCACCCTGAAGTTTGTTGAATTGTCTTACCCATGTCAATATTCATATGAAATAGCTCTGGAAAATACAAAGAAAAGAGTAGAAAAGGGTCCATTGTACTTTTAGTTAATATTTTTCTAATGTATGAAGCCTTCTAGCCACAGAAACATTTAAAATACAGTCCCCTTTGAGATTTAAATGTATTTTGGGATAAGGTAATTTTAAATCACATTAGCAAGGTTCAAAACCAATATAAATACAGTTTTGAACTTCCCACTTATTCTGAGTTGCTGAGTAATTGCACCAGACAAATGTTTTTAGAGTGGGCTTTAACATAAGGAATCACAAAATTTATTGGTTTTTCATTTATTAAGAAATGTTGTCATGCAGTAATTGTTTGAAGAAAATTGACAATTAAGAAATCTAACTAAGTCTCTTTTTGAAGAAAAATTAAACTTGATTTAATTCTCTTTGGAAAAAAAAATGTTGACTTCAATAGAAGTAGTTCTGGGCAACTCAGAGTTGATTGGAAAATAAATTATGCTAAGTGCATCCAGACTCACTGAGCATCTTTAAGAAACAGAGTGTTCATAATGAACCAAAGTTTTCCGACAGCTTAATATGACTTTAAAATAACTAATATGAAAAAATATTACAAAACCTTTGTTGACCAGGTGTTTTCCCTTTTTATCAATACAATATATTCCTATAATGGCCATCCCATGCTCTGTCATTAAAATATGAGCTTTCCTTTCAGGTGCTTTGCCTCAGACATATGGTATTCTCATCTGCAGTTTTTACCTCCAGTCTCCAAGTTAATCACACAGGGCTCCTTGAACAACAGTTTACTGCAAACACAATTCCATACTCTGGGACTCAGTGAGTTAGTATGAATTTACCAGAACAACTGAAAACTCCTTCTCGAAAACTCACCATCAATTTTAATGCAAGACATAAGATGACACATTTCCCTATATCTGTGATTTCTAAGATAATATTGTTGATGAGATTTAACAGGCAGAAGTATTTGTAGGACTGCGAATATGGTCTTGGTTCAGCAAAAGTTTGCTCACCTAAACCTGTGCGTTTGCAGAAGTGGGGCCTCAGCTTATGTTAAGTTACAGGTGAAAAGTAAGTACGAGGTCCCGATGTCCTGATGCCATTCATTCCTACCAATAATTTATTCCATATCCATATTCATTTTTTTCAAGAAGGAAACAAACAATTCTCTAATATTAATTCTTCCCTAGACACAACTTAAACTTGAATTATTTACTATGTTTGCCAGTCTCTTGTTGTCAGCCTAATGCCTCTTGTATGGGTAATTATGTGTTTAATAGAAATATTTCCCAGAAAGTTCAGATGAAACCACAAAACTAGTCCAGTTATATGCACTTCAGCCTCAATGTATGATGGAAAATTTTTCTCCTACCATTTTTTCATTCCAGTTGCCATTGTCAGATCCCCCAGCAAAACTCCATAGTGATCCTCATCCTTTCTTAAAATGAAATATGTGCACATCGGTCTGCCTGGGTCAAAAATTCTACCAGTGCTGCATTACGCCAATCCACGGCCAAATGCAAAAATACCTGTAATGGACCATATGCTATAGCTATCAGGGGGTGCACTGGTAAAACTGAAAGCTGAATTTGGAGCAACACACAGGCTGAGAGCTATGCTTGTGGCTCAGTCTATATGACTGTCTAACACTGTAATCCCCAGGCAAAGAACGTGGTAGGAGTGTGGGAGCTTACCCTTGGAGATCTCTTGAGTGAAGCACAAATGGCAGTCTCTAAGTGCACTGGAAGAGTGAGTGACCAAATAAATTGAATGCATTCAATCACTTTTAAGACATCTCATCTGTGTGTAGCATTTTGATCCTGTGCTTGAGTAAATGTATGATTAAATTTTTATTAAAAGGTAATGCTCCTGTTTTAATGATAGTTAATTATATATAATTAAAATGAAAGGATTAATAATATTAAACATTTCATCAGAGGTAAAGATAAATATAAATACATATATTGTAGTATGATTAAATATGAATACAAAATATTGAGCATATATTATCTTCAATGCATTATGTAAAATAACAAATGAATAACATAATATATGAAATAATATTATATTCTGGGTAGTATGTAAATTAAAGGCCTGGTTCGGTACTTCTACGTTCATAAAATCTATTTGATTTTTTTGGAGCAATATGCAAAGGATAGTTGAGGTAGCCTTAAAAATTATTATAAAAAGTCCCTATGAAACAGATGCTTACAGTTTATTGCTATGTCACCTTGTGAATTACAATGCTAAGTGACGTACATTTTGGCCACAAAAGAAATCCTTTTTAGAGTCATAGATTAGAATTTGGAAACACCTCATTTCTAGCTAACCCTGAATCCATATATCTTTATAGGCCTAACTTCTGATTTTCAGAATCTCTGAATCAGGCCTTAACTATTCATACACAGGGTATTCCTTACACATGCCACTTGCTTATATCTGACATATCTAATCTCAATTTGCCTCTTTTTTAAAAAATTCAGTATTTAGTGAAGCAACAACACAACTTGATCTCTACCCATAGACACACCATGTTTTAAACTATAACACTCATTCCAGTTGTCATTTCTGCCATTAGATACAGCAAATCTGTATCTCCACATGTAAATTGCTATGAATCCACTGAACCTTTGTCCTGCAAAATTTTGTGCATTAACATAGTTTAATAAGCTGAGAAATGTGTTAGCTTTTTAAATAAATCTTTAAATTGTGTAGTTTTAAATCAGATGTTTTGGTCTCTGCAAACTATAAGGAACTAGTATTTTTCTAACAAGATCTTACGACCCTCGGAAGAATTTTAAGGATTTTTATGAATCTTTATATGCATTCTTTAGCTAGATTTTGGCATTGTTTCAGTGTAACTCCAGTACAACTCAGTCAGTTTATTTTATAATTAAAAACAAGGAAATAGTAACAAAAATACATAATATATGGTACTCGTATTTATAATAGAAACATCCATAAAGAAAGAAACATGTTCTAACTCTTCTCATTACCCCAAAGGGAATTGCATCTTTAATCACACAAAGCACAACGGCTTTCTAATTTTGTTTAAAGTGTTTCAGTACTTACAAAAACCAGATCAGGTTATTGTAAATCTAGAGCAAATTAGAATCATTGGCCTCTGCTCAGCTGTATTCAAGAATACTATGTAAATCATAAATTTAATGGCATACTAAGACACACATCTGTTTCTATTTTGTAGAAGTTAATAATCTAACTTCAGAGTATTTAAACATTACTTTCATTAACTGGAAAATTGTGAAAAATAGAGACTGCTATAAGTCACAATGTGTTGCTGCATTATGCTAAGGGAAATGTAAAAATTGCAAGTCTATACAGTAAAGCAAAATTTTCTGCGAGATACGTGCCATTGTCTGTTTCATGACCTTGCAGCTCCTCTGTTTACTAGGGAAAACATCACTTACACAAACAGAGCTGCATTGCTAAGTAGAATCTGCACCTGCACATAGTAGATTTCAATTTGTATTTTTAGTAGCAAATGTCTTTCACAACAAGGAATAGATGATGCCTTAATTCCCTAAACCTATATAGATAATGACCTAATGACTTTTCTTACAGTTAGCGTTCTATAATCCAAGTAAATAATCTGCAGATCAACATGCATATTGCAACTGATTTTAAAGATACGTTTGTCACTGGAACTGGTAAAAATGTTGTGCTGCATAGATCAATTCCCAGCATATACTTATTTTTATAAGACTTACTTTGTGGTCTAGCATGTACACTATCTTACAAGTTGCTTCATACTATAGTTCTTATTGAAAAGTTTAGTTTATTAACAGATTAATACACTGTCTTATACTGTATCATAAATTAGGTGTCATGCACAATTTATATAATTTGCAAAGAACCAATTGTGTGTGATTCATTGGAGAAATACATCACTGTTTTCAACTTTTGGTTGTAAAGACACTAATCTCCCCAAAGGAAACAAATGTATTACTGTATATGTACTAATCTTTTTGAAAATGTAGTTGAATTCAGTTGCAAGGCAGAATAGAGTTGATCTGCCAACTTTAGCCCTGTAACAAAAGATCTAATTTGTAAGGTTTACGACGATAATGGATTGTAAGGTGATAAATTTTGACCAATAAATTCCTTGGAAACTCAAAACTGGGTTGCACTAAGTGGCAAAGTTAAAATATGCAGAACATTAAATTAAATCTTTATTCATAAAAATTACAATGTCAAAAGCATGACTTCTTATAGAATTTTTTCTCTTCGAATAATCTATTTATTAAAAGACATCCAATCTTTGGGAAGTCAGATGTCACTTACGTGCTGTTTTGCTTGCGCTAAAATTACCTGCAGTAGTAGATACTTTGCATTAAAGCTTAGGGTGCATAAAGGTGAATGGGATTTATGTAAATAACTGTATGAATATGTATCTCACCTTTTGCCAGTGCTAATTTCAATGAGCTGTATTTGAGAGGGAATTATATTAATGTATACAACTGATAGGGAATTTGCACATTAATTTTACTATCAACAAAAATGCTAAAGAAAGCAAATTAAACCAAGGTAGCCATATAGAGAGGCGACAGGAAGAGAAAACAGGCAAAACTCGGCACCTAAATGGTGCAACGCAAATTTGTGATTTATTCTTCGGTAAGATTCAGTGGTTGCATATGCAGGAAATTCTCCCATTCCTGTGTAAATGCATACGGAGCTATCACTTTGCTTTCCAAGCATGCAATAAAAGCTTAAGTGTGTTGTCTTAACGATATATTAAATGTAGTACTATAATTTACCAGATATAATATGAAAAGATCATATTTTGGTGCTGATTATTCAACAAACAGCAGCCAGTGCTCATAGTGGGGTGGGGAATAACATCTTAATTAATTATTGAATATATTTTAATATTTATAATTAGCAGTAGTACTAAGCAGTCAATCGATGTTCCTCACAACAGCAGCATGGTAGTAATATCATTCTTTGACTGCAGTGTTTTTAGAAAGGCGTAACCATACCTTCAATCAGATTCAAATACTATTTGTCAAAAACATTGAGGTCTGTCAGAAGTAAATGATCATTTAATTAAAGAAAAAAAGGTGGAATATCTTTGATCCCTATACTTCAGTGATATTAATTCCCATGTGCTGCAGGTGTTTGTAATGTATAACAAATCATTACTGAAACAGAGGCTTTTATAGGCAGTTTCGGTGAAGGAAAATGACTGTTCTTACAGCTGCCAGAGTTACACCTGGCAATGTAACACAAGCATGACAAAATGTGAACTAGAAGACGTAAGCCTGGAAACAAATCTGGGTCTCCCCCTCCATGCTCTGCCCATGCCAGCTGAGACGGATTGCAAAGCAGTGCTGATGTACAAAGTTGATGGGGAGTGGGGAGAGACTGAATTTGCTGCTGTTTCTAGGCTTTCTGACCAGTGATCCATGATGCATCTCTGGTATCCGCTCCAGAGGGAGCCAATCACATAACTGTCAGCATTTCAATGGCAATCAGTACCAAGAGGAAAAAATATATTCTTATTAAAAAAATATAAGGGACCAAATCCTTGGTTTAAACCGCAAAACAAAATCAAAGCAAGTATAACCAATCAACTGAGGTTATGAGCACTTCCAGAGTGGCATGGGAAACTGAGAAGCAGAACCAGATGAACTGTACGTAAAGCATGACTTATACGTCATCTTGATTAAAGCTACCAATTGAAAACTCTAAATTAAAAAAAGAAATCAACAACCCCCCTCACTTGTTCTTACAGAATAACACCTAGTGGCACACCGGGAAAACAGTAAATGTGAACTGCAATATGCAAGTTTGGAAGCAAATATGGCTCTCATGCCCCGCCTTTTAACAAGGGAATTTGAAAGTTGCAATCATGAGGTGAGGCAGTCCCAGTGGGAGGTCCTTTTCTGTTCATGATAGATTGTGAGCACCCTATTCTTTCCTGTTCGTAACCTATTACCGTATCTCTGAACTTCATTATTGTGACTATGGACCAGATTTTCATGTAGGCATCGTATAGAATTCCAACAACTAGACTCCTAAAGAGAAACGTGGAAGGAATTTAAGCCCTTAAGTTTAAAAACCCCTCTGCTTCAATGCTGCCTACCTGGGGAAGATGTCTCTGTTCAATAAGCACTTCCATGTTTTTATATTAAATTTTCCTACAGCTCTAATGCTCATCATGCTGAATATTGCTTCAGTCAAGGTAAACCAGACTAAGAAGCTCTGCGCCTACATCATTGCTAAGGCTGCCTGTAAAACAAAGCTGAGCAGTTAAAGGTGACAGCCATACTCTAAGAGCACCTGACATCCACCAACAGAGTTAGCCTGTCACTAAACCCAGTGGTAAACATCACTTTCTTTTAAAGGTGTAGCTTTGTTCTACAACTAGCAGTTAGAGGCTTGTCCAAAGTGTGTGAAACAGGATCAGTTCTCTCCTCTGCTTGAAGGGATTCAAATGCATATTTCTCCCCAGCTAAACAGTTCTCTCACCCACAGCCTGATTGGAGATGGAGATATTCTCCACTTCTCCTGTTAAAGTCACGCACCAGGCAGAAAATGATTCAGGATTCACTGGGCTAGAAAGTGAGAGCACCAGAGGGAACATGACTCTGTAGCTTAATGATTTGGGCAATCAGTTGGAATGGGGAGGCCTGAGTTCTGGTCGGTGGTCCAAGAATTTGATGTATTTTATCCCATAACTTCTCAAGAAAGTAATTTTAGCTTTACCCTCAATGTAGGCATCTAAATCTCTATGGGTTTGTAGAGCTGTGCAGATAAAGATTAATGTCTCTTCAAATCTTGGCCTATGCCATCAATATCATGGATCTTAACAGTGCCTAGGATGATTATATTAGGTGCTTGGGTAAGAAGAGAAAAGCCTTCATGGATTCATACTTGCAAATACAATGGTTTGCCTTTGAATTCTCCATTCTTTGTTAATCTTTTTTGCATCACCTTTCATTTTGTGACACACAAGCAACAGAAGAGTGGCCAGCGGCCTAGGTAATAGTATAGTTAAAAGCACTCTCATCCATGTAAGTTCTAGATCTGCAATAAGAGGTACAGGGGTTTAGCATAGACATCCAGTCCTTCTCCCATTGAGTTTCAAATCTTCCCATTCTGTTATATCAAGCAGTACGGTAGCAAGAGGTGAGGAGAGGTGGTGAGCATACGCAGTGACCTCCACACATGCCAGTCTGAGATATGGGGTACTTCTCTGGCTGCAAATTACTGAGTGAAAGAGATACAGAGATTTAGCAAAGTCATAGCAAATTGTATAATATAGTTGTGTAAGGGGGAGGAGGAGAAGGAGCTCCCTACCTGCCAGGCAAAATTACATTTATTTTAAATAGAAAAATCTATTTAATTTCTTACTATTCTCTTGGGCCTTGCTTCTTTCCTTAAAAAAACATTATTTGCTGCCCAAATGCAGAAGTAATGCCTATGCAGATATAGCAGCTGGAGAAAAGGGAACCTGAAACGTGCAAAACTATTTGGAGAATTGGGATCTCATGACATATCTCTTTCCCCAAAAGCTCAGAACTGCAGTTCCTTTCCTGGTATGATCGTTTCAGCTTCTGTGCTGAGCTTTTCATATAAAAACAGGGAATTGTACTCGTCTCTTTTTAAACGTGTTCTGCTACGTGACTCCTAACAGCTCAATCTTGAAAACTCTTTGGCCTTTATAAATGCCTGCAGCATTAAACTGTAAACTTTTCTCCACCAACATACATCCATAAATACCCAAAGCCCAAAGTAAGGAATGTACTTCTTCAACAACACTGAGCTCCATCGCTCCCCCAGATTTACTTTTCAGAGAGTGGAGAGGCAACTGCAATGTCTTAGCATGAACACAAAAAACTGCATCTAAATTCATTGGTAAAAATCATATTAATCTCTTATAATTTATTAATGTGATACAAAAATTCTGTTTCAGAATACCTAGTTAATATGGCATACACATGCTTCTGTTTCATAGCTGCATTTCCTCTGAACAAGGTTGTTTCTAATATTACTTAATTAAACAAAATTAAATTAATATCTGTCTAAAAAACAAGAAACAACAGCTTTGTTGAATAAAATGATCTTCATTTTCTTGAAGCTATTTAAATTAAAACCATGAGTTTCTACAGTTGGAAAAAAAAATCCATGGTTAAAATGTTTGAAGCCCATCAATCTCTTTAACCACACAGCTAATGTGTTCCTTCTGTTTTCTTTGAATGAAATCACCATGAGTGGTTAGATGTTGATTTAACATAAAGCAAATGGAAATGGGTGTTTCCTTAGTCATGTGTTGAATTTATTTTTAAAAACAATTAGCAAGTGTTATGAGTAAGTCAATGATTTTGTCATTTCTTAAATAATGATATAGATTATGAGTCATTAAAATTGATTACTGAAGTAAACTATGTAAAATGCAAATTCATATTACATATATTTGTTAGGAACAGCTGCAGAATTCTCTTGTTTTATTGATGGGTTTCATTTTTTCCCAAGTGACACTAAAATCAATTACTTAGTTTAAAAGACCGGTAATTGTCAAGATATATTTCCAAACTTTTAAGACAATCCATTGGATATTTCCTTTTATGGGTTGTATCATTCACACTTTACTTATATAAATTTGTCTGCAAAATTAATTGGGGATTTTCCTAAATAAAACAAGCAAAATTTTGCCTTTTCAGTTTTGTGTTGAAATGGTAAAATCATGTAATGGTTTGTTACTTTTTCATGCACCATGGAAAAACCCCCATGTCTTTACGTTATACCAATTAAACCGTGTCTTTAAATTACACCAATTTTAGCTGATGCTACTGCATATATACATATATACAACCTCTTCTGTCAGTCTTTGCTAACATTACATCTAATTATGAGTTCATTGATACGTTATTCACAGGAGTGCATACAGATAGGAGGAAATGTCAGTCGCTAGTATTTAAAGTTCAGTCATAAAACTCCAGTAATAAAAAAATAGGTTGCATAAAATCTGTGTAAACCATTTCTCATGGGGGAACTGACACTTAGGGCAATACAAAATATTATTTATCAAGATATTGAAACACTTTAACCTTTTTAAGAATAGGCAGATGTAAGCTGCAATTCTATGGCAAAAAAACCTCTAGTGGAGTCTACAAGATCATATTACACACATCATAATTTGGCTAATTTTTGCTGCAAGTTAAATCATCTTTCTCAGATGCATCTCCTTCAAGTACACAGCTGACAGTTAAATCTTTTCCAGTTGTTACTGTCCTACATGTAGTCCCTAGAAATGCTGATTGATACACAGTTCTTGTGATTTTTTCAAAAATTACTAAGAATTTGCTTTTAGTTTTTCCAGGACACGATCCAGCAGGTTCACCAAAGCAATTCGAGAGCAATACACCCAGAATACACAGCTTAACATGAAACATTACAAAATTTAAGATTAGTAAAAGGGGCAAATAAAATATTATCAAATGATTTTGCTAAGATTATAACATTTCTTGTAGTGTTTTCAAGCTAGATATTTTGCACTGTTGCAGCAAAGCAAGATCTTAAGGAAAAATCTACTTGTCTGTACTTGTGGAGTCTGTATGGAATGAGATACATATTTTATAGGGATATGGCAAAAAGCAAATAGTAGGCAGTTTTAATGGTGAAAAGAAACTTGATTTGTTATAATTCCTTCTTATATATTAATATTCAAATCTGGCAATAACTGTGGCTGAGTAAAAACTAAAGGATCAGATTCAAGTATGCCATGGGTATGTGTGTGTACAATTTTCCTGTTTTAAAGAAACAGATGCTGATTCATGTGAAGTAAAATTAATCACTTGAATAATAATATTTTACTTGCCAAAACAATATACACCTCTGCTAGGTATTCTTATACCTTAATGCAGATTTAATGAGAATTAATGGAAGCATGTGTTTTCAAAACAAATGCTGAAAGGTCTCTGTCTGCATTTTTACCAATTGTTTAAAACTCAGTTTTACAACTTACAGTTGTAAAGCTTAGAGTTGTAAAACTCCATTTCTGCATGTAGAAAGAAATACGATTCCAGAAGTTTTTGATGAAAAGGGGGAAAATAACCTTCAGTCCTGCAGTTGAATCCACATAGGTGAATTCACTTCGTCTTCAGCAAATATTAACACCAGGCCTAGTTCTGCAGTTCTTTTCAATCTTTTTTGTGGGTAAAAAAATTTTACAGGAACTAACAGACTTTTTGCTCCAAATAGAGGAATTCCTCTCTTTCACATCCGCAAAGGAAAACTACCAACCCCACATAATTCTTGTATTCTCGACTGTTTTCTGGCTAAATCCTGCTCTCATCAACTAAGCAAAAGGCTGTTAGCTCAGGGCTATCACTACTTACCTGCAGTTACATTTATTTGACAAAAAAAGTAGGATTTGTTAATGATATGTTTTAAAACTCTGGTAAAATGATAGGTAATCAATCCGTATATCTTTCTATTTCTATGACCCTCTTTTTAAGCATGTTTCCATAACAGATGCATCCAACCCTTTCAGTGAAAATCAGTTTCTAATAAAACATATTAAAATGCCTGTATGACTTAATTCCATTAGAAATCCATAAGGGGTTATTTAGGGTTTATACAGATATTTATATTTTCAGCAAGAAAGGGCAGCTGGCTATACTAGGGATACACAAAGGACTTAAACGGGGGGAAAAAAGAGAACCTGCTCTTTTGCTACATTTTGCTCTCACAGTAACCCATACTCTTAGCTATATATAGTAGGTACAAAACTATCACACAGACACACGACCTCCTGTCCTCCCGTGCTGAGTTTGGTTTTGAGGCAGTTTTCAGATTTAACTCAGTTGAAGCCGGCCTCAGGAAGATGCACTGCTCACTATGGCGATCTCCTCCTTTGGTCCGAAAAGCCCGGCACTGCTCATCCACTTCCCAGTCACCTCGACAGGTACTGTGAGGTGAGGAAGGCCAGCGTGGCTATGGCATGGCTATATTTCAGTGATTTTCAGATACTAATCCCTGGGATTATTGCTAGCACTGTTGAAAGTTTAATGTGGTTTTGAAGAGCCCTGGACCAGCTCTATCATTTACTACCTCACGTTGCAAGGTCTTAAAGATCCAGTTTCCTTTCAAACATGTCATGTTTCTCTTAATACACGTTACAGTTTTCTAAACAGGAACACTAATTGCACAGGTATGCAGAGAAGTCAACATAATTACGTCAAAAAATAAATCATCACCGTTAACAAAGGTAATGATCCTGATTTGCTGGTGTGGTGCGGGTGTTTCAAGCTGAATTGTCAATATGCTTTGGACCTAAAAGAGTTGATCAGGCCCCGAGTGGTCCTGTCTTATGCATGCGACTCTGTGGGTAGGTTCAGTTGAGAGGATTTCATTTCAGTGCCGCAGCTAGAAAAGGGAGGGGATGGCTCAAAAAAACCCAGACAACGGGGAGGGGGGAGTTACCAGGGCAGGTCTGCGCCGCTTTGATCCGTGGCTGTACCTCAGCTTCTCCCTGCGGCCGCCGCAGCCTTGCCCCAGTGCCCAGCAGCCGCCGCCGAGCGCGGAGGCGGCGGGAAGCGCACGCGGGTGCTCCCAGCGGCCCTCGCCCCCCGCGGGGCCCGCGTCCCCCGCGGGGCCTGGCCACGCCGCGCTCCGCGCAGAAAGGAGCCCTTGCTAACGCCCAGCTGCTTCTCCCTGACCTTGAGAGCTGGCAATTGTTCGTGTTGCACATCCTGAAAGGTCAGAGCGGATCCTCAGTATTTTGCATCAATACAGAGGAGGAAAAAAACCCTACCGACAACCCCAAACCCTGGTTTCTAAGAGCAGATTTTTGGACAGAACGCAACAGCGCTACTAGACTGCGTTTAGTATCTGAGCGCAGGAATGAGTCAACTTAGTATCCTTTAAATCGTTTCCAAGTGCTGTTTACCCTGTCCTGACATGTTTTCCCTAGCGTATCGCTGTGTTTCGCAGCGCCGTCCCTGACGGCTGGTGCGGGCGGAGCGGCGCAAAGAACCGCGCTCGGCGGGCAGGGGCCGGCCAGTTTCCCTGCGAGGACATGAAGGGAAGGGGCCAAAAGAGCCGTGAAAGCATCGGGGAGCTGAGATCCCCCTTCCTCCCGCCCCTCGCCTGCTCTCGCTCGCCAGTCGCCCAGCCTGGTGAATTATTTTTGGGTGCAGACGGGTAGGGCGGGGGAACGCACACACTGCTGCAGTGAGTTGGCCCGGCCCGGGCAGCCCCGCTCCGCGCAGCACCTGAGCAGGGCCCGCCGCGCAAGTTTGGCTGCGCGGTCGCGCCGAAGGATACGGCCAAGGAGAAAGTGCCGCGGAGACGCCTGCCGGCCTGCAGCGCGCCAGCAGCCGCCGGGGCCGCCGAGGAAGGGAGCGGGGCCGGCGGCAGGCCTGAGGCCCCAGGCCCGGGGAGCGCCGGGGCCCGAGGCGCCGGGCAGGGGCGCCCAGCGGCTCCGCGGCGGGCGGGCGGGCGGCTCCGCGGCGGTGCGCGCCCCTCGGCAGCCGCGGCGATGGCGTGGGGAGCGGGCAGCGCTGCCGCGCAGCCGCTCTGTTCGGCCTTTGGTGCCGAGCGGCCGGGCGTTTGTTATTAGCCCTCACCCCCCCCAGCTGGAGGGGGGGGGAAAGGCAGGAAGGGAGAGATTTTTGTCCTTCGCCCGTGCTGCTCTACGTGATAATATGTTTATATGATTAGCTGAGCCCAGGCGTGGGGAGCGCAGGGAGAGGGGGTGGAGATTGGAGGGGGAGGAGGCTGGAGGTGACTCCAGTTCAGAGCCGGCGGAGAGTCTGTGTCAGGACTTCGCAATCCCCAGTCACACACGGAGAGGTGCATGAGCAAAAAGGAGGCTGCGATACAATTCATTGGGATTTTTTTTTTTTTTTTTTTTTTTTTTTTTTGGTGTGTATGTATTGCGTTTTTCCCATTGCTGCGCGCGTTACTAGCTCAGCGCCCGGCGCCCGGTCTCCAGTCGCTGGCGGGGCAGCAGCACCGGGAGGAAGAGGAGAAAATCCGAGGAGGGGCCGGACCCGCACCCCGCCAGAGGCCACAATGTCATCCCGGGAGATGTAAATCCGGTCGGTGCGAGCGACAGAGACACAGAGGAGGGGGGGGTCCATTGTAACATTTTGGAGTTGTTCCCCGCTACTCCTGCTGCTGGCATCGCCTTCTGATCGTTGCACAGAAAGGACTCCAAAGGCTGGGCACACACACTGCGCGCTGCGCCCGTCGTCCCCTCCATTTCGTTTTTCTTTTTTTTTAATTGAATTTATTTTTTTTGTGCGTGTGTGCGGGAGCCTGGCTGTATCGTACGTTTCGTGCGGAGCGGAGTGTCGGAAACTGCAGGAAAATGTTGACTTAGCCCCAGAAAAGCCTCCCGGCTGGCTGCTTGGAGGAGAAGCCGCCTTCTGCTCTGCGCTGCCCCAGCCCGCCGAGCCGCAGAGCCAGCTGCCTCCCGCTCCCCGCCCGAGCCCGGCGCTCGCCCGCCCGCTCCCCGCTCCGCCGCCGGAGCCGCGGGACTGACTGCGCCGCGCTCTCCCGCAGCCCTGCGCTCGGCGGGGTGACCCGGCTCGCGGGTCCCGCCGGGGCGAGCGATCCCGGCCCGCCTTCGACTCCCAGACAGAGGTAAGCGGAGCCCCGCGCTGCAGCCTCGCCGCTCGTTTCTTCCGGCGCCTGCTCCTACTTCTGGCGGTCCCCGCCGAGCCGCCGGCGGGGAAACACTTATTTTAGGGGCTGCCTCGCCTGCCGGTGCCCGAGGCCGCTACCCCCCCGCACTCCCGCGGGGGCCGCCATCCCGCCTGCCGGCCCCCCCCGCCGCCGCCGGAGGAGGAATGCGCCCCTCAGTGAGGCCGCGGCCCTTGGGCGCGAGCAGCGCGGCGGCGCCGCCGGCCCGCACGGCCGCTCTCCGCCCGCGCGGAGCCGGCCCTCCCTCCGCAGGCCGCCCCCCCCGCCCGCCCCCTCCAGCCCTGCGGAGGGGCCTGCGGCAGCCGCGGCGGGTCCCCGCAGCCCCCGCCCGCCGCCGCCGCCGCCGGGTGGCCGCCTCGCCGCGGGGGCTGCGGGGCCGGGGGTCGGGGTCCGCCCGCGGAGCAGGCCCCGCCGCGGCTCCGCGTTCTGCGGCGCGCATCGCGCAGCGGGGCAAGTTGCATCCGCTCAGTAAATAATTACCTGTTGCGGGTTTATTTTTGTAACTCAACCCAGCGTCCGTCCGCCAGCCCGTGCGGGGTGGGGGAGGTGGCTTTGGGAAGAGGAATAAATTACCCTTTGTCGGCTGTGGAGTGAGAACAACTTTTTTTTTTAATTTCTATTTATTTTCACATGTAGAAATCGGGGGCCATCTGGAGACAGAAAACAAGAGTGTGTCATGAGGCACCGTTGCTGTGTCTGGCTCTAAAAATAACATCTTGTTGTTAGTCTGCGCTAGCCCTGCTGGGGTTTGAACGTGGTTTGTCAGAAAGTAGAGAGATCTGCTGGTGCTCAGGTGTGTTTTTCTTTGCATAGAAATGCCCCTGTGCGCGACGGAAGGAGTCCTGCAGAACAAATGTTCTGCTGTTTGGTTTCCTCAGGCGCTCCGGCTCCCTCCTTTTGTTGCTTCCCACGAAAAGAGGTGCCATTTCGCATCATTCTGCAGAAATTGTTTGAATTAATGCAAGTGTGAATTCTTACCGTTTGAAGGAGGGTATTAGCATATCAAAGGTTTCTTAGCTCCGGCTCAATTGAGCAAACTTCAGCTTGTCTTCCATTTGCTTCCCAGCAGAGGCCCAAAGGGCAGTGGGAATTGTAAAGGGGTAAAATGGGGAGGTGGATTTGGGTTATGTTTCTGAACTTTTGCTGTTTTGCAATTATGCGAGTGAAAAACAAGGTCCCTTTGCTGCAGAGCCCTTGGCGAGTGCTCGGACAATTACACTCTATTGATTAATGGTTTGTTCCTAGGGAAAAAAGTGACCTTTTATGACAGGCACTGTTGCGTGGTTTCTGATGTCTCCTCTCTGTTAGGGGGATTTAGAAAGCCCTTTCTACCGCATTCATGCTCTGGCTATGGCCTACACGTTACTGCGTGCGGGGACTGAATGGGGAAGACCTTCTAATTACTTAAGAAAACAAATGAAATCTTGTAATAAAAGACCTCTCGATTCCAGACTTTTGAAACAAATATGCTTCCCTCCTTAATGGGTGGGTAGGCTGGAATAATAGTTATTTTTATGGAGAGTTTTAAAAGAAGTTTTGATCACCACCAGCCATATGCTTCCCTTTCCTTTTTATTCTAGAAAAAGTGAAAATGAGTAATTCTTGTAATCTCATTTAATCAGTGATACTGTGTTTACTAAGGTAACTTAATTTGTGGTTAGTATTACCCTGTAATAAATAATTTGAAACCAAGTATGGCAGGAGTGCTGTTTTGGTGGCTGTGTAGAACATTTATCGCATTGTAAGTTGTTTTACATGACTACATATTTGCAGTTTTTTATTCTTTTGTTACTATTTCCTTGACTCTGAAAGGGGATGTGGCCTGGCCTACCCTATTATTATCTTTGCAAATCAATATTCATAATCTAGCAACCCAAAAGCCAAGCAATATCCAGTTATCTGTCATTAAGTTGGGACCTTTTCCAGGGACCAGATGTTTCTTGGGGACTCTGTTCTGGTTTATATCGCTGGCAAAAAAGAACTTCCTATGCCTTCCTTGCCTATTCCTTCCTTCCATACCTTTTACTTCAGTGATACAGATATTAAAACATACATTTTGTGTTTTTAAAAAGTTGGTTTAAGTGCTTGGTATGTAGCATTTGGTCTGGTTTTTTTTTTTTTCTTCTGGTTCCCCATTTGATGGTTTGGGGGGGGGTGTCTCTTTTTAAGCCATGAAAGTGATGTGCCTTTAGAGTAGGATGTCTTCACTCATGCTTCAATTTCCTTTCATTTAACGAAGGAACTGAGTATATATGGTATGTCTTGGCAAAAAACCCTGCAGTTAATTAAATAATTTACATAGTTTTTTTTATTCTTAAATGGACACGACCATTTGGGCATTTTATAAATAGATGTGTTTAGTGGTCCTAAAATTGCGTGTCATTACTTTCAGGTAATTTTCAGCAGTTTATTTACCTGATATCTTCAGCTGTCTGAAGTAGTACCTTTTGGTGGTATAAAAGGAACATATTGATGTAATTGCCATTATCACACTTAAGTTGCTGTTAACTAGTGCTTTGAATGCAGAGTGCTATAAAGAAAGCGCATTATCCTTTCAGCTCTTAGGGATAATCTAAAAATTGTCTTGAAAATGTTGCACTTCGGTTTATACGATGGCAACCCCAAATTCGACAAATCTCTGAAGGTAAAAAAAATGTAGTGGAAAGAAGATTTTCAACATTCAGATGACAAAATTGGACCACTTAAAGAAAAATTAATGTGCTGCAGCAGCACTTCAGCTGCCATTTTCAATCACTGTGGGTTACTATGTGTTGGCAACAGCAAAAAAGCGTAGATGTTCAGATAGCTCAGGGAGCTGGTAGTTGGGGGAATCAGGATATTGAATCATGTGGGGTAGAACAAACCAATTACTTCAGGTTTTGACTTGAGAATTTCCAGTAAACATTTTTTTCTGGCTTTTGGCTCCCCTGCTCATTAATAGACCAACATCAAAGCAGGCAACCAAACTTCCAAATGTTATAAAAACTAATGTAAAGATACAGATCTCACATGTAGTCTTGCAAGTCTTAATTTAAGACAAGCAGTTGGAGTTTTTATTGCTGCAATTTTCACAATCAGCAGAGACATTAACACCAGGCTTCTGGGTGTTTCCCTTCTTAAAATGAGCAAGAGGAGAGCTTTAAAAAAACCAAAGTTTGCTTAGTTAGTTCTTACTTGATCACTTCAGAAGCTTTCTCAATGTTTTATTTATCTCTTATTGCTTTTAATGCGTAAAGTCAGGAAAGGGGGTTACTCAGGAATCTAGTCTCTAGTAAGGAAACACCTTATTAAAATTTAAATAAGCAAGGTAGTATAGTCTTAGGAATTTGTAGTCTTTATGGTTAATAATATGTAATAATATGATTATTTTTATTTCTGAAAATGCAGTATGTAGACATGACATTTTGATTAATACATATTTTTGAAATGGAAATAGCTATGATGAAGAAAAAATGCTACTGTCTTGAATGACTGCTTTTTAGAAAGGTCCATAATTTTCACTTAAGGATGTTGGAAAGAGAAGTCTAGTTAGGCAAAATATTTATCAAAGTTATATTTGCAATACTTTTCTATATAGTGTGTCATAAATTC
This sequence comes from Gymnogyps californianus, assembly GCF_018139145.2. Lineage (NCBI taxonomy): Eukaryota > Metazoa > Chordata > Aves > Accipitriformes > Cathartidae > Gymnogyps > Gymnogyps californianus. The sequence goes on along the minus strand of NC_059478.1, from coordinate 21,449,431 downwards.
ATATAAATAATAATATCCATCCAATATAAATAATTGTTTAATGTTTAGAGAGGGTAGAAACATAATCATAAGTTTTTAGCAAAATTTGGTCTAAAAAGTTTACGTATTTCCAAGCCCTTGCTCATCCTGTGTCCACCTAAGATGTTGACATACACGTAAGAAAATAGAGTTAACTTCTAGTACGGCTCTTGCTGAGGGTAGCACCATGCCTAATAATAATAATAATGAAGGAAAACCTACCAATAACCACTTGGAGATATTTTATATCAAAAAATGCTCTGTCTCCTCTGCATTTCCACTGAGGAATATCTGTGCATGACTGGTAATACAAGAACTGGAAGTAATGATTAATGATTTTACCTGGTGAACTGCAAGAGAAGAAGTTAAACTATGTCTGGTGTATAATTGAAATCATATTCATGCATAGGTAGACAAGCAGTCAGTTATAAAGCAATATAAAGCAATATACTTTAGAGCACAGGCTAGTGAAATTTAGTCAGACATGTTACTTGGAGATGTCGTGTTAGACTCTTTCGAAGCATTTTTTAGGATTGATGTTTGTGATGTACAAAAGCGATTTGAAATTGCAAGAAACTCACCTTTTAAAGTATTTATGTGCAGCTTTTAAACTTAAAAGCTGTCTGTTATTTTTTTAAAACCCTCAGTTTGAAAGAAGTAAAAGATTTAAACTATCACGGTTGTAACTGGATGTCAAAAAAACTGGAAAAACAAAAAGCTATTTTAAGGCCATTCTCAATACTCTTAACAATTGTGTTTAATATTTAAATATTTTTCAAAGATAGCTGCATTTTATTTCCAACAGTTCTTAAAATAAAAGTAGTAGGTGGCTCTGTTGGAATATTGGTAACTTGTGATTTAATGTGAATATATACCTGGTTTAGAAAATACTTTCGGTCTTTATTTAACAAACATGATTCTTTTTAACATTCTTCATTTGAAAGGTGAAAGATGACAGGCTTAAAGCCCTTTTCAACAGACAATTTTCCTGGAGTTCATGTTTTTTTCAACCTGTAATGTATGAGATCTGTTTCTACAGCATAGGCTGTGAAGATTGTGTCGCTTACTATAAGTGATTCAGTTATAGATATACACTTCCTTAACGAATGGTAAGGTCTTACAGCATTCTCTAGATACAAACTGATAGTTAACCAGAAATTGATTCCTTAGGGAAAAAAAAACCCTTCAAATTTGGAATCGTAGCATCTCCAGGTTATGGATCGTTAGATTAAATGGAGTATTTTATGGGTTTTAGAAGAATATGTAATCTGCATATGTCATGATTTCTTTCTTTTTGATTTTCATAAGGTACTGTAATGATTCAACTTACTCTAACCTGCTATTTACCCAGATTATTTAGAAAGGCGTAATAATAAAAAATATTGCAGCCTGACTGAAGCAAGCACAGTGCTTAACACCTGCAGGTAGAGTGCAGTCTCCAACAAAATGCTATTGATTGTTATCCTGGCACAAAGCAAGCTTAAATACAGTTTGCTTAATTACAACAAAAATTCGTTTTTATGAGTAAGGTACTTCATGTTTGGGGAATGTTTTGTGTGTTGTCTGCTAAGTAAAATCCCATCACACTTGTATAAATTTGTTCAATTATCAGAGCAGCTAAGAGGAGGAAAAAAAAAATCAATTTAACCTGAAAAGCACCAGAAATAAGATTACCTTGGCTAGTAGGAACTTGCCAGCACTGTCTAAATTGCTTAATATTATCAAACGTTGCCATTTTTCATGTTCAGTAAGAAGAATATTGACTATTCTACATGTCCAGGTCTGCTATTTGGCTATTTCTTTATAAGGTATAAGCATGTTTTATTTTTATTCCTACAGTAGCAGTTACAGGTAAATTGGAGGATCTAACAATAACTTTATAAAATAGATGGAATAAAACCATTCACTGGAGGAATAGTATTTACTTGAGATAAGTGATCACAACTAGTGTTTTCTCCTGTCTAGCTTGTTGTTCTTGTAACAGACAAATGTAAATACCTTAGCAGACATTTCAGAGTGAAAGGCAAGAGATAAAATGTAATTACTTTTCAGGGTGGCCCTGACTATGCCCGTGTTCTTGTCTGTAATACAAAAAAAAATCTTTGCTCATCACCTCAGAATATGAAGGCCATTGTTACTTCTGAATATAAAAATACTTTCTGATTTTTAATGTTGACCTCAGTGTTTATCTTTAGCTCTTCTGTGTAAGCTGGAATCCTTATAGCCATAAATTCTAGTCGCTGTTATCCAACCGAGCATTTAATAGAGCACCTAATGGACTCTGCTCCTGTATTTTTCTTGAATGCATAACATCTTGCTTCATTCAGTCACCAAAACTAACTTTGCTACAAGGACAGGCAACGCGACAAGTTAGAATCAATGGACCATTTGTAGGTCACAAAGTCAGTTTACTGGAATTTCAGAGGAAACTGGTTGAAAAGAGAGGACAAATGTCACTTTGAATAGAGATGTTTAAATCAGACTTCTGCCTTAGGGTAAAATTTAGGTCTGTTGTAGCCTAGATGTAATGTCTCCCTCTACAGAGCACAGCATTAATCATGGCTTGACAAGTGATCATGGGCTGAGAAAAATAGGGCCTGTCTTGGTTGTGTGGTTATTTTTTTTTCTAATCTTAATCTCTTAGGAGTACATTATAAACACTAACATTTACAAAAAAAGATTTAAGTATCAATGTCTGTATTTCAGTAGTGAAAGTAGCTAGCTTCAGAGAAAATCTAGTTAGAGCTAATAAGAAGCTACTTAGGTTTCTTACGTAGATACAGTATTAAGAATATTTTCCTTTTAACGTAATGCAGTTTTTTTGTTGTAGGATATTTATGCCATTTCCTCATACAAATATGGTAGAGTCTAGGTCTGCCTGTTTTGTCCCTTGGTGTACTAAATAACTCTGAAATTACTGTCTTTTTGCTTCAACAGTGTTTTACAGTGTGTTTACCACCCAAGAAAGATACTTCCTTTTGCCCAAGCAGCAATATAGGGAAAAAGTGGAACAGCTTTTAAAATGTAATGCAGATTGACTTGACACTGATCAATGTGTATGAGTTTTTTATACTATGTTTATATTTTAATGATGTATTACTTGGCCACAATGAGCTACAAAAGCTGGAATGAAATAAGAGGAATGAAGACTGCTATTTAAGATCCTGAATTCTGATACTCTACAAATAAAAGTGTGTTTAATATGTTAATTCTTAAATTAGGGATGTCTTGATGCATATTAGGTGTTGGGAGTGTTCATACCTTTTATGGTAAAGAAGATTGGTAAAGAAGGGAATTTCCATATTTCTTGGGCTTCTTCGCTGCTTTCTGTGGTGGGGACAGTGTAGGGAGCAGCTGAGCACTCAATGTGCACTGCTGCTAGAGAGGTGTATCTCCTTAACGTACAGTTAGATTTGTATCTACAACTGTTGAAAAAATAGATAATATCAGCAAAATAGCAGCAAAACAATTTATCACTGGAGAATTGCGCTTTAAAAATTAGGCTACTTCTGTTTATTTAGTTGCCTCTGGACGTGATAAAATCCCAAATCTCTCATTTAGGGTAGGCTGCTGCTTTCCTTTGTGCTCTCTGTTGGTATTTTCCTCTGAGTCGACACCTCAAACCGATTATTGCTCTGAATCTAGATGACAGAATAATCTAACGCCGATTACTGTTAAAAATTGTTTCGGCAGCTGGGGAGGGGATGACCGACCTTGTTTCTGACTATCATACTTGCTTTGCTGTTGATGGGATCTGGTGTAAATAGAGAGTGAGCCTTACTCTGGAATCAGTGCTGCAGTGATGGAGAGAGATCACATGCCAGAAGAGACTTTAGTTCACCTTTCTATATATTCTCTTACAGTATCATATTTGTCATTTTTTATGGCATAGCAGTCTGCACTGGTGTGAACAGTGTTCAGAAACAATTCCCTTGCAATAGGCAGCATTGCTTCTAAATAAAGTGACATTTTAAGAAAAGGTTCCCGAGAACAAGTTCTGCTGTTGCCTCTGCATTTCTCTGGCAAATTCCCGATGCCTGTGTTGAAGGTAGGCAGAATTATTTTCGTCTGATCCAGACATCCTTTTATTCATTCTTCTAAGCTTAATTTAGACTTTTTCTGCATGAAGTGACTGATTTGGGAAACTTTGCTTTCCCAGAATGAATAATGATTGCATCTTCGGTTTGAACAAAGTGAGTGTTCTCCAGAAGACCAATTCATAACTGTTTCATTGGTAAATTTGTCATTTAAATATTGAAGGGCAGTGTCTCCTGCAGCTTTGATTTACTTCAGTCTAATAGGTATTTCTTAAACGCAGACTGTCAATCGGTGAGGCTGATTCTTGTGTAAATCAGTATAAAGTGCTTAAAGGAGAGAAGTGGAGGTGTATTCCTGGCTAAGCTGCTGTGCCAGGAAAATGGGCTGAGGCTGGGCGTTTTAGAGAGGGAGGGGAGTTGCAGGCTGACATAATTTGAAAGTGAGGAGAAATCCTTTTGCCCTTCAGGCAATAATCTTAACCGGTGCTTGAATAGAGCATCATCTCTCCAAAATGTTAGCTTTTTTCCTCCCCCCCCCCCGCTTTTTTTACTTCCTCATTCTTTCCCTCATTTGATGAGGTGTATAATAGTATCTGATAATAACTGGTTGTGGATCCAACTGTTAAAGGTATTCCAGCAGCAAAGAAGGGCTCTGTATGCAGCACTTTCATCATCTTGAAGTCAACACCCCAAATTTGTCCTACATTTGTCCCATGTAATGACTGTAGCCATACTATAATATCATGAGTCTATTTCCACTATTTTTTTTTTTAAAGCTGACATTGAAACCTTGGAAGGTTATATTTTGGTGTTTATTTTTCCAGTGAAAATTAAAGTCACACAGGGCATATGTGACTTTATGCCCTATGCATATGCATTTATTTTATGAGTATTCTTCATGAGTGTAATGGCACTACTTGCAGAAGTAAAGAAAGTGGGATTTGGCTCTGTAAGAGAAACAAAACCGCAGACACACTTTCATTCTTTCCATGTTAGAAGAGAAATTAATGTTGCCTGATGGCTTCCCAGTTTCTTGAGTGTGTGCTAAAGGTTAGATAGGACGAAGGCTTAATTTTGATCTGCTTAATATTTATAGCTTCATTCAGTGAAGCTTCTTCCCGTTTGCGTTGAAGGGATTTTTATCTAGAAAGCTCAAGCTATTACGGCGAACAAACTTAAAGACATTTTAAGGTAAGGATAATGTCTTTTGGAAGAAAAGCAGTTTACCTCCAATTGGATGAAAACTATATTGTTACTTCATAATTTGATATAAATTGATAGAGACTTTTTTAATTTTCATGATAACTTACCATTCAGTTCAATTGCTTTTTAAACTTCGGTGGAGTGCATGTGTAATTGTATCCAAAAGCGGCATTGGGTTTTATCTCCCAGCAGTAAGTAGAATGAGGGATGCTGCTGTTTGTTTGGTTTTGGGTTAGGGAGATGCATCAGATAGGATGAATTTATTTTCTTGTTTGGGGTGGTCTTTCATTTCTGTTTGGTTCTGGGTAAGCAGAGCAATTTTTTTTTCTTTCTTTTTTTTTTTTTTCTTCTGGTTTTTTTTTCCCTTGCCCTGAAAGCATTTAGGTGACTTTGAAAAAGAAATCTGTGTATTTTGATGTAGGAAAGACTAAAACTGAATGTTTAACTTTTCTGAGGGGACAAGAAGAGATACAGAGCTGGAAAAAAAGAGAATGTTTTCTCTGTTAACTCCTTATGTCAGATAACATTGGGGAAGGATTTCTGGGGGAGTTTCTTTAAAATGTTGAGTGATTCTTTGGGTTCCTATGCCGGCTGTTACCCACATTTTTCACATATTTTTGCTCATTCTTCTTATTACCTGCAGAGGGAGCTTGTATATGAGATAATCAGAGTAATCAAGGCATTCAGGGCTGAACTGTTTCCAGTAAGTACAATTTCATTTCACAGTGCATTCCCTGTTATGCGGAGCAGAAAGGCTCTGCAAGATAGCTTTTTAAAAGGCTGTCCATCAGTAACAGTAAATAACAATGGGCAAAAAATTTTAAAACGTCAGTAAGCAAAAGCTGACTTTAGAAATACTTCATATTTCAAAGAAGTGCCTTTTTATTGAAAGTTTAAAAAGGAACCAAGGAAAACAATTCTTGCATGTCGAGGCGCAAGAGGACAATTTTGGTACTCTGTATGACGGGAAGCAGATTTTTGTTGCATAAACTGTCTTCTCTGATTCTAAAAATGTCATGTCAGCATGAGAGAGACAACACAGTACTTTCAGGTCTTCGGTACATCTCGTGCAGTGTAGTGTACTAGCCAAAAAACAATAGGTAAGTCTTTTCTATTTACGCAAGCAGTGTTACGAATCATAATCAAGGTGATTGCAGATGCAAGGCTAACTCTTAGTTTTGCTTTTTCTCTACTATAAAATATAAAAAGGTGAACAAGTTTCATCCAAATATAATTGATGAATTCATACAGTCGGACTAAAGCAGGCAAACAGCGGTAAGGATTACTGTGTTAAGCTTTAGAAAAACATTGACAACAAAGAGCAAGGAATATCATAACCTAAGTTTATTTGTATATTGTAAATTAAAAACTAGCTTGAAGAATGAGAAATACTTATTTTAAATAGTGATTTTCCTTAATCTGGCACAATGAAAGAAATGATCTGGTGTATTGCAGGTTTTATAATTTGTATTATAGTTGTCTGGATGGTGAAAGTGTATGATCCTTCAAAAAGTTAAGACTTCAGAGAAGAAAATAAATCATTTATAATACAGTTTTGCTTGCTGAGCAAGAAGTGTAATAGATGATACTTAGATGAATTCTGCACTATTTATCTCTGGAAAAATGGTGGCAATCATTTTACTTTAAAATATTTCAGTAAATTTAAAGATGATTTGCTATGATGCTGCTAGGAAATAAAGCAGTATGTATGCACATTCCATAAAACAGAAACAGCTCTCCATAACATGCTCTCCTGTAATAAATCTGCCACATAAATTGGTTCAAGAGTTGATTTTTTTTTTTGTTAGTTTAAAGTAACAGAACCTTAAACTTAACATATGTTCAGCCTAATGTGGTCTTAGGGTTTTAGTTTGGATTCTCTTTTTAAACACCAGGAAAGATTTACCATATCTAAAAGAGCAGCAACTCAGTGTCAATTTATTATTTATACTGGCTAATCCTTGCTAATGTGAAAAGTCAGCTTGTTATTGTAACACCAAATGGCCCTCTAAGTAGGGAAACAGTTAAGTAGATCTCCTGTAATAGGTTGTTGTCTAATAAAGAGATTTATGGTATTGGCAAGGACTATTGTATAGGTATTACCGTCTCACAGCATGATCATGTATTATCTTAACAACTCAGTGCCACATTTATGTTGAGCATTTTCATAACAGGGTAAGAATATTAGCCACAGCAATTACACACCAATAGGATTATAATAGTAAGATTTACAGAAAATATATAAATGATGTCTTTTGTAGAGAAAAGTTGCATCATCCTTTTTGCATGGGAAAATACTGATGTATTAGTCATGATGAAGAAAGAGAGGTTTCTTAATTTAATCTTGTTGAGGAATTATGGGAGGCAATGGACGTGATCTTTCTTTACACAGTGTGTCTTTTTCTTTCCCGATGAGGTAAGGATGTTTCAGAAATTCCATTCAGTGGAGATTGCTGTACAATATGAAAATCAAGACGTCTATGTAACTTTAATTCTGTTGTGAGGATAACACAGCTGGGATTAAGATACATTTTTTTAACACCCTTCTATTTTGAAGGTAAAACAGTGGTATTTTACTTGCCACATTGGAAGAGCCTACTTGAATAAAATCATGTTACTTTGTTTTAGCCGTAGCTTAACACACGTTTTCTGTTTCATTAGCACCAGGTTTTTATGGTGATAAGTAACTTAGATACTTTTTAAAATTACAAGCAACAAAAGTGACAATAATGTCATACTTGTACAGTTTTCATGTAAGTGACATTCAAGCTGTTCCTTAATTCTTAAAATTTTCCATCTGTTTTTTTAAAAAAGTGAGACATTAATACTCACTTGGCAGAAGCAATGTACCAGTCACATTTAATAAAACTAATTATGTTTTATCAATAAAAAACACTTACGGGGACTGATTGAACAAAATACATTAGGTTATATAGTCATTTATGAGTAACTGCATTGAGTAGAACAGCGGTCTGAATGGCAAAGTGTGATGAAATAGCCACACATTTTAAGATGATACCTTGAGGTATAATTGAATAAATACTGGAATAATGAGTGTTCAAACAAACAAAATACCTTTCTTTCCCTGATTTACTCTAACAAAATGATAATTAGGTCATTCCAAATTAAGAAAATGTATAGATGGCAATTCTTACTGTAGAAGAACTTTCCAATACATGTTCCATGTATTGTACACATGCATGGATAGTATTAGTTAAATTTGTAAGACACGACATTTCCTGGATGTTTTGGATTAATTCTATGTATAAGAGTTCATGTAGGAAGATCCTGTACCCATCTGTTTTAAGTTGTTATTGATTACCAGAAGCCAGAGGAAAGATGCACCTGTTTCTTTTGACATGAAATATCGCGCTTCTGAAAATGTGCTGATAGAAGGTAACATTGCACGCAGGTTTAAATATTTTCTGGTGGATTACTGGAAAATAACTGGGGCCTCAAAACTGCATCAAACAATGAATATTTGAAACGTCATTATTTTTGTAATCATGATAGCAATGTATGACTTCAGCTGTCATCAGTAACTCACACATCTTGTATTTACACAACTCGAGCAAAATTCTGGAGCTTTGTCTTTAGTCTTGTGTTCAGAACAAGAATTATGACCTGAAGAATAACATTTTCTGTTTTAGAAAAACTCCTGTAGGTTCTTAGATTGGCTTCAAGTTTCATTCATTTTGAACTGTGAAAAACGATTGTATCTTTTGTCTGTAAGTAAAAAGAAAACACAAAAGGATGAATGTTACCCCCTGATGAATGTGGAGCTCGAACTGATTTAAGAGCGTGAACTGTGACTGCATTGTTGAGGGCAGTGCTTGGCTTGTATACCCTAACTAAGAAGAAGCCAGTACTTAGAATAAAAGGGCGAATAATGCATAAAAATTCAATAGGAGGTAAAACATTTTTATCAATGCTTTAAATATTACAATTATTTATAATTTATTTAAAAAGTATTGAAAAATAGGTTACAGTGGATTTGTTTTACACATTTATAATTAAAAAAGTTTTGTAATGTTTTAGAAGACAATTTCTGTGTGTGAAAGAGGAAAATATATGCAGAAATATTCTTATCAAATTGTTAGCATTATTTGCTCTCCTGAAACATTTTTATGTATATATAACTGTAAGATAAAGATTAACCATTTTTCTTTTTGTACAAATGCTGTAATGAATGGCTTCTTAAAATTAGTATTTTTCTGTTCGGAAGACAATAAATCAAAGCACAAATCCATGCTGTAGTTATTTTACTTGTGGTGTTCATTAAAAATTAAGCCACACTAAGTCATACTTAACTGCCCACAGACAACTAACCCTGAAGAAGGGATGTCTGTCTTTTTTTCTTTTTCCCTGGCTTTTTTATTATTATTTATATCTCTTTGTCTGTTTGGAACAGCAGTGCTGTTATGACTAATAAAGCTTTTGTATTTGGCAAATGGGATGCAAGTAATCAGCAGTTCTTGGCTCACGACTGAAAAATCTGCCGAACGGAGCACATAAAACCAGTATAGCCTTTGAAGTATACCTGTGAATGAAATTCTTCCATATACTTCTGTCACCTGTACAGAATTCATATATCTTTACTACATCTTCACTTCTCATGATATTATGTCTGATTATAGTGATATTTACAGCAGTGTCTGGACAGTGGCATGATTAGAAAGTACTGTTTTCAGCCTGCTTCTGAACATACAGTCCCTTAGATTTTTTTTTTTAAAGATAATAATATAGTGACTTACAGTGAAATCAGCATTTTTCTATTACCTATCTAATTGATGGCCAATTTAAAAGTTTGGTTTATTTTAATTATACTTAGCTTTATTTTTTGTCCAGCTTTGATCTTTGCGTATGATAGATTGCTAAGATTCTGTAAACAGTGAATTTCTTAGTTCTTGTGTTTTTTTCACAGAAAATCAGTCGATATATGAAACAATTATTTAAAACAATTCTTTTTGTTCAATATAGTTTTATATATTAAAAAAAGTTACTGAAGTCCTATATGTTAATTGAAGGAAAGTCAAATAAATGAAAATTTTATGGTAGGTCTGCTCTAAGTTAGCCAGTAAATTATTTCTGTTTATATTTTAAACAGATGTATGATAACTAATACATGAAATAAAGCTACAGCATTAACAGATTACTAAAACTAATTGGTAGGGATTTATGAAAAATACGTGGGGCGGTGGGAAAATTTGTTGCTGTTTCAGTGCTGTGGTTAAGCAATTCGCACAACTGTGTTGACAACTTCTGCACAGGTGAGAGGTAAGATTAGTATCTCCTCAATCACTTAATTACAGCCATTATTTAAGTAACCTAAAAGAAAAACTGTTTAGGTCTTGTACATATAGGAAACATTAGCTGCTGCTAAACCAACTGAGCAAATATGCTCGGTGGAATTCTGTTATGTCTCACAAATTGTATAAAGAAGTAGCTCCCAGTATTGTGCTCTAAAATTCACTCAAGTCCATCTGACCACTGAACAAGTTGTGTTTTTACTGCAGTGTTAGTGAAAAACTGTGAATGCCGATGTGTACAAGATGTTTCCATCGGGGGGAAAAAAAAAAGCACCTTTTTTGCTGTAGGCTTGTGATGTGGAGCTCTCTGGTGACATGGTCTGATAGGTAACTGTTGTCATCCTGCATGCGATGGTGGTCTCTGTCATGGCTGCCACTCAGGTCTGGGAAAGTACGAGTCCTTCTGTGCTGCAGATCCAAATTCATGGCTAGATTCTTTCAGTTGCTTCATAATAAAAGATGTGTAATTAGGACTAATTTAGCTAATCATCATGAACTGGAGGTAGTCCCATCTGCCCTTCCCCCTCAAAAATTGCCTGTGATATAAAAGTGCGATCGTTGTGAGACGAAAGAGGGGAGCATTGCGTGCACTGTCTGCAGATGAAGATCCTCAGAAACCAGGTTTGTCCTTTTTCTGTTATTCACAGTCAAAAAGTCAAAATCTCCATTTTAATGAAGACATTTCAAAGAACAGACAGGTTGAGAAAGGTACTGTGTTTCTTTACATGCTCCTTCCTCTTAAACATGGAAGAACCCTTAGGCTATAAATTAAAGAGTATTTTACCCTGTGTAGTTGATCTCAGGCTGCCCAGTAGCAATGAAGAGTTAAAGTTTTTTAAAAAAGAGTTGTAAATGGCTTGGTGGTTTCATGTTTTTCAGTCTGTGGTTCCCTTATGTCCCCCTCATGTCCTATTTTTGTCAATATTTTCCTTTCACCTAAGAACTATAGCAAGTGGGAGGAAAAAAGTAACTTGAAAGAACATAATTATGCCAGAGATGCATTTTCATGTGGGAACCTTTATAATGCCTTCATGTAAATGACATTCACTATGGAAACCGTAAGAGCACTTACGAGCAGAAGGGTTCATCCTGTGCTCCATGGGAAATACCGATTTGCTTATCTCTCTTCCCGGAAAGGGCACACGCGTGCGCTGGGGCTGGGGGAGGCTTCGACCACGCTCCCCGTCCAGGGCTGCAGGTGAACGGCGCAGGGACCCTGGGAAGCTTGCGGGAGCGTCTCAAGTAATGGCATGCCCGGAGTCCGTGCAGTTTTATGAATGTGTAGGAAATGGAGCCACCTTAGAGGATAGTTGTATTTTGCATTTTTAATTTTTGCATGGCAGGTTGTTCTGTTTTTTTTAAATCGGTGTGTTCTCAGGCGTGCTTGCTGACATTCAGTTTCACTGAATGCTTACTTCTGGAGGGGGAACCTACAACAGAATAGCTTTAAGATCAAAAAACCCTCAGAGTTGTGTTGACAAACCTTATTAAGCGGTGCAGCACAGTATATGGCACGAAGTACTCTAGTGCGTCCTTGGAGCAGCAGAGTACCCCCGTGCAGCAGCCTGGGTCACTGGTGATGCTCGTAGCTTTGCTGGCTGGATTCCAGAGTTGTGGTTCCTAGAGTCCAGGTTTTTTAACCTGGAACAAGAAGAGGTGTAGATTTATTTATTTCAAAGGCTTCCTATTTGTAAGCTTTGTTGATGATTCTTGTAAAATTTAAAATTTTTCTGCGATGTTTGTTACTATCCCCACCACATTCTTAAAAATTAATCGTCTTGTTGAATAGTATTTCCCAATCAGCTTGAATTATTGATATTTTGGCCCTTAGTAGGGCAGTGGTACTTTTCCTCCCGTACCACAGCCTGTTCAACCCCAGTTTAATGAGTTATATCCCAGTACCTGTAATAGAATAACAACACAAAAAAAAATTGTAATGACGGTTTATTGAATGGGGCTCAAAATGAAAAGTGGGAAATGGACTTTCGTGCAAGTCCAGGTTTTAAGAAATTGGTGCTTTGTGAATGTTGAAGCAATCGGTGCCTGCTGTTTGGAAGTTAGAGCTGTTAGTGGTCATTGCAAGATAAATAGCTTCCTAGAGAGGAATGCAACATTTAGTAGTATATTTAGACATTTGGAAGTATTTAGCTGAATATATTTTTATCCTTAGCTATCTTAAGCTATTCTTAGAGACTGTGTTTTTTATAAATGTTTTTGAAAGTGAATGAAATAATAACAGAAGTTGAACAATAGTAAATGAATGTCTGCTCGTGAATGTGTGTATGGTTGAGTACATGTATGTCTGGGTATTTATTAATACAGTACTTATTAAAAAATACAAAGTGTCCAGTTTATCATGTGATAAAATTGTGAGGCAGATCAGGAGAAGAGATGCTTGTCCAGAGTCACGGACGAAGGTCTCTGCCAGCCAGAAAGAGCCAGGTTTCCTTCGTTCTGCTCTCAGCCAGCTGGACTGTATGTGTGCATGTCCTAGTTAGTAAATAACAACACTGTGGAAAAGCTAAAAAGTGATATTTACTTAACTGTCATAAAATAATACTGTAACAGTGAATTTGGTTTTATTTTGGTGACCAGAAATCATTGAGGTGAAATGTCTGGCTGTTGAAATCTTACACTGTGCTTGCTGCAAGCTTTTCTTGTATTGTACGCCATAGTAATCTTGGGTTAGATATTTTCATTTTTAGAAGATCTATAAAGCTGCTATTTTTAGGTCAGAAACGTCAAATCGCCTTTTGACTGAAGAGACATTAAAATAAACCTGAGTAACTTCTAGAGAGTATGTTGATAACCAGGCAGTGTCAGGCGAAGTGTTCTGTCATGCCTCCGTCTGTCGCTTCTTACGTATCCGAGAAGATGGGCCTTTAGGCTGGGGATTTTTTTTTCCCTTCCCATTTTTGTCTGTGTTATTCATCCTCCCGTCTTTCTTTTTCTCTTCTTCCAGAAGGAAAATCTTAGTTCAGCTCAATAGTTACCCATAAATAAACTGTACATTTATTACTGTCACAACCTCTTCTGGACTTGATTTTTAAACAAAAAAAATTGCCCAGAACGTGCAATAGATGTGTTGAAATTGTAGTCAGCTTTTTTAAATTATTATTATTATTATTCTGGCACTGTGAAATCATCAGTCATTTCTACAATATGATTACTTGCAGAACAGCAAATATTTCTAAATAATTGTATGCAGGTACACACGCAGACGTGCATCTCATTGCATGTGTGTGCTGGCCCCTCTTGTAACATTTAGTGCCAGCGTTATCTTTCTCTGTCTCCACGTTTATTACTGCTTTGACTCATTCTTCAAACGGTTTCGTGGCTTCTGATGTGGATCAGTGGGCTTTTCATATGGATTAAAAAGCGAATAGTTGCAGTCAGCATAGCTTGCATTTGTGTCCCGGACAGAAGTCTTGTACATTGCGTTATGAGAGTGTGGCAACTGATGCTAAATGCTGGCAGTCCGCGTGAAGGAAATCAAATTACACTCAGATATTGCATACTAGCAAGTCCTTCCCTTTGCTGTACTGTGCTGCATGTTTTCTGTTCCCTGTTGACTTGCATTCCTTCATTGTCAGTCTTCCTCCGCTCCTTCAATTGCCTCTTTATTTTGCACAGGCTCCCCGACACATCCACCCATGGCATGGCAGGGCGAGCCTGCCTGCACTGCTGTATCTTTCCTTAGGCCTTCCCTTTTCCATCTGCTTGCTTGCTTTCTACGCCCTACCCAAGGGCTTTCCCACTTCCACTGCACTTGAAACTAGCTGGGGGATGCCATCTTCCAGCTCTGCCTGCTCCCTTTGCCTTTTTTTTTCCCCCTTCTTTTTTTTTTCCTCTTTTTCCCCCCTTCTTTTTTCTGGCCCCACGGTGTGAATCTCACTGATTTCTGGTGAGTAACTGGCAGTACGGGGGAGTCTACCTGATGATGATGATTTCATTGTGCATCTGATTTGTAATCTATTGCAGAAGTGCCTGCAATGCAGAAGGCTTTTGATAGAGTTATTTAGTGTTAGAAATTTAAAATATTAAAGTACATAGAGCACCAGTTAAATCAAGGTGGCTTGCTGACCATGTGTATAACTTGCATGGTTTTGTGAGTGTGAAGGTTTTGCACAGTACGGTGTCTTTGGGCAAGCTGCGAAACGTGGTGATCTAGATTAAATTTGGAGTTTTTCAGATTGCTGAATGAGAAGCTGGTAAAATGGCATGCGTTTTCTAAACGGGAACAACTTCTCTTAAATTTACCTTCTATGTGTTGAGCTGCTAGCCACTTTGTCACTGAAGGCTTAAAACTATATTCATGAGAAAAAGAGTTTGCTGGATTTCAAAGAAAATGCTATTATTGTTAAAAATAGCAATCAGACCAAAAGGTTAGACTATCATCAAAGTGTCTGTAAAAATATGCTTAAGACCCCGTTCTGTTCTTCACTATCACAAGAGAAGATGACTTGTAAATTGCCTTTCATAAAAGTGAGTTTGATTTAAGGTATTAATAAAATCTAAATTTGTGCATTCTTGCTGTGGGGACTGAAGATTTTAATTTAGTGAAATGCCAGAATAATTTTTTTGTACTCAGTTTGATGAGTGTTATGTGAGAATTCCATCTTACTGAATTAGGGCAGACATATATATTACACTGCTTACAAACTGTTATGATTAAAACCTGTTAAATTTCATCTTTAATATTCAGTCATCTTTGAGCAAAAAAGTCACCTCGTTTTCATTTCAGCGCTGTTGAATTCTTCTGTTAAAATAGATTAAATTGCAAATGTTAATCTGAGTAACTGTGGAAAGTTGTGACCTGGATTTGAAATAGCCATGAGACTACTACAGCAGCAGTAAATCTTCAAGAACATGTAAGGCTAGCACATGGCAGGGGATATGTCTGATGTGAGAATCAGAGTACGGGTGGAGGAACAGCCTGAAAACAAAGTCGTGTGCCAATATCATGTTTTTCCATTCTAAAAGAAAAAAAGTAAGAATTTGTCACTTTAATATAAAGCTGTGTTTTTACAGGCAGCGCACAGTAACTTCAAAAAATTTTATTTTAAAATGCTAATCTAAAATTGATGCTGTATTTAAGAAAGACTGTTTGTGACATTGAGGCATCTGGGTTCTTAATCCCCATGTGCTTCCTCCAGTGACAGTGATTCCGATGTTTGAAATATGTATGGGAATTGCAGGTGCAGACTTCAGCCTAAAGAAACCATCAGTCTGAGGAAAAAGTAGATACTAAATGTACTTACCTTTTGTTTTCAGCTTTTTCCTTCTGTCCTTAAATAAGTGTTTTTTTCTCAGCTAAGCCTCTCTTCAGCCCTAGTTCTGGGTACTTTAAAGCCTGATAGCATCAAAAGGTCCTGAGTGTTAGTTGTCAAGCACTGGCATTGCTAGGATCTTTTATTACGTTATTGCTTTGATTTTCTTCATCTCTCTTATAACATGTCACATAAGAATGTAGGCGATGTCAGGAGAATATGATAATAATAATTTTTAAAGCAATGTTTTGACTTAAAAAATAATGTTAAAACAATCACATTTAAGCAATTCATAATGGAAAAATCAGGAAATTAATTGCTAATTAAAAAAATTTGATTAAATATTTTCCACATACTTACTTGATCCAGTTTGCTGTTCTCTTATACCTCTGGATATTTTTGATACAAATTTCTTTTTGCATAAAAGAAATGAGCTTGCAGATACTGGCCCACATGTGTCCACACAACAAAATTATCTTGGAGCACTATACAAAGGTATTATAAGTGTTATAATATCTATTATTGCAAAGATGACTATTGATTCTTTTCAGTTTCTAAAAAATACTAAGATTGTAGGGCTTATGAAGTGAGAGCATGAAATACTTTACCTCTCCATTTTTTTTTAAAAAGCTTTTTAAAAACTGCTTTACAATAAAATGGTAACACCAGCTAGACTATGACTGCTGGTTTTATTCACTACAGAGGGGGGTGATTGGCAGGCTCTGGCATTCGGCTGTCCACGGCTGAACTGCAGGGCTTGAGTTGCGTTGGCAGGGCTGCGCGTAAAAGTTTGTGCTGTGTTTGCCAACTGAATTCTTGGCTCAAGCTGATGTTACACATCTCTCGACTCCAAAGCATGCTCATTTGCCAAATTCTACCTAAAAATGTATGCTGGAATTCCTAATTAAATAAAACCCTTGATGTTTATGCCTTGGAAGGGAACGCATTCTTTCATGGTAGGTGCTGCTTTGGTAGAAATACAAATAAAAATTAAAAAAGCCCAAGGTGGATTAAAAAGCTGTAACTGGTATTAGGAGAGAAATTGTTTCTTGCAAACAGATTGGTAGCTTTGGTTTCTTCTAAGTATTGAAATTGTGGGACTTTACCAGGTTCTTACCTGAAATTCTTTGCATATATACATTTTTTGTTTATTTTTCAAGTATTTTGAAAATTGGTCCACTACGAATGATAATTGCAGTCAGTATATAATCTTGTTGTTTTTTCCCACCA
The DNA here is from genome assembly GCF_018139145.2 of Gymnogyps californianus. Taxonomy (NCBI): domain Eukaryota; kingdom Metazoa; phylum Chordata; class Aves; order Accipitriformes; family Cathartidae; genus Gymnogyps; species Gymnogyps californianus. Next base: position 21,432,364 of record NC_059478.1, on the reverse strand, counting down.
TATAGCAATATAGCTACCTTATTGTTGCTGTAAGCTAAAGTTACCAGTTGAGCGATAAAGGTATAATTTATGCCATACCAGTCTAGAATCTTTTTCAGAAGACTGATAGCAACTGCTTTTATATATATTGCTATGTAAAATGCTTATTAATGTTAGCAGATGTTGCACTTTAATCCCCCAGAATGATTGTTTGGTAGCAGCAGGAGATTTATTAAGCTTGAGTTGTGTGAAATTGTGTGTGCATAAGCTGCTATTTAGATTGTAAAAATGCCATTGAAAACTGTTAAAAAGTTCTAACTGTAATTGGCAGAGAGGTATTGGCTGTTCTAAAAGAAGTGTATGTGTACCGTTGGCCCTTGTGCTGTAACCTCTTTATCATTTATCTTCTTGTATTAATGTCACTGAATTATTAATTCATGAGCAGGGTTGGCTAGGGTGAAGGCACTATTTAAATGTGTGGCACATGTATCCTTATCGCTGGAGACATGAAAGGAGTCATTTTGTGTTATCTATAAAATGGAAAGGACATTTAAAATTTCATTTACAGTAATCCACTTCCCACTAAAACACCTAGATTATTGCTACTATAATATAATATTCTTATTAAAATTTTGTAATCTTTCCACTCTGTTCACTTATAAATATTGTTGATAGACAAATGTAGACTTATTTTTTTTCTTTTTAGTTGCACATGCAGTTCATGAACTGCAGCAGAACATATGAAGAGCAGGTTTTTTATAAAACCAATTCTCTTTAATTTCTAGTAAAAGTATACAAAATAAAAATAAAAAGTAAACAAAATAAGTACTTGTAATCATGAAAGGCTAAATAATTTATCATTTAAAATTATAACATAACCTAAATAAAAAAAAATACAATTTTTTCCAAAGTAGCAATGTCATTGTCACATTGAGCTACCAAGACCTATATTACCTGAAAGAAATTGTAAATGCGTGACACAGAGTTCTTGGTATGCTTGATGAAACCACAGAATATCAGAGGTCATGTTGCTGCTAAAAAATGTGTTAAAAGTATATCTTAAATTTCATCTGTGCTATATGGATGATTTTTAAAAAATTACAATGTATGGGAATTATAATGTTTTGAGTCACTCCAATGAAAAGAGTTCATTCTTTTTAATACTTTAAAAAGTATTCATTCTTTTTTAAAATTCTTCGAATGAAAGCAATTTAGGGATACTTTGTCCTGAAGTGCTCGCTGTGGCTGGCGTGGCAGTGCTGGAGATAACCCATATTCCATTTTGTTTAATAGTTAGAAGATACCACTTCATGCTTCCCTTTTCACAGTGCATGGAAAAGGCCTTGACTGTTTTCACAATACATCTTTTTTTTTTCTTTTTTTTTTTTCTCTTTCTGCCCCCACCCCCAAGGAACAGAAAATACTATGTAGGATGCTAGGGAGAAGAGTTTTAAACAGTGGTACATGCAAGTAGAAGGAGCCTTTCTGTTGAACTATAATTTAGAGCTCTTTTTGCTCCTAACTCCTCCAAATGTAATCATTACAGTTTTCCAACTTAGCCTTTCTACAAAAGGAATAAAAAATGAACTGAAACAGTTTTCTATTTTTCTATTATAGTTTGAATAAATAAGAAAGCCCACAGTTCACCCCAATTAAAGGAGTGGTACAGCTCTGATGAATGACTGGTAGTCATTCACCTGCCTTACACAGTTAAGAATAGTCACCTGAATGCTCATTGCTTATTAAATTGTACAAGAAAATGCTCTTTACTATAGTTGCACCATTAGATGCCTAGGCAACTCGTACATCTTTACAGAGCCCATCATCTATTAACAGAAGTGAATTCTTTGTTTTGTTGCAGAATCAGGCCCTTTCTGAATAGGTACTGAAGATTTATTTGCCATCTTTATTGCATATGTTTCACACATTCTTGACGATGTGTGAGCAATACTTACGTAATTCGATCGTATATTTGTGTGTAGGTGCAAGGAAGAGAGTTAGTGCTGTCTGTGCCGTACTGTCATATATGGCTTCTCACCCTTGAGTTCTTGTTTTCACCGTGAATGTGTGTATGAGAAAAGCCAATTACGAGGGAAGAAAAACAGAGTTTGTTGATTTTTATTTCATGATTTTTGAGTTCTCAGCCTTCTTCTTCTAAGTGCTACTGGTATGTAAAATTGGTGAACCTGAAAGATGTGTCTTCTGTCAATGTGTGCTTCTTTTTTTGTACTTAATATACATGCCGAAGTCCTCCAAAGGGTTATGTAAATTCAGTGAAGTTTCTACCTGTAAGTCATACTTGCCTGGAGAATCTCTTGTGTGCTTAGAAAGTAGTTAAAGACCATTCTTAGTTGATTATTCTTTCAAAGGTGACATATTTGAGGTCTCCATCATTTCTTCCCTTCTCCTGTTGTCAAAATTACAAATTTTGATGTGGCTCATGGCCGAGTATGGGATGGTAGCACACAGCACTTCTCAGGTTTCTCTGCAAGACGTGACCTTTTACTCACTAAATGGTTTGTGAATGGTTTGGAAAATGCAGCTTTATGGAATTACTCTTAGAAGTTTGTTTGTTGTTGTTGGGTTTTAGTGGAACTAAAATGTGGTCTTCTGAAGTTCCTGACTATCAGGCTGCTGGTAAGAAAATACTGCTCTCTGATCACGGTAATATTAATTGTGCTTCAGAGAAAAACAAAACTAGTAATAACTTCAGAAGGGGCTATTTGAAAGAAGAAAAAGAAAAATGCTTAAGTATAGCATGTTTCAAAACATAATTAAAAGCATGCATTATTGAAATAGTCTTTCATAAAATGCATTATTGTGATGCTATGGTAAATTTTCATACTTGAGGATATGATGGAAGAAGAGGTATTTAAAAATACCTTTCTCCTGCTGTCTCTTTATTTAGTCACAGGTTTTTCACATTTCTTTGCATGCTCATCTGATGTATTTTATTCTAGATTACCTCATTGCTCCCAAGAAATCCCTTTTGGTAATACTGATAACCTAATATATGACAGATTTTGGTCATTATTATTTCATTTAGTGGTCATATGTATAGACCAAGAGGGAATCTGAATATTGATTCACTGAATGGCTAGTAACAATGATTTATGAGTCAAGGATTCAGTGCGGTGAGCCAAACAGAGTAGAGATTACATCTTATGTGCCACCATTGATTTTGTTTCATATTTCACTGCACAATGATTAGGCCATGGTCTCACAGATGTTAACATTAGAACCATTATTTCTCTCTAAACAAAAGAGATGCCACAAATTACACCCAGTGCATTGTGTGTATATGTATGTACCTCCTGCTTCTGATTTTTAAAAAATGATAAATATTTTTCAGTTACTTTTTAAATAGTTGGTATTTCTCTGGTAACAACAAAGGTTTTTGATAGAATTTTTAAAAATAATCAAAAGTGGCTTTGCTGCCCACACAAGCTTGTTCTTGAAACTTGAACCCTATCATTTATATTGAATACAGGCCACATACACTGATCTTAAATACAACTGATAGAAAATGGGGTGCTTTAAAATGGATGCTAAACCAGCACCTTCATGATTCTTTCTGGTAATATTCCTTGGCACATGCCTAGAAAAGCAGTCTTCAGTGCAGTAGTTTCCAGGGGATTGGTGCTGCCAAACTGAGGTTTGTGCACGAATACTGCATGCCAAGGCTGCAGCATAGCTGCCGTCCCTGACCGTGGTTCGGTTGCAGGTCCAGTGTATTGGGGCTATACAGCGCCCACTAACCCAGTTATAACATGGGTAAAAGTGCTGTAAATGCATGGGTAAAAATGTGTTCTTGTCTGCTCTTGCCTGAAACTTGATTTTATTTTGGAAGTTAGTAGCTCGTGGGTGTTTTGCTGGTGGCTCTATGCTGGTCTAATGAGGTTGTCTTACTTCAGTGTGTCAGCTGTGAAAGGCATATCTGAACTCATTTCCCTGCTTAAGCCCAGTGATGAGCGGTCATAAAGCAGATAGGGTGCGTTGAAATCCTTGCAGTCAGCTAGAGAAACACCACGTCACTGCACAGGTACGGACATGTCTGACCACAATCCCAGGACTTAGTTCTGTTTGTTTTGTTTTTCAGTCTACTTCCACTTCAAACAAGTTCTCGGCTGTGAAAAACACTGGATGGGAGGGAAAAAAAAAAAGAGATCAGCTAAGTGGCATAACAGCTTTGAGAAATATGGGCCTTTGCAAAGCCTTGTCAAGGCTGTCAACAAACAGTTTACTGTCTTACAAGACTGCAGTGTCTTTGGTTGATGTTAGTCTAGTGATTTTTTTTTTTTCCGAGGGAAAGGAATGATATCTTCTAATATAAATAGATTATTTTGAGGATTTCTCTTCTGTGAGAAGTTTGAAAAGCCTTTGAATTTTCTTCAGCTGTTACGATTGCTTCTTTTGGTTTGTCATATGGTTCTCGGTGTTTTTTATAGCTATTCATTATTTTCTTGTTTATTTTTGATGTTCATAAAATCTGTCCTATGTAGGTTTGAAAATGAGAGCTATTTGTTTTGCAGTTTAATGAAGAGAATGGCAAACAGCCTGACTGTGCCTCTGGTGTCCAAAGTGATCAGCATATTTAACATGCTCAGCGTGACACTAAGATATTACAGCCAGTAACGGTAGTAATTGACTTACAGCATCCCTTTCCCTCCTCCCTTCTTTGGATGCTGGGGATTTATCTTTGAGACCCAGGAAGATGTAGTGACACAGAGGGCAGAAGTGTTAGGAAGGTTTTACCTGCACTGTTTGAGTGGAGGTGGTCTGATGTAGCGGCACGGTGTTGATTCAGGTGAAATACAGGGAATTTGCAATGGGGATTGAGTGACACCCCCCACCCCCACCCCGCCTTGATTCTGAGCGTTTAGCAAAGGCAAAAAGAGAAATTCAGACTTGGCAAAAGGAGAGTGCCTGGAGCCAAAAAAAGCCATTCTTATTAGCGCTAGCAAAGGTTTACTTTGCTGGCTTATTGAATGAAAACTCCCTAGAGTATCCAGGCTTTGTCCTGTGTTAACAAGAAGGGGCAAAGCTGGCTTGTCGGGAATGGAGCGCCGTGTAACGTGTCTGTGAAACAGAAGAGTGAGGCCAAGCCGAACTGGAGTGCTGATGAGAAAGGAAAATCTTCGTCTTTTCCTCTCAAATCCTATTTGTTTTCTCTGTGAATGATTGCAGTAGACCACTGAGCTGCTGTGGACTGATGGAGTAAATTGTGATGTTGCACTGTTAAAATAGTGTCTGTGCACTGTTTAGCGTCGTGTCTTGCATAGGTGGATTTGGTATTTTGAATGATCTGCTGCACTGATGAGCTGGGAACCAAGGCTGGTGTGGGGTGGGCATTTCTGTGGTCACTCTCAATTTAGGGTACACGTTTATTGTGCGCTATTTCAGGCGTTCCTCAGGCATGGGTGTGTCACTTCAGAGCCCAACGCAGATGAATGCATTGAATTAATTTTTTTTGTTACAAGATTGGATGACCTTGGTCAAGTCTTGTTCTTACTGTATTATTCCCTTCCCTGATACTGTATTCCTTCCATGCAACTTGGGAAGAGATTTTTTGGGTTAGAAATCCAGTGTTCAAGGTGACAATTAATAGGGACTGTTGAATACAGAATTGAAGATAAGACTGTGATAAATTTTAAGCATTGAATTGCTTTTAATGGAAAATAAGTCTTTCTTAACCAATTTTAGACAGAGCAGAGTTAGCCTTTCCTTTCTTCTTGCAATATGCAACTTGTTTAATTGGAACAGATCAGGCATTGATTGTTTACGATAGGTAGTCGAAGGATGCTAACTAAATCAGCGTGGGGTCTTGCTTGTCTTCAGGTTTTTTTGTAAGATCTCGTAACTTAGAAGATTTTCTATAATCTAGTGCTGTAGCACTAATGCAAAGTTATTAATGTAAGTCCATTTTTGAAGAACCATGTTGAAGACTTAGGAATAACTCATATTGAATGCATCTGAAGATATGTTCAATGTTGAAAACTAGAGCTGGGTCTCATTGCAGATACATATAAAACTAGCTCTTGGATCGTAAACAGTATTAGTCTCATTCTAGTATTTTACTAATGTGGCTTAGACAGTTTTATTAATCACACTGCACTAATTAAATTCTTATGTTGCAGATTATAGGAAGTTTAACTTTTTTTTTTTTAATTGGGAAAGCCTCATGATGGGAAAGCACGTGGACACATGATTTCTCAGGAGACTAAGTAGTCTATTATATTGTATGAATATATATCTACTTGCTCTTGCCTCCTCTTCCCCCTCCTTTCCTCTGCAGAGTGTCTCAGATATATTACAGAATTACTTAGTTTCATAAACTGGGTTATGAAAAGCGGTGGGGGTGCTGCATGTGTGGCAAGGTAGGTCATACAGGATTTATAAGAAGGACTGCCTGGATCCTGCTAGTTCCTCGGCGCATACGAGCTGTGGAGCTATGGCTGATGTTCCTTACCTCTCTATGCCTTATCGTCTGTAAAGCTAGTGTAAATTTTATTTCTTTAATAGGGATGTTAAAGCTTGACTGAGGTTGCAATACTTCGCAGTGTTTCTAAGATGATTTGGAAAATTAAGCACTATATTGTAAAATACATCAGTGTTAGTCTGAAAGACTTTCAGCTAAAGAAAAACATCTCTGATCTCTGCGTTCTCCTCTGCCATAATTGCCTGAAAAGCTGGATGGAACAGGAGGGAAAAGGCAGCTTTTGAGCATGCTGTGTCAGTTGTCCGGAAGCTCTTAAAAGACCCTTTTTTGGCTTTTGAAAATAGAACCTTGGGAAGGTTAAACAGAGTAGAGTGGGGATGCGGCAGTCCTTTAGAGGTCTTTCTCTTCAAAGATGAAAGTATTTCAAGGAGCATGCTTGGAGCAGCTTTCTCTTATCTCTGGGGTGCTCTTGAGCAATGTTGCAGGGAGAGGGATGGCCAACAGTGGCACGTATTCTGCAGCGGTCGTGTTCCGTCTGTACGAAGTTTCAGAAGTACAGAAGAACAAGGAAGCGAGGCAGGGGCACTGAGATATTTGGGACTTGGAGCGCAGCTGATGAATACGGTATGAAGAGATGCCCAATACCTTTGCAGTGTACAGGTTTGAACATTAACATTTCCATTACTGATCTAGTCATCTTTAACAGCACATATGCGAAGAAACTTAACAAAATGAACTGCTCTGTTTCCAGCAGAGGGTTGGGGTTTTTTTCTGTGGGAGACTGCAGTATGGCCCAGAGGTAGGGATTTAAGTTACAACTGAAATTTTCTGGGCAGCTTTTATTGCACTCTGAAATTCAAGCAACCTTTTGCTCTAGGGAGTTTCTCTCTGCCCCACCCACAAGCCCAAGCAGTCAGTCATCCAGAGAAAAGGTTTATTAAGGTCTGAGGGGAAATAAGTTATTTGTGCAGGACAGCCGCTCGCCGTGGTCTCCTTTTGCTGTTTACAAAGAAGTAACTTAATATGTCTTTTCCTGGTCCTCCTTGTTTGGTTTGGGATTTGTTGTTGTTGTGAGATGCCACTGACAGTCTCTGTATTGCTGATAGATGGATGGTCAGAAGGACGCGGCTGACGGCAGTGTCTGTAGCTGGAGTGATCTCTGGCTCCAGCTCATGTCTGGGTGCCTTTTTCAGGATTAGCTTTTGTTATGCTGATGAATAGTTGGTTCAGAACTGCACCATTCTTTTACTTGGAGCCACATAGAGTTCCTCAAATATATAGGTTGCATTAAAAATTGTTTGCTGTGAAGCTGTTAATTTTTATTCGAAAGAAAAGAAAGAAGCAAAACCAAACCCTATTGCATCAGTTTTCAAACACTGCTGAATTTTTTCTTGCCTTTTTAGAAAAACATGTGTTACTGATAATCTGGTAGGGTCTGGTTAGTTTATTTTTAATTCTTTTTGCAGCAGCACACTGAGTTAAATTCTATGTCTGTAGGCTACTGCAATCTAGAGAGAACAATATATTGCACAAAGCACTTAAATTTGTCCTTAAAATATTTTGCATTTATTCTTAGTTGAATAGTTTCTGCTGGTTTTGGTATCACAAAAACATCAATATGCTTTCAGAAACTGTGGTTTCTTACTGAAATAGTTAAAATAAGTCAGTTTACAAGGTCAGGAACTCTTACTTGATTTAAAAAAAAAAAAAATCTCTGCCATAAATTTTGCAGCTATTTCCTAGAGAGATGTTGGGTACTGCAAGTGGTGCTTTCATTATTGTTTTTGTTTTTAACACATCCCTTTGCCCCCCTCTCCAATTTAAAAAAAGCCCGCAAGGAAGCGATGAGTTTAAGGATGGTAAAGCACAGGTATGTCACTATCCACTTGAAGGTGAAGGAAGATGTCTCAAAATCTGGGTGTGCAGTGATATGTTATGGAAATAATGATAAAACTTGAGTCTCAGGAAGTCAAAATCTTCTGGACAGACTGGGAGCAATCAGAAGGCTGACTTAATTTCACTTTTAGCTATTATTGTTCCTCATCTGTTCTCTTGGATTATTCTGATTGCTTACTGAAATTATGCTGATTAGTCTGTAGTGTCTGTGAAATAGTTTTATGATTTTTCCTTTGGGTGCTACAGGTAAAAAATTAATCCAGGCTCTTCCCAAGTTCTTAGCTGAACTATCTCCAGGGGTTTTTTTGGATATATCATGGTGGCAATTTTTTCTTCTTTACTCAGCAGGAGCTCCTTTGCAATTGTAATTTCTGCTGAATGCAGTGCATCCTTTGTGGATTTTTAGGTTGGTTTTTTTTTTTTAGTTGCAAAACACTCTCAGCCCAGTGTGAAAGATGTAGAGATACAATATGACTGTCTCTTCATAACTGCTTCTGGGTTGTCCTGTGGCAGCTGGTGTATCACCATCTGGGCACATCTCTTACCTCCAGGCACATGGGTCTGTGTGCCAGGGAGAGCCACACTCTGGCTGTCCTGCACTGAAGCACTCTGTTTGCTATTGCATGCTCTTTGTTGAAATATGTGTGGATAAAAGCGCCTGTGATTGAAGAGCACCTGTCTGTAGTTGGAAATTGGAAAAAGGGTTTGGTTTTATGTATAAATAAACATAAAATCGGTTGGCCTCAGATGTCAGTTCTCTTTCATTTCCCTGTGCGAGAAATCACAAGCACGCTTGTGTTGTGTGAGAGGGATGCCTACACTGAAGTGGCATCACTCCTCTTAAAGAGGAGCCAAGTAAAGAAGCCTACTTGGCTATTTATTAATCTCCTATTCTGCCACAGTCACATTGCCTTCATTGAGAGCCAGAGAAATTGTTCCATAATGTTTTCTGTTAATTCCTGTCTTTCTCTCCTTGGGGAAAAAAGTGAGTGTCAGTCTTGTTGCTGTCTGTGTGCTCAGGGAACAAACTTATCATTGATTAATATTAGCATTGACTAATATAAAAGGAGTTACACTTTCTACTTCTGAAAATGATCTACAGTTCATAGAATTTCTTTGTCTGGCATTTTGTGCTCTTCATCCTTTCCACTTCTTGCCAAAAGGGTAAGTGTATTTTTAAAGCCCTCAACATGCTCCAGTACTCGTAAGACTCGTAAGTGGCCCTTGGATCCTGCCACTTAAAATTTTACATAGTCATTGTTATATGTTGTCCTGGTTTCAGCTGGGACAGAGTTAATTCTTTTCCTAGTAGCTGATAAAGTGCTGTGTTTTGGATTTAATGTGAGAATAATGTTGATAACACACTGATGCTTTAGTTGTCGCTAAGTAGCGCTTATCCTAAGTTAAGGACTTTTCAATTTCCCATGCTCTGCCAGCAAGCAGGTGTGCAAGAAGCTGGGAGGGAGCATGGCCAGGGCAGCTGACCCAAATTAGCCACAGGGATATTCCATACCATAGAATGTCATGCTCAGTCTATAAACGGGGGGGTGGGGGGGGTGGCCGGGAGGGGCGGATCGCTGCTTGGGCATCGGTCAGTGGGTGGTGAGCAATTGCATTGTGCATAGCTTGTCTTTTCTTGGGTTTTGTTTCTGTCTTTTTGTTATATTCCTTTTCATTACAATTATTATATCTTATTATTATATCTTCTTATTATTATTGTTATTATTTTAGTTTAGTTATTAAACTGTTCTTATCTCAACCCACGAGTTTTACTTCTTTTTTTCCGATTCTCCTCCCCATCCCACTGGGAGGGGGGAGGAGTGAGCGAGCGGCTGCATGGTGCTTAGTTGCTGGCTGGGGTTAAACCACGACATATGTTCTTAAAGTAACGTTGATTTCAGATATCTCGGAAATACATCCATGCAATCCTGTCCATTGGTCTTGGAGAGACCAAGCCAATGTGGCACCAGACTCAATTCTTTGGATCTGTAATTGCTGCAATGTTCAGAGAGTCATTCTTCCAGAGTTGTTTCACCTATCTGTAATATATAGAGACAGCTTTGTGGTTAAAAACTTGTTTTTATATGGATTTTAATTTTCCTCTGGCTTCCCAAACTCTGGTAGTTGGGGCTGAAGCATGATCTAGCTTCGTACAGTGAGATACGGAAGAGGATGTATGTAGTTAGTTGGCTGGTGAGAGAATGGAGTCATTAGCGAAAGGGAGCACTCTGCTGTCAAATCTTCTATCACAGCTACTGCACTCTATCACTGTAATTATATTTTTCAAATGCAAATGATAGCTTTAAGAATTCTTCCTTTGGTACATCATTTACAGGAGCAGTTCAGTTCATATTTCTCAGTCGGAGACAAATCTTGTCAAAGGCTAAGGACAGGAGAGTCTCATCCATTACATTTATTCCCTTTTCTGTGAAAGTGTTTATTGGGTAGAAATAGGGCTGTAGAGTCATATGAAGAGGCTTCCTCACCAAACAGTATTTTGTCGGCAAAGTTGCTGTTACGGCTTCTCACCCAAGGAGAGCAACCTGTGTGCAGCACACAGGGAATGCCAAAGCTGTGACAGGGAGGAGACCTGCAGAGCCTTACTGTTGGGCGGTGTTGCTCCGTTGTTCTCAGCCACTCCATGTTTCGAATCCCTAAGAAATATGGCACTGCCCTAGATTTAATTTTATTGTTGTTCTTTGAGGTAGAAAAATGCAAGTTGTGTCAGATTTGGGGGGTGGGAAAAGCTTAGCCTAGTCATCTGCAAATCCAATTTCTTATACTCAGTGAAAATGTTCTCTTTTTTTTTTTATGTGTCTTAGTGCAAGTACATCAATAACATTTGTACTTTAAACTTTAACAAGTATTGTTATTTGGCATTCTGTTTAATGATCACTGACCTTGAGAGATTACATCCCACAAACCTGCCAAATTCCCAGCTACATTACAGGTGTACTGTCAGTTTTTATTAAAAATTTCTGTCTTCATGTCAAGTAAAATTTGGAATTCCAAATTATTGGTGTTCAGCTATTGATGGATTTTTTTTTTTTTCTCCTTTTCTTCCAAATCCTCTGCTTCTCCAGGTATGAAGATGAATAATGCAGACCACTGGTTTTGATGATGCTGGGCTTTTATAACTGGTTTCATTAAGGAATACAAAGAAAATTCTTAGAGGGATCAATAATGGTGTCTTCTGGCTGCAGAATGCAAAGTTTTTGGTTTCTGCTCATTATCAGCTTCCTGCAGTGTACTGAAGGTAAGCTTTAGTTTATTTTTTACTTGAGTTTGCAGATGAGATGAATAGTCTGTACAATTAGTTTCTGTTAGATGACTTGAAGTTTTAGGATGTCAAACTAAAAGTATCTGTAGCATGTTCCAGGTTTAATTTATAAGACTCAAGTTGTCTCTTTTTTAATGAAAAAAGAAAATATATTTTTTGGTTTTGATACAATGTGATATGTTGAAACTGAAACGCAGTGTTCAGGCAGCTGAAGTGACAGTGTTAATATCCTTGATTGGTAAGTGCTTTATTTTTGGACTCTTCCTGTTTATTCTTCTTTTTTCTGTTCTCATTGTGCAACCATTTAGAAGCAATGTATAGATACCTTAAATGCGATATAAAATAACTAGACAGTGCAAATGAAATACCTGTTTTACTTTTCTGATTTGGCTGGCTGAAAATAAAATGGCAAACACTTCATTAAGATTAGAACTATGCAAGTTAAATTTCAGGAAATAGAACGCAAAGTGCATACAGAAATAGCATCTAGTTAAAAATGTTTTTTGCTATTTTAAAAAAAGGGAAAAATGCTTCTCTGCTATCAAATGTGGTGTTTAAAATAGCTCTTAAAGAAATGAGGAAGGAAAAAGCTTTTTAAAAAAAGTTGTATCGTCTCTTCTTTATCTGTTTTTCTTCATAAACTCTATTTTATCCAGTTAGTCTGTCTCCCCAGCTGTTCTTGTGGCCCTTTTAACAGAGAAACACAAATGAATGATCAGGAAAACATGGTTTATGAATTTTTAATTACAAATATTTGTATAGAACTTGAGGCTATTTCTGGGTGTAATCATTTTGATTGACTAAATTGCAGGTGAAAAGACTGGTTTAGTAATAAAATAGCACCTCCATGCCTTCTTACATTATTCAGTAATCAGTATATAATACATAGACTTCTTTGGTGCATCTGTGGTGTGATCTCACCATCTTTTAAAGCAGATACATACCTTACCCTGTCAAAATTCTTTGAATTTTAAGGCTAAATTTTCAGAGATACTTCAGGAAAGCTGCTCTGCCTCCCTCTCTCTTCTTTCCCAGATCTATACAAACAAAAAGGATCTAGTCCCCCAAAACAGCAAAACCCAAGATTAAAAATTTAAATATTGTATACGGTTTTCCATGTTCACTGCATAATTTCCTAAGCATTTATTCTAGACTAACACAGCTCGGGTCTTGTGTTGTACTGACACACAAGCTTTGCTGAAATAGGTTGTTCATACGTATGTGTGAACATACACATATATCAGGGAGTGCATCCTAGGAGTCTTCATGAAGGTTTCTGAACATGGGGAAGTCTCATTTCACTTAAATAGCTTTCACAGTCGGTTTCCCCTCCCTCCCCTCTTTCTTCTTAAATATGGTCATGATATATTAGAAAACTGGCATTTCCCACGGCACACTGCAGATCTTGGATGGTTTCATCATTGCTGGGATTTCTGATTTGGTAGCTGCTGTACTGACTGCTCTCTTGGTGTCTGTTGAGTCTGTGGAGTTGGGTATAATCTCACTTTTATAGGAAAGTAAGTGCCAACAGCTGGAACGTAAAAAGCTTTTCAGCCTCTTTCACAGGTAAGGAAGGTAAATGCATATTAGGAGAAAGGAATTATAAATCTTACGACTGGCTGGTTAGGTAATAACTTGTGTTAATTATAAATGCACTTACATTGCAAAAGTGGTTGCACTAGTTGAAACCAAAGTTGTAGGAAGTAGAGGCATCTATTTATGTTTTTTCTGACGTTTTAAAGTACTAAGGATTTTATTTGTTATTGCAATTGTTTCAAATCCCTATATCTAGTACATTTTATAAAGATTCACATACCTGCAGTTTAATGTTATGTGGTGGTTAAAAACATGAAAACGGAGAGGAAAAGCAGACAACTTTCTCTGGTTTGGTTACAGTAGCAAACAGCATGCTGCAAAGAGTGTTTTACCTGCTGAGTTTGGAAAGGAAAAAGTCAACTGAGAACTTCTGCAGATTAAATTTTTGCCATTTGCAGAAAGCTAATTTTCATTGTCATCTGTAATATTTCAAGTTCATTTTGTTCTGTCTCTGTTTTTCTTGCTTTTAGTAGCCAGTAGCAATCTTTTGATGCTTCAGTTGTGAATTTACTTTTTTAAAGTCTATACAAGAGCTGCTTTTTCAGCTAAAAGAAACAGGGAAGGAAATTGGGAGCAGATAACAGAATCATACCAAATTAATTGTAAATTCTTAAAATAAATGAAATATTGTGGCTCTGTATACTGGAAATGAATATTAATATAGAGTTGGCTTCCAGCCACAGAAGCAAAATGAATACCGCATTATTACACTTTCTCACAAGATTACATTGCCTTCTGCTTCAGTAATAAGAGATGCAAAATGTAACGTGCTTTAGTAGCACTTCATGCCTGGAAGTACGAATGTGAACAAAGGTTAAAATAAGAGCATCTAACTTTTGCTAGAAATAAGAAAATCTTTAATTCTTTTGCTTGGAACTTAGGGGTTTTTATAGAAATCTTATGTGTATATGCAGGTTGTTGCAGTTGGTGGGGGAGGTGAAACCTGGCTGAATTCCCTGCTGTTACATTTTAATGTTTCTGTACGGTTAAACAGAGAGAGAGAGGGGAAAAAAAGATCCTGGGTGTGGACAAGTGATTCATTTGTTCATATAATGAAACATTTTCCAATCAAGATAAAGACTTCATTACTCTCACCGTGCCTTAACTTTAACTCACCAGGGAATTAGCAAGCAGGCACAGTTATATGAAGGCTGCAATTTTATTTTAGTGTCGCCTATCCAAATAGGAATCATATCTTCAATTAAGAAGGTCTTGGGTTTGCTTTGTTTTTCCTGGCTAGCACAGTCCAGGTGGGGTTGCTTTTGAAGCAGTCCGTCCCTTCAGGTACAGTGAACCTGGAACGGACGAGTGCTGGCAGCTGGAGGGGAAAACCGCACTGAGTTTTTATAATACCGAGTTATTATACACTGCTGGTACATTGATCAACAACAGGTCAATATTGTTGTGTAGAGGCTTGAAAAACATTGCTATTACCATCAACAGTAAGCATTGCAGCCCTAAATAAGGAAAGAAAAGATGAGAGGCCGGAAAAAGGAATGAAAAGCTGAAGTCATGAACTTCAATATTAATGCCATTTCCGAAGGTATTTTTCTGTCCCTTTTTCTAGAATATTCTACTGTAGGTATGCCTTTAAAACTACAATTTTATTCCAAAAGACAGACTGAAAGAACTACTTTGGAAAGTAGTTTGAATGAGAGTTACGCAGGTAGCTGTGTGAAGCCTGGCCTCGTACCCTGGCTGATTGCCTGGGGGAGACGGGATCTCCCACTGCGGCTGCACCAGCGTCCGTCCCCGTCCCACGCCGTCCTGGCTCTCTGGTCTCACGAAAGGAGGGGGGTCGTGCTCCTGTCGGTCCCATGCAGTTGAGTCCCACACCTTTACTTACCCGTTTCCTATGAACTGTAGAAATGAGTTACTTTTGACACCACCTCTTTTTTCTTTTTTTTCCCCCCCTCCCTAATTAGGTGAAATCATCCAACAAGTTAAGAATTATCTGAGGAAATACAGAAAATCAGCGAGTGAGATCACACATGCCTTGTTTCCATAGCAAAGCAGAGTAAAAAGCTTATTATACATATTATTGGTTTCTCTTCAAGCAAGTTAAGACAGATAGATTAATGTGCATATGAAAAAAAAGATGTCAGAGCTAAACATTCTGATTAAGATTGGGGTTTGGACTATACAAGTTTTGATATTTTGAGCTTTATCTTGCTTACAAAGTCCACCTTTTTGACTAGCTTTAGATACCTTTTGTTTTTATTCTCTTCTGCTGCTTGAGACGTGCAAGTGCTTGGGAAGCACTGAAATAATTTTCTTTGCTTACATTTTATTTTAATCAAGGTTTAATACAATTTTAATTCATTTTATTATGAATTACTATCTACGCTTTGTCCAAAGGAAGAAGCATCATGCTTTCATTATCTATTTAATTCTGTTTTCCTAAACAGCATTAACGTTTTTTAAAAAAATCCAGCCTGTCTTTGCCTCTGAATGTACATTTTAGTTAACATTATGCTAAGAAATACAAATTCCTGTAAATTCCACTTATGCCAGCCAAGGAGCCGAGTGTTAAATTGGAAGCAGTTTTGAGTGTGTACCCAATGTTAGTACGTTTGCTAAAGAAAAGACATACTAAGTACAGGTAACATATATTGGGCCACTACAAAGGTATTTGCTATTTTAGTGTATTGCTTCAGATCTTCAGCCTCCTGTCAGGCCACTCAGAGTGTCTAAGGCATATGGCACAGGTACTCAACAAACTGTAGAAGCACGTCGATTTTCCTACACATTTACTAGGAATTATTAGTAGGATTTTGCCCGGAATAAAAACTTAAAAAATCTTGTACCTTGGACTTGAGAAGAAATCAGCTTCTGTTAATTAGCAGATTTAAGTTCTGCAAGGGGTGAAACGCATTACAGAGTCACACAAGAGCAAATAGGAGCACTAATTTAATTTCCAGCCAGGGAATTTATCACAGTGAGAGCTCTGTGAAGCGCACAGTTAGTAGGCAACTACTTGGTTTAACAGAGGTTGCAGAGCATCCGTAAGCACACCCAGTGTGCTAAGGCCAGCCAGTTATTGCCCACCCTTTGGAGGGTCACTCTAACAAGCCTTCCAATACTGTCTTCATTTTTATCATGTATACCTAATGTGGTTTATGATTCTTTAGCAAATGTTTTTTCTTAATTGATTAGTGCAGATTATGCAGAAGAAAATATCTGTGTGAAGGGAGCAACTGGGTTTCTGCAGAAGGCAACTGCTGCACTGAGGCCTGTTTTCTTTCCTGGAAGAGCATGCCATTTTTCACTGGGATATTCTGGGGCGTACTTATCTGGGACATCTCTTTTTCCTTTTCTGAAGGAGGTGTAGGCCCAACATATCTTCTAAAGAGGAAATTGATCTAAACAGTGAGACCAAACTTCTTCTTAAAGAAGAATATCTGTTAAACTTTTCAAGTGCATTTCCAGATAATAGAGACTGACAGAATGCCTGGAAAAGCCAGAGATTCTTTTAATGTGCTGGCAGTGAATATCCTTTCGTATATTCCCTGAGCAGTGAGGTCTGCAGGATCCTATGCTGTAACATTACATTTTTGAAACCAAAGCAAAACCACCACTATTTTAAAATGTAGAAGAACCATATAGAAGAATGCGTGAAGAACCATTTTAAATAGTGTACTAACATTTATATGACAATTTTCTAGGAAATGTTAATGTAAGGGTCTTATAATTTAAGCAAAGATAAAAAGTATAATGTGTAATTAGTATGAGATGAATGATAGTATTACTATTTTGATATGCTGTCTTCTTCCTCAGTTACTTAAAAACATTCTCCCTAATGAGGGGAGATTTTGCATCTTCTTGAGCTCTATTCAGAAGAAGAAAAGAACCCTGTAATGTGTAAAACTGTAGAAATGCAGTGTCTTATGCTAAGGGCAGATGTTATATTTTCAGAGCCCTCTCAGCTATTCAGTTTACTATCTTTCGTTGCCGTAACCTCGGTGGGTCTCGGTGGGCAAGGCAAGCCATGCAGCTGACCACTGCAATGAGAGGGGATTGACTTAAACTTCAGCTAATATGCACTGACACCGTTGCCTAAGGGGCTTTTCTTTTATTAAATATAAATCTGGGTATATTTTAGATTAGTTTATTACAATAAGGTACCTTTCCAAGAACACAATAGCAGAATTTGGACATACATGTCTTTAAAAAAAATGAATAGGCTTCATTACTAAATATGGAAAAAATATATAATTTATTTTTATTAACAGTTGTATTTTAAAAGTGTTTAATTATTTTCATTTCTGTTTTCTGTCAAGTGGAAAAGTACCGTTTGTCTAATTGACGAAGTTTTTTATATAGCTTTAACAACATTGTCTGCCTTTATATTGTACTTTTAGGTCATAGTGTAAAATGGAAGTATAACTGCCTGAAGCATCTGATATCAATGAATGCCTCAGCACTGGCTTTCTTATTACATTTAGTGTCCTTATGATCAGATTATAAAAATTATCATAAAGTATAATGATTTTAGATTTAATATCCGTTGCCAAGTTTTACAAGCACATAATGGGTTTTATACTTGCAAGTAGATCCATTGATGTTCATGGTCTACCTCTGTGAGTAAACGGTATAGAAAAGTAATACATTCTGTGCTAATTGTGTGTTGCACGGATGTCTTAATAGCAGCAAGTGTATGTAGGACAAAAGCACTACAGGAAAAGGACTTATGCAAACAGCTCTAATATATGTTTCATGTATGTGCCCGCTTCCATGTTTGTGATAGCGTTCCAGGTTGTGTTATGTGAGGAAGAGGAGATAAAACCATTCACAGGGAGAAGTTCTTGGCTTGTTGTCCGTCCATACTCTAGTCATAAACGCACTTAATAGTAGAGGAGCTCCCAACATGTTGTTATGCAGTTGTATATATTTATGCAGTAACCTTCATGGAAGAGACACTTAAAAATTGTCTGGCCTTTTACAATTATTAGTTAGTGTCATATTTACTCATCAACATTGGTTGGTTAGAAGAGTATTTATAGTTGCTCCCTCTATTTTTTTTTTTTTGTTTATTTTATGACTTCATACTTGGATAATATGGCTCTAAAGCAGCACTTCATTGTATTATACACTGTCCAAGTATAAAATTAGAAGAAAGGAAGATAAGGAAATAAAACACACACATACATAGTAAAGGTTCATGAATAATTTTGTTGTACTTTCAATTTTACGTGGTACTACTTATGTGCCTGTGTTGGTAGAATCACACTGCAGGCTTTTTATTTCTAATCACTTCAAATTTGATAAAATTTCATTCTGTCAAAGCTGGATCAGCTTCAGTTTTACTCATTTCTATAGATAGTACTAGTTTATCCATTGATGGTTCGTTTGGATGGACATTTCAAATGAGACGCATGAACGCTGGATGTTTTTTCCAATCATCATTCACTTTTTTTCAGGAATACTAAATTTTTTACAGGATGAATTTTGTATGGGTGATTCGGTAAATGAGCCATACCTCAAATCCAAAGACATTGTACGATAAATTGAATATGCAGTTCTTTCTGATAGACAGGAGCTGAAAAAATCCTTTTGCTTGAAGGTATCCCAGATTCCTGCCCTTCCAGAAAAGAGTCTTGAACTACTCCACTGGCTTTCAAAACCCAATTGTGCTAAAGCTCTTTGTGTTTCTGTAATCTCTGTCTTCTGACTTTCTTTTGAAGTGTAAAGAAATAGAGTTGTATGAATGTTAGCTCGGTTTGTGGGTCCTTCTTTCAGTCAGGGAGACAATTCATCCATGTCCTGGTGACATTAAGGCGACCCGTGTAAACATATGTGAGCGTGTTGGCGGTGGTAGGGGAGGTTCCCTGGTCCTGAGCCTTGGACCAGTTCAGGTGGTTGGGAATGTTTTATTCTTTTTGTTTTCTTGATTTATACTAGTATAATAATCACTGATATTTTCTTAGTGTATAAAATGTGTGTGGGAGAACAGTTGGGAAGCAAAATGAATTTTTTTTCATCTGTTGCCTGAGCAACACATACATGTGAGAAACCCAGGGGGACCACATAACTTTCAGTTGTTGGATACAGCACTCGGCGAGTTTTATGAAGGATCTTGATGATGGAAGGAGAGCTGGCTTTTGTGTTCTCCCTTGTCAGGGATTTTGATGTCTCTCTCAGGAGTTAGGGAGTTTTGTTCTGTTCCAGCAGAAAGTACAATTAATGCAAGGTGCTGTTTGAGCAATTTTCCTGTTAAATTTGAATTCAGTAATTCATTTAGGAAACGTGAGAGGAAGTTGACACTGAAACCAGATTCTCCTATCTGCTGCATTTTTAGTTGGAAAAGCAGTGAGAAATGTTTCCTTTTTAAAGACTTCAGCGCTATTTCATATCACTTCTGTTTTAACCATCTTCCTAGTGAGCTTCGGTTAGATTTGCCTGTTCGCCACTGATCCTCTTGGACTGTGCATGTGACTTGATCTGGCGTCCACAGTATTTCACATTAATTTCTCCTATTTCTCCCCATTGAGCTGCTCCAGTTCTTTTCTGTAACTTAGGCTTGCGGATTGCCTTTAATATTCTGTCTTTTTGTTTTTTTGTTAATTACAAAATGTTACTTTAAGAATAAAGTTGAGATTTATTCTGCGCCTTTGTTAACATTTACCATTGAAAGTCTATTGAAAAAATGTGGGTTTGTGGCTTAGAACTGATCATGCTTTTTAGTGGCTTAAGATAAATGTACTTTTAGTAAACAAAAATGAACAGTTTGCCGCTTATGCTTTTGCATCATTTAATTTGCAACAGATGAAGCTGGCATGCGTGAAGAGTGAAGCATGGAAAGTACTAGAGGGCAAACGGGTGGTTTGTGATGTGGATTATTACCCGTAAAGATGGATAGAGTCCACAAAACACCACTTCATGTATTAATGTACCAGCTGGAAAAAAAATTAAATATATCAGCATAGCATATCATGCATAAACTGTTTGGTTTAGGCCTTCAATTCAAATCCTGCTCAGTAATAAAAAACTTTAAATTTTCTATATCTTTACACTAGTATAAAGAGAGATATATATATCTCTTCATATATATAAAAAGCATCTGTGCAAATGCATTTTTAAAAATTCAGAATACAAAAGTCTGGAAGTCATCCATATGTAAACCGTCTTGAAGGATTTATAATATACAGTGTTTTGTTCTGCTGTGTAGACTAAGTGCCAACAGAAAAACGGTCGAGAAATGCATCTAACCGCCAGTGTTTTCTTTACCAGTTACACTAATCTAGTAATATAACAATTATTTTGTTATATGTTATATATAACAGTATAACAGTTAATTTGCTGTATAGATTATTTTGAATTTCACTCTGTTAAATCAGCAGAGTCCTAACAGTCCTGGCAACAACTCCAGTTATAATATGTAAACTTACCTATTTGATGCATTGTTTTCTAGCTCTTGGATTTGTTATGGATCCATTTTAACAGCATTTCTATGTTGTCTTCCTTTTACAAAAGGTTTTTTGAAGTATGAAGAGAGACTTTCTGAATATTTGCTATTAAAAGTTTGTCGTCATGTCAATGCCATTTGTAACAGACTCAGTGATTCTAACTTTATTTACCTCAAAGCCTTGTCTGTTTCCATTCTTTTTAATTCCTTTTTTTTATTTGGCCGATTAAAAAAAAAAAAAATTAAAAATCTAGTGACAATAATGGGGAAAAACTTTACTAAAAAAAAAATCTTTGGTCAGGGTATGAATGATCATGACCCGACCAAAATTTATTCTCTTGATCCTATTTCCATTTGGAGTAAGGGATCAAATCGTAACGGGGCGGGGAGGCGGGGAGAGAAAAAAAAAGGTACATTTAAAAGCATTCGAAGATGTTAAGCAACAATAAAACTCTGTAACCATTTAAATGACAGCAGCTGACTATTTGAATTAACTTTGTGTTTGGCTTAATTTGGGGTCCTAATTATTCCTAACTTACGTGAGTAGATTTCAATTATACAATACTGCAGGGATTTGTAGCTAAGGCAACTAAAGGAATCATTTTACATAAAGTACTTTTGTTCAACTGATTAGGCAGGTTAAAATGGAATGATAGAAAATGGGAACTCTTGTCTGATAAGGCCCAATGAATTGTTTCCAATGACACTATGAAGAAATAACATGCGGAAAGATCATTATTGAAGATTTTGAGAATTTTTATGCAACATGTTTATATCCTGATAATGTGGCGTTAGTTAACCTCTCACAAGCAAGTGATTCTCATGAGTATTAACAATAGATCTATGAATAAAAAGGCAATTCACATTTTTGTGGTACCTTAGTTTGGTCTTCATGAGCTGACTTTTCCTAGAAGCTTGTTAACTAAAAATTTAGTTCTTAAAAAGATTTTTAAATATGTATGTATTTATGCCAGTTAACCATTTAAATGGGCAAAACACGCTATGTTTACTGCATGATATTCATGTTTTAGACGTGAAAGCATTTTTAGACATACAGCTCTCATCTCCAGTATCCCATTTGTCTAAAAATGCTGTTCCATGAAAATAATTCTTAATTATACTACATCCTTAAGATAACCTGCGGGAATTATAGGTGAAGGAGGTATTGGAATAAAAGACTCTGGAATCAATTTCTGTTTGTGTTACCCACAGGAACATATACTCTTCATTGGGAATTAATTTTTTAACAAATTACTTGCATAGTTTGAGCTTAAAACCAGGTATTTTTACATATATATGTGTATTTTTTTTTGACAGTGTGTACATATATGCTCAGCTAAAATTTCATTTTTATTCTTTGAGCATTTAGGAAGTCATGCCTCCTAAATTAGATCTGCAGCATAGATAGGTGTCTCCTTTTGATGATGGTAGACTAACATCCCTAGACTTAGAATGCTTATTTTTGTTTTTCTCTGGGTTTTTCACACTCACCTTTTTTGGTTTCCTCAACCAGAGTATTGAAGGTTACAAGAACGCTTATTCTGCTGACTCAGGAGAACAGTCAACACAATAGCATGTCTGCAACCTAAACTGATAAGTCTGTTTTTAGAGCTGTCAGATTTGCCCGTGTCATTTGAATATACACCTAGACCTTATAGTCAGAGACTTTAAGAGAAGCACTGCAGTTGTTTTCTGTGTATGTTGTGTTTAGGACATCAGAACTTGCAGTACCTCTAATGAGGTCAATGTAAGGCTTTGATGCTGTTGAAAGGGAGGGAAAAAAAACTACTTACGAAGCATATGGTTAGAATGTGTAACAGTAATTTCTAAATTAGATCCCAAATAAATGCTTAAAAAAAATAAGAAATTTACACAATAATAGATCCACATGCATCTCTTCCCTCCCTCCTCCATTTTCTGTGGAAAATACGTATTTTTGATCATATGTCTGCTGTTAACATATTAACACTACACACTTTCAGTTAGTACTGCTGACAAGTTATTTAGGAAAGTCTGTGGAGCATGTGGAGATGTGCACAGCTTTTCTGTGTCAGGTGTTTGCTTTCCAAAGTGAAAGTATTAAGATTTAATTATCAGAAGATGTTTGCAGTAGGCAGTGTGCCTTTGGAAGACCGTCAAGGGCAAAGCTGTGGGTGCCCTCCTCACACCTGGGCAGGAGGACATCTGCGCCTGCCCTGGGAGCTGGCGTCATGGAGGCCGGGCATGGCTGCGCTTCTGGGTACGTGCACATTAGTGGGGTGCGCCAGGTAACATTGACCTACAGTATTTTCAGCTGATGGTGGTGGGAAGTGTTGAGTCCTGCTCTCTCACCCCATCAGCTCCCTTGTGCTGGCTCTGGCATCTGTGTGGTAGCCCTGTGGTGGACTGATATGGGGAGTAGGACCAGCAGGAGACAGTTGGTCTTTCTTTTAGGAAGATGTTTCCCCCAGTCACCTCCCTGAACCCTGTCACCCAGGCATTGGACAAGTGGGAGAGGTGTAGGTCATGGTAGAGCTGTCAGAGTGCTCCATCTTTAAGTAGATGAAAAGAATAGTGAGATCTTTGCATCCAGTGGAGCTTGGGAAACCACTGTGCCAGATGAATGGGCATTTTATTTTCAGGAGGGAAAACAAGTCTAAAATGTGTCATTCTTTATTATAATCTAGTACCAGTTTGATTCTTATTAATGCTACTCTCTGGGACTCTGTTATCTGAAGTCGGAGTATCTAGAGCCTGAATCTCCTTGATTGAGTTATGAAGATGGTGAAGGGTATCCCAGATTGTCTCCAAGTGTTTAAAAGTGCAAATATAGAGTGTCTTTGTGGCTTGCTAAGGGTGTGGTTAGGTAGATGTCAGAGTTGCGTCTGATTTTTGCCCTGAAGAGGGAAACAAGATTTTTCCGAAGGACTCATTTCCCAGAGAAGCTAGTCCTTTCAAAGGTGCTTTAGGGATTTTAAGATTGTGTACACTTTTACAGGAACTGTAAATTGCCTCGTTGTATCTTGGTCCTTCTAGCTGAGATTTTTTTCTTTCACTGGCAGTCAGTATTTGAAGCTTCAGAGGAAGGTGCCAAAATACTAAAATGCACAAAGTAGCCTGCTTACAGTGGACATTTCTTAATTATCCATTGTCATTGAGTCTCTGTAGATTTATCCCAACTCAGTGCTTAATGAAATACTTTTTTAATATCCTAAGTTACATCTCTAGGTTTTGGAGTGCATTACTGTGGTCATGAATCTCCTTGTCTTTTGTAGACTTTACTTTTTAAAGACATTGTCATGGAGCAGATTTCTCCATCTCTCTCTTCTCATCCCATTTCCAGATCATTGAAGTAGTATACTGAGTAACACCATTGCCTTGTAAACTTTGTCATCCTGTTTCTCTCCCTCCATCCTCTCCATCATCCTTTTCTGATGATCTACGCCACCTCACAAACCTCAGCAGTGCAGAGGAAATCATTCAGCTTCTCTGCATTTTCTTTCTTATTCTTAGTTGGTCACCTAATTCAGCAAACTCGTCACTTCTCACACAGAAGTAGGCTTCCTGCTTTTGTTGTACTTAAAGAATTTCTGGTTATGAAATAATTGGAAAACATTTTGGAAAAACACCTGTGAATTTAAGATGTGCACAGATCATAGGCACGGAAAAATATACCACAGAGTCAGGAGGCAAAACCAGTCATATTTTGCCAGTTTGGTTAACTTTATATAGTGATACAAGTCATAGTACCAGATATTCTTCTTTAATTTTGCAGCACAGTTATAAATTTTGCTGTATCTAATTGCAGCAAACTTTTCCTGCTCAGCAGATTTTCTTCTCGCTGAGCAAGTAGTGTGTTTATATGAATGATACGTGGGTATATAAACTTGGTTTATGGATGTTTAAGGGCTTATAGTTTTCTCTTTAAAGTCAAACTTAATTTTTAATTTTTTTTTAATGAAAAGATTTTATGGCCAACACATGCCCCATGAGAAAAGGAAGAAGTTACAGATGGTCCAGAGGAGAGGATCTGCTTCATACATAAAAACTTCATGTCAGCATTTCAACAGAGCATTTTCTTAGGGTATCTCTGTTATCACTGACACTTTCACATTGACAAGCATATGGGATGTAGTGCTGAATGTGTAAATTGAAATGATCACATCTAGCATTTCCCTCTACCAGGTGCCAGCTTGCTGCTGCAGCTCTGCACTTAATGTTGAAGGAGGAGTGCTAGGAATAGTTTCATTTCCTAATTACTTCTTATCTCCAGTACGTAGTCCTTGGGCAAACAGCTTACCCAGGTGTTTTTGAGAACACCTATCTGGACAGTGCAGGATTGCAGGTGGTCTTGTGGTGACAGTACAGTGTGCAGAACATGCTAGAAATCTCCATCCATCTGTGTATGGGGTTTGGGGTTTTTTTTTTTTAAGTCTTCAGTGAAGAACAGAAGACAAATTTGAGAGGATTTTTCTGTCTTTATAGAATTTGTCAGTGTGAAAAGCAGAAGACTGCTATTCCTCAGCCCAAGAAAAATATGTGCATGTGTTTGTTATGTTGAAGTTTTTTTGATAACAAACCTGATTGTCCTGTCTTGTGATTTCAGCAGAAAGGAAGGCACGTACATGCCAGTAAGAGTTTTGCAAGGACCTGCAAGTTAAAATAAATAGAATGTGGTGGTTTAAGGAAGTGGTAGAGTCTAAATTGCCTTTCAGTACTCCTTTTCCAGGATCCAGTTTAACAGGATTATATAATTTTACTAATACCACTTTGATCTGTCATTTATACAAAAAGGCAGGCTTTCTGAAGCATTTGCCTTACATGTTCTTTTTGGGCTAGACTTAATCACTTGCAGAACTGATAATATTTTCTCATTCTTTAAGAATTCATATTACAGTCTTATGCTTAATATGACTGTGGTTTGAGTATGGAATGGTAAAAGGAGCCTTTTAATTCATAATCCAGTAATTCAGACAGCTAAATTATGCCTCCTTTTACCTGATATTTATTAAAATGAATCCAAAGAAACTTCAGAAGTGTTGATGTCATCCAATTGCCCTTTTAGGTTTCTTTAATGCTGTTTATAGAATAGATACATTCCTTACTATGAGTAAGTGCAACATCTGTTTCTTTACGATTTCTCCTTGCGTTTTTCCACGCTTCTCATAAGAGTTACAGTTTTCATTCTCAGGCATTCTATACAGTCCAAAATTCATAATGTTCACTTGAGCATCTCAGTTATAGATGTGTACCCAAGACAATTTTATTGGTAGTTGCACCTTCACGCTTGTTTCTTGCCTCTAGTTTGCAAGTTAATATTTACTAGCACTCAGGAGTCGTTATATAGCAACTTGTTAATTAAAACAAACAAACAAAACCAAGGGAAAAAAACAAAACAAAAAACAACAGAAAGCAAAAAAAAAAAGCCTGATGGATGACAATACCTTTCTTTTGAATTGAAAAACTCAGACCAGAGTTTGGAATCCTGATAAAATTTAATTACTAATGATACACTCTTTAAAACCAGTTATGAAGAGTTAATAAATATTTTAATACATAGTTAATCAATAACTACAGAATCTAGCAAATTAACAGGATTTTTTTAACTAGCTTGGAAATTACTCCTACCATCTCATGATGTACTCATGTTGAGCTCATGCTGCTATATGATAATTTGTGTTTAAAAATAGTGGTCTTATGTGTATTCAAAAAACATCAGTATCGATCCCAAAGGCTATTTTAGAGGATCTCAGGTTGTTTCCAAGGTTAATTCTCATATGGTTCTGTGAAAACAAATCCGTGCATATCTCTGTCTTCCTCTCTTTCATTTCTTCTGTAACCTATTTGGTTTGCAATGTTACTGCAAGAAAACAAGGAGGTTGTGTTTCAACAGCTAGAAGAAATTGCCATTTCATTATCACTTTGAGTAGGAGTAAAACTGATCAAGGTAATAACCCTAGTTAATACGTGAAGCAAGGCTGACAATTATGGGTGTATTTCTGAATGTGTTAGGTGCCTAACTTCCGTTTCAATCAGGGAGAATTAGGTGCTTTAAAAACCTTAAAAAATATAGCACTTGATAAGAATTCTCGCTTAACTGAAAAATGTTTCCTCATAAATGGATCAGTTTCTCCCTGCCTTTGTTTAGATTAGGAAGACTAATCAAACTTGGGTCACATTTATGTCATGCACAGATCACACTGATTTAATCATAGTTTCCTTTCACTCTTGCCTTGGCTGTGTTCATCCCCTGCTACTCTTGTGCTGGTCCTGGTGCTAACCTTGGAGGGCTGTTGGGGGGCTCAGCAGAGGCAGCTTGCTGCGGGATCAGGTTAGCTGTGCTGGGGACCTGACCCCATGAAGTGAACTGAGCAGGGTAGCTGAGCGGCACGGAAACTTGGAGCTCAGAAACCTTCCCGTGCGTTCTTTCCTTGAACCACCACCACCAACCCATTAGCTGGTACATTCCTCTTGCCTGCTTCTCCATCTTCTGCATAAGTGTCTGGAGAAGAAAATGCAATTTTGATAGTAGAAGAGAACAGCTACGTGCATCCATTGAGTTTTATCTCCTCTCTACTAAAGCCTGGTCTTGTATTAGCAAACTGGTTCTAAGTAAATTTCCTAATTAGAAAAAAAAAAAAGTAAAAATTACAGAAAATTAAAAAAAAAAAATTAGCTTGAAAGCTTGGGAAGGTATGCGGTAGAGTGTAGCACAGCTCTCCACTGCACGGTGTCCTCAGAACATTTTATGAACGGTTAACTTCTAGTGCTGTTGTGCTAACATTTCTTCATTTTATAAATGAATAAATGATGGAATGAAAGGTCAAGTTACTTGCCCTAAAATACAGAGGGAGTAAACGCTGGAACCCTGATGAGCATTCAGGCGTCCTTTCCTCTCAAACTAAGGATGCTAAAAGAAACAGTATTTTAAAAATAAATTAATTCACTTACAGTCAAGTCATTTCCTCTGGCATCTGTTGCATAAAATATCCATTCATAGATGAACAGTTTTGACTAAAAACTCAGCAGGTACCGAAAGGATAGTTATAAATATCTCTCTCTCTCTCTGTGTCTCTTTTTGCACATTACAGGTGGGAAACTATCCTGAATCTGTAGTCCTAAAAGGAATGAGTCTGGAATAATACCTCAGCGTGCAGTTACTCTATGCAAATCAGCCTGCCTTAAAAATCAGTGTGTGGGTTTTGATGTAAGGGATTAGATCTTTCTCTTCTCTTTGCATATCTAAAATATTGGCAATGCATGGTTCTGTTAGCGCCAATCTAAAGTAAAATAAATATTCATGATAATTGGATCCAGCTCCCTAAAATTATTTTAAACTTTCTCCATGTGCTTAATCTGTATTGTTTTCCGTCTCCCAGTTTGTAGGCAGCAATTCGGCAAGCTCAGAGAACAATTAACTTCTCAAAGAATTTTTTCAATCAATTAACTCTAGTTTAAATCTTAATCTGATTCTGGAGGTAGAATCATCTGGCTAATTCGTGAAGACTGGAGCTTACTTGAAATGCAACAGCAGCACTGGTCAGTTTGCTTCATGGGCTTTGGGGACTTAAAATGGGTATCGTGATTTCTTGATGAATTCAGTCCGGGCAGTGGTCTGCCCTGCCATTGAATGGGGGGTGCTCCTCCACCCCGGCCCCGACTGCTGGTTCCCCCTCTCCCCGGTGGGCATGGACACCCTCGCAGCGCCGTCCTGACAGGAGCCGGGGCTCGGCCTCAGTCATGGTGCTGGCCCAGATCGGCCATGGTGCTGGCCCAGATCATTTGTTTCCCAGCCCTGGGGGTGGCACGAGGGGCTGGGCATTGATGGGGACATGGAGGAGAACACAGGGCTACCGCTTTCTGTGGCAGCGCAGTTTTATGATGGATCAAATTAACTCTGAAACTATTTCCTCAATCTCCCATTGATCTGCTAGTTTCTACAAAGCTTCAGTTTTATGTCCCAAGAGCCAGGTATTTTTGAAAGTGTTAATGTGCTTAGAGATGGAGGCAACTGCTTCATTGTAGGTGCACTCTCTAGGTTCTTAGGTGTCATGAAAAGGATGTTTATGGATGCCATTAGGCATTGTATCTGCATTTTAGGTGCCTAAAACGTAGTCATGGGAGACTATGACAGTGGCATTTTCCAGCTCTTGTTTTAACCTGAGGGAAATGGGTAAATAGCAAAGACCAAATAGCATCTCTCACCTAGGAGTTTATTTCAGGCCTCTGAAGAACTCATTTACCTTGTTCAAGGGGTCACTTCTTTAGGTGACTCCTAGGCCATGAAAAACAGGATTTTCAGAGAATACCTCCAGGCCAGGTAAGGCCCCAGACCTTTTAATTCTGATTTTCATTATAACGGCTTCCCCAGTCCAGGCATGAATAGACATCTGGGAAACTGATCTGTTCATCCTGAAATAGCCTGAGCAGAAACTCAGATCAGCCATTTCTTGTCTTTCTAATATTTGCTGTAGCTGTTTCATAAGTTTTACTGTGAGATTTATCAGCTCAGCTGGGATTGATCATGTAGAAACAAACTGAATTCAGAGTAAACTGAACACTTTCACAAAAACATGATTTTTTCACTCCTTTCCAAAACTCATAATAGAGAAAAATGCCTCTAAATGAAACAAATGGGAAATATTCGTAGTGAAATATTTTATCTTCAAAAGAAATTAAGTTATTTTAAGAGTAATGTTTATGATATCATATGTTAAACTAATTCTTAAAATGATGAAAAGGTTCAAATAAAATTTCAATGTATCATATTAAGCAAATTCAATTTCTGTATCCTGTAATTAAAATTTACTATTTGTCTTTAGTACTATACTGTGTTGTCTTATAACTACAATATAATGATTATTTGAAGGATAGTTCTGTTTTTCCCATTTTTTTGCTACAGTGCGCATTTCTTTTGGATCAGCTTTATACCATTAAGACTACGTTCACACACTATTTTGAAGAATATATATATAGGGAGGTAGAGGTTGAGCTATAGAAATAAACTGTTCTGTTGGTTTTGTCATACTGATAAATCCTACGGTCAACATGTAACCTCCTTTGTTACGTCAACAACCAGAAAGTATTTAAACACATTATTGTGCAGTTCGGTTCTATTTCTAAGTATAGTTGTCACTATTCTGAAGTATCTTCTTATGATTTGATTGTTCATATGGCAAGCTGTTGGTGCCAAGGCATGGCATTTTTTATGTACAGGTTGCCCTGTACCATGCAGAAGAGGCTAGATTCATGCAGAAGCCTTTGGGACGTGTAGGAAATTTTGAACTGTTTTAAGTAAGAAAATCTTACTGTTATTTTAAGAAACATGGACTATGTTCTTTCACCTCTTAGTACAGCATATTTTCTGTTATTGGAGCTTAATGGATCTGAATCTGAACAAAGAAATTGGATGTTACAACAGTACCAGAAATACAAGCTTGTTGTCTTTGGTGGTTTTGCTTAAGATTCAGCTGGAGGGAACTGCATTTTGTAGTGAGAAGACTCCCAAACTGATACAAAACAGTAATGGACAGTAATCTGGAAAAGGCATTCTAGATGCTGGCCATATTATTCATATGTTGCATGTGATCTCCATAAAACACTAAAAAGAAGCATTAGGTAATAAGTAAGCTATGTATATGCTGAATACTTATAAATATATATGAAACCTGATTCCCTAGTGCAAGGAGAGTGGTGTCCTATTTAATTGCATTTTTTTAAAATAAATTTTTACTCCAGAAAGCAGGAGGGAAAAATACAAATTTCCACAGCCATATTTGATATGACTAGTGCTGGAAATTGTGAAAGGCAGAAATGCCTGATAGGAGACTGAGATATTCCACTTTGATGGAAGGGAGAGGAAGGTAGCCCTGAGCAAGTGCTGTGAGCGGCCCTGGGGGGACTCCATCTTTAACAGAAGAACAGAGGAAATGTAGCTGCGAGTAACTCTCTGAAGCAAGTTAGCTACGGGTAGAGGAGGAGCTCGAAAACCGGCCAAGTGAACCAAGACAGTGCAAGAGCTAGGAAGGGTTTCCTTGGGAAGCAAGCTCTACAATTTTGCTTTCATATTTTACATTTCTTTCTTAACTCTTCCCAATTTTGTAATCAAGAATGTGACCCTTTCACACGTCTCAATTTTAAAAAATGTTTATCTACCTAACATGTACAGGGAGTGTCCAGGACATCGGACCAGCAGCAGCGGGATACATTTCCTGCTAAGTTGCTCGTGTCAGCCTGGTGAGTGATATTGTGAGTGTCAGGCAGGAGGAAGATGCTCCCCTGGCTGATGCCCCACAGGCAGCAAGGTGTCCCATTTGGCGAGAGGCAGATAGCAGCAAGGCAAGATGTTCCTGCAGGGTGGGAGAAAGAAAATACTTCTTATGCAGGAAAAGCCGCAACCTCTCAGTCCAAATAATTGTGCGCGGGAGACATTTGTAATGAGCAATATGCAGTTTCTCACATGGAACACTAAAATAATGAAAAACAAATATTGTACAGATTTTCTAGTTAATTTTTGTGAGGTTGAGAGTATTTGGAAGGTGTCTGAGGGAGAAAAGCCTGTGGTCGCCCACTCCAGGTTTCTCCGCAGTGATGTGTTGAGTGGGGTTGATGCAAAAAAAAACCCAAACAAAAACATTTAGCCATATGAACACAGTGTACTTTTAAACAAAGGGTAAAGCCAACTGAATTAGTACTACAATTAAAATATTTGCCTGTAATGTTTATTTTCTACGTTGTAGTTAGTCAGATTTGTTGATGCTATAAGGGGTTAGAAATGGTAACATGTATCTTGCATCTCTCTGAATTGGGTTGTTAGCTGTAATAATCTCCTGAGAGATCTGAACCCTCTCAATTCCTTATCATCTGCAGGAGTTTCATTTTCTTTCTAATTTCCCCTTCAGCTGTTGTTCTCTATTTCTGGCTTGTCTACAATTAAAAAAAAAACAAAACGTTTTTAGAACTCACTTCTTGTTAATCCCTTTTTTTTTGCAGTGTTCCCTTTTGGGGCAATTCTTAACCTCCCAGAAGCATCAAGGCATTCAAGTTAATGTTGGTTTAGTGGCCAGTCTGGATAAGAGAGCATTCTTTAGTGCATGTTCTTGTATCTTTTTTTCCCCCCTTCATTCAGTAGGATTGTGGATTTCTAGAAAGGTTTGGAGTTGAGGCTGCAGATGTGTTCAGCTGGTAGTCTCTGCCTCCCACCATCCTTCCCTATTTCCTTGCCAACTCAAACAGCACTTTCCAGATTTTCTTAATGAGATTCAGTTCACCTTACTCAGCCTAAAGTGAGTAGTAGAGAGATGTATTAATTTAACCTAGAAACTCGATCTGTGAGTTATCTCAGATGTATCAGCCTAGGTGCTTGTTGGGACTTGGATCTGAGTTGCAGGAACAAAAATTTCTTGCCAGAAATTTTAACTGCAGTCTCTAGACATAGCTAGCATTGTCGAAGTATGAAAGAATTAAGTTGTCTCATTACTCTTCACTTTGCAGAGGTAAGAAATGGGTCAGCACCTTCCCACAATGAGTAGAAGTATTCAAGATTAGGTATATTTTTTTCTTATTACTTAAACTTGATCTCTTCCCCAGGTGCTTATTATTTTTTGTCTTCTTTGCCTGTTTAAGACTCCCAGTAAAATAAATAAGAAGCTGTGATGTGCATCTGGGGACAGTGCTTGGCCCTTTGGAAGTGTTCTGCTGTAGGGTCTCTGCTGCTGTGGTACAAGTCTTATAAGTTGAAATACCTACTCTGCATTTTAAACCATAAGAGCAGTGAAAAACGAAAAAAAAAATCGAAGACATGACTATGAAGTTTTTTTCATCTGTATGGCAAGTGTGGTTCTCTCATTAACGTTGTTAATGCAGTTAGTAAGGAAAGAACCTGGCTGAAACAAAGATATGTATCAGTAAAACTCAAAATAATTAGCATCAAGGTAGTAAAAGAAAATAGTCACTGAGGTATAGTTTATTTTTAAAATTAAGGCATCGAAGTTTTTTAAAAATTGTGATTTTTATTTTGACATAACTATATACACGTTACCAGCATTTCAGGGAAGATGACATTTCCTGAAACAAAACACACCATTTATACAGGCTGTTGAAAACTCAGCTCTCAAATTATTCTGACTTCAGCAGTATGAATTACGCATATAAGCAGAGCCTTTAACATAAAATGACTGCGGCACCAGCATCATCTTTCATCTCCTTTCCCTCCTGTCTCACGCTTACTCCTTCGTTTTGAAAAGGTCGTATCTGTTAGTGTAAATGGTCTTGTACATCAGTACCAGTAATAATAGAAGGGAAAGGCAAAGGAATCTCTATTATGGAGAATTATCAATACTTGTTGCCTTGTCTATATTTCAGTTATTACTAATTAAATTAACAAATCCTTCAACTGCTGAGAGTAATAGAAAACTGAGATTATACTCATTTGCGATTAAAATAAACCAGCGTGACCACTTAAAAAAGCATCCTACCCTTCTCCCCCACCCCTGGGACCTGTTTCCAACTTTAGTCTGCCCCTCCCTGCAGAAATGTGGTCTGAACCCTGATCAGTTATGCAGCATGGGTGATCCACTTGCACTGTAAAAAAAAAAAAACCCACACCACAAAACACCTAGCCAAAACAAGGGAGGAGCAGCAAAGATGAAAGCCAAACTTCCCCCCCCCCCCCCCCCCCCTTTCTTTTTTTTGTGGTGATGCTCGTTTATGCCATTTGAAAAGACAGCCTTGGTCTTTTTAAACTCAGTTTGTAGTTGGAGAATCGGATTTTCCCAATGCAACAGGATATGAGAAGACAAATTGAAGGATAGAACCCATGATATTTTTTACTCCCACTTTTGGGAGGAAATGAGAGATTTTTATGACCCTTTTTATTTAAGGAGAAAAATAGAACCCAGGTTGGATTTGATGTTATAACTATTCCCTTGCTTATAGTTTTGAGGTATTATCAGTTTTTATAGGTGGATTTAATTTCCATGGAGTAAAATCGGTGCTAATTTCAACATGTGGCAGGCTACTGTAATGTTACTTCTTTTGCTGTTTTACAATTTCTTTTTCTGTTCCACTGCTTGATTACTTTTATTGTAAACCCACAAAACAGCTGGCATAATGCGCAGATTAAAATTACACCTTTAGAAGAATGATGAAGTGTTAAACTACTTCTACTCTGACGTTTTGGGCAGCTAAATTTTAATTATTTGACTAAAGTTGTTAATTCAGCTCAATAAAAGCCATATCCACATGATAGATGTAGATGTCAAAATGCCACAAAGGGTTCCCCGTCTTTGATTAGAGGTGTTACTATGATGTTAAACCCAGATTACAAGAGCATCTTAAATTCTATTGATTCTGTCATCCTTCTTTCTAATGTGCTGTTCAAAATCAATGTTTGAAAAAAAAAAAAGAAAAAGGCGAAGAATGGCACTATATTCCCCCTGCTAGACCTGGTGGTTTCTCTGTAAGTTACCAAGAGACAGTCCCCATGCCTTTCACTCAAGAAAGGACTTGATGAAACAGGGATTTAGTCTGACTCGGCTGTCTTGCTTTAAGTTTCATTTTGTTATACACACTTCACCCATCTTGGGACGTTGTGTCGGAGCATGTGCTTGGGGGATGCAGCTGTCAAGCATTATTCCAGATAAACAGAGCCCAGGCTACATCCTATCAGAGAAACTGTCCAGAAAATCAGATACTGCTTCTTTCGGGGTTAGCTTGACTTCTGCTTACACGCGGCACAAAAGAGCTTACAGAGAGGAAAAACAGTCCTTGGCACGTTTTGACTAGTTGCAAATTCATGGATGCTCTGTATTCTGTCTTTGTTTAAGGCTTAGTCCTTATGACCCCAAGCGTTCAGTATTTCCCTTCCCTTTCCATTACCTTGCTGCTCTTTTCTCAAGGAGATAACAATGGTAATTCTCCTATGCAAATGATACAGTTCTTAATGGCAGTATTCTTTAAAAAAGAATCAGTAGTATTTTAGGAATAAGAAGGGAGTAAAGAAAGAAAAAGGCTATCTGTTTATGGGAGTAACCCTGCAGAGGACAGGTCATACAAAGTGGTTGAATCTTTTCCTGTAAGTGTGTCTTCCAGTGTATTTTGTTTGAACCTTAAGGACATAACCTTCTTAGAAGTAATAGTTAAATTCACAGCTTATAGGATAAAAATACGTATCAACTTTTAGCATTTGAAGGTAGAAGTGCAGTTAGGAAATGCGATGTCTACTGTATTGAGCAGAACATTTTAATGTATGTGGTTGTAATCTTAAAATTCTGTATCCTGCACAGAAGAATAAAAATTGGAACCAAATCTTATCCAGTTCACACTATCCTGCTTAAAAGTAAAACTTTTACAATCCAATTTTTTTTCTAAAAACAAATATTAAAATCAGCATGCTTAACTTTTTAAAATTTCTTTTACATAGGAATTCTGCAGAAACATAATGTAAATGTTATGTACTGTGACTTGGCATTTATTGCTTTTCAAATTTTATGCCTCAGATGGATGGCTTAAATAGGAATTAAGACAAAATGATTTTTTTTTTTTTCCATTTAAGTAGTTGCTGGGAAAGGGGGAATAGTCTGAAAATACCATCTTGTAATCATGAAGTAGAATGAGTTATGCCAAGTAGCTGTGGAGGCCATTTAGTATTTCAGAAACACAGCAGGGGAGCTTTTTTAAAAGACATAATTAAAAACAACGGATGATATAGGCTGTTATGGATCTTAGGTCCCAGGCTTCCAGAATAATTTAAGTTCCTCTAAAATACCTCTTGCTGTTACTGCCTGTTAGCATTTGTGCGCTATTTCCCTTTAGTCAGTATATTCAAATGGGGAGATTTCAGTAGGTTGCAACTGTGTTGGTCACTTCCATAATATTTTGGTCAAATATTGTTTGTTTGGTTTTAGATAATAGACTTTTTGAGAGAATATTTGAATAACATTCATGAGTTTTGCTGTTTTGAAAACCTTACCTTAACTAGGAGAAAGACCATACCGTACCAGCGTAGGTGAAGTTACTTCTGTGGTTATAAATGACAAAGCTGTTCAACTGACTAAAGGTCGGTATTGTTCTTCACTAGTTACCAAATTGTATGTGAATTGTTTACAATCAGCTCGCTACTGCTTTAGGCACAGAGCACCATGCTTTAAAACAATTCTGCATAGCTACACAGGGATATATCTTAAATTTCATTGTAGTATCAGCAGTTTTTACTAGGGACTGCAGTATTTGGAGGAAAATTTCTTTGCCACTAACAGTGAAGATTAATGTGCATCTTTGAAAAATAGAGAACATGAAAACATGCATAACATTTCAATACTATAACACTATTCCTGAAAAATGTTAAATAGGATTTTGAATTGAAACCTTATTCTTTCCTTATTGCAGTGTTGATCTGTAATCGTTACATACTGTCCTCTAAATTCCAATGACATATTCACCGCTGTAGACGTGGGTCAGTAATGCTGTGACACTGACCATTGGCATCTTTAAACAGGATATTGTCTAATACAGTTTATAGCTTCATTCCCTGTACCATTAAATAAATAAAGCATTCAGTCTGTGCATCAGTGCCATCAAGCATGAATTCCCTGGTGGACTGGGAATTAAATGCCAAGTGAGGGTCAGAAGCAACAAAGGCTGAATAACACTCAGCAAATATATACATCTTAGGTAAGAAACAGTGCCCCTGATGCAGAAGAAATTGAATAAGCACCTTGCAACGTCTAGATGGAGCATAAAGGCTTCTTTTGTTTGCCTGAGCTGCCATCATTGACCCAAGTAGAATATTCCATTACTGAATGAACTGAAAAATAGTTTATTACAGGTAAAAGGAAATCTTGGCATCCTAAATTATTCTGTGCTATTATACAATTAGGCCTGATCATTGTACGGTCTGAAGCCCCTCAGGCCACATGGACTGGTAAAATATGTTTTGCGATATGTTCTCTTAGCAGGCAAAATACGTTCTCGTGGTTTTGCCAGATTTTCTTTTTCTATCTTAAAATACATGTATAACTTTATATTCTTACAGGTAAGGAATAACTTTGTGCTAAATGTGCTAGTTTCCCTGTTCCTAGTAGTTCAGTTTTGGTTCTGTGAAATACTCTGCTTTTTCCAAATACAAAACGTATATGTAGGTGAACAGTATTGCATTCTGGTTGACCAGCATGAAGTTACTGCTGAAGCAGCTTTTCCTCATCTAATTTAAACAGTTTTTCTGAAAATATCAATTATGTTTTATGATCTAATATAAATGTAAAACAATGTGTCTAGCAAAAGTTCCCAGAGGCTGAATATAGTTGTTTCTTTCTTGGATTATGTTTGAACAGTTCCCATAAAGAGACATATTTTTGTAAATACTTAAATTGGTTATTCTTCATTATTATAGTTTGGCTTGCTTCATATTACCCTGTAGTGTGCAAATATCCTAGAAATATTATTTTTGTTATTAAGATTTAACAGGACCGAGTGCCTAAAAGAGTTACCTTCTTTGCTTTGCTTGCTTAAAGTATGAATAATAAGCTTTTTGGCTGATCTAATATAGATCATTTTATTTTAGCATTAAAGTATCCTGTGTAAGCAACTGAAATGAAAAGGCAAAAATTGTATTATGAAACCTTTGTTAAAACCAAAGGGCAAAAATTAAATAGGTGACTTCCTGGTAAGCTGAATCAAGGGATAATTACTGGCTTGGATGAGTAGTAACCTGCAATGCTGGAGTACTGATAACTGTCTATGTTCCCGTAAAAATTTTTTTCTTCAGTCTTCACATATAAAAATTCAGTTGGTTGTAACTCTGTCAGTGGGTTGGGAGAATGATTGCCAATAGTTAGAAGGAAAAAGCGTGGTTATGACAGAATTTTCCACTCAGTTACTTAAATGTGTTCTGCACAAAGACATTCAACAGCCAAAAAAGTCTGTGAATTGCCTGAATTGATGGGAATTAAATAGTGAAAATTAAATGAAATTTGTTTTGGAAATAAAAATGGAAAAAAAAAAATCAATAATGCATCAAACTGTCATAAGAGGCTATTCAGTTTCTCGCATAGTTTCAGTAATTTATCTCCTGAACTAAACTGGTGGATGTGCTGATATATGATACTACACACTTACCAAATTCTGTAATTTAATCCACACTGTAACTCAATAGCCTTTTGCCTAAGATGTTGTAATCTCTTTAGGATGTGCTTATCCATGAAAGTAGAGCCTACTAGCCTCTGTGAGACTATATGTGAGCGCAGAATTTAGTGCCCATTTAAGTAGTCCAATGCCCTTTTCGTTAGGTAGTTTAACAAATCTGATTTTGTAAGGTTTTGTTTCCTTAAAAAAACCCTGAAATTGAATTAAGGTAAAACAATAAAATTAAAACATCATGGTAGTTCTTTTATTCCTGCAGGTGAGAGATTTCAGGGCAGATCCTCATTAAATGAGAACAAGTTTAATTGCGATGACTTCACTAGCCATGAATTCAGTGCTAGCTTTCTCTTATTAAGATTTGTTTTTATGACTTTGTGTAAATATCTCTTGTTTTCCTGAGAGTCTGAAAATATACATATAAACCCTAGAATTGACAAGCATTTAGTGCCTCCACTAATTCCTACCTCTGTTTATATGTTCAGAGCTAACAGAAACATAAACAGGTATAATGCTGGGTACTCTAAGGCTTTCCTGTAATCTCTTTTAATGCTCTTTATTTGTGAGTTGGATAACAGCACGGAAAAGGTCGAGCTGTTGTCTTTTGATTACTCAGTAGCACAGTGTCTTTGGCCAGAGTTACAGTAGGTGTGCATCTGGTCATACGAAAAAGGTATTCGATGTTCATCAGTCTCAGCGATTCTGAAAGTTTGATTCAGGTGTGTAAATCCAGTTATGTATGTGGTAGTAATGAGGGGTGGGTGTTGTTTAAAATTACAATAAAACAAGACTTCTATATGATTAGGACTGCTTACTGCCTAAGCAGGAAAAAAATTCAGGTCCTCCATGTTCTCCCATTTTAATGACTATATTACCAGTTTCATGGAATAACTGGAATACTGGAATACAGACAATTATAACTACAATAACGGAAGTAACTGGAATACAGATAATTTTGTATTTGAAAGTAAATTCAGAGAAACTAGACAATGAGGTTTGACTATTTTGAATCCAATGAATAGTTTAAAAAAATTACTTAAAGGTAGCAGTAAGAATAAGCAACGAATTATCACTTGGCTGGATGTAAATGCAGATTGCAAAATCATGTAAGATTATTTTTTACTCTGTGTTTGTGAAGTCCTTACCTTTATGGAAGAAGTAATGCAGATGTAAAATCTTTTGTGGGAGAACATCAGGGTGAGCTTGTGGACATGTCCCCTCTCCAGCTTCACCGGAGTCCAGCACCTCACATGGCTGGACTCAAATATTCTTTAATGTACAATGAAACTCTGAAGAGAGACTATAAAATGGATTTTTAGGCTCTGCAATTGTAGGTCAATAATATTAAAATGTGTTCTGTCTTCAGTTAGACATTTTCCTCTTAAATTTTCAACCTCTTCAATCCAATCTATGTGTAAAAGAAGATGCCATTTTTTTGAGCATTTTTGTGGAGGTAATAACTATAAATAAAAAACTAATTTGTGTGGATTCTCAACAGCATACAATTTGACCCTATTAGATTCCTCAGACCCCTTCATCTATCCACATCCATTTTTACCTGAAGTTGTTAATGTGTAAAATGATAATTAAGATTTTGTCAATTAATTTTTTTTTAAGTTCTAGTAAGTGTACTGTAGCACAATAATGAACATGTTCAATTTGTGCTTGTATGGCACAATTTCTTCTTAGGCATCCTATAATCTCTGCTTCATTATCCAAACAAGATTTCAACTTCCTTTTCAAGTACATCCTCATGATTAATTGGTCTGTTAGCTAGAAGGTACCTCATGCAACTGAAAGGGTAATGTAGCACTGATGTTTTGGGATGTGTGTGGTGGTGTCCAGAGACCAGAAGAGGCACCCCCAGGATTATGTCTGTGACAGACTTGAGATACCCTGTTCATGCTTTAATAAGCAATTGGAATGGGCAATCTGGTAACGCGTCATTGTAAGTAGTGAGTAGTAATTGCTAGAAAATAAACTGAGATCTTACAGAACAACTGCATGCACGCACTTGTGGATTTTCACTGTAGGTCTGGAGCCACGACTTGAGGCAACCCTGTTTGTAGAAGTCTGTTTCTACTGAGAAAATAGAACAAAGTATAAAATAAAACTTGTGACTAAGCTTTCTAAAAGTGGCGTTCTCTTTTAAGATTGATAGCTTCTGTCTAAATTCACATTTATTGTGGGAAAAAATGTAGAATAACAATAATTTTCTAATTAATATTTTTCCCTATTTTAGGAATAATTGGAATGCCCATGCATGCATTTTTTAAAACAAATAACACTAGAGTGTATCAAAAAGTATTTATGAACCACTGATTGGTACCTCTTAAAATACTAATAATGTTTGAATTACTTAGCTGTAGCTACAAACTATACCAAAATATTTCTTATGTTAAATAAGTTAGGAGGGGTAATTCTGCTGTTCTTTGTATTTTCTTTTGTCTTTTTTTATTTTTTTATCTTTATCATTAGGAATGGTGGGCTCTGCCATTCCACTGAAAGATCCTTAATCTGATAATTTAACACAAAAGCTCTGAGACTGTCTAACGCTCACTCCCCAAGAAGTAACCTTCTCAAATTCTGGATAAAGCTGACTATGTGGGTTGTTTGTCCTGTACAGAAGTTCAGGCTTTTGTATTATACATGCATATGTCACAGCATGTATCCTGGGTGGACTTCGAATTTCAGAACTGGTCAGAAGGAACTGCTTTTTGTGTTCAAAGGACAGTGAGTGTTCCTTGTTGCTTTAAAGCGTGCCACTTTTGAACGTGCACAGCTCCTTGTGGCTTTGTCTTGTGTTCTGCTTGCCTCTGCCTTCGCTTGCTGTGTTTGTGAGGACACTTACTAGTGAGCTGTTCTGTCCTGTAGGTAGTTACACATAAATCACCTCTGCACTCTCTGTTGGATTGATTCTGTACCCCATGTAATGGAAATTCATAGATTCTGAGCCATTTCTCTAATGTTGTAATAGACATTTCGCCTCAGAGGAGCTGCAGGCTTCTCATGCTGAGCCCCTCCGCCTCCAGACCCTCCCTGGTGACCTGTAGCAACCTGCGAGCTCTCGCACAAAACACAGGGGCCTCGAAACCCGCTGGGTTTCCAGCAGAGGACAGTTCTGAAACTGTTCTCCCTCATTCAAAATCCTAACTCCTGGCTTGGTATGTTCAGCCTCCTCTGATCAGAAACTTCAGTGTGGATCCAAGAAAACTTCTCCAAAAATTTTATTAAAAAAAAAAAAAAAGAAAATCAGTAAAATTTACAGTAAGTAAATTGCCCCAGCCCCTGCTGCATACCTGCGTCCCTGCATCCCCCCGGTCCCGCTCTTCCCAGTGCAGCAGAAATGTGGTATTTCAGCGGGCCTGGCCTGGTTTTGCAAATGCAGACAAGGCTTACTTTGATGTTGACTGCACAGTTTTATTTGTCTTGGTTTACATAGTAACTTCAACAGCTGCCAGAGTATACTATGGCATAAAACCTGAGCGTGCCCAGAGCTGCCCAAGTGTGTAACTACTCAATGTTATGTTGTGCTTCCTCACCTTCCCTCAACCTTGAAGAAAAGCAGTATAGTATTTTATAAGCTAATTGTGCTTGGTCTTGCTGAACTGTAAAACAATAAAACATAAACACCGATTTTGAAATCTGAGCTGAAGAACAAGTGGTTTAAATACTAACTGATTTTGAAACTGGAACCGAAGAACAAACAGTTTTGCCCAGGCACACAACCTGGAGTGCCGCATTAATTCACCCGATCTGTTCCCGACTGTTCCCTCCAGAAGTGTCAGGGGCTCTTGTCTGTGTCATGCCAGCTGGTGAGGTACACTTGTTGGGTTGAGGATGGCTCTCGGCCAACCTGCACTGCTTCCAAACATGTTGAAGTGACTAAAATTTAGATTTGAAGTATTTAGTTACTCTGAGCCAGCTCTTCAAGGTTTTCTTTTTCCCATCCCCAGTGACACCCCCTTTGTTTTTTTGTGCTGGAAGATGCAAAATTTGTAGGCTGCTGCTTTGAGACTTGAGCGAAAGTTTCTGATGAACACCAGATGAAGTCGTCTTTTGTAAATGTTTGTGTTACAGTTAAGAAATAATTTCTTGCTAAGCACCTGCAGTTTTAGACCATAGAGTCTACTTACAGTTTGGGGATTTTTGATTTTTTTAGTGCTTATTTGTGCTTTTGTTTTGACTCTTGGGCTCTCATTAGTTTGGCAGATGCCTTGCTCTGAAACCGTGTGATGCCTTCCTGGAAATGTAATCGAGTCATATAAAAATGACTGTACAGATAGTTTGAGGTACTGTATTCAGTGTATTTTTAGTTTTGGCCTCTTTTCTTTGGCATATATATGTATATAGCTGATCTTTGCATTTTTTCAGTATCAGTTTTTATCAGTAAGTAACTGCTAATTCTGGAAGCAGTAATCTTTAGACATTTGCAATATTGGCATGGGAGCTTTGGAGATTAGACATTCAGTCTTGGTCTTGCTTAAAGTTAGGTATATGGTCCCACACTCTTAAGGTCACTGTGCTCCTTGTACATTTGGTGGTACCCCCAAGTGGGATCTGAAGTCGCTGGTGGTCTGACCTGGAGTTGTCCACTGCTAGCCAGTAGGAAATGTGTTTTTCTGGGACTTAGTTCTGAGTTAGCACTCAGGACTACTTGCGGGCATCTCCTTCCACCTGAGATCTGGAAGTCAACACTTGCTCCTGCATTTAGCATCTTTCAAAGGTGAACCTGCTGGGAGTGGTTCTGGTTTTGCTGCTGGTGCTATCTCCCACCTTTTACACAAAAATACTCTGTGCAGGCGCACTTGTGCAAGGAGCTGGAAACTTGGAGAGTGTCTTCTGTGATTGACAGGGGATGAACGTTTATCTCCTCTGAGGCCACTCTAAGCTCCAGGCTGAAGGGGTCTGCTCTGCCCCTCCTGTCAGTAATTTGCTTGGGGAAGGTACAAGAAACCCTGCAAGATGCTGTTCTAGAATAGCCTGATGCTGATGTTAGATATGTATCCTCCAACCTCGATCAAGTATAAATTGTCTTAAAGCATGAAGGCCTGCTGCGTGATCTCAAAAGAGAGTAAAAACTTCTAACTAGGTCACTCAGATCCTGGTCATACTCCTGATCAGATGCAGTAGGCTGGCTGTGCTCAGTTCTAGGCCAAGTTACAGCTGTAGTTCTGGCCAGAATTACTTCTTTGGTCCTAAAATGAATGAATCCTCAAGTGCCTTTGGGTTACAATTTTATAATAGGTCTCTGGAACAACCTGGTATTGAGAACTCACAATGGTATTAATGTGTTACCTAGGAAATGCTAATTAATCCACACATATCATTTCCACGAAAAGCAAGTGCTGAGTGGTTTATTAATTGTTTGTCGGAGGGAGGCGGAGAGTAAATGTAGGCCTCACCATTAAGCTACCCTCCCAGAGAGATGGGCAGAGAAGAGGTGGAATTGCAGAGTTTATTACTTCTCACTAGTAAGAGTGCCAGTGCCATATACAGAGTTTATTATCAACTTCTGCTCACAGGGAAGTAGGAGAAAGGGGGGGGGAAGCCATTAGTGTCTGCTTAGCAGTAGTGATGTCAGGAGTCAGAGCTGGGTTTATTAATTCTCCAGTGCCTGGGAAGGGAGGAAGGCAGGCAGGCGAGGGGCAGGGGGAGGCCAGGGAGGGGCAGGCAGGCACACCTCTGTGCTGCTTGCAGGTACTGTGGTTCCCTTGCAGGCACTTCTCAGTTTGCATTTAATAAGCAATATGGAAGCACTACCGGTTTGCTGCTTCCCTCTCTCAGAAAGAGAAATGGTGAAAGCATCGATTTGATCTGGAACAAAAGTCTGGGAGGTGCTAAACCAGCTTTAGGCATGAGCGCTGTCCTCTGCAGGTGCAGAAGTAGTTTGGGATTTATTTTTAATTTCCATTTATTCTGTTTATTCCACGTCTGTGACAAGTTTGTCAAAGTTATCTAGGAGCAGTGAAAGCGGAAAAATCTTTTTTTTCTTCTGATCTCTAACTAAATTTTTGGATATAAGAGGATGAGATTAAACTGGTTTTAAAATTTTGCATGACCTGGTCACCAAACCCAAACAATTCAGTTTTTCGTTCCAGAAAATGCTGTGCTTTTTTAATATGTCCGTTTGTAATGTAAACAAGTTGGGTAACTTAATTTAAATGGCAGTAATCCACACGATTTGAAGAGGTGCATGTTTAGTTGAATTCCAGTCTTTTTTTTTCCCCAAAAAGGTCCAACATAAGTAAGAGTAAGATTTGAT
Organism: Gymnogyps californianus; assembly: GCF_018139145.2. Taxonomy (NCBI): domain Eukaryota; kingdom Metazoa; phylum Chordata; class Aves; order Accipitriformes; family Cathartidae; genus Gymnogyps; species Gymnogyps californianus. The sequence goes on along the minus strand of NC_059478.1, from coordinate 21,388,389 downwards.
ACTCATTTAATTAAAAAAAACCAAACCTTATTTACCCTTTCAAGTATAACAAAGGAGGAAGAATGTAAAAATCTCAATTGAAATATCACTGAGGTAGATATAGCTACAAATTGGCAAAGGGAAGTGCAAATTCAGTTTAAAATCTCTGTTTACCAGTATGTTTGACTATCAGTCACTGGGTTATCCTTTCTTTAATAATAAAAATACAGACATAAGTAAGGATAAATTGATTCTCTAAATACAGGTTTCTTTCTGACAATTTAAATAATTGAACTTTGATTTAAACAGCAATTTAAGTGTTTCTAAACAGTTTGATCTACATTCATCCATTCTGTTTCCAGAGGTGTGGCTCGCAGTGGCTCTGCATGCCACTTGTTCTTTGCTCATGCAGTTACTCCTTGGCTTAGCGTTTAATTATTATTGCATCAACAGACTCTTCTCATCTCCAGTATGTAAACAAGCATGAATGATATTGCATGTCATACATAGGAGCACTGTGTGGCAATGGAAACCAAAGACCTCTCTGAGCTTTACTCAAGGTTTCCACCTACATGAACCTGTAGAGCAGAGAAGCTTCTGTCTGTCCTGGGAGTCTGAGGGATCTCTCAGACAATCCTGTCTTACCACTTGCTAAGGAATTTCTGAGTAATGCTTGTCACCAGAAGGGAACTCTTTTATGCTGCCAACGGAGCTCAGTGGAGGAGTTCTGTTTTCCTGTCAAGTGCCCTTGGGAATTTGCTAAGCACCGTGGAAGTGACCTAAATCTCTGCTTTTACCATACAATTAACATCATAACTTAGGCGTGGAACATGCCTCATTGTTTGGCAGTTACCTTGAATTCACCTTGTAGCACCAAAAGCTAAAAAAGACCAGAGAATGTACTTACCAGCAGACCACAGATTTACAGTACGGAAATAAAATGAAAACAGTGCTTGTGTCTACCAGTAGTTTAGATAAACTCCAAGGGGTTTCTTTTATCTGTCTCAAGCTGATGGGGTTTTCGTGCAGCCCTGTGAGTGGGCATCAACCTTGTACACGGATGCTCAGTCCTAAGGTTTCCCTTTGTGGAGGAAGACCCATATTTGAGGACTGCTACTCAGACTGGGGGATGCCATTCAAGTTTACATTCCCTTCCCCTCTCCAGATTTCTGTGATTGTAGCTTAATTAGTAAGTTGATCTTAACCTTTTCCTGCTGCTGCTTAATTTTTAGAAATGCTAACAACCTTTGGGAATGGTTAGGTGGAGCTATTCCTGTCTAGACAGTAAATACAGCTTAATGACTGTTCTGGTCTTTAAACAATCTTTAACTCATTGTGAAGTACATGCTCCCTTATGCTTAGTAGCACAGGGGGCACCTTCAGCATCCTGACCTCTTTTCACATAGAAAAATCCCCTTCGTATAAACAAATATGTGTATTATTAGCAACCAAACCTTACTCAAATCTTTAAATGCTAATTGTGCATGTCAGTTTTTACTAATGCTAAACTGAGGCCAGACAGGGTAGTAAACAAGCCCTCTCAGGTTGTCATGGATTTGTGGGGACTGACCCTGGCTTTGTCTTTCAGGGGTACTGGGACAGTGTATTACGTGTTCTCCACCCACTCTCCAAAATGTGGGAGCTAATTTAGCATAATCTGCAGAGTCTGGGGAGTTATTACTGACCTCTGTGTTTGCTTTCAGAAGGCACCGTTCTTTATAGAAGTTTGAAGCCAGACATCAAAGTATTAATTTTGACGGACACTGAATTTCACAGAAATTCTGAGGGAGTTGTCAAAATGTGAAAGCAAACATCACAGAGGAAAAGCAACCAAATGCTGGTTTTAGTTACTTTAATCTGTTCTGGTTTTGTATAAACACATTTGTGATGTTGCTTACTGCTGGCTATGTACTCTTTTGGGCATGAAGATGTCCTTGAGTCCTGTCTCAGGCAGTGTTTCTTCTCACTTCATCAGAAACTGGTCCTGATTGACAACAGACAGTTGTGTTTTTAAACTGGCTGTTAGGAATAGTCGCAGTGCCACAAAGAAAAATAGGAGACATATGTCCCTAGAAGTGTGTAGTGAACGTAATCTATTCAGAGTAGTGGTTTCCAGTAGGCTAGCAGCAGGGAAACTTAAACACATGCATCGAAGGATTCAAGAGTCAGTCTTCATCTGCTTATCCTAAAAATGGGTGCTTTTAAAAAAAATAATCTATAGAAGTCTTTCATAATCTATTGCGGATTTTACTCAAACCTTTGCAAATAAACTCTTGTAACTTGCTTTGCTGAGATGGTTGTGTCTGCGACTGTCTTTGCTAACGTTCAAGATTAAGGTGCCTAGGTTTATGTGTAAAACTTATTTCTTAATGTAGATTAAAATACAAACAAAGTAAGTGCTGTACTTACTCATGTTCTATTACAGCCTACACAAAGAAAACAGGAAAGTTAAGACTCAAGGTCTATTCTATAATTCAGGGTTTTTACTGAAATTTGAAGGCAATTTAAACCACCTACTTATTTCAAAGGTAGTATCAATAGACCACCTGCTGTTGACATGCGCTAAGAAAGATGGAAGGATGTAAATGAGTTTTAGTGATTTGTCTGCCTTTGAATACAAATGAGGCTAACAACCTCCCATCCTGCACTCTGGCAGTCAACTACCAGAATGTTTTCAGCGTGCTTTATTGGAAAGTGACTGTTGACATCATGAATTATCATTAGACTTTGTTGTTGTTGATGACTGCTTGTTAGCAGTGGATAATTCAAGTGTAATTCACTTAGAATATTTCAGGTATGTCACTAACTATGTATTTTGTAACCGGCATTTGACAAGGAAAACTACTTCCAGCTGAAACTTGGGAAGACTTCTCTTACCTGCATGTAGGTGGCTGTTGAAGGATCGGTGGTGGAGAGCGAGATTTAAGCTGAATTAGCTGAAAGAGGAAAGAGAGTAGAAGGCTGCTTGTCCCTATCCTATGGTTGTAAATGTAATCTTCCAAGCTCAGTCAGAGTTTTGAGTCTGTCCAGGGAAGATGTGTAAACTTGTCTAACGGTCGTCTGTGCTTTTCTGTTGAGAACACCAGGAGACTCGGAAATTAAATCAAAGATTACAGAAATGTCTGTAAGTTTTTCTTTTAATGCAGATGCAGAGGCCTTTGTGATGAAGACATTATTTCTTCCAGTGGCCTAACAAAAAACTAGGAAACAAACAATTAAGAGCAGGAAGAGCTCAGTCACTTTTTGGGCCGATGAGATAACAATCTGAACAATCGGGACTGTCCCTTCGGAATAGTGCAGTTGGCTGCTGGGGGAGGTTTTGGGGCTGATTTTCATTCATTGTTTTCAGTGACCCTTGTGGAAGAGCCTGAAAGACATTTTTAAAGTTAGCACCTCTTCTTTCTTCACTTGCAAATTTTGAAAGCACTCTGCTGTGATTCATCTGTGGTTGCAGACTGCCACTGGCTGTCTCCTCGCATAGTATCAGCCATCCCTTTGAATATTTGCCACCTATTCCTTGTTTATGCATGGCTTCAAAAGCAACAGTTGTCACAAAGAAACAGCCTATCCTAAATGACAGCTTTCACTGTCTTTAAGATCATAGGTCAAAATGGAAAATGAAGGTTTGGGGATGATTTGATAGCACCAGATACTATCCTAATGTCTTTGTAAACTGATTTTACAGTTTAATTCAACACTATAAAACTTCCAAGTCAAAGAAATGTCTGCTTGTCCTTAAATGGGCAGCTATCACAGCAGTAATTTGCTTATGAGAAGCTTTTCTTTCTGGAAGACTAGTCTATCTCGGTTCCTATCAAAAATAAATCAATTTCCTGTGGAAACTGGCATAAATCTTTCAGATTGTTTCTTCGTGTTTTTGCAGCGTTTGTCAGAGTTGCTGTTAGCTATAGCTGGGTATTGTCTCCTGATGAATTGCAGCAGCGGATGAACAAAACAATATTAATCTGTTTTTATTAATCCTGTTTTGTAATTAAATACATCTTTCATATAAATTATGTAAAGATTTGAATGAAAGGGGATTTATGGAAACATGACTTCCTTTTTATAAGATAGTTTTAGGATTATGAAGTCAACACTGGGAAAAAGAAAAGTTTGACTTGCTCACAGAGCAAAAGATTTTCTCTTTGTTATTCTTGCTTTGCTGGTGCTATGAAAAAAAAAATAATAAGAGCATTCAAGCTGGGTTGCCTGTGGTTTAACTCTAATTCTATAGGCTGCACACTCTTTCTCCCCCAAATCCCCACAGCAAGTGACCTTGTCAAACAAAAGTGTGGAATAATGGGAGGCAGCCCAGGGACTGTGGCTCATTTACAAGCAGCTGTTTGCTACTGTCAGAACAAAGGCAAATCAAAGTTGCATTAACGGGGTATGACAGGCACAGTGAGCAACTCCCCAACAATGTTCATCCTCTCGTGTTGTTCTTGTTATGATATTGGTTTGCCTGAAGGAGAAAATGGTCATAAGGTCAAGTCAGACATGTATGTTTTGAAAAGCCTTTCAAAATTGCACACATTTTTCAGCTGATCAACTATCAATGTTTTTTAACAAAATTAGCATAATGGCAAATAAATACATATTTATGTGTGTGCCTGGCTTTTTGGATGAGAATTAGAGCTGCACAGAGAATTAACAATTGCATTTTCACAGCAAGACAAGTTTGTAGTGTCATCTGGCCTTCCCTTCTTGTCTGATTCAGCCAGTCCAAGAACTAAGGCAGTTGTAGGTAATGTCGCTTTTGAATTCCTACATGGCATCCAAGCATGATTGGAGGGTCACTCCGTCTTCTGCATAGCTTTTGTAGTTTACTGCTTGACTAGACCTTTTCTCTGCACCTTGCAAAATAGCACCGAATTATCTGACCCTTTGGTAAAGAAGTTACATAAATGACACAACATTCCTTGAATTTCTATTGAAAGTGTACCCTGAATTCTGAGAAATGTCATGAGCAAGGCCTACTCGACTTAGTTGAAGCCTGGTAATGTGTAGTTATTGGGAAAACTCAACACCAATAAAGAGCACAGGAAATTTGTTGTGGAATAGTGGAAGTTTTTAGGCAAAAAGGGCCAGAATCCAGCATATAAGTGAGCAGTACTCCCTGATCATGACTTAATGGAGTACGCAGTAGGTGAGTTTTTAGCCATGTTAATGAGGCTGTTGAGTCTGTGCCACTCAACACCAGTCTGTTGTACAAAATCATTACGAATCAGTTACACCTTCGAGAACACGTCTGAGAAAGGCTTGGGAAGAAAGGAAGTTCAAACAGAAGGACAGCAGAATTGCTGGACATGAACTTTATAAGAAGGCTCACAATAGGCAGCACATTTCGCAGTGTTTATTGTACCTCACAGAGGGTGATAAAGGGTGAAGGCAGAGTGACTTTAACAGTCCCTGAAGTGCAGTATTCCCCGAGAAATACACAGTTTAAAGTGCCTTACTGCCATTATGAAATTTATAAATAAAAATAAGGAAAGCGGTAAGACTTACACATTTGTTGGGCAAATGGATATGACTACTACATCATTAATAACTGGTCAAAAAGATCTATTTGTTCCAAAAAACAGCTGAGAAAGTCTTTTATATTTAGCAAGTATTTTACTACTAGTGTAAATTCCTGAATTGCTTGATTATTTTTTGATAGGGAGAGGGAGACTAGGAAGAGGAAGAAGAGAAAAATGCTTTTAAAGTAAAATATACTGCAGATTTAAGGCAACTGTGGAATACATTTTGGTGATGGCATTTGACATCTGCTATATTTTACAATTCAAGATACATAAATTCTTCTAGAATTTAACAATTTGAAGTTCAGTTACTTCATTTTCAGCCTAATTTGCAGTTTAGTTAGGTAAGTTGAGAAGGTACAGATAGGAATAATGTGGATAAAGGCCGATTAAGATACGGCCGGTGTATCTCCTAACCTTTAGAGACAGCGTGCTTGCATGCTAAACATTTAGGGTAAAACTTTCAAAAGTGCAGTGGCGCGCATGCATACAAAGTTGTACTGACAACATCTTTTAAAGTGCTAACATGAATGTGAATTTAATTTAATTTATTCTCACAAACTTGCAGTTCTAGCTGTATGCGTTATAGTATCATGTACAGGTGCCAGCCTAGATTATGGCTCCATTGAGCTCTACTCATCCAAAAAGCTCTATATTTATCAGCATGGGAGCTTGTCGAGTTTCCTCTTTCACTGCCGTTATCAACTGTTTTGAAATATTCAAAACCTTAAGTGATACTGAAAACTTACCCAGTGTCCAAAGCACATTGTGTATTTTGAAGTGAGAAATAGAACTGTACTTGTAAAAGTGTGCTTGCATTTAGCGTAACACTCAAAATAGAACATAATTTGCATACGAAATTTGGTAATACTAATTTATTTCTTTGAAAGGTTCAGATTTCTTGTACTGCTCTAGGTGTCGCACAATGTGCAGCAGTTTTGTATCGTCACCTTATAGTCAATATATTTAACAGTAATTAAAGAAATGGAGATTTTATTTTGTTGTGAATCAATCTGTTAAACTCACATGACAACCTCCTAAATTCCTTTCAGTTAATGGTCCTACTCTTGCTGGGAAAGGAGGACATTTTGTGCATTACTTTGCTTGAATAGTGCTAACAGACTAGCAGATGGTCACTTTCCAACTGGTTTGCCTTGAAAAAAGAAATTAAAATATTATAGTGCCGGGGAGAGATGTTGTAATGTGTCCCTTTCAAATTAACAGGTCGTTTTTTCTACTATTTTATGATTGTAAAATAGCTCAATGTCACATAAAAGGTTAAAAGCTGGAGTAAATGGCATCATGGGAAATTTGAAATAAATAGGGTCTCATATGGTTTATGGCTCTATACTTGAACACACAAGGAATATATTTCTTTCCTTGAAAAGGCGTTCTGTAAGAGCTTGCCATGTTAATATGAATTGTGGTCATAATAGATTCTATTTAAAGTAGTTTTAATTCACAAGGTAATTTTTTTTTGTTTACTAAATTACTCCTTGCAAAGGCTACTTGTTTAAACCATTTGCAAGCCTAAGAGAAAATGTGATATTTTCAGAAAAAAATTGAAGCCACAGATTCCAGTTCATTGAATTATTCTGCTGGTGTCTTAGTGGTTGCTTTTCATAAAGCACAGACCTTCAGAACTGATTAAGTTTTAGACTCCAAACTGTCATATTAGTGCCAAATTTATTTTTCGTGGTAAAACTGCCTCCACTATGATGTTCTGCAATGTCCTAGTTCCAGCAACCCTACTGAGCAAGACCGGAACAAATTTAGCTCCTGTGTCTGTCCCACTGGCTGGTTTATTGCTATGCAGGTGAAGAAGGGTGATGGGAAAGCCCTTGTAAAGCTTCTCACTAGCTACCGGGGTGAGACAATCCTCGTTTCTTCTTCTGATACACCGTCACCTGTGGCTGTTAGAGGGTTAGTGTCCAAAGACTAAGAGGAGATGCTTATAATTGAACTATAAAAATGGAAGGGTTTCTGATTTAGAAGTCTGTAAAATTGTCATGACAATGGAAATGTTTTGTCTTTCAAAATCATTAGCAGCGGTAACCTTTAAAATTATCCGTCCCATGCAGCTAGGATGTTTTTGCGTTGAATCTGATACCAAGACAATTTTCATTTTTGTTTTGAATGAGGGATTGTGAACTACATCTGATTCCATCAGGGACCTGGAAGGAGAGTTGAGAAAGAAAAGAGCCACTGGAACATTGTCCTGCACCCAGAGCTTGTTCCTCAACATAAAGTTTGTGTAATTTTCACAAAGAGGAATGCTGTTTTGGAGTTTGTTTTCAGTCTTATCCTACTCTCCCAGAAAGAGGCCTATGGATAAGTTACCTATAAATGAGCATCACAGCCAGTTTGTTTCAAAGTGCCTTTAATTTTTTATTTCTGTTTTGCTTCCAGTCATCTTTGCTTAATATAGTTGGTAACCTGTGAGGAAATACAGAATGCATTGCCTGTATTTCTTAGTAGATGAATAGCAATGGTAACTGAAAAGAGGCTATTCAGATAGGTGATGAAGCCTGAAGATATAATTTCCCTAAAAGCTAGCTTAGGCCAATTAAAATTAATAACCATTTCTCATAACTACTGCGGGAGAGAGTTGTGGATATTTCTGCATGATACTGTACAAGGACATACTAAAATTGCATTTGAGCTCAGAACTGTTCGGTGTGGTGGGTTGACCCTGGCTTGGACGCCAGGTGCCCACCAAAGCCGCTCTATCACTCCCCCTCCTCAGCTGGACAGGGGAGAGAAAATACAATGAAAGGCTCGTGGGTCGAGATAAGGACAGGGAGATCACTCAGTAATTACCATCACAGGCAAAACAGACTCGACTTGGGGAAAAAAAAAAAATTATTTCTAGTCAAATCAGAGTAGGATAATGAGAAATAAAACCAAATCTTAAAAACCACCTTCCCCCCACCCCTCCCTTCTTCTCGGGCTTAACTCTACTCCCAAATTTTCTGCCTCCTCCCCCCAGCGGCACAGGGGGATGGGGAATGGGGGTTTGGGTCAGTTCATCACACGTTGTTTCTGCAGCTCCTTCGTCCTCAGGGGGAGGACTCCTCACACTCTTCCCCGGCTCCAGCGTGGGGTCCCTCCCACGGGAGACAGTCCTCCATGGACTTCTCCAACGTGAGTCTTTCCCACGGGCTACAGTTCTTCACGAACTGCTCCAGCGTGGGTCCCCTGCGGGGTCACAAGTCCTGCCAGCAAACCTGCTCCAGCGTGGGCTCCTCTCTCCCCTGGGTCCACAGGTCCTGCCAAGAGCCTGCTCCAGCGCGGGCTTCCCATGGGGTCACAGCCTCCTTTGGGCATCCACCTGCTCCGGCGTGGGGTCCTCCAGGGGCTGTAGGTGGATATCTGCTCCACCGTGGACCTCCATGGGCTGCAGGGGGACAGCCTGCCTCACCATGGGCTTCACCACGGGCTGCAGGGGAATCTCTGCTCCGGTGCCTGGAGCACCTCCTCCTCCTCCTTCTTCCCTGACCTTGGTGTCTGCAGAGTTGTTTCTCTCACATCTTCTCACTCCTCTCTCCAGCTGCAATTGCTGCTGCGCAGTAACTTTTTCTCTTTCTTAAATATGTTATCCCAGAGGCGCTACCACTGTCGCTGATGGGCTTGGGCTTGGCTTTGGCCAGCAGCAGGTCTGACTTGGAGCCAACTGGCATTGACTTTATCAGACACAGGGGAAGCTTCTAGCAGCTTCTCACAGAAGCAACCCCTGTAGCCCCCCCGCTACCAAAACCTTGCCATGCAAACCCAATACATTCGGAAACTGCTTACTTACAGTTTAGTGGTACTGTGCCCAACCTGGTAAACCAAGATCTGGCAACAGTCGATGGTCAGCTCGGCACTACCCTGCAGCACAGCTTTTGGCCAGTTTGAAGTACAGACAGTGAGTTGAAGTTTACAGCAGCAAGGGAGGCAGCATGCCCACTGCTGCGCCATGCAAGCTAGCACAGACATAAAGAGATGGGACGCTCTTGGTTTCCACCGCTACAGGACAAACTGCCTCTGTTTTGGTTCATACCATACGAGTAAAAAGTTGGTTTCAGATAAAGAACCAATAATGCCTTGCAAAAACTCCCCGCATAATAGCAAAGTTTATTGAAGTCCAGGGATTAGTGTCGTAGAGAATAAAAAGTTTAAACGCTTTTGTTAAAAATTGCAGGAGTCTAAGCAAAAAAGTGAAGACAAAAGATGATGGATAGAGACTGCTCAAACAGAGGACATAAAAATTCTAAAGAATTGACAAATCAAATTGACCACCTGGAAAATTGTTCAGAGGAGAAATATCAGGTTGTTATGGCTTCCTACCAACAGAAGAGACGGAGGTATTTTTTTCACAGTGGATTATGACGGAGCAGGGTCTGGGTAATATTGAACTCCTTCTCCAGCATGTTGTGTTACTGGGAAAGCCAGTGACACCATTCTTTGAATCTCGAAGAATGTGAAACTCTTGGATGACAGAAATAGATTGTCACAGAGATGTTTAGCCCTAAAGGTTCAAGATCACTGAAATTTAGCAAAAGACATAAAAATAAACTGGTTGCTGTCATTGTGCTCAGGAATCCAGACTAATTTTTCAAATAAGAATAAAATAGTGGTAAGAGTGTGCCATAGTAAATTATCTGTAAATCAGCTAAAGGCCTTTTTTCTTCTGATGGATGCTGCATGCATATTTTGCAAATGAATGTGTTTATACGCAAATGGCACATTCATTTGCTTTTGCGCTATCTTTTCTAATGGAAACCTTTGTCTTTTTCATTTTTTTTCTTAAGGTGATTGAGTTTTAGAGGCATATACAGTAATACAGGTATTAATATGCATTATTGTAATTGGCTGTAATTAATCCATAATTGTACCTTTTTAACTGGGATGACAACTACAGGGGCTTTGGTTTTTAAATTACATAGAAATAATTCTTCCTATATGTGATTTAGGTTTTATAGCTGGAAGAAGTATTTGGATTAAAGAATATTTTGAGCGAATAGGAAGAGGCAGGAGTCCATTTCAGCCTGAATTACCTCATGATGCTCTGATCCTATGAACTGTTTTGGATCAAAGGTCAAAGATGAATTTGCCCGAGCTCTCTTAGCTACCAAACACCTACATTGTGCTTCCTGGGAAGAAGAAATATGGATGGGATTTGGGTTGGGTTTGGAGGAAAGTTTGTTTTGTTTTGATTGAGCCTGCTCTGGAACAAGCATTTATTGCTTTTTATGCATTGCGTGTCTACAGATCTGTTGAACAAAGGTTTTTACCAACGTCCTTAGTTTATGCTGGAATAGTTGAATATTACACCAGAAAAACTGTGTCGCACCGTATGTTTTCTTGAGATGCTTAGTTTATCTACCAACCAGAAAAAAAAAGATATGACAGTTGCTACAGTCAATAAAACTAAATAAATAGCTTTCTTTGAGTAGTAGCTGAACAGACAGAAGAAAGTGCTGTTAAAGTGTTATACCCCTTTGAGTAATGGATAAAAATAAATTTGTAAATGACATTTACCTAAACGTGATGTCATGATAAAGTTCAGGAATTATATAGTGGGTATCCCAAGTGTCCTATTGAAACTTGGATCCTGAGCTGAATCCTTTGTACTCTTTAAGTACTGAAAGAAACAAAGATCATTGGAACGGCATACAGCAAAGGATTAAAATCAACAGGGTTTATCAGTCTTGTTACTTTTAATGTATTTTGCTAACATTAAATTTATAAAAATATATTAAAGAAATTGGTTTTGGTGGTTGTTGCTTGGAATAGGATTAGGAATTAAGGTTTATCCATTGGTAAAATAGCAAGGAGACAATCAACTAGTTGCAGCGTTTCAAACAAGAATCAGTTGCAATTCTTCCTTTAGAAACCTTTCTGGTAGTCTTTTTCTCTCTGTAGTTTCTAAAGGGAGATTTTATTTTTTTTTCTTCTCACAATCCTTCCCTGTCTCTCTGGATTTTCTTTTGCTTGAAGTCAGCTGGGAACATAATGTACTTGCCCGTTGTTCCTCCTACTTCCTTACTTTGAAGATACTTCCTCTAAAACCTGCTTCAGGATTTCTTGAAGGATGAGATAGAGACACTGCTATAGCTTTTTCCCCTTTTTGGCCTTCCTGGTGTTGAAATATGGGGAATTGCTTATGCTCAAAGTTTGGCATGTGTCCAGTGCTGATGTGTGATTACACCAAAAACAGAAGGAAAAAACAAGTTTGGATATGTTTATAAAAGGTAATTATCATCGCAGAGGAAGAAGACAATGATGCAGTAAGCTATCTGAATGACTTGGCATGGAGTCAATTTTTAATCTATTTTATTGTGCTTTTGAAAGCATTTATTTTGTCTTGTACTTCCCTTTCCCTGTTCATCTCTTTCATAAGCATCTTACATGTCTATGAGTAAAATGAACTGCTGATTCCTGCTTCCAGGAGGATGTGCTCAGGGGAGTAAGGAGCACAGGGGAACTAGAAATACCTGGGACTTGTGACAGGCCAAGATAACCAGCCTCAAGATGTTAGCAACAGTAAATTAGGAATGCCTTTGTAGTAGACACAGCTGCTGAGACCTTCCAATGCCATGATCAAGGTGGTCAGTCCCGTTTCTAATCTAAGAGTTGATGGCAGTATACTGGAGCTCACTAGTTAATTACTGTCTGCAGACAGGAGGCGGATGGCGCTGAATGCTGCGGTGGTGCGGCCCCGCTCAGGCAAGCTCACTGCGCGTTACAGAGTTGCCTGAGAGGAATAGAAAAGCTACTTTCTCAGTCTCTGACCAGAATGCATGATAAGGCTTGATGTCAAAAAGGGCAAGACTGGGCTCACAGCAATTATGGCAGAGGCATACTGGTTTCCTTGACAACCAGATTGAGGATTCTTTGTGATTTATTATTTACCACTTCAAACTCTCATTCTCTGATTTAATTAGGGAGAGGGATTTCCATAAGTCCCCTCCCTTCCGAATTTGAATACCCCCGCACTATTGTTACGACCAGCTACACCTATCCCAAATTGATGTGGCTCTAAACCAGCTACAAATTAGGCTCGGCATTTACCGTTTGGAATTTTAGGCAGGTTGCTCAGACAGCAGTTAACTGAAATTCAATGGATATTATGTTGGGTGATGACTTGTTAATCTGTGCTTACTAGCAGGGATAATAGATATCGGCACTCACCACCTCCCCTTCCAGCCGCGCCCCCCCCCCCGTTTTTTCAAAGGCAAGGGACTGCAACAAGTGATACTTCTCAATTGTCCTTAGAGCTATGGGAAAGATATAATAGTATCTGCAAGTGCCGGTTTCCCTTGCTTGGGCAATTCACATTATTTTCTCCTTGAAGGCTTTATTAGCAATACATCAGCCACTGTTGTGTAAACAAAGACTGTATTTTGATACTTGGAGGTTTTTTACTACTACCAGTTGGATAGCTATTTGAAACAGAAATCCTCTCCTAAAATGTGGCTAAAGATGGGAAGTGCAGTTAGTCTGTTCTAACTTCACGTGTATTTCAAATATTTATTTCCCACATTTATAAAGCATTGGCTGAATTGTGATCTACAGGGCCTGTTCTAAATTTAGTAATTCAGAATAGAATTTTGAACACAATAATATATATAATGGAGATTTTTATTCAAATGTCATTGGCAAATCTGTGTCATTATGTATCAAGACTGAAATTGGGTCCTCCAAAGGGCATTTTTTCTTAAAGTACTTTCCTGGGTTGCATATTTTTTATTTCGTATTCAGCATGAGGTGTCTGCTGCATTTAATAAAATAAAATGAAGGTCACAGAAGATCACTAGTTTTCCCATAATGTGTCCCAGTAGATGACTGGAAAAAAGCTAGTGATTCAAATGGGTTGAGGATCCTCCGTGCAGACTATATAGAAAATTTGCGTCATTTTTTAATTAGAGGGAGGAATTTTAATTTTCATTATGTTTATTTCACTACGTATAGTCTTTCAGCTGTACCACCCCAGTTTTAATTTCAAAAATTTGTACATGTTTTGTCATCTTTACCGCAGGGAGTTCCTGAAGTGAGTCAATAGGTGTTGCTCTTCCCTTGGTGGTCTGAACGTGAAGCTCATTGAGTCAATAAAAAGACTTACAGTGACCTAAACACTCTCGTGTCAAGTCCTAGCTCACTAATGCACCAGTGCCCCATTAGGCTGTTGAGGGAAACTGACTGCTGAAGATGCTTCTTTAAAATGGAGTAGTCTAATGAAGCTCATTAGTGCATTTTTCATTAGAACAAGAATATTGAGTGTCCAGGTTAAATTCTAAGGAATCTGTCCTGCACTCACTGAGGTTAATGACAAAGCTCCCAATGATACTAGTGATGCAGGATGAGAACTTAATTGGGGTAATTAAGATTCTGCTTACCTAAAATTCCCTATTATTTTCAAGTAGATAAGATATTACAAAATTACTACTATGAAGAGTTGTATAATGTTGGATCTCAACACATCCTTCAGAGATGACAGCATTTCAGTGGGAGATAATACTATTTCTGTATTTTGCATTTGATTCATAAAGTACCCTTGTAATCTTCTAGAGGCTTGTGTAGTGAAAACCGTTGTGAAAAATAGGGTTCTCTTTGGTTTTAGAGTTCAAACATTGTCTTTATTGTGTATTTAAAGATAACATGGGCCATACATTGCTGAAACCTAGTAAGGATCTGGACTTCAAATTCAGCAGTGGCAGAGACGGAAGAGGCACTGCAGTAGTACTGTGGGATTGTATAAATTGCAGAGAATAGTTTCATTAAATGCAGCTTGCTTTGCAGTAGTGCAGACTTACTGAAACCACTGTTTGTACCAAAAGAAATGCAGCTTGCTTACTGAGTAGAATAGATAGGATATCCAGCTGTAGTGCCTTCCAGGGAGTCTAAAGCCTCCGTTATAAATGATTATGTCAGGATGCCTGATTTAAATAGTTACCCTAACACCTGCTCATTCCTGCCGCCTTTGGACACCCCTAACCTTCTCCTTCCCTCCTTGGCATCCCCGGCAGATTAACAACTCCCTCCTCAATTACGCTGCCATAACGACTGCTTTGATCACGCTCTGAGCTCGCTCTGGAAATTATCTTGATTAATAAAACTCACCGCTGTAGAAGAAACAACAATGTAAATGGATCGATGAGCGGAGGGACCCCGTGGGTGCAAGCAGAGGCTGGCAGCCGGCCGGGCAAGGCTGGCTTTGCTGCTCCGGGACGACGAGGAGGCAGCAGCCCTGCAGGACCCGCAGCTCCTGGGCAGCCCCAGTGCTCCTTCACGACCCGGCAGTTAGATCAGGAGCCGTCCCCTCTGACTTGCAGAAGCCGTCCGCCTGTTTGTACACCTAAATAATGTATCAGGAGAATACGGCGCTTTTGGTAGGAAAGTATCGTTTTAGGTGGTGTGGAAAAAAGTGGAGCAATCAGATCTTTTATACTTCACAGCTGCCTCCTCCTGAAGTACTTGCTTTAGACATGTAGGGAAGGACTTTTTCAAAGAAAACTGTGACCTGCTACGGTGAAGCACTATGCAAAATACATTAATTACTGAGGAAATCACCTTCCACATCTATAGTAAAGGCGCAGTACTTCTGTCTTTCTGGTTATTGAGCTTATACTTGAGCACCTAACAATGATTTTTCCCCTGGTCTGCTGTGGAGCTTTCCTAGTCCTTTCCTTTATTATTGGTTGTATTAAGATCAATGAACAACTTTGGAAGCACAGTCTTTCAGCTATTAGATGTGTGCTTCTAAATAGAAGTAATTAGCAAATGCAAAGTTTTCCTTTCTGTGTTGTGTTACAGTGTGTATTCATCCCTTTTGTTACTTTCTGATGTAAATAGCATTAATTATGGAACTCTTATCACATAATTATGGAAAATTGTTTACTTTCTGTCTTAGTACTCAGAGAGAGATTTCAGGGATCCTGACTTTTCCCTTATTTCATTTGAGCACTCATTAGCTGGTTCTCTAAAAGCTGAGAGCATTCTTGCATCCACATTGTGACAGTTGGGGGGGACACAAATTCCAGCATTAAAAACTAGAATCCAAATTCAGAAGCCCTGAATTTGAGTCCAGGTGGAGTGTAGCTATCCTGTCACTTTATCTCCTTTGTCTTCCGTGTTTGCAATGAGGCATATGGATATGCAGTTCCTTTATAGGTGATTAACAGCAGTTTGACAGGGTAGCAGAAGTGCATATTTTTCTTTACTCTGGAAATGGTACCTCTGTTGCTATTCTTACTCCCTGCTGCCCAGGGAGCACGTTAGAACTGCGTATATTCCTTAGGACTTTTTAAATTACCTATTTATTGATAAGCAATTAAATAGTTTTCCATTCTTCATGCGATTTATTATTCAGAGGATGCTCTCGAGTATCTATGTAGAATTATTCCATGACGCCCGGAATGTGCCAGAACCTTAAGTATGTTGTGAAAACTATGTATCGTATATCCCTCTCTTCTCTATAATAGTCTTTTAGAAATCCACAAATATTTCATAGAACGTAAGGTCAGGAAGAAAGCCTTTCACTCTGACAGGCATTTTCCAAGATTGCTTGCTACTCTTGTCTCATATCTATTTGCGGGAATATTTGAAGTGACGGCACATTTACCTTGAAGTACATTCATCACATTGCTCTTCTCCTTGTTTTCAAAAGGTGTGACTGTGTATTTTGGTTTAGCAGTTTCATCTACGGGATCTTGAACCTTTATGTTTCCAAGGGTTCTTCTTTCTGCTCCTGAGTCCTCAGAAATGTTTCGGAAGCTATACTGAATGAGAAGAGGGATTGCTGTGCTATTTGCATACTCATAAGCACTCTTTAAGTGGCTTGCTGTCATTAAAATTAACCATGTAATTTTTCCACTGTAAATTATACTGTGACAATTGACTCCACCCCATCATTTTATTGAAACAAAAGAGAGTTTATGAACTCTTACATTGTTGCTTGATTCCATTTCTAATGTATATATAATTCCATCTGTAAACGAGAAGACGCCCCCCTTTGTAATTTTATAACTGTGATCTCAAATATTACCATGTGGGGAGCAATTGTACAATATTTTTAATTAAACCTGTGATAATTTTTTAGCACTAGGCCCGTATTTGGTATTTTAAACTCTGTCACTTGTAGAATAACATTTTCTTTAAAATGACCCAGAATTATCAGGGTCCAGTTCCTACATTTTAGTGAGATGAAATGTTTTGCTTTCTTACACAGGTTAGGGTATAACCTGTTTGAGAAGGCAGTGTACACAGCACACCAAAGGTTGTTGTTGACACCCAACATGTCACCTGCTGGAATGATTTAACTTTCACCAGTGCACATATTCCCAAGGAAATGGTACATCTCTGGAGGTGACAAGGCTTTGGGTTTCTTAAAGATGAGAATAAAAGCATATTTCTTTTGTCAGCTGTTCACTCTGAATACTGCTGATGGAAATTCCCCTTTCTTCCTCTTCCTCCGCCCCTTCTCAACGTGTGGTTTCCAATCAAAACTTATTGAAATAACTGGAAATATAAGTTGTTGTCAAAATACATTTTTATAGAAAATAGAAGAATATTTATTTTTATTCTGCTACCAGTATCCTGTGCAGAGGAAATAATTCAACGGGAAATCCTGTTGACACAACATTTCTGACATATCAGCCTTTGTGTGTCTTACCTCCCTGTTTCGGAGGTTGTTTCTGATTCAGAAGCTTCTCCTTCCTGACAGGTGGTGTGCTCAGAGAGTTCACAGTTGGTAAACTGGAGATAACCTCCAGGAGGGGGATTTACAGAGACCATGGGACTTACTTGCCTTGAGAAATTTTGAAGATGCAATGTATTTAACAGCAAGAAAGAAAAGGGTAAAGTGCTTTTTGCAAGCTGGCAGAGGATCAAGTGTGTATGATGTGAAGGAAAAAAGGAAGGAGATTCTTGCAGCCTGAGAACAGACATCTGGCTGGCAAAAGAAAAGAAATATCATTGACAGATGAATACTGTTTCAAACTGGGATAATTTTAGAACAAGAGGGCAAAGTTTTGCTCTCATGCATACAGCTCCCACTGAAAGGGATGGGAAAGGTGCATACGTATGAGAATAAAATTTGGTTCTAAGTGAGAACTGAACAACACGCATATTTTTACACGAGATATTTAGACTTTCATGTTTAGATCACATGGTTTCCATCTGCCATATGTAGGCATTGCTAAAATGCTGCCAGGAACCAGGCTCTGGTTTGGTGACTTTCATTAAAGGAATTAGTGGTTTCTATCCAGTTTCAGTGTGGCTGGATTCAAAGTGCAGAAGCCCGTTTTCACAGTTTAGCATTAATTAGCACTCTTGTGGCAGCCTCAGCAGGGAGGTGAAGGATTAAATGGGCATGAAGACCAAACTATCTCTTTTCCCATAGTGGCAATTCCTTCAAAATAGGGTTGAGACGTGATGGACTAACGTGGGGATGCGTGCACGGCTGCTGTCTGGGCTGTTCTTGTTCCGGATGATTGAAGGACTTTAGTCTACAGGTCTGTCAATGTAGCACTCTTTTCTCTCCTGCTATTTAAAAAAAACCAAACCACGAACCCCAACAAAAACACAATACAAAATGCCCCTTAATTCTGCTACCTTGGAGAGACATATTCTCACCCTTCTCAATGAGGGGTGAGAGCCGTTTAGGAGAATTTAAATGAGATCCTTGCCAGCCGTACACAGGAAGGATCGACGCTGTTACATTAAAAGGCTGAGATGCTGCTGCTCACTTCAGGTTTTGCTGAATCATTCAACAAGGTGCAGAAAGCAGGTAAGCCCTGACTTTTTTTGCTGAAGAGAGCCTCACAGGGATATTTTTGAGAATTGCATGGAGACTGGAAAAAGTAAAAGGAAAACTGTAACAAGCTTCAGTGAACCTGGAAGGCAGGACCCGTCCTGGTGTGAGTCAGAGGGTGTAACTCAGGCTTTGTCCTGAATTTCATTAATCAGACCTACCATGCTTTATGTTTATGTACACTGAATGTTAAGTATATAATTACAGAAAATTACTTTTAGTTGTAATTCTGCTGGTCACGCTAAATCTTGAAAAACACTAAAATTTGACAAAGATTTTTAAAATTCTATTTTTTTTAAAGACTAAATCATGATCTAATAAAATGTAAAAATTATTTATGAAAAGCCATCATTAGTTACTTAATATTTTTAAAAGCTTTTATTGATAGCAATTCATATTTCTATTTTGTAAGAGACAGGCTTCCAGATTTTAGCCAAGTAATTAAAATACAAAACGGTATGTCTCAGAAACAGAATTCTAGAAACCAGTGTTAAAAATCACCCCTCACAGCTAATTTATTCAATGAAATAGTTGCCTTGCTTCAGTGCAATTTAAATGATCAAGTCTGTTCCTTAGGACTTTGGGCCTCTTTGTTAAAGTTCAAATAATGAACGTACTTTCATGTACCTTGTTTTGAATTAATCCCATTTTTATGAATGAGTTAAAAAAAATGCGGAAGATGTCTCTTACTAGAAAATGGATTTCCTTCACTAAATAATCCCCTTTCTCTAGATGTTCCCTCCTTCCAGCATCTTAAAAGAAAATAATGAGTATATACTTAAAATGGCAAAGAATACAGCTGTAGGAGAATATTTTTGAAATGATCGCTTCCTGCCTAATTTTACCCTGACTGAACAGTGGGGTTTTGTCTGCCGGGCTGCAGCGCGGGCTGGCTGTGTGCTGGCTGCTGGGTTTCCCTGAAAGAAGAGCCGAGTGCTGTGAACTCCAGACCTCTGTGCAGTATCAGAAGCTCTTACTGTGCCAATGTAATCTTTTCACAGACACGCTTGCCAGAATGACTTTTTTCCTTCAAAGATAGAATTAGAAAGTGCAGTTGTCATTTAAATTGCCTCTATCTTTGTAGTAGTTGGTAGTGATCTGTTGACCAGGATTGGATAATTTAAAAGCTGTTTAACAAAATAACATGCTTGTCTGTGTGAAATACATACAGTGCTGAGAGACGGGGAGAAAAGTCTCCCTTGACAGAGTTTGTGGGATTCTTTAGAAACTGCAGGATGCTGAGGCTTTTCTGCAGAATTATAAAAGCTTTGCAGAGCCCATGTTGAGCATTTGCATGATTTTCAGATGGCGAAGTATGTTCAGCTGTCTCTGTGCACCCTCCGTGTGCGCACGTACACACTTCGCTGGGAAAGGGAGAGGATTCTCAGTACAGTTTTTGTCGGGCTTTGCATTTGTTGAACATATATTATTGAAATGCTGCCCAAGATGCATCACTTCTTCTTGTGTAGAACTTGAATCATCATGTTGCATGATTTGGTAAAATAAAAGAGATTGTGAAAGAGACAACTGTAAACATTCTGTTTGAAAAGATGTGCTCTTTTCAAAAGACCTTTCTGTTAGAGCCAAATAACACAAGAAGCAGTATTTCCTTGCTCACAGAGACATATATATTTATTTCTGCAAAGATTTGTTTTGGATTCTCAGTTCTTCCAGTATCTGCATTCTTTGAAATAATTTTATATTTCCATGTTGACTTTCTCTGTGCTTTAAGTTTTAATCAAAGGTTCCTTGCTTCTGATGTGGAGGAGTACTGATGTTAGCCTGTTTACATTCCACTATTTTTCCTCTGTATGGGGTGAACATTCAAATGTGGTGGTGCCTTTTTGCTTTCATCTACCAAATTTAGCACACTCTTATTATTGACAGCTCAAAAAGATGGTATGCTAGTGGGCAGGATGCTGTGAATTATTAACTTTTCTTTGCACTTTGACAAATTTAGGTTATCTTTGTAAAGACAAATCGTTTCTATGAAGGAACCAAGACATTAGAATGGTAACTAAGGCATTACAAACTTACATAAACAATTTTAGCCAAATGTGAATTTAACGTATTTCTGAAAGATGGTTCTGAGTTACATTTCTTTCATAGGCTTGTTTTTTTTTTCATTTCATAGGTTAAAGTATAAGAGGAAAGATTTTTGTTCATGATGTTTCATTTAGATTTTTTTCTCAGTGTGTTTTTCTACATGTATTGATCAGTAAAGCATTAAAGAATGTATATTACCACTAAAAATCCCCTCTACCTTTTTTTTCTTAGAAATGCGATTTCGCAAAAGCAGTTTATTTTCTTCTTTCAATAAAGAGCCTACACTCAACTAATTTGTGAGCAGATAAAACATGCAGGAAACATATGTTTGCCAGGAAGCTTTTCTATAATCAAAATGGTCAGCAGGACAGAAACCACGCTCTTTTTCTCCTTAGGTATTAATCTTCTTCCATTTTTGAAAAAAAGCCACACACAACACTGATTATTATATACAAACGCAAATGGTTCAGAGACAGCATATGTTGCATTTGGTAATAGGCGCTTACTTGAGTTAATGTTTAGGTTGTGCTGGAAGTCCCAGCCCGGGCACCAGAAAGGTCTTTGCAATCGGGAAGCACTTTGCTTTCTTGGGCGGCAGACAGCAGGAGCGGTGTCATCCATGGCACAGTTTGCCTTGAAGCAATTAGCAGGAAGATGAGGAATGATTTCAACTGCAGGAGGACAGCCAAACAAAATAGGTTTATGCAAGGTACAGTAAGGCAAGCAGCAGGTTGAACACAGGTTGGTTAGAAAATACAGTATTGAAAATATTCATGAGGAATTGCATTGGAGATACAAAGTTACCGGTGACAACAGTAATTATTGAGAGAGCCACATACTTCCATCTAAAAAGCTATGGAATGATGCAGAAGCAGGCAGTAGCATTCAGATGCTGGTCGTTCAGACTTCCATCCTGTGGCAGTGCATCTGTTTATCGGGAATTATCTCCTGAATGTAAATGAATTTCCGTCCTAAGTCATTGCACCTGTTGCCAAGAGGTATTTATTCCAATCACTTGCCTAAAGCGCAGGGAGTTATTGCTTGATGTTTTATAGCTCCAAAAAAAGCTGTCGTTTCAAAATCATTTGTTCAGAGAGGAGAAAATGGAGCAAAACAGTTCATTTTACCCTAAGCACTGCTATTTGGCAGTATTCACATTTGCACGGCACAAAGCTGCAGTATTGATTTTTCGCTCACAGGGCCTCCCACTAGTTCTTTCTTCGATTGTCAGGGTTGCAAGATGGATTGAATTACACTTTGCTTGTTGATACGCTTATTTTTTCTTTGTTGATAGGAAAAGATTACGAATAAAGCTTCAGCATAAAGAGCACAGCAGCTTTGTTAGGGGACTTTAAATTTATTTATTTTATTTAGTTAAAATTCTTTCTGTGCCATAGAGATTCCTTAGAGCAGTCTCCCCACCTAGTGCATGCTGCATTGTTTTGCTTTATTGCTTGCTGCTTTTGCAATGTAACACCTGCGTTATAATCTCAGGTGTGTCCTCTGTTGCCTGTGAAGTGATCTAACCTTGCTCTAGTATTTTTAATGTTTGTCCTAATACAGAACTTCTCATGGATGCCTGCAGGGAGAAAAATTGCAGGATAAAACACATTCATAGTACTTAGAGCAGTTGCCATAGATGATGAAATAAGATTTGCAGGCAGCTGATCTCTGTAACAAACTGTGGAGGTCTTGTATTTGAATTCAAGGTATTTCCTAGCAGAAGTGGAGACTGTGCTGCAGGATCTGCAGTCAGGGTTCAGTGCTTGTCACAGGCGGCTGGGTGTGGGTTTGTCAGCCCTGGCCCCGTAACAATCCGTACGTCTGACCTGCTGCTGCGCACACGCTGCATGCGTAGCCACCGACACCTCAGCGGCTGTACCCTATGCACCCCTGCCCCTCCCCGCCTGCCCTTCTGCAAAAATGCCCTTTGGAGAGCCGAAGCCGCTGTTCCCCTCCTTGCTGAGCAAAATCCAAAAGTTTGGGGGGGGGCTGGACTCCCCCGGCCAGGCCGTGGCGGTGCCGCGCGCCGGAGGAAGCCCTGCTGAGTGCAGGAGATACAGGCACCATTGCCGCCAGCTGGAGGGATGAGCTTTGTGTGGACGGCATTAAATTTGACAGGAGTGGTAGGATGTAGGAATGGCAGTCACTAGCAGCATTATATTTGGTCCCACTGCGGCTGTCTTGCTGGTAATTAATCAAAGGGGCTGCTGTATGCATGTGTGGTGGGGGCTGTGCGCGTACCCCTCTCTGTGCCCATTTCACGCCCTCACTGAGCCATGAGCAGCTTCTGTCTTCTTTGTATTAATTTGCTGCATGGGAGGAACATGTAGGGTGTTAATGTGATGGATTCGTGTTTTAGCTCTTTCCAGCTTTCAGCTCATGATACTTCAGCAAGCCTCTAATAATAGTGTTTGGTATTGCGCATGGTATGTGCAGCCAAACCGATGGCCAGGAGTGAATTTGAGATGGAACTGTGGTGTTTTCCACAGCAATATGGTTTCTTCCCTTATTAACAAATACTGAAACATATTGGCAGAGTAACGGTACTGGTTTCATGTAAGATGTGGTTCCACAAAATGTGAAGTAAAGGCAGACCCAGTTGCTGTGCTCTGACCTTCCCCTTCTGCTTGTGCCGGGGTGAATTCCTGCTCAGCCAAAGAGCTGGTCCTCTGAGACCTCATCGGTTCTTCTGCGGTAGAGGGAGGTTAGAGTCAGACCAGGCCCTTGCATTAGTTTACTACACAAGTTGGACAAAAGCTGGTGCTGGTGCAAAGGGGAAGGCAGAGGTGTGCAGGTACAGGAGGGGCGGATGGGAAGATGGGCTCTGGCTGCCAGGGAGCCACATCCTGACGCTGGCGTGATCATTATCAACAGCTCTTTTTTGCAGTCCTAACAGATAATCATCTTCATACAGTAGGAGTTTTAATCCACAGATCATTAATTCAGTAGAAAAAGTGACAGCCTCTGGTTCGTGTGAAAATTTACTATCAAGGGGTTATCTCAAGTTGTTCTTGATCTTTTTAGATCCTTGCTTCCTTGCCTCTTCTAACGCATCATACTTTTAAAGAAAAGTTTATTTTCTTTGCCTTCAAAACACCGTAGAGCTCCAACTTCCCATACTTACTAGCTATTTCTCTTTGCTGAAACAACTTGTCTCCAGCAGCCTGCACTGAAATATTAATGGCCTTGTGCTACTGTATTAGGATGACTTTTTTTTAAAATAGGAAATATCTGTAATTCCGCTGAAAATTTAGAAAGGATTTACTGTTGTAAAGAAATAGGTATTTAACACTACCATGTTACCCACCTTGTCTTCCAAAAGGCAGTAATGCACACATTTTGTAAGAAACAGAAATATTCTGTCTAATAATCCACCGGGAGCTGTGTACAAGAAAGTGTAGTATACAGATACATTTTTCTCATGCAATATATTTTTTTCATAAAGAAATGTCTGTAAAATACTGAACATCTGGATGAATATCTGAACTATTGTTTTGTTTCTAAAGTATTTCATACTGCTTCATTAGAGCAGTTACTTATTTTTAGGAATTCTCTCATGCAGAAAAAGATGTTAAAATGAGAATTCTGTGAAATACATATATCATTTTTGGGAGGGATGGGGAGATTTTATACAGTACACATCTGCAGTTTGTGGTACTGATCATTTATATATTTATTCAAAATCTTACCTGTGTTTTAATTTACATAGAAGGCACAGTAAGGAGCACTGAAGTTCAACTAAGTGAAGTATCAGCATGTATATCGGATCTGGTGGCACAAACATGTCCATGCTGGGGACATAAAATAGCTAAGCAAAAGAAACCAGCTCTTCCTGGAGAAAAGAATATACAAATTAAGAAAGACTAATGAAGTTGGAACTATGGCTTTGGTTTTTTTGTTGTTTTGGTTTGGTTTTTTTTAAAGTCACTCTTCATTTGCAAATTCTGCCTGCTCTGCTGCTTCCCACTTTCAGACATGGCCTGTCTGACTGTGCCCAAAGAGGGGAGAAAGAAGCAGAGAGAAAAGAGGTGGGAACGGGAATGTGCAATGTAGCCATGCAGAGAGGCACCACTGTCAGCCCTGGCAAGGGTTAGAAGAAGTGAAGAGGAATTTCCTCCTTTCCCAGATTAAGGACACAGCAGCAGTGGTATAGGGATGTGACAGTTTCGTGAAAAGTGCTTCACTTAACATGGTACCAGGTCAAACTGTTTAGAGGTGCACTTCCTTTAGTACACTAATGAGAGTTAGTGCCTATGTGACAGAAAAAGAATAGTCCAATACAATATATCCTTAAGGCCCAATCCTATTTTTTTTTCTTTTTTTTAGGTTTCAGCCGAGCAGCACTACCATTTGGTTTGGTTAGGAGGGAGCTTTCCTGTGAAGGCTACTCCATTGACCTCCGGTGTCCAGGAAGCGATGTTATTATGATAGAAAGTGCTAACTATGGACGGACAGATGACAAGATTTGTGATGCTGACCCTTTCCAGATGGAGAACACAGAATGCTTCCTTCCAGACGCCTACAAAATTATGACACAAAGGTAAAAATATATATTTCATTTTGAGGACTAAAGAGGAAAAATGCCTGAATTAATACAGTAAGAGGTATATACTGTAGGAAATGCTGAGTTGTAGTTGCCAGTTTGCTGTTGAGGTAGTATTATTTCTATCTAGTAATATTAGAAGGAAATAAAAACTACCAGTTGCAATTAGAGAGGTTTTTTTAAAAATTCCATGAGCAGAAGTTAAAAAGCAGGAAAATAACTGCAAGGAGAATGGAACAATTCACTTATTTGGAGATTCCCTGTCTCCTTGTCTTTTAGGTGGTCAAACAGCACTCAAAATGTGACCAATGGCTGCTGAACTTTACAGTAACTTCTATACTCCCTGGCAAAGTTACACATTTCCTATGAATGCAGTAAATCATTGCTGTAGTTCCCACCTGTAAAATGCATCCAATGCAAAATGCCAGAATGATTAAATGCCAGGATGATTATATGTCATTATACATGTGTGTACAGAAGCACATATACATATAAGCACAAATTACATTGTGTCTTAGTGACAGTGATTGTCATTCAGAGAAAACAATCAGTCAGAAGAGCCAATAAAAGTGTTTTTAGTACAAAAGGTGCATCAGAACTAAGATTCACAGAATTTCCTGTGCTACAGGCTGCATACGGGCAGCAGTCACTTAGTACTGACAGTTGTGGAAATGTCAAAACAAATCAGTCACTGGCATTGTTACTGGCTTAAACTACAAGCCTGAATAAGTTCAAGATTGGTGGGAAGTTTTCGTCCCAGTGCATTTTTCCTAGGGTGAGGAATCTGAACAAAAAGGGGATGGGAGTAACCTGGGAGCTTTCTGGTGCATGTACACAGATGTGTCAAATGAAACATGCAAGTTGTCCTGCACGCTGTGCTCCATTTACTGTGTTCTGTTTGAACATGGTAGCACTCAGTAACGTATAGTCACATCTTAAAAATAATCTTCCATTTTGATTTCCCAATTCACTCAAGTTGTCATGAGTGTGACTCCTACGGTTTATCATTTTCATGTGAATACATGGATGTTCTCTACTTCTGTAGTCAAATATTTGGGCTAGATCTCAGGCTTCGATTTCAAATGCTGGAGGTAAATTAAGGATATCAGGCCTTTTATTCTTGTTCTGTGTTCAACCTGTGACTTGTTCTGTGATCAGTAAGGGAAAGGCTCCATCGCTACGCTAGTAAAAAGGTAATATAACTTCTTTAAATCATGTTTGAATTATCTTTTTGTGGTTCTAGTTTGTTGTTGTTAATTAGATCAAGCCAGATTTCCATTGAGACAGCAGCAGCAGTGTCATCATCCTCTAATCTGTCAACTCCCTTTGAAACCACCTTCAATTGCTTTTGTAAATGTAGTGCCTCTGTAGACTTCCTTGTTGTGTAAAACGCGTGTTGTGTTTTGATCAAAGTCCTCCTTATGTTCACTGCAAATACACAGAATAAGGTAGTCAGAGACAAATATAGAGGCACAATCTTGCTTAAAGTGACATTACACTGTTACTGGAAAGCTGAAATTTTAATCCTCCCCTTTCAATTAATCAACTGTAAGTTTATGATAGCAGAGAGTATTTTTGAACTTCCCAGTCTTCCACACTTACCCTTTTTTTCAGCAGATTAAAATGAAGTTGTGATCACATGTGTGACATTGGTTCAGAATATCTATGCTCAGAGGGAGTTTTTCTTTTTTGTTCTTTTTTTTTTCCTGAACAAATGGCAAAGATCATTTGACACTTTGCTTTCTGTTTTTGTCTGGCATTTATAGTAATTTGGAAGTTTGCTTTTGTAGTTTTCTTTCTCAGATCCTGTCATTAAGTAGAAAAGCTGTCTCTTACCTTGTTTAATCTTTTCTCAAAATTGCTCAATTTGTGCTATATTGCAAGCATAGAAGAACCTTATAAATTTCTTATGAAATATTAAAAGTTCTTGTATGTCATTATTTATAACTGCATTGGTGATCATAATTTTTTGTTGTCTAAGGCAAACTGTTGTTTGGTAGTCAGCACATGTCCTTGATCTCATATCTGAAAGTATCACATCAGCTGTATTTTGATGGCAGCAATTGCATAGAAAAAAATCTCACCTGAAGGACTATCAGATTCATTGGTTTTCTTTTTTTTTTAAACTGAGTAGAAAAAAACAATCTGTTAGAACATTTGATCACAGGGAAAACTTTTCTTCCATACCTTTAGAAATAAGCAGCAATAGTTTCTACATTGCTAATTAAAATCTTACAGTGTTTGCTTTTAAGGACTAATGACATGTTTTTATCGCTTCAGCCAGCAGTGTTTTTACCACTGTGTTTGACCACTCAATTCAGTTTAGACCTGCAGTTAAATGTCGTTCCACGGCAATTATTAAATACTCATCATTCATTTGCAACATTACTCCACAGCTTTTGCACAGCAACTACATTTACTGCAGTTACAACGTGAAAACACTAGCTTAATGAGATCAATACTGTGAAATCTGAAGATTGAAAAATAAGATGAGGTTTCCAGTTTAACACAAAGCCGTGTAATCATATGCCCTGCTCCCATTCCAGAGAATTTGAGATACTAGCACACAAACTTTGCCAGTGTCCACTGATGCATCAGCTCCTCTTTCTCAGAACGAGCTGCTACTTAATCTTTTTTCCCTCCCTTTTCTTTCTTTTCTGCAGTTCTCAAAAGATTTTTAACTTAATGCTTTCCTAGGAAGCCTGACTAGAACACTAATGACCTCATTGCTTTGCTTTTACCTTTGTAAAGTAGTTATTAAATTTTTAGTCCCTGATTGAAATTACATCCCAATTATTCCAGAATAAAGTCTTTCAGATGTATTTAGATTCCGTGTAAACTTCAGACTGGCACGGTTAAAATTAAAGCTTTGAAGAAAGAGACTAGACCTTTAGAAAATCCCTCTCCCCTTTCACACTTCTCTGATAATTAACCCCAGCATTTGCATACAGTCAAGTTTGACAGATCCTACCACGCACTAAAGTTGAGTATAGAAATAAGCTTATTTCTAGAATGTTTGGTGAGGGAGTAGTGTGAGTGAGTGGCAGAGGACCCATGTTTCAGGCAGTTAGATCTTAAAATAGTCAAACTCCTTGGTGCTCCACTGTCCTTTAGCAGGGACAAATCTCCTGTTTCCTCTTCGTTTAAAAAGAAATTAAATGAACAGGGAAGCAGAAAATGCAAAGCAGCCTGAGGAAATTGCTCTAGTTGCTTGCTCGTAAAGTGTGTGCATGTGGCTGTAGCCCAAAACTGTCACGAGATTTTGAAGTTGATAAGGCTAACTAGTACTGCTCTTTATAGGCACAGCAGAGATGTGAAAATTAACATGATAAAATTTACTTATGACCTAGTCTTCAGTCCACTTCCATTGTAAGCGGATTGCAGGTGGATTGCATGAGTTATGTTCAAACGACCTGTGCATTTATGAGGACTTTCTGCCTCCAGTGTCAACTTCAAAGCCCCGCTCTGCAACTGCAGGTGGACAGACCAGAGGTTTTTGTTAGGATAGGCACTAAGGGTTACATAGATACCACATAGTGTTTGGATTTCTGTTTTATTAGCTTAAAATAATAACAGATATTTAAAAGTACTTGTAAATACATAGTTAATACATTTGAAAGGCAAAGGCATATTGTGTATGTAATTTTATAGGGGAACAATAAGCTGCTAAGATGCATTTTTGCATGCTGGGACCTTTCTCTTCTGAATTAAAAATAGGCTTTTTTTTAGTAGGAATCATTTTTCCTAGTCCTAAACTTTTTGTTTAGGAAAAGTTCCCTATTATTTTAAAGATTAGACACCATAACTATCTTTGTGATTCCAGTACAGTGCAATTAGATGATATTTTTTGCCTGTGTATTTAAATAAATACTTGGGTAGTGTGGCAGATAATAATTTTGAATAATATAATTTTAAATCTTGAGAAATCCTATGTTAAAAAAAATATCAGGTCCATTCCAATCTGTACACCTTATTTTTTGAGTAATTTACAGTTATAGCTATTGGTGGGGCTTGTAGAAAATTAATGTTTTGTATTTAAAGAAAATGCAGCCTATTAAGTCTGAATCTATGGAACCATTTACTTGGATGCAACATTCAAGCATTTACTGTTGACAGCTAAATTAATGTTAACTTCAGAAAGAAAACACTTGTTTCCCTCCTAATAAAGGCTAAAATACCTTGAATTTTTAAGTAGGAACTTCTGATCTGTGTTCTGATGCTGAGAGCATAGTTGTGATCATTAAAAAGAGGAAGAATTCAAAATGTTTAAAACTACAGACTTTGCAGACGATGCAAACATCCACATTAAAAAATATAATCTCACGGTTGGTACATTCAGTTTATTTTTGATCTGCAACAGAAAGGAGGTTACATCAGTCCTGCACTGAAATGGCCTTGAAATTCTATTTTCATCTACAATTTATACTATAATTGTAGCTTTATGTGGTCTTTACATCTTTACTAAACATATTTAATCAGTA
The DNA here is from genome assembly GCF_018139145.2 of Gymnogyps californianus. Taxonomy (NCBI): domain Eukaryota; kingdom Metazoa; phylum Chordata; class Aves; order Accipitriformes; family Cathartidae; genus Gymnogyps; species Gymnogyps californianus. Next base: position 21,359,022 of record NC_059478.1, on the reverse strand, counting down.
TCATTTTGCTTTTTAAATATGCACAAACAAAGCAAACCTCATTATAATACATAAACATAAATATAAAAATATGTTAGGTATAATAGATGAAGTTAGGGAACTGTAATTTTTTGAAATAACCTTCCCTTTTAAAACATTGCTGCAGAAAAGTAAAAGGATTAAAAGAGGAATAAATCCTCTTCAGCAGTGAGTGTTTTTTCTGTTGCACGTATCCTGTCCTATCTATAGCATATGCAACACATGTACCTTCAATTACCATGTCCATCATGACACCAGTGAAGAGTTCATGCTTGGGTTTTTGTTACCATGAACTTTTCTCACATGGTAATACTCTTAACCTGTTACGTCCATCATGTCTCTGCAAGCCAGCTGCGCTTAAACGGAGGGTCTTCAAAATGTAAGCGAAGTGCCTCCTGCTGCACAGAGTGACCAAGACAAAGCTGAAGGAAGCAGCGTATCCATTCCTTCTCCTGAGACTTTATTTTTTTCTTAATCCTTCCCGACGGGAGAGTGGGAGAATGGAAATGTTCATTCTTTTCCACCTATTCACATGTCCAACAAATATGCCATTTTGAAAAATCCTATATATAAATGAGAGTGAGACATTTTTGAAAGAAAACAAAATTAGTTCTCCTCTGAAGAAGACACATCTCTCAAGCCCTCAGTCTTGTTCCTGCTTGTCAGGTCTGCAGAGGAAACATTGTCATGCCGTGTTAGTGTCCTTTCAAGTGAAAACAAGTTTTGGTCTGTTCCATAATGTGAGTGAATAAAGAAAATCTGCCACTGGACTCCAGGCTTGGATGGATAGTGGGTAAATCTCCTATTACTGATTAATCTCACTCATTGGAGTGAAAAGGTCTACCCAAAAGCCAACTTCGTACAGGGTATCTTTGCTGGTAGAAGGCAAAACCTGCTGTGGGATCACTGCAGAGCTGAATTTGAGCCTTCCACAAAGAAGCATTTTAGTGCCTCAAAAATAGCTTCCTCAGATAGGGCCCACGGTTGATTCAGTGTTCAAACTGTAGCACGCTTCAGATTTGCATTTCTTAACGTGACTTAAAAAAACAGTTTTCACGGGCAGGATTTTAACTTCTGCCATTCACAAATGACTCTGATTGTGGTAATGGTGCACTTCACTTCGGGGGTCTGCCAGGCTTAGACAAGGGCTCTGCTGACCCCTGCTGCTATCTCGCTTTTCCCCTTGCTTTTCTTTCTGCAGCTGAAGATTGCCTCCCTTTGCTAAAGATATTATGTAGTGAAAAGTGTCTCAGAATAAGAGATATACCTTGCCTTTTTCTACTTTCTGGTCATTAAGAGCTTGCATATCTGTCCTTTTTGTGTCAGAGAAATACCAGTGTTTATGGTAGGATAGCACAGGCTGATGTGGATAAGGTACGTTCTCGGAATTTATGCACATCGGAGTTGCTGTGGTACTGATGCTGCTGTCATGTACAAGGTCCTTCTTTTGCTTTGGCATGGCAGAGGTTTCTGTTTCAGCTTGCTGACAACTGCTTCACAAAACATTTACCATACAAGATTATCAACATTAGATATCTTTTTTTAAGCATCCTTTAAAAATGAAGGTTTCTACTCATCTGAAACAGACGTAGGTCTTAGTACGGCAGTCACCCTCATGAGTATTTTGATGTAGCAGAAGCTTGAAATGCTCTTTTTTTTTAAACTAAGCTTTTCACAATACCGGGCCATGGCCCAATTGATTTTTGTTTTGTTGTGTTTTCTATGTGTTAGTCACAAGACTTAGTTATGACTCAAATGTAAAGAAAAAAGCAGAAATACATGTAGCCTATTTTCATGAACTGAGCATAATCACAGAGCCTAGAATATTCATGAAGCATACCGTAGTCCCTGGCTTTATTACAGAAAAAAACAGTAATACCCATGACTGAGAAGAACCTTGTCTGGCATTGTGCTTTTTCACTATCATTAATTCTTAATATGAATGTAGTAGGTCTAGTTTACTCATTAAAAATAGGAGGGTTTATTAATGGGGTTGTTCCATCGTGGCATTAGTAAATTAAATACAAATCCTTGTATTACGAAGTTCTGAGCAGTCAGGTAAGGTGAAATAGCTGTCAGTGGTACTTGATCATCTTTTTGCAGTGTGTTCCATTATTATTTTCTGCAGAAGAAATGATGTTACACGTGTGCAAGCACATAACGCGCGCGTTTCTGTAGTCACGGCATTGGACAAGCTACAAAGGAAACAAAAAAAGGATCATTGATGCCAACTAATGACATTTAAAATTTAGATTTAGTTTACTTCAAAAAATATTGGATTCATTATTTTATCAGGATGTAGCTTGATATTTTACTTAGTGTTTTCATATTGTATATTTAAGTTGTTTTCTTTCCTTTATTATTGGCAAAAGCACCACCAAATTTTTGTTAAGTCAGTGTATATCTTATCTGGCAGGATAGTATAAACATATTCATCAGTCTTTCCGTGCTGTTCATGGGTGAAAATAAATATAAATAACTATACATACGTATACATAAATTTTTAAGTATTATACGCTGTTTCTTGTATCTTTAGCATCACATACAATACATGCTTCAGCCTGTGATTTGCTTGGGGTTTTTTTTCTGATTTCTGAAATGGGCTCTACTAGGTGTGCATACTGTTTAGGCTACAGTTAATCATGTACTATAGGTTTTGGGTATGTAATTACCTCTCTTGGTAATTTACTAATGTTTTTGAGAACTTGACTGAGACAACATTGCTTAACCTTCAACACCTTTCAGTTGAATTTTCTGTTCTCTTGGACGAATTTTTATGAATTTTATATAGTTTTCGAATTTCCAGTCTAGCCAAGATAAGTTCATGGTTCAATTGCACTCAGAACTTTATTATTAAAAAATTCTGATTTACTTGTATATTGCTGTGCCGAAGTTAGTTTGTATAGAACAATACTGTAATAATTGAAGCCTATTAATTCCTCCCACCCTAATATATCCTCTATAATACTTGGCCAAAACGACTACATTATCTGATAAGTTGATTTAGGACTTTATACATGTGTTCATATAGCCATTTATCTCAACCCTTGCTGAGGAGACCTTTATTAAGCTGTGATGACTGCTGAATATGAAATGTAACCAAGATTATTTTTTTATTCAAATATAATTTAAATATTCATCAAAGAGGAGTTATGCTTGAAGCTGACAGAGACTATTAACATCAAAAAATATAATTAACTGCACTGGGTATCATGAAGCAGAGTTAGCCAAATAGCCGAGAGGTCTACTTGCTCTAGAGTCTGAGAAGCAATAGGTTTTTTTTATACTGTTGCTGTGGAATTAATAGTGATGTGGTTTCCTATGTGAGGCAATTAAAAGCTGCCTGTTAAGGTTCATTGCACTATAGGAAATCCGTTGAATATCACTTAGTAAACAGAACTGACATGGAAAAGGTACATGAAGATGGGCAAAGCAGGGTATAGATTATAAATTAGGACAGATTAATATGAATTAAATATATGTAAGTAAATTATGAGTACTTTTTAGTGTTACAAAGTCAGCAGTAGCGATGAAAGTGAAAAGTTTTCATTAGTAACACAAAGGAAATAGAATTTAAAGATTATTACAGTGAAGCTGTTTAATTCAGAGGAAAGGAATAGAAAAGTAACATGGGTTTAAAAATTAAAAAGTAGCTACAGAGTAGTCTAGAAATGAGCAGATCTCATATTCTGGAAATTTCCTTGTGCCACAGAATAATCTCCTACTTAAAATAAAAAGAACCTTCTGACCTTTGTGGCTCAATGAAGCTTTTTAGTTGAAATCAACAAGAAAAAGCTTCTTTATTGAATCCCATAGATTCTGCCTGCACCCAGGGTATACAGTCTAAAAAGGGGTGGCCATATTCATGGCATTTTGACATTAATGAGTTGCTGAAATGAAGAAGTTTAAGGATCAAAGATACAAGCAATAACAGTATTTTACAGCATTTCTTTTTTTTTTCTCTCTAATAATAAAATTGCAATCTAATTGCTTAATAAATGGGCCATGATTACTGAAAGACATAGATAATTTCCCTCTTTGCATTTCCCCTCTTTGCATTTTATTTTCTACATACTGCAGAACAATAATTAGCAAAAATGCTATGGCCACAAATGAAAGAGGTCTTTATTTTTTTCTTTCGTATAGTAACTGTGAATGAAAGGAGTGTGCATGTATGTTCTTTAATTTAATATGATAGTCAACTTCGATGTTTTTCAAGAAGCAGTCTTAAAAACTAGTGTTGTACTGGTAAAATAAAATCAAACAAAGAATTCAACTAGAATTCCTGTTTTATATAAAGATCGGCTGCCTGTTTCATACATTATTTAGCATGCTTACCCTGTTTATATCAGTGACATAAGAGTGCGTGCTACTTTCTCAGAAGAGTACTGTCTTTGCCGCTTCACAGCACAGTGCCTTGTACTCCCAGGCTTGCACATGGTGTTAGCAGATATTTAAAGCACTTCAGCCTAACATTTTATAGGTCATGATGAACTGAGCCTATAAAACAAGTTACTGCAATGAAGTTAATGCAGTCTTAAGAGTGTTACATAGACCGAATACTCAGTATTCAGTATATTTTTAGCCTGCTGTAGACACATCAATGGGGAGGAAAGGTTCTTATCACATAGAATTTTTCCATGTCAAACCTGCTTTATAATACACTTGCAGTGCAGAATCTTTACTACAAATTTACTATTGAAAGCCATATTTTTGTTTTCAGGTTTTCACTATAATATGGTAGCTATCAGAACCTTTGAATTTCAGTTTCTTCTAAAACACACACACGCACACATGTACACACGCAAAACAGAAAAAGAAAAGAAATTAGGTAGCAGAATCATTTAATTGAGCAAGCTGCCCTGACCAAAGTCATACAGTTCAAACACCTTAGAGGAAGAAGTCTTACTACTGCTTAATGACAGTGAGCTGTATAACATTTCATCTGGCAAAATACATATTTTGCTGTTGTACGTGCAAAGGCATCTATATTCCTTTCTTAGTAGTAATCTGTGATCATTAACCTTACTGTTCATTGCTTCTCAGATACCTTGCTTCTTGTGATATATATCTATATGATGAAGGAGCAATTTTGAAGTGTATTTAATACACACATTTTTCCAGCACTGTAAATTTGTTGCTTCACCGTAACTCAGAGTTTGTGCTCCTCTTCCTCTGTCTATTTAATACATTAATTTAGGCTGAGTTGTAACAATAACGTGACAGTTCGGAACCCATAATCTTTCCCTGTTTACTGAATTTCTTAACAGCATTGAACTCAACTGTACTATTACACTCATGAAGCTGTGTTTTCTCATCTAGGATGTAGTAGCACTGGTATTGCTTTCAGTATATTATTCTAGTGCCAGCATCACTGGTGGGTATGAAAAACATCATTTACTTTGTATATTTAGCTTTCTTAGATAATTTTGCTGCCTTTGTGACAGAGATACAGCAAAAGAACACCTCCTGGAGTCACATTTAAAACAGGAGCACTTTGGGTAATGTACTGTAGACAGAACACATATGAGTTAGTGCTCAGTTATCATGAATGCCATCAGCAATGCCTTGTTGCTTTCTTATCAGCCACTTCCTGCTGTCAGCCCAGTGCTTATTTCAATAGAAAAGGATTTGCATCAAATGTAATACAGTATTATGTATGGCTAACATGGGGTTTTTAATTGTGCAGGCCCATGAGACTCCTTCAGTGCTAGACAGTTTGATAAAAGGATTAGATCATGAATATTTTTGACGCAATTAAAGATTATCCATGCATTGACAGAGTCAATCCAGTGAATTTTCTGATGTGTTTTTTACAGAGGTGAATCTGCTTGACTTGCATAAAAACCAACTGCAGAATACACAGGATTTTTGCAGGTATAAAAACAGGCAAACGAAAGCAGCCCCCTAGACTTTGTTGGGCTTAAAACTGGAAGTTCCAGGAATCAGAGAGTGCACAGCTCAAATCAGTAACTTAATCGCTTAACTTCAAATCTCAAAGAAGAAAGTGGGATTGTGCTTTCCAAGTTAGAGCAGAAGGATACTTTTGCAGAGGAAGTCCTATACCTGGAAGCTCTGCAAGCTTTCCAGATGATAATTAGATCCAGACATCACTGTGGGTAATGAACAACAGTGCTTTTGTGACAGGCATTCCTGTCACAAGAAAAGAAAGTACTTGTAGTGAGGACTCCCAGACACATTTTAATAGGAAATGGCACCACTGTTACAGAGTTGATTAAAGACCTACCGAGGGACAGCACTTCTGGAAAAAATCAGCAGATGAAATAAGAAAAGTTGCAATTTTATTATTAGTTATCAGTTAAATATATATAACTTTAAAGCCATGAATCTGCATTAAAAATTATGAGAAAAAGGACAGTACCATCTTGCTAGCAGATTGCGCTTTTATAAATCTCGTAAAATAACCAAGTTGTCTTTTGGCCTCTTGCTCAGCATTTTGCTTCTAGTTCTGTTGAGCCGTAGAAATGAGTCACTCTGTAGCCCTGTGGAATTGGTAGATATGCAGCGGTGGGCACATGGCCTCTGTTGATGAAAATTATAACCCAACAAGGGGATATTCCCCAAGGCAAGTTTACAAAAAACAATTTATTCTTTTTCACCCTGTAAAACTCATCTTAGATGCAGGATCTCTTGCATTATTACATACTCTAATCCTCTGAGTGGGTAATTAACGGACCAGAAAAGCCATTTGTGGAAAGAAAGAGCATAAGGGTGAAAAATATTTCTCCGCTGAATGATCTTTAAGGAGTAAATAATTACAGGAGTGAGAGGTTTGGGATGACCAGTCTAAATCTGAACATAATTAGGATGAACACAGTTTGAAAATCGAAGCAGTTGGCATGTGCAACAATTCTCATATCAGAAGACTAATTAAATATTTAAAAGCCCCAAACCCCTCACTATTCACAGAAAAATAACCTGCCACAAAAGGGTCTGTAACTTTGCAGATAATTAGGAAGGGTTACAGAGGGAAAAAATCACAGATTGGCTCCAAGGTTCTGCAAGGTCACGTCTTATTATGGTGTATCTTTTATATGGTCTGATAACAAGTTTCTTGCTAATTTAATCTAAGTAGGGCATCCCATAGCGATTTCCCATTTCCCTTGTTAAAAATGTGATCATTTTCCTATATGCAAACTGTGATAGGTGAACATTTTTATAAATAATTGCTCCTAATTGATACAGGCTATAATATTTTTAATTATTCAAGGGGAATGCATGTGTTAAAGTTCAGTTAGGGTTGCCCCCACCACACGCCCCATGTGAAATTGTCCTCATCCTGTCCATTGTAGAGGAAAACCAAAGGACCCATGAAATCATGTTGCCTTGGTGGCCAATTCTGTAAATTAGTAAGTCTTGCTTTCCTGTTAGAGCTAAGATACATTTATGTTGAATATGCATTTCTGCAAACAGAAGAGCTGTGTTAAACTCAGGAGACCCATAGTGAGTCAAGCTGAATTTGTATTGAACTGACCTGGAGGTCCAGTCGAAGCGTGAACATTAAAATTGTACCAAGGCTTCTACATTTCAGAAGTTGCAGTAACAAATCACCCCTGTCATTTGAAATACCTTATTTTAGTAATTAAGGTGGGTGATTTTTTAAAATATATTTAAGATCTGTGCAAATTAATGTGAAGGATAAAGCTACATGCTTTCAATATTGTAATTCTTCAAGTAACTCATTTAATAATGACTCTGAAGCTGTCTTAAGTTACGTAACTTTTAACTGCGTTATGAATATGCTGCATGCCAAGCCATGGATAAAAAAGATCGACAGTGCTGCAAAAAAGGGTTTTAAAGGGTTTTTACTCTATGCTATGCTCTCTACCTGGGAGTCTCTTCTCCTGCAAGTCTGTTGCAGCGTTATGCCTAAGGATCAGACACTGTGCTTCAGGTTTTTCACTTGGATTTTCTATACGCTCTGCTCTAGCACTGTGCCTCAGAAATAAATGCCCCTTCGTAAAGCTCTGATAGTATTACCCAACCCTACGTTTCTCCCCTGAAACCTGCTCAACCCACAAGGCATGATGCTGCACTCACGCTCATTCCGGTGTGAATAATCTGTGTAAATTGCTCAGATGTTTCGATGCTGCACTACTAAAGTTTTCAGTAGTAAATAAGCATAGCTGCAGGCTATTTATTTTGTCTAAACGGTGAAACATTTAATTGGATCTTTTGAACTGATTACTTTTCAGCAGTGCAGATCTGCTTGGCTTAGTTGGTGTGCTAAGACATATACTGCCTATAATTCCATGCTGCATTTTGCTTGCAAATACGCACGCACATAAATAATATGACCAGATTATGAATATGACTTTATTTCCATTTCTTCTTCCTCAGGCGGGGTTACATTAGAAACACTTTCTCTAAAAAGCAGATCTCTTCTGCTTTATACTGTTAAAAGGTTTGGGTTCGCACCTACGCAGACCTCACCAGGAGATTGTTCCGTTTACTTTGCACACCTCATTGCATCTTTCGATATCTGGTTTTCCTGTCCTTGCTTTACAGTAATCTCCTCACAGGCTCTGGTAGTTCTAGTAGGCCTTTCATATATGTGGTAGAAAGTACTGGGGATAGAAAGATGGGATTATAAAAGCACTTAAAAAATTACCAAGAGAAGGCAGGAGTTATGTATTCCACTAGAATCTACATTTTCTTTTCCTTTTTCTTTTTTTCCCCTCCCTATTTTATCTGATGCTTCAGTTTCAGGTTAATAACAACGCCATAATAATGGCATTTACACCAATAAACAAAGTACTGGAACAAGGATGAATTGTAACAAGAAAAAATATCTCTCATAGCTTAGATGTAAGTGAGAAGATTTGTCTTTTTAACAGTGACTGCTTTGAACTCAGAGAACATGAATACTAAAAGGCAAATGGGTCATAACTAAATGTATTTAAATTATAAGAAGAGGTTGAAAGCAAGAAATACTCTGTTAAATTACTTTGCCATACAAGTCTGATACACATTCATTGATAGTGAATCAGATTGGGTAATCCTAAAAAAGGGCCTGTGGGAGTTGCATATTTTCTGTTGTGTTTTATTGTCTATTTGGAGTTTTCATCCTTAATGCGTACCCTTAGACTCTCACAAGATTACATTGTATAAGAAAACACAATTAAATATTATTGCATATTTATTGGGCAAACTGAAACAATGCTATGGTGCACCTTCTTCTACAATATTAATTATACACTAGCTTCCTTATGTCATGTTTACTCAGTAATTAGGAAGATTCAACAAATCATCAATACTATATTTAAAAAGAAAATAGAAACAATTTCCTCAGGTTTTTTCCCCCAAAATATTTTTCATCCGAAGCCACCAGGTTTATTGCTGTAGCGGTCGCGTTGCCAAGTGCATAGAAAATCCCAAGGCTCGATTGTGAATTGTCAAACCAATTTCTAGTATGACTTACTGCTTTAGCGATCACAGGAAGATCTCCAATATCTAGACACAATTCTTATGGCCAAATTCTGCTTTCATACGTGCTCGTGTATCTCCCATTTTTTTCTTAGATTATGAAAACTACCACCACAGCACACTAAATCTGCTTTCCCTTTGAGCTGGGTAGAATTGATGCTATTTTCTTTTTGCATGCTCGTTCCCGCATAATAGTTTTAGGGATTCTAACTTGAAAATAATTTTTAGAAAATCTTACACAAGTAAGCAAAATTGCCAGTGTGGCATCCTAGGTTTTTAAAAAGCCAGTTGCAGGATTATACGTCTGTCTTCAAGGAAGCGTGGCTCTGTAGGGATGCATGCGCTCACTCTTCCTGCATGGGTAGGGTTGTGGTACTGCTGCTGCAGTTGCTGGAGCGCTATGGATATTGCAGTGATGACTGGCCAATGCTGCTTCAAATCAGGGCTTTATAGCAAGGCTGGCGTTTTTTAGCAGGTCTAGTTTTCAGGCTTTGGTTAGGCCCAATTTGCTAACTCATTAGGTTTCAGTATGTAATAATGTATTTCTTGTGAGGTGAATTTGAAACTCAGAATTTAATACATTCCGTTAAATAATTTTATCTACTGTGGTATATGTGTGTGCATACGTATGTACCTATACACCCCTAAAATAAAATCTGTTCTCTGGCTATTTTATATGTAAGTTTTGTACATACTTTCGAAGATGAAATTAATAAAACATAGCATTTAAGTAATATCTGACATCTTCATACATATGCAACTTTGAGTTTAATAACAGGAGTGGAGATCTAGTGAATGCATACAAAAGCAGAAGCACATCTCATGTGGCAGTTGTAGACCATTAGGAATACATATGTAAAGACAGCCATTTACTCTGGGTAAAGGGGTTCAGGAATTTTTCAGTTTAAAATACGCTGTTGTTAAAAGTCAATACACGAAGCGTAGTCATCCCACATTCCCATCTCTTTTTACTCAAACTGCAGCTCACCCAGGGTAAGTAAGGAACAAGAAGACCATATGGACTATGTTGTGCTACAACTCAGAGTTTACGTGCTTCAAGTGGTGTTTAAGCAGGTTGCTGCAGGCGATATGCAGGAACATGTCATCATGCTAGCTTTTAAGTGTTTAATCAATATGCTGAAAGAGAAATATTGTCAGATCTGACTTAAAAGTTTCAAAACATACCAAGATAGATTTTTTTAATGTATTGACAATTTTATTAAAAATGAATTTTATTTATTAGACATGGCTTTATACTGTATCTTTTTTTTTTCTTTTTGAAGTGAAGTACACATGGGTTTGCCAGTTTTACCTTACTGAATGAAACACTGCATTCACAGAAATGCAGCGTTAGGAATACCCAGAATTATTTTGATAGCCCATTTCTGGCTAGACATTAACCCATATCCTTTTCAAAATAACATGATGTTTCTTTTATGTTACTATATTTGTCAAAATTATGTATGCAAAACAAAAGCATTTGAAGGATAAATTGTAATGTGGACATTATTTTCTACATACCTTAATTTTGCAAACTGCAGGAACCACTTGGAAAGAACTGTATGTATCTTCATGCGACTGATGTGAGTTACCCATAAAGATGACCTCTTCCCTCAGTCAATCGGTTTGATCCATGTAATGCTAACATCTTTCCAGAATCTGCTTCTCAGATTCCAGTACTTTGTGGTCCAATCATGGTACACTGTGTTTTTCATTTCAATGCTGGAGTATTTGTTCAAGCCCATAGATTTTGCATTTTTAATCTTCCTTAGAACAGTGGTGAATAATGGCCCTTGGCAGGAGATAATGAAATTTTCTTAATTTATATTTTCAAGCAGAAGCTTCAATTGAAAATGGCATCCTATGGCCTGGAGACATAGCTCTAGTGCTAGTTTCAGGGGAGCTGTAATAATAATGCAGTGCCAGCGGTGACGGGGAATGATAGGACAGTGAAGAAGTAATTTAAGAAAGAAAAGAGAATGTACTAAAGCTTTATTGTAGCATATCTAATGATCTGCTGAAGATTCCCAATAGCTTTTGGAGCATGACAGGAGAAACTAATGTTATCTTGCCAAAACAGAAGCCTCTGCTTAATCAGCAGAACAAGATTATTGATTAAAACACCTCACACAATAGATTGCACATGGAATCTCATCTCCATATGTTGCACGTGGAAAAGTGCAATAATGAGCATAAGATAATAAAAAAAGAGCAAAAGCAATTTGTTGGGAATTGTACAGGTCAAGATTAGAGTTGAAATGCAAACAAATTATCATGGAAAGTACAGCTGTCCTTAAAGCTGAGCACAGAAGGGTATGGATGCAGCAGGGACATGGCTACATCATGAGCAGAAGATACTTGCTAACAGCCCTGCTGGAGCTGCTTTACTTTCCTTTTTTTTCTGTATTCATCTGAAATGTGAAAGGGCCATTCCTCATTTGCACAGTTTTCTTCCTGAGGTGAAAGGAGTTCTGACATTGTACTGTAACTGTTAATTAAACACTCCATTTGATTTTTAGATTACTCTAAGTGATGCATCTGCATTATGAAAATGTAACCTTTCTTCATTCATACAAAAATACTGAAGAAACAAGTGTTAGAGTACACAATTACTCCTTGCAGTCATGAGAATAGTGATACTTCCTACATTTCCCCTTGCAAAACTCTTGCCACTGCTAGCACAGCAACCTGAATTATCATTCCTCCAGTGCTACAGTTAGTCTTTTCCTAACTAGGGTTTCAAATTTAATTCATATATTACCTTTCCTAAATCAACTGTTACTGAGTTTGTATAGAGTTCTTTGCAGATCTGTTTTATTTCCTTGTAAATGACAAAGTCATTGTATCATAAATCTTTCTGAATATTGTGAATGTCTTAAGCTTGAAGACGTTTCTCGGTGTGAGATCATATGAATTTTAAGATTGTACGTAATTGAATTTGCGTATTTTAACATATGCTAGGGAAGTATGCAGTTAAGTAGATTACAGAACACTTAAATGGTACTTAAAACCTACAGAAAACTTAAACACTATATTACAGACACTGAAACACTAAAGTATTTGTGATTTGACTTCTTAAATTTGCAGAAATTAGAGCTGGTTTGTATCATGCCTTCATTGGAACAATTCTAAAAGAGTTTGAATAGATGGACCAAACTAATTATATTGTGTAGAAAAAATAACATTGATTAAAATGAATCAGGGACTTCAGGTTATTTGCCAGCTGAGGTTTTTGAGGTTTGGATCTTTTTTTTTTTCCTGATGATGTCTAGGCCAATTTTGCAAATCGTCAGGAGCTTTATTTCCACTACAGTCTTGTTTTGGAGAATCCCATGAAGTGGCCGCACTCAGAAAGGGCTTGTCCATTAGAAAAAAGAATGAAAATGGGTCACAGGATTGAGTTGAAGGCTGTAACAGTGTGATATTCTCTCCTTTGGGCATAGTGTTTCTAAGTTGTAAGGGTTTCTCAAAATTATGACGCCCTGTATGGCAGTGATGCGGTAGCTTTGATAGTCTGTAGCCGTGTAGGATAATCTGCTGTTTAGTGCTATTTTATGGAGAGTAGAGTATCTTTTGTCCAATATACCACAGAATTCAATGCTTCTTGTCTTAAAGAAGCTCAACTGAAACCTTTATCAGTTTGTAAAATGATCTTTGCAGGCAGCAGCAAAACTGTAGGCCAATAACTAATAGAGAAGTTAGTATCCCTGGTTTTACAGGGGAAAAAACCAATGCAGCAGACAGAAGACTTTCATTTATCCAGAGAACAAATTCCAGTAGTGTAAATTCCCTGAATTACTTGCCTCAGAACTACCTCTACAAAGTCCTCTTACTCCTCATCTCTTCTCTGTAACCCGTGAATTGGGATTGACAGCTGCTGTAGTTGCTGTTGGGTTTTTTTGAAGGTTTCACTGGAACTGAAATATGACCACTAACTATGTAACAAATATTTACCTGAATGCCGACTTTTTAAAATGTGGATATCTTAATCAAGTGTCTTTAATTTGAAATCTTAGAAGTGCATGAAAATCATAACCTTACATGAAAATTACTCAGGTTTTAAAAAATGCAACCAGCAATGCAGCAAAATCAGTGATTTGAATGTAAAAACCTACAACTTAAAGCACAAATCCTTCTATTCATTTGGTTATCCAAGTAATTGCACTTCTTGGGGAGGTGGTGGTGTGCTTTGTAGCACTGCTGTGTACTGCAGCAGTGGGCATAGCTCATTGTTTTGGAATTGGGGTCTCCTTCATTTTGGCCAAAGGTGGGCGAAAGGTGACCATATGCACAGCACGTGAAATCTTGCATGAAGAAATAGTCAGAAGATTTTAGAAGATCAACAACTTCCTGTAAACACCACGCAATGCCTGAACTTTGACACTGGCACTTACTGTACAAAGAAAAAAATCTGCATTTTCTTCTGAATTATTATTATGCATCCTTTCAGTACAAGCTAACGTGAAGTTCTTCTCAGTTTGCTGACTGACAGCAACATTATGAGTCTTTCACTGGGGGAAAACGAAAGAGAAGAAAGCAACTTTTCGTAGGGAAACGGAAGTCCATCTTTTTCATAAGATTTACAAATACTGCTGGTAGAACTTTTTTCCCCACAGCTAAATAGGACCTTCATCAGTTTCATTCTCAAGCAATTTCTCCCAATCTGTATCCATTTTATTTTATAACAAATCAATATTTCTCTCTTAATTGCCACTCATTCAAGTGTAAAATGAAGTTTTCATACGGCTCAAAGCTGTGGAAACCATTATACTGAATGATGCACTACACAAAGTCTTTTTGTAGGAATTATTTTGGCTTCGGCATAAGGTTTTCACTAAAGAAACAGAAAGAAATTTAAAGAAATTAATTGCAAAATCTTGCATCCGATGTTTTCTCATGCTAGTTAGTCTGGCCTGAGGTGTGGGGCATAAAAAACCCCGTACAGGGGTTAGAACAGAGAGGCCTATGAGTTTCTGGGCCGTATTGCCTTCTCCTGCTTCTACAGCCTCCTCCTACACAACACACACAAGAGCAGCACTTTGACCTTCACGTGAGTACAAAACAGTGGCTGTATTGTACATTTTCAGTATTACAGATTCAGTACAGTGATTTTCTCTGCAAGCTGGGTGCACATTTCATCACTTCAGCATGGGTCTGAAAGCCATTGGATGCGTCATACTCGTTCCAGACTCTCTAATGTACTGCGTGAGCTGTTGCGCTGAATGATAGTGCTCTTGGGAGTGGTGCGGCGTTATCTGTGCGATAGCTGTACGGGGGACCTGCCTGTGCTCTCTGGAAAGTCACTGTCACAAGCAGCACAGAGGTGACAGGTGAATTCCTCACCATCTATCTGTATCCATGGTTGTGCATAGATGCAGAAATCCCTGGCTATTTCCAATTAGTTCTGCAATTATGAGCCTCGTGAGGCTAGAAATAAGTAGCTTAAAAAAAAGAAAAAAGGAAAAAGAAAAGAAGAATTAACTGATGAAGTCAGAAGAGTTGTTGTTCCCCAGTTTGCTCAGCAAGAGGCATAGCATGTCCTGACCAGCTCTGTGCTAGTTTGATTAGTATATAAAAAGGAAAGTGATTTATATCAGAGTTCTTCAAATGTGCTTGCTCTACCTTTTATGAGGTAGCATGAATTATTCTTATACCTGTTGGCAATGAACAGCTGTGGAAAGCCGTTGATACAAGATAGATTATTTTAGCTTGGGATGTGGTATTCAGGGAGTGTGGGAAGCAGTAGGGCAATAGAGAAGTTGATGTACAGCTGGAGTCAAAGGCTAGACTATTACTTAAGTTCAGACTTCTGTTATTCAGTTTGCTGACAAACAAAACTAACCCCTGAGAAGATCAGCCAAGCTCTTTTTCTTTTAGTCACCAAACTCCCTGACCTTGTCTTTTTTTTCTTTCACTTCCTTCTGACTGTTTTTTCTGTATTACATTTTGACCATCTCTTCAGGGTTAGGGGATTGGTTTTCCACTTTTAACTTCCAAGCTAATGTTTTGGGTTTTTTTCTAGAAAAATGAATAGTAGTCTAAAATCTCTTGAGTATAATTATTATTAAAAAAAACTTCAAAAAACATTAAATTCAGTAGACCCTTGTGGTTAGAGGCATGGTAATAAAATTCTTTGCATCAAAATGCGTTGGCTTCAATTGTTAAGCAAATCATATATATGTTTCAGTATTTAGTCTCCTCTAAAATACATTTTAATTAATTTTCTTGCAGTTCTTCTTTTTAACTGTTTTTCTTATTTCCTCAGACGGTCATTCTTTACCTCTTCCTGTAACCTAACAGAGGAAGCTTAGAGTCCACCAATTGCTCCTAAAATAATTAAAATGGAAATGCTAATGCTCTTTGTCTACAATAACTCTTCCAAGCAAAATCATTTCCTTGAATCACAACAAAATTCTCTCTGAGATGTAAAACCATTCAGCAGTATGTATATCTCTAAAGATGGAAGGAATTGCTCATTTGTGTTATTGTACATTATTCAAAATTACACAGTTTTTCATTTTGTGTCATCTTTGCATTTTGCTTTGATTTTATTGAACAGTACTGTCAAATCAGTATATATTTGGGACAGCTATCTCTACCAGTGGGAATGAGTGACATTTGAGAAAACATTGATCTCCAAATTTAAAAGTATGAAGCCTGAACTGAAACATTGTCCTGAAGCCTTATTTATGGACTTTGACTGATCTAGTATTAATTAACTTTGTTGTCTTATGGATTGGACTGCCCAAGTGTGAAGAGAGTTAGCACTGCATCTAGTACTTTAGTATGGACTTGCAAATTAAATGTAATTTTAAATGAATTAGCTTGCTTTCTTTTCCCATTACAGGTGCAACAACCGAACACAGTGTATAGTAGTTACTGGGTCAGATGTGTTTCCTGATCCTTGTCCTGGAACATACAAATATCTGGAAGTTCAGTATGAATGTGTTCCTTACAGTAAGTATAATCTTTTTATTCTTGCTCACTTCCTCTGGCCCTCACAATTAAAGCTGGAGCGCTGTTACATGGAAAAGAAGCATATGTTTATGGCCCACAGACCCATTATGCATGCAGAGCACTTGCAGACTAGGGCCTCCAATTAGCTTCACGAAGTGTGGAAGGAAGCCATGGTGTGATGCTGGCCAAGTGTCTGTCTGTGTTCTTAAGTGTTTGGCTTTTAAGGCTACTGTTTTTCCAGAAAACAAACTCAAATTAGCTATTCAATAGGCCAGATAGAAATTTGTACTTTTGCCCGCTACCAGTTGCTGACAAATTGGCTTGGCTCACAGACTTCTAAAGCAGGAATTGACTTCAGTTTTAATCATGATCTACTTGAAAGGCTACCTGCTGTTGTGGTGACTTTGGGTGCACAGCAAAACCCAACACCGACACTCAGAGGCCAATGCCCCAGATGGGGGACATTCTAAGAGGACTTTGTGCTTCAGGGGCACATTATAAGTGAACGCAGATTCAGACCGAATAGTTCAATAAGTTACTCAAACTTGGTTCTTAAAAGCGATGGGGAAAAGAGTGAGAAAGAAATGTTCACTTTTAATGTAAAGAGAAAATATGAATTGTGCCTTGAATCAGCTGCCAAAACAGAATTTTTCACTGAAAACAAAGTAAATACCAAAATCATATTGAGATAGAAAAATTTGAAGTTACGGCTACTTCAGCAGTTTTGTACAATATTCTTTCTAATGCCAGAATTCAGTAGCTGTAGACATACTTCTTATTTCCTTGCAATAATTAATGCTTTTTTTCATTGACATGTATGCATGTTTATAAAAGTTCTGCAGATTTGACACTTTTAACTGGTTTTGCTTTCTTGTAAGGTCATTCTTTGCAGTGACTTCTCCCTCGTCCCGTAACTCAACAGAGAAATAGCTGTATTTGCAATGGAATTTGAGCAGTGCACTGATCATTCCCTCAAGTTATTATTAAGCGTGAATTTCTTGATCTGCAGTAATCCTTAACCAAAGTCACATTTTCTGTTGGTACAGGAAACAGGCCAAGTCTGAGATGCAAAAACACTGTGGTGACAGTATATATCCAGAAAGGAAGGAAATGAGTTCTGGCATAAGCAAAGCTATGTCAAAATTGTCCATACTGTTTCCTGCGCAATTTTAAAATTTAGACTTCTTAAACCGAAATACTACTTTCTACTGCTTCACCACATTGAACCTTCACTGTTGTTAAAGGCCAAACACAGATCATCTGTTTTTTCTTCATTTCTGCTGTGTCATTGTGAAATGGTTGCTTGCTGATTTTTTTTTTCTGTACCATTTGTAGGATTGGAAGCCTACTGCATTCAGTGATCCCTAGTACCATTCCTCCCGTGTGTAGTAGCGGTGGCTTATTGTAACTGTTCTTCTCGTGCCACTTTTGAGGAGTGATGTCTTACCCCAATCTAACCAAAGTTTTGTTCCACAAAGATCACTTTTACTTTAGCACTATTTTCATTCCCAAATTCTCAGAAAGAGGGCAGTGCATCTGATTCCAAACCATGAGGTCAGTCAAATGACAAGAAGTTACGTTTCCAGTTCCAGTAGGCTAGCTCATAGAGAAAAAGTGTAATGCAAATAATGTTCAAACATAATTTTTTATGCTGTTTTAGGAAGAGAAGTGTGGATATGTTCTACCGATTGGGTATTGCTATCTACAGGAATCTTTTTCTTTTCCAGTTTTCAGAAGTATAGTGCCACAGCGCGGCCTACCCTGTACTCTAACATGTAGTTATTCTACTTTTAAAATGTTTATTTTTGTTTACTGTCAAATGCATTGGCCTACCCTTTGAATTATGTAATTCTGTGTCTATCATAACTCAGGATTCTGGATACTTCTTGTCTTTCAAAGTCTGTAAGTTTTGGAGTTTGTCAACTGCAGCACGTACAGTGATGACACTATGCCCAATTCCAGAACTGTAAGAGGCATCACCTGTCATTACCAGCAGTCATCAAAAAGGTTGCCAGCTGCTAAAATCAGTTTTGAAGTTTGATTTCAAACCACATTGTGCTTCAGTAGCCATTTTGATTGTTGACCATCTTTCTTCCCTGTCCCACAAAGCCTATCCTGGTATTTTTCCAAGTCTCTTTTTTTGATGCCTGATAAACTCCAGTTATCAAGTCTTATTTTTTTCTCCCTTACTTGTTCCAGTGCTCCATATCTAAACATACGGAATGACTGAAATCATTAGATTTGCAAATAGCAGCTGTCCCAGCATAAGAGACTTGTTAGGAAGGTGGGATAGGCTTTTGTGGGTCTAGGAAGGGAGTTTTTTAGTGATCACAACACTTCTAGCCAAAGTTCAGTTGTGGTTCTTACTTTCTCTGAGCTTCATCTTCAGTTACTGCAAGACTGCAAAATTTGCTATGTCTCACTGTGGCACCTTTCAGTCCATGAGAGATTACAGATAGCCATCATACCAGGTTTTGTGGTAAAAGTTGGGAGTTCTTACACACTGGAGTTGGTGTCACCCTTGTACAAAATGCAGTTTATGAGCTCTTCTATGTCTTGCTGGCCTCCAGAAATACATAGCTGCTTTGCTAATCATACATATTGATTGAGCTTTCTCTGGGTTCTGTATTCATCACCCTCATAAGAAAGTACTTAATGAAAAGCTTCCTTTTTTGCATCTCAAAGTGTAGACCAAAAAAAAAAAAAAATCTATTGAGATACTCAGTTGGATTGCCAACAAAACTAAAATTCTAGACAAATTTAATAGGCATTACTTTGTCCTAAAAGAAGAGTGTTATTGATTAAATTACAAAGAAATTGAGAGTACCATACTTGACATTTCCCTCAATTATGCTGCACAATGTATGTTGACACTTTGACTGAATAACGGAAGTCGGCCCTTTTATAAAGAAGAAAATCAAAAGTACCATTTTGTACATCTGTGCATTTTTCTTTTAAGCCTTTTTTGGACTCAGGAATTCAATAGAAAACATTTTAAAGTGTTTTATTCTCTCTCTGTCTGTATTGATTGGACTTTGCAGCATTTGTTTATTTCAATAAGCCCATCTGTCCCTGAAAAATGTACAGCTGTACACCAATGCACGCAGAGCAGACATGCCAGTAATGATTTTAGTTATCCCTGTCTTTTTCCCCCTCTCCTATTACTAATTCTAAGCAGGTACAATATCAATATTGCTCTTTGGCGAGGAATAAACTCATGCATAAAAGTTCACAAACAGAATCATCTGAAAGTCATTAACACTGATTATGAAACCCAGGAATTCACCTCAGAGTACAGCTTCTGTTTACATGGGTAACTCAAGAATTACAAATTGCAGAAAAACAAGTATTTTACCTAAAGTTGTAAATGAACAAAGGCTAGGAAAACTACTGCTCATTTTGAGAATATTAACCCCCTCCCACTCCCCCATAAAGTTTTGGAATTGTTCCCTGAAGAAATACTAGATCAGCTCAGCCAATACCATTCTCTCAAAATAATCATATGTGATTTTGTTAAATGAAACTGAAAATCCAAAACTTTATATGAAACATACAAATACATTCTTCAGGATAGTACTGTAATACTGAAAATGTAATAGCTGTGCAAATAGTTTTGATACACTTCCTTGGTATCAGCAGCTACTGTTACACAGATTGGTACATCTGTCATTTTCCAGGTCATTTTATGAAACTAAGGGAGCATACTTCAAAGGCTACTGAGTATATGAAATAGATTTTATTGCAGATAATTATTGGAAAGCTATTTATTAGCTGGACTTCAGCTATATGTCTTCCTGTAATAGGTCCCTTAAAACTTCCTTGGGGAAAAATTGCTATAGTAATATAACTTCATTAATCGGGTTTGGTTTATATTTTCCGTGTATGGTGGCGGGATGGATATTTGTTTTAAACACTTAGTATGACTGTCCTTGCATACTAGCTTGCTGTTTCGGGCTTAATCGATGATGCTGGAGAATATCTGAATGAGCTAAATGTTAATTTTTTCTTCTCTTTTCCTCTTGTTTACTGTGCTTTTGCTTCTTTTTTCTAGATGTTTTTGCTTATTCCTTCTAGTCTGATTTTGCAGTTATAGACTAAGAAGTGGCAAAAGTTCTCAAGATTAACATTCAGGAAAACAGATAAAATAAAGCCTAAGGAGAGCTAAAGGATGCAAGCTGCTTTCTTTACAAGAAAGAAAAGCAGAGGGATGTCTGGGGCAAAGATGGGGGAAGGTTTAATAAGCACACATACAAACCTATATAATTAATATACTGCATTTTGGATTTATAATCATCTAATTAGTATAATACATATATGTGCACTCGCACATATATGATAAATTAATGTGTCACTTAAAAACCAACTTGATAGCATTATACTTTGAGAAGAGGAAGAGTGTGTATAGCATGCGTTAGTAAAGTCCTTCATTATTTATTCAGGTTCACTAAGTGAAACTACATGCCAACATAACTGTATTGCCTCCTTAATCTACTAAAATGATTGATCCATGTTCACTTGTGTAACCGTAGAATCTCTCTCCTGCTAGGTTTTCCTGTTGTCTGTTTCTCTTTATCCAATATAGTGCAGTTCTTATTCTCCCTATATTTAGCGTCTGTTACTAATTTAACCTTTAGATTAATAGTCAATTTATGTTAATCTTCTTTCTTTTTTCCTTGCACTTTCTTATTTTTCTTCCGATGCTTAAAATAGAAGTGGAGCAAAAAGGTAAATAACGTATACAGTCCAAACCCCAGCTCCTTGTTATGTGCCTTATGGATGTTAACCTCTTCCCTTCCCCTCCCCACAACACTCTTATATTATGATAATCAGCAGGATCTCATAAGTACACCTCATAAAGAAGTCGACTGTTTGCAATAAAGTGACTTGGCTGCTTAAAGTAGGTGGCGGGGTATAGTGTCTGAAATACTTGGGCTGGAGGGAAGACTCCCTTGCTATTTTCTCTCCCTTTCTCTTTGTCTTTCTTTCCCTCTCTTTCTCTCACCCTTGGGTAAATTCTTGTTAATCAAGTGTCATCTTGCCTGGCTTCCAGAACCCTCTCCATAGCATGCCATGGTTACAGGGTTTCCTGGTCTGTTTCATTCATTGCTTTGGTTGTGTTTTGTTTTCTCTGCTCCTAATTGCTTTCTCTATATACCTGATGATTTGTTTTGTTCCTTTATTTTTAATCGAGGCACCTCCTTTTTCAGCCTCACCACTTCTTAAAGTTCTAAACAAGTCGATGTGATTTTTTTTGGACTGAAATGACCTAGCGCACTGCTGCACACCAGTTAAAAGCTCTGGAACATTAATGCGTACTCACTAAAAGTCTAAGATGAAAATGCAAGAGTAGCTCTACATTTTCAGCTGTCTGTGTATGCCATTGAGCCTTGGTCTGTACTAGTGAAAACAGTTCCCATCCACTTTCCATACTGGTACAGCGAGAACATGGTAACTTTAAGAAAAGTGGATGATAAAGGGTGATAATTGCATTAATTATAACATAAGGTATAATCTAGTGCCAATTAAATTGATTTTTTTTCTTCCTGACACAGTCATTATGATTTACCTACCTTTTTTTTTCTTTTTTTTTTCTTTTTATTATGAGACAGTCTTAATTTGACGTAATTCTTGTCTTACTTCTCTCTGTGACTGTTAGTTTTTGTTTGCCCGGGGACGTTGAAAGCAATTGTGGACTCACCGTATTTATATGAAGCTGAACAAAAAGCAGGTGCTTGGTGCAAAGATCCTCTCCAGGCTGCAGATAAAATATACTTCATGCCATGGACTCCGTATCGCACCGATACTTTGATAGAATATGCTTCTTTAGAGGACTTCCAAAACGGACGCCAGCAGACAACGTATAAACTCCCAAATCGAGTGGATGGTACTGGATTTGTAGTGTATGATGGCGCTGTCTTTTTTAACAAGGAAAGAACTAGGAACATAGTAAAATTCGACTTGAGGACTAGAATTAAGAGTGGAGAGGCCATAATCAATTATGCTAATTACCATGACACCTCTCCATATCGATGGGGAGGAAAGACTGATATTGACTTGGCAGTTGATGAAAATGGCTTATGGGTAATTTATGCTACGGAGCAAAACAATGGGATGATAGTAATTAGCCAGCTGAACCCCTACACCCTGCGTTTCGAAGCCACCTGGGAAACGACATACGACAAACGGGCAGCATCCAATGCTTTCATGATATGTGGTGTCCTGTATGTAGTGCGGTCGGTGTATCAAGACAATGAGAGCGAGACCGGCAAGAACGCCATTGATTACATCTACAACACCAGGTTAAGCAGAGGCGAGCACGTGGACATTCCTTTCCCCAACCAGTACCAGTACATCGCCGCAGTGGATTACAACCCCAGAGACAACCAGCTGTATGTGTGGAATAACAACTTCATTCTGCGATACTCTTTGGAGTTTGGCCCACCTGATCCTGCCCAAGGTAAGAATTTGGTTTTTCTCATGTTTAAGCTCTTTGTACATCCATTCAGATGACTAGGTTACGATATCTTTGGTCTTAGACTTAGCTCTTGGCAGAAGGGCAAGGAGGGGTTGTTTGGCTGTGCTGTGCTGAGCAGTACAGCATTACAGTGGTGCAAGGCAAATTTGCAGAACCTGTGAAGAGAGAGAGAATTATTTTATTTGGTTTACAGGCTTGTGCTTTTCTTTTTTCTTTTTTTTTATACAAGTGTTTAGCTTTTCTGTGTTTGAGAATGAGTTTGGGGAATTGTTTATTTACTTTATACCATCAGTCAGTTTGACTTCTATAGCTAAACTAAGTTTGAGTTCATTCACACTGAGCCAGAAGCCTGTTCCCATCCGTTTGGTGTTACCTGACTTCTGAATTGATTACAACATACATACAGACCTTTTAACTTCTTGGCGCCAGCGGTTGAAAGCAATGTGTGCTGGGAAGTCCCAGAGGACATGTATGGGGTTAATGTGCAATACCAAGCATAAATGTTTTTCCGCAGCCCTATTTTCACAGTTTCTAATGCCGGGTTAGACAAGATTATCCGACATCTTTTTAGCAGGTTTCTCGGTAAGTCCATTACAATTGCAATTCAGCTCACTTGCAGTTAGAACAACTACCTAAAAGGAAAGACACTAACTGCCAAAAGAGGAAAGAAAAACAGAGGTCTCTAGGTCTCAGAAAACCCTAAAAATGACATGAACAGGCACAGCCACATATTAACATCTGCAGAGGAGAGCAAATGCCAAGAGAAATGCTCCATGGCAGAAGATGCACGCAGCAAGGAACAGAATGTTGATAAGCTGCTTTAGCAATGAAGGTAATACTTCACTTTTCTCATATAACTGGTATGCCTGTTTAGCAGCCGTTTTTTCTGCTTCAAAAAAGTAGCAATAATGGCTTCTCCACAGGAAAAGCAGCTATCCTGCTTCAGCGAAGCTGATTCATGCATAGCAGTGCAAACTACATAGTGTACACCTAATTATATCAACATACATACAGCTTTTCCAGGTACAAAAGTACGTAAGACACAGCAGAACAAGGCAGTTTAGAACCAACACATTAGTGATCTCCAGAGCCAAGTGACGATCTGTCAAGTCTGTCTCCTGCAGACCTCCCTGGCAATACATGGCCAGGCTCAGGCAGGTTCCAGGTGTTTGGGGACGGAGCTGCGGCTGCGAGGGCAGCCGTCCTGGCAAGCTTTGCTCTCTGTACGTCAAGCTAGTCCATTCCTCAGGGAGGCTTTGAGGCTGCTCTTAGCGGAGACCTATGTAATTAGAAAAAATTTAAAGCTTTCATTTTCATACATTCTCATGCATGTCACTTTTCATTCGGTTTAACTGATATGAAGATGCATTTTAAATTCTCCAAAGCTTTAATAGTAAGAGGAGAAAATGGAGGTGCAGGCTGTAAGTAGCTTTTGCAGTTCAGGCAGCTGCCATGAATATGGCAAAAACTAATCTTTAAATCATTGCGTTGAAGGAAGAGTGTTAAGGAAGAGCAGGGAGAGAAGAAAAGGTTTTGTGAAATCCTTCCTTTGCTTTAGTAAATGACCAAAGGTCTCCAGTAAGACGTTTCATGATGTTTTTATTATGAGAGAGTCTCCAAGATCCTAAGTTACAGTACAGGTGTTGGCCACATCCCATCTAATATCAGAAAGAGATTTGGTCATCTGCCAGCACCCCTTCATGTTCCTGGGTTCCTTGCTGGCATGCAAGGCAGGGGGAGAAATGGTTTATTCCAACCAGACCTAGACAAGAAGGGGTCCAGGGCACACTGCAGGGTGCTTGCCTCTTGTCTGAGCTCTTTGCCCATTCACCCGTGAAGACAGAGAAGGAATATTTTTCGAGTGATTTATGAGTTCGGGTTTTAAATGCATTACAACATCAGTAAATATGTTTTGATTATGGCCTTTTTAAAATATCGAAACCATATGAAGACACTAGGTTTATTTGAATATGTGATGCATATATTCACAAACAGTATTTTTCCTTATATAGCCAGTACCCAATATTTTAATTTTGCATGGATCTGTACATAGCAGATCTAAGAATATGTTTCAGTTCATTTCCTCTTTTGCCTAAGCCAATTGCCTGCAGTTAAAGACTACTAAATTAAAGGAAAAATTCTCTAATATGATTGTCCTTGAGATGTACTGCTATAAAACCAAGAAGGGATTCTGTACAGTTTCTAACTCTATATTTTATTTATATTATATTCTCAGTTCCTCTTTGTTTCAGTGTAAAGTCTGTATAAATTGAAAATCAGTCCTTCTATGGTTACACAGTTAAAGGATCTGTATGTGCAACACACATTTGGATTTTTTTCTCTCATATGGAATTAGATTTTCAGCACATTTGATGAAGGGCATTTTTGTGTTTCTTTTGTTCTGCTTTGGTTTGGGTTTTTTGTGGTTGACTCAGATTTCTTAATCATTTGCTCAAAGACATAGGTTTTAGGATAACATTCTTTAAGTCACCTAACACAAGAACCTTCTTTTAGTGTCTTTTGCAATGGTACTTTAATATCAAATATTTAACGGTATCACAAGGTCAGTGCCTCAAAATTGGAAGTCGTGACCTTTTCAATTCGAATGGGTAACTTGGGGCCATTGTGGGAAACTCAGCAATCTGTGTTCCCTCTGTTGCTGTGGGAGCAATAATGATATATAGACACACACTGATTCTTTTTTTTTCCCTGTCTATCTGTCTTGGCTATCAGTTCTTGTCTACACCATAACTTCCAACTACCAAGTGCTTCAAAAACAATAGTCTTTCTTCCTACATGAAAGATGAATTTGTCACATGTGAGCCACACTTTTGAGCTCAAGGGTTTACATTTGCTCCCAGGGCCAAAATCTTGGACTCATCCATGACCCCAAACCTGCCTTTTTTTCTCTCTGTTGTTTCTTTGATTTTTAAATCTGCCTATTGAAACCTCTGAAATACCGCTATAATTAACCTAATGTTGACCTTGCCCTTGCTGCAAACCTGCATCATTTTCTCCTCTTGCAACTGTCCATGTTATGTGCTCCCCGTATCCTTATTTTCTTAATCTTCAGGAGAACTCGTCAGATTTCTGAAACTACAGGCACTGCAGCCAGGCTACTGTTTTACCCTGACAATGGGGTCTGCTGCCCTTAGAACTCCACCCTTAACCTCGTTCTTCATGAGGTTTTTTTCTTCTCTCTTCTCATGGGAATTACAGTACATAGATGTAGAAATGGTTTTCAGAGCTACAGCTGACAAGTACCACTCAGATATTGCAGAAGAGCACATTTTCTAACGTGAAGTGTAAAAATTACATTTAAAAATCAAAACCTTAATTCAGAAATAAAACATATCAGGCCCTGCAAAAAGCCACTATGAAAAATTCGAAACAAACCAGAGTTTTTATATCCTTGGTAAATTTAGTGGATACATCCTGTTACATTCTTTCTAAAGGAGATATCCAAGGGACCAAATGAATCCTTGCTGAAATAGGATTTTTTAAAGGAATATTAAGTTAAAAGATCAGGAAGAATGAAGGGAATTTTCCCCCTAAAAAGTGAATATGAGCATTACATTGTAAGGTTTCCTTGGTAACAAAAAGAAGATAAATCCTTTTGTTCTGTGTTAGTGCGTTAGGGAGAGATTTCATCTACACTCATCCCAATTTGTGCTAACTGTGCAAACTGTTCAAACTGAAGTTGTCTCCCCTTTTGTACCATGATACCCATCATTAAGTTTTATTGGATCACTGCAGGAAAATATGGATGTTCTGAATGTGGACAGAACAGAAACTCAGAGACTACTATCACCAAGGGTTTGAAATAATAGGAAACTAGTGCAACTAAATCTTTATAACACCAAGAATCTACGATGAAGTCATGCAGCAAATTGTTAAGTAAATTAGATCTTTACTATTATATCGAATCTGATACATTACAGATCGATTAAAGAGTGGTTATACAAGTAAAGACATCATAATGGGGACCAGATAGTACATTTCTTGATCATAGGTATTTTGCTAATTCTGTGGCGTATTTGTTACCATTTTCAGGGTATAAATTTATAAATGGCTGTGTAAACATTTCACTTTCAACTAAAAGGGATTTGGCAGGATCAATAGAGTACTAGCTAGTGTAATAGCTGGAACCTATAGGTAATTAGATGAGTCTTAGTGACTTCCCTGCTATTCACTGAAGCATGAAAAGAGGCACACAGCGGTAATAAGCAGAAGGCAGGGAAATCTGGATTTGCACAGGTTTCTGATCTCCGTTGCTTTACATGGCAGCTCAGCATATGACACCTTTTGAAAATGGAGGCGGGCACATAGATTTTCACGTGTCCGAATACATTGAAATACCTGACCTATAAGATCATACGTTTAACTGAAAAATCCATGCAGCTGATTTCTAAAATTACCTAGATGCCAGAGACGAAAGTGGAACCATTAGTATCTTCAGAAGTGGTGCATCATCTGGGCATTTCAGCACAATTGTAAATCTGAGGTCAGAGTTGTATTTTGGGTGGAGAGTTTTTTGTTTTGGCTTGGTTTGTTTTTTTTTAAACTTACTTTATACCTGCTTAGAATAGAAACCTCTTGGCAAAGAATACTAGATAGCTTGTGTACCTCCTCTAAATCTGGTCTTCACTGTCAGTTGAGGAGACAAAGTTACTATTCCCCTGCTGTCCTAGGCAATTGTGTTATGTTTTTTATAGACATCACACTGTTAAACAGGTGTTAAGTTTTACTCCAGTGGTGTCTTCATTTTTAGAAACAGATAGTATGTGTAACTGTTTAAATCAGCTGTTAGGAACTGCATGAGACAAATGTAAATTAATTACCCTCAACTTGAGTCTTTGGATTTACTTCCTATTGCTCTTTTTTTTTTTAATTTTCCAAAGATTGTCTTCAGCTGATAATGAGACACACCTATTCTTAAAAAAAATGGAAGAAGGCAGAAGAGGTTTTGGTTTTCTCCTCGGCATGTCAAGCCTAGTCAAAAAGTCCAAAATAGAGTCTCACATTGTAAAAGCGGCTTTTTTGGCGTTGGACAAAAATTACATATCTTCAGCCTTGTAGAGACTCACCCCTGCTGCTTGGAACAATAGGTTAATAACCTCAACATGGAGTTTGTTCTTCTTGTTCTGCTTAGTTGCAGCATATTAATCATCACTGTTATTATCTTATATTGGTAAAGCACTCCACAAGACAGGGCATGGAAGCCTGCAGATGCCACCACCCTCAGCTTTCAGAACGAGACACATCAGGTGGTGGCAGCTATCATGTGTCTTCTTGCAGCTCGGGAGAATAGCCTTGCAGATTAAGTTCCCCAACAGGTCATTAAAACCAAAATTATCTGCCTTCCAAAAGCTAGATGTATTCCTTAAAGTGATATGTTTGGTCGTTTCTTATTTTTTCAACCTTCTTCTTTCCCAGACTTCCAGCACTATCTGAAGTTTCCTGGTACATTCTTAAATATACTGACATCTCCTTTTTAAAAATTTAATTCAAGAGAAAATCTCTTAGAAATTATCTGTATTTTTTTCAGTTTTGTGAGAGAGGTGATTTGAAGTCTCTCCTAAAATGTGAGATTATAAATATATTTCTAAAGTATGTACTACTACTAAGCTATGCAGGTCATTTTTGAATCATAGGTGATATGCTTTGAAATTTATTTTAATGGATAGCATGAAAATCGTTCTACCTAAAGTTGCGTAATGACAGCAGGATATTTTAGCTCAGGGTGCAGCACAAAGTATGTTCTGAAAATTGTTATCTCACTGCTGAACTTCAGACAGTTGTTATGAATTCTTACAGTGATATTTTGCTCCTGAGACAAAGCTATCCTAAACATTACAGGTTTTGAGTAGTAATTGC
The DNA here is from genome assembly GCF_018139145.2 of Gymnogyps californianus. NCBI lineage: Eukaryota > Metazoa > Chordata > Aves > Accipitriformes > Cathartidae > Gymnogyps > Gymnogyps californianus. The sequence goes on along the minus strand of NC_059478.1, from coordinate 21,330,248 downwards.
AATAATGCTAATACACATTTCAGTGATTAAATATGTACTAATTAGCACAGTGTGTTAGGGGATGGATAGTAATAATTGGTTGTCCCCTGCATCATTCTCCATCCCCACCAGTTCCCCGTTCCCCAGGACCTGATTCAGCAGGCGTTGCCTGACACTTCTGCAAGTGATTGCAAATGCCTTTGACAAATGTTAATTGGGAAAGCACTACAAGGCTGGATGCATTGTAATCAAAAGAAAATTACAGCAGTTTCACAAGATGTCAGGCAAGCACTTGCAGAACAGAACCAAGGATTTCAGTAGGTTTCGTAGTAGCTGGATACGTCACGAGTTCAGCACAATTACACAGACTGCATTCAAGCAGCCAAGAATGAGACTGAAGAGAAGACAGCCTCCAAAGAAGTTTCTCATTTGTGAACGAGAGAGGGATGAAAAGCACATCTTTGCATTTAGTCTTTAAAAACAGATCGTGATGTTCAAAAATTCCACTCTAAATTCATATGAAAATAAAAAGATAAATTCATATTTGAGGCTCCTAACTGAAATATAATTGAAAAAGGATTTTGAAATAATTGTTATCTGCCAAACTACTGAAAGTTAATCTTATTCAAAACACTAACTTAAAAAACATCTGCTGAAAGAAAGCGAGGCAGCTCTTCTGTTTTCTGTTTATGATTTAATTTAGAGAAGGTGCACGGTCCAGTAAGTCAGAGTTCAAGGGCCTAGCAGAAGGAAAAAAGAAAGCAAAAAGCCACTTTATCCACTGAAGTGAATCCTAAAATTAGCTTAATTTATGTCTGTATCAGTTAGGATTTAAAAAATACTTGATATGAGCTTATTTGTTCTCAGCACAAGGATCTGTGCTTTTATGTGCCTATAAAGCACTGTGAACACTAATGAAGATTTGGAAATAATTAATGATAACTGTTTCAGTTACTTTGCTCACTTGCATTGTTTCAGCCGTTGCTCAATATACGTTTGAAGGTGATGAACAGGAATTCCGGACTGTTATCTCCATTAGCATTAACTAGTATTATCTCTCCAAAGCCTCAAAACCCTGGCGTAGCTCGGGCTGTACCTCAGCAGCTCCAGCAATGCGTTCCCGACGTGGGTCAGTGGAGTGAGCAGCTGCAAGTCCCAGGCAGAAGTGATTTGGCCTAAGCTGATCCTAGTGTTTCATAAAAGATTAAACTAGGTACTTGCCACTGGCTTGAAAGAGTTGTGTCTTCATACCTGCTTTATCAAAAAAGGATGTTAAGGCCTGAAATGTTTAAACATGAGAATGCCACATACATGCTAGGCGCTGCTTCTGTTTGGAGCTAATTGGGCATGCTGCAACTCTCTCAAGCAGAATGACTGCTGAGTAGGAAGATGTTATCATAATTATTTTCCTGGAAGGTGTGTACTAGGTGACTTGAAGTTTTGGGGTCTGTTTTTTCAAAATGGTCTCATTAGTTACAGCCCACTGTCTTTGTTGTTAAAGCTGGACTGCATTGTTTACGGCACGCTGATTCAAATGATTCTGTCTATTGAGTTATTCCTTTTGCAAAAGTGATTAAGTAATCTTTAATTGCTTTGAGCATGTTTGTTGTGTACTGGTAACTCACTAGTGCAGCCTTTCAGCCTTTAGAAATGTAACTATCAATTTTTATTACGGAAGAGATTATTTGGAGAATGTGCTGAAACATCATACTGGTATAAGATGGGAGTTAAAAAAAAAAAATCAGTCAAAGTTGTATCTTAAGCACCCAGAATAGCAGTAAGAAAAGAGTAATACTAAGATAAAGGAAAGGAGACACTAGAGAATCTTTTAAAACTACATAAATAACATTTAAAGAACTTTTTTTTTAATAATTCTGAAGTAATTTATTATTACTCTAATTTTCTCTGTGCAGTGCCTACCACAGCAGTGACAATAACTTCTTCAGCAGAGCTATACAAAACCACAGTGTCAACCACTAGCACTACATCACAGAAAGGTCCCATAAGCACGACATTAGCTGGAGGAACAAAGGAAGGAAGCAGAGGACCCAAGCCACCGCCACCCATTTCCACAACCAAAATTCCTCCTGTGACAAGTTTTTTCCCTTTGCCAGAGAGATTCTGTGAACCGACTGAGGCCAGGGGGATTAGCTGGCCTCAGACACAAAGAGGAATGATGGTTGAACGCCCTTGCCCCAAAGGAACACGAGGTATTGCCTTTAAAAATATATCTTGATTTCAAGCAGACATTTCAAAAGCAATGTGCCACTCTCTCATGGTGAAATTTTTTTTAATCTCAAGCTGTCTGCCACACAATTTTTTGTTACTCGGAGAATGCAGTATCTACAGGCAATGGTCAAGTTTTAATCTGCAAACAGCATTTGAGCATAGCTGCAGAATTACCTTGCGCATGCGTTTTTGAGAATCCAGGTCACATTTTAGGGCTTTGCTTGAGTACTGTTGTGAAATATGCTTACAGCTGCCTTTCTCATTATGAGCTCCCCTCTGGATGAGCTCCAGGAAAAATCAAGGGGTTTTTGTTTGTTTGCAGAAAACGTCTGGTACTTTTCACTGACTTTTTTATTGCTGTTTGTAATCTGCATTATTTCCTTAAGTTTTTGTCAATTATTGTCAACTACTGCCATTAGCAGCATTCAGAATTTAACATTGCTTAGGAGCACAGTGTAGCCAATTTCCTGAATGCGTGCAGAAAAATGGTTTCCATTTCACTGTAGTTTTCTACATCTGTTGTAGGAACTGCCTCATATCTCTGCGTGGTCTTAACGGGAACGTGGAACCCCAAAGGCCCTGATCTTAGCAACTGTACCTCACACTGGGTAAATCAGCTGGCTCAGAAGGTTGGTTGAAACCTTTTAATCTGGTGTACACTGGTGATTAAGGATTTTAACTCTGAGCATTAATAATTCAGTTTATTGAAGCCATCTTTATTACTCTGTGTTCATTTAAAGTAGAAGGAGTTATGTGTACTTTGTGTGCAAAGCATTGGCCAACAGTTAGGTTCGTATGTGTGTTTTGGTACATAGTTCCATAGTCCCTCTAAGTTCTTGTATTGAATCTGTGATTACGTGTTTTCATTGCTATTTAAAGCAAAGTAGCTTTGCTGGTGTTCAAAAAACAAAAGCTATATTTGCGTAATAAATCAAATATTATAAATCATGCAGCAGAAACTGTGGTATACAGCAAGGTTTTTTGGTTCAGGAAAAATTATACTGTAATAGATTTTTGTCTGAGTGCATTAATAACAGTATGATTAGAGCGCAGAGCCACTTTCTGTGTTTTCCCTCCCTACTGAGATTTACTAAGTTTATGAAAACTGGATAATTTGTTGTCAGTACCAGGCTGCTTGACTTTCAAATGCCTCAAGCACTAGTATGAACAAATAGATTTATGACTGTCTGATAACGGCAGTAAAATAACAGTGAGGATGAATAGAAGATCTAGCCCAAAAGTCCCAGTCTGATTTCTGGTTTTGATGGCTGTTAAGAACTGCTTTTGTGTATCACGGATCTAAGAACCTTTAATCTTCTGAGATAAAGAGAACGTTATTGGTCTCAATTAGTTGCAGATTTCAATGTATGTGCAAATGGTTATTTCACCACAAAAAAGGTACACGGGGAATTGGAATTAGGAGCCGCAAGCAGAACAAGGGACCCTGCTGAGATAATATAAATTGTCATTTCAGATCAGAAGTGGAGAAAATGCTGCTAGTCTAGCCAATGAACTGGCTAAACACACCAAAGGACCGGTCTTCGCTGGCGATGTTAGTTCATCAGTGAGGCTGATGGAGCAGCTCGTGGACATTTTGGATGCTCAGCTGCAGGAACTGCGGCCCAGTGAAAAAGACTCTGCTGGAAGGAGTTATAACAAGGTGCACACCTCCCGTCACCTCCTCCTGCTGGGATAACCATTGCCTTTGTTTTTTTTATTTTTTTCCTTTCAGAAATATTAATCTATACTTTGTTCCCGCGTGCTTATAGTTCTGGAATAAACATGTAAGAAAAAACAGCAGTAAATACACAGCGGAAAGTTGCAATTACCTTCTTTAGGGAGTGAGATATAATTCACAATAGCTGACTGGTCCTAAAATACATAGCTGTGTCCCTTATTAAGATCTGGTATTCATGATAACTAGTGTGAGGGAAATGGACATTAGCTCTCAGAAATTCTGTAACAAATCAGCATGTTTATCCAGTGATCCTTTTAACCCTGAACATGAAATAAAATCAGTGGGATTCTGCATAGGTGCAGGGTTTTATTTTAATCTGACTTCCTGCAGAATAATAGCACTTGCTTAGCCTTTTGAAGGCACCAACATCACTTATAATTGATCTTTATAAAAATACCTTAATACGCATATCTAAAACATGAAAAAGTGTTTTCTCCGGAATTATGTTCAGAGAAATATTTCAGAGAAAACATACGTCTTTGTGGTTTAAATACAAATCACAAGTGTCATTACCATTCCTCTTTTTCTCAGAGGAGATGCTGTATTTCTCAGCCTCTTCCTTGCGTCACCTTAGTCAACAATCTACAAACGAAACATTTTTTCAGCCTCTTTTAGAGAGAGAGCTCCATGCACTCCTCTGCTATTTTGGCAATAGTTTTATTTACAATCCCTAGCTGCCCTTAAAAGAGTCTTCCCAGAGACAGATCAAGTGCCCACACAGGGATTTTCTCCTTTGACCTTTTCACACAAACCCCACCATTTGGGCAAAGATATCTGGGCACCTGTATAAAGGTTGGGGAAAAATGTTTCCTGTGTGATGCTTTTTTATAGTCATTGCTGGACAGAAGCTAGATTAATGTCCAGGCTATAGTTCAAATTTGGGATTTGAAACACCAGACTAATTTTTTTTATATTTCTGAAGCTTTCCAGAATGTGTCTAACTTCTGATTTTCTTTTTTCTTACTAAAAAGCTCCAAAAACGAGAGAAGACATGCAGGGCTTACCTTAAGGTATCTCTCCTGTGCTGTCACCCTGCTTTCTCCCTGCTTCAGCAACCTGCCGCGCTTTATCATCTTGCTGCATGATCCTATGTATTTCAGTCTTTGATAAATGTGTATTGTGCCCCATATCAACTGTACAAATGTTGGCTTTGCACAGGTATAACACTCAGAAAAAAAAATGAAAGATCAAAGTTTATACCTCTTTTACCTCAACTTGTTGAAAACTAAAAGAGCAGAAATGGTTATTATCTGAATTGGAAGTAACATCTCTCATAATACAACTTTGGGTAGAGGAAAAAGCTGGCAACTTAACAGAAATTACTTCAGCTTGGTAGTATTTTATATCAAAGACTGTTTAGACTTAATTTGCTTGCATGAAAAATGTACATTATATAGCCTGCTTTGTTCTTTGTGTATTCTTATACCTAGTAAAATCACTCTTTCTTACAGTTTTAAGAGTTGTTACAAAGGCCAGATTCAGTGACTTCAGGATAAAATGTAAAGACAAACATTTCTCTAACTTTACTAGTAAAATGTGTGCCACATGTCCCATTAACCAGGCTATATGGAAGGCACGTAACACATTGCTACCCAATTTTCAATTTCTTTGATCTGCTGTAGAATGGTTGTCCGTAGTGGGCAGCTCCTGCTCTGCAGTACAATGCCAGTAATGCCACCTCGCGCCTGTGAAGAAGAGGAAAAAGTGCTAGAACAGATCATGTGTGGCTCTCAAAAATTTTATTGCACATTTTTTCAAAGTTTCTTTTAAAATACTGATTTTTACTTGCACCTTCTGAGATAAAATGTAAGAATGTTTTTTGAAAAGAGCTTTGAAATACTTTGCAACATAATAAAATGATTCAGACTCTTACTGAAGAGACATTTCCTTGTCTGCTGCTTCCTGGGCTGCTTCTGTCTTTTATCTTGCAGCCCAGGAAGCGGATGGGAAATGTCCAGTTATGCAAAAATTTGACAAAAAGACACAAGGATCTGGAGAGAAATTCACTTCTCAAATAATAATAATTGTAAAAGGTTTTTATTAGAAAGTGTTTTTTAATAGTAAAGGGAAATCCAGCAGATATGGTTTGAGTAGACTGAGTTTTCATACTTCATTTTCAATAGTAAATATGAATGTGAGAAGAGCAGTAAAGGGGTTGCTCTGACAGCTGCGTCACAGGGGCTGCCTGGTCTTCCCACCGTCCACTCGCCTCTGTCTGAGAGGAGAGAACGCCTCAGAAATATTACTGGGCAGGTGATCATTTTCCACAGGAAAAACGTGGAGTTAGATTATCCCGTAATAAATAAAAAGCATTTCATATTAATGAATGCATACCATCAGCACTATATGGAGGTACACAAGAAACTGTAGCACAACCTTAATTTCCAGCCGGTGTCATTTTCTGTAGGTCTCAAATGGGCTTCTCTGCTTAGATAAGACTAATAAACCTCTTGAAATTACAAATCAAAAGCTGACTTACACTATGCAAATGAAGCAAGTTCCCACTTTGTGACAGAGGATTCATTTGTTCCTCAGCTTAGAGGCTCCAATCTGTATTTCTTGGTGACTAATGAATCTGACCTCTGCAGACCAATTTCTGTTCCACTCTAGTTAATGGCTGCAGCAGTATCAGTGTGAGCATTTTGACTATTCTGTCTCCCATTAGAGAAAGAAAAAAGGCTTTAATGCCACTTCGAAGTATCTTCCACCTGCCAGGAAGGTCGTGGTGGCTCACAATGCAGACAGAAAGAGGATATTAAAATGGATTAAGCTAATTAATCTTGCTCTGACAATAGCCTTGACCAACTTTTCCTATTCATTTATTTGTACAAGGTAGTATTCCAGACCAGCATCTTTCTGTTTGTACAATGTGTTCTGTTTCCATTCCCAATGCTTTTAAATTGATCAAACAAATTATATATATGCTTAATGACACATTATGACTAGGTAAATGGGACAGAGTAAACAGGGTGTTTCAGCAATGCATGGCGTACTCAATGCACAGCATACTCAATGCACAGCTACATTATGCATTAATGTAAGAGCCTGCCTTCAATTGATTAACTGATTACTCTGATTGATTGGATTATTTTGTAAAAATAATGTAATCATGTCGCTGAATTCTTCTTCTTCCTTATTTACTGTTACTTTATATGCAGCTTAATGAACCTTAAAATACAATGATAGAGTTGTTACAAGAAAGACTTTTTAAAATGGCAGCTTTATTCAGTTTTACAGTTTTGCCTTCACTGATAACAGGGACAGTCAGTGGACATCTTGTTTGCTCTATTGATTTCCTTTTTTAACTGACCTTTGTGCAGGAATGGGAGTTAGTAATCTTTTTAAGTATCTATGAACAGGTACAGGAACAGGAGGGGGAGTGAGAGTGGCCCAGGCTAATTTATATCCACTGAGTCAGCTTCATTTCATGCCTCCTGTAATAAAGAAGGCAGTTTGTCATAGACAAGTAGTTTATAGTGCTGTGGCTGCATGAGTTGGGCTAAGTTTCCAGAAGAGTATTATTGTCATTTTAGCCTAAACTGCAGAATGCCAGTTTTGGCATTAGTGTTTTTAAATAGAAGTTATACATTTTGACATTAACTTTAAGATGGAAGCTTCAGGCAAAACTTCTGGCATTTATTTTGGGGGTTTTCAGCACATTAATAAGACTGTCTTTATATCTGACACGAGACAAGTCAAATCTGCATGTTTACCACTTAGAGACCACACAATGCTAGTGGCTAACTGCACTTCTATTAATGCTAATCCAGCGAGAGGATGGAAAATATTTTTATGTTGAAAATAGTTTTCTAGTGCCATTAAATCACAGTAAATCATTCTGACAGTTAAGTATTATAATTGTCGCCAGATAACGTTGGAAGTTTTCCCCAGCTGCCTAGGGCAATCAGACCTAATGGTAGTTTTCTAATGAATGCAGGCAATTGTGGATACAGTGGACAACCTGCTCAGGCCTGAAGCTCTGGAGTCCTGGAAGGACATGAATTCTTCAGAACAAGCCCATGCAGCCACAATGCTACTTGATACGTTAGAAGAAGGGGCTTTTGTCTTGGCTGATAATCTCTTAGAACCAACTAGAGTCTCAATGCCCACAGAAAATATCGGTAAGTAAATTTCTTTTCAAGTATAATACAAAGTACTGTGCATTGCTTTATGCAAAATCAGGAAAAAATATTCCAGATTGCGACATACTCTTTGAAAGCTGAGCTGTGCAGCATTTGGTGGAAAAGTAAATCCTCCTAGGCAGGGGAGACCCGCTTTTCTTCTTTAGTTCTTCAAAATTAGCATTATTCTTTAGTGTCATTAATATAGTGTAAAATGGAAAGTAGTTGATGTTGCAAAGTTGATTTACCACTGAAAAATCATTAGCAGAACGTATGGATATGAAGAGTGCTTAAATGGCAGAGTATGGATTTTTTGAGGTAACTGCTTTCTGTAGAGCTGCAGAAATGCTTTCCTGTTACACATAAACTGTTCCTAATGAATTTAAATTACTTTTTTGCAACGTACTCTGCCAGTTAAATATTTTAGGCACTCAGAACATAGGCCAAAAGTTTATATTAAACATGACTACCTTCAGGTAAAAATGTGTTCAGTGAACTACATCTCCCATAATGCAGAATAGCTATGCTCCAGAGACTGCAAAATAGCTGAAGATAGTTGGAGCATGATTTGGAATTTAAGTGGTGACAGAGAAATGAAGGGGTTTGGTATTAGAGATGTGCAAATATTGGTACACGGGATGTGTTAAAGCAAAAATCATTGCTATGCATAAAATTAAAATTCTTTCATCTTATTACAGAGATTAATGTAGTCTCAGTGAGGTACAAGGAAGCTGAAAGTTTGCTAATTTGAGGGGTACCGAGATGGAGACTTGGAACAGACTGCAGAAATAAGACTTTTCACGTTTCAATGTCTGCATATTTGTAACTGTAGAAGATGATTCTGCCTAGTTTCTTAGTAGGAAGATACTGGGAAAGGATGGAGAAAGTGCTACAGTCCATTATCAAAGTAACTGCACCAGTTGTTTCTGAAGGAACATGGGTAGAATCACAGAAATCTCTCTCAGGATGTACAAGAGCAGTTCCATGGAGCTCAGTAGACTGTCTGAATGTCACTTCTTATGATAAGCTGTCTTCAAGTCATAGTAACACATTACTGATGCCATGCAAGACTGAATTCCCAGCGCACAAACATATGTGTGGCTTAGAGAAAGAGAATTCATCCCCTAATTTCATACCTTTTGTCGGTCTATAGTTTAGACCTGTAGTTAGACCAGTTTAATATAATGCAGATATTTGTCAACAAATTGACCACTCCGACCTATATGATTTTACATATCCAAGGGAATCCAGCCTTCAGTGGTAATCCCACGAAAGCTTCCCAATATACAATGTGTTAGAAGATTAATACTTAAGTAAGGCTGAGTGGCATCTAAGTTTTCAATTTAAATATTTTTCAGCAGAACCAATAAAATAGTTTCCTGTAAACCTTTATACAGAATTAGATTTAGGAAAAAAACAGAAATTTTTTTTAGCTATGAATACTGATTTAGCTAAATACATGGCATAAGTATACTTAGGTATTCATTTTCTGGCTGTTTTGAAAACTCTTTATATCTAAATCAATAGTTAAAGTTCTAAATTTGATAGCAGAGGATACTGCATAGACATTAGGAGCTTCAAAATTAACATTTCTCTGCAACGTGTGTGGTATTTTTAAGTGAATGTTTTGGGGGCACAAATTAAGACAAGGTTTGATGTCATATTATCACTATTAAAGTGCTGTCATTTTAATAGTGTGCACTAGGTTTAGTTAAAGAAACTAACTCTGTGTGCTTGAACCATGCAGTACAGATCTGTCTTACGGTGGCAAATGAGGACAGCAGTATGAGAAAACTAAAAAAAGAGTGGGGGGAAATACTGTCATCTGGTATATTGCAGTCTGGACAAGAGACTTTCTCTGCATTCTCCTTTTTTACCACTTTTTCTTTTTTTCCTCTGGTCTGCTTAGTTTTGGATGTTGCAGTGCTCATTACTGAGGGCCAGGTGCAGGACTTGAAATTTCCTCAGGGCAGTAAAGGAGGCAACTCAATTCAGCTCTCTGCAAGCACCGTGAAACAGAACAGCAGGAACGGTGAGTCTTGGGCACAAAGCACTGAAACTCCATTAACTTTTGTAAAACCTACATTAGCTCCACTAGTTAAAATATCAAAACAAAACAACAAAACTGCTCTGTGGCTTTTTCTCAAAGATCGTGGGTACCTGGGCATTTTTCTTCAAATCCATAGCCTGAAAATGCGTGTCTGTTTACTGATGCTTTATTGTCAGTTCATTAGAGTACAGGGTGCTGTCTTTCTGTAGACCTCTGTGGCATGATGATGGGATTTTTTTCTTTTGTAGGATTAGCAAAACTGGTTTTCATCATTTACAAAAGTTTGGGGCGTTTTCTCAGTACTGAAAATGCAACCATAAAGCTAGGAAGCGACTTTGCTGGGCGGAATAGCACGATTGCAGTCAACTCCCACGTCATTGCAGCCTCAATCAACAAGGAGTCTAGCCGGGTGTACCTGACCGATCCTGTGCATTTTACGCTGGAACACATTGATGTGAGTTATGCTAATGAATTAATGGGAAGGTCATAAAATCAGCAAGAGAGAAAAGCAATGCAGAAAAATAACCTTTTTTCCATTTGAATTTTAAATGTTGGGCTAGGTCAGAGACACAAGCTTAGTTAAGTCTATGAACATAAAATTAAATGAGCCTGGTTCAGTGATTATTAGAACTTAAGTGTATTCTTAATGAAAGCTAATTCAGTAATCAACATGAAAATGTAAATGACTAATTTGTTTCTAACTGAAAATTAACTCTTACCTTAGTAGCAGGGTAGAAAATAACTGTTAAGGTTCTTCATGGTCTGATGAAGCAAGTTTTAATGACAGTTTAACTTTTTACATTAATTTTGGACCAAGTTCTGGAAGCCTATACAAATTGTTTAAATGCATTTATTCAGTGAAGAATAAAGTATTATATCTTGGTTTGTTATACTTTAAATTTGTGTGTGTTTTCTTCATGGTAACTTATTTGATGTGTTTCTTTGCTAATTAGTTTGGTCCTTCCTGTTTTCATGTCTCACATGGGGAAAGTAAATAATCAATACTGTGATGGAGAAAATATAGTTGGATTTTCCTCTCATTTTGCATCTTTTTATAAATCTGTTTTGATTGTTTTTCATCAAAATAGATGGGCATTGAGGAATGAACTTTTTCCTGATGTCTGTTCACATGACTTCGGCCTGACCAAAGGAAAAAGATCATATTTTCAAATTCTCAATTACAGGAAAAATATCTTCAGAATAAATTCACAGTCCTAGTTTTGCAGAAAGCAGAAATGGCTGTAATGTACCATCAGTGCATAAAATTGTAAGATGGAAATTGTAATTGTTTAAAATTGGGTCTACAGTAATTGAGACTACACTTTAGAGTGTTTCGGACTATAAAGTCCCTTTTAAACTAGATGTCTTCCTTGTATAACATAGTCCACAATTTTGCTGATGAAAAACTTTATTGTCCGAAACATGCAAAGTTTAATCTAAATTACCCTTTACACATATTAAGCAATTGTTGTTGCCATCTTAGTGTGTAAAATCCTCATTTTATGTTATCCTTTTATCTCCCAGCCTGACAATTATTTCAATGCAAATTGTTCCTTCTGGAACTACTCAGAGAGGACTATGATGGGATACTGGTCAACTCAAGGCTGCAAACTGGTTGACACAAATAAAACTCATACAACGTGTGCTTGCAGTCACCTAACCAACTTTGCAATTCTTATGGCTCATCGGGAAATTGTGGTAGGTAATGATGTTTCTAGCCATCAGCAGGGAACAAACTTTGAAAGATTTAGCTTTAAATTTTTAGCAAGATCCAAAATTGCTGAAGTTTCTGAAGTATTTATAGCTTCTACCCACTCTTTACAAAGCAATTTGCTTTCTGTAGCACTTTTCTTCCTCACCCATAAAGTTACAAGCAAAATAACAGGAAAGAAAAACAAGGAAGGACAAGTTTTCTTCAAGTCATATTTTAAAGTTACTGACCGACCTTACAACCATTTTACAGGCTTCCCCTCAGTACAGCTACAGGAGAGTTTCTGTAGGGGCAGCTGTGCAGGCTGTTCCCTGGAAGCACAAGTGCCAGCTCTCCTTAGAGCAGGAAGGTCAAGGAGCTTCCATACTGGTTGTTTAAATGCCTCTTCATACTCTGAAATTTTGTTGTCTAGTTAAAGCACTTATTGGATGTCAGGGGGACCGGAGCATGCAATATTTACAAGGATATGAGACGTCTCATAAAGCCATTGTATTCTGAAAGGTCACTGAAAAGATTAACCGAGATGATAAAAGCGATTCTGTCACAACTGAAGCAAGGAACCTTCTTTAGCTAAACGTGAGATTAGAGCTGGAATTACACGCATAACATATTCTGCATTTTGTCCTAATTGGTGTGTAAATCGTTGCTTTCTTCTCCGCTGTGGAGTTGCAGGTCTGTAGGAGAGAACATGTACTCTTACAGGAGGTCCCAGGGAAAGCTCTCCTCTTTCTTTGCATCAGAGCCTAGTGGCACTTTCAAAATGTTATGTTCCTCTACTTGTTCTTATCTGACAAGTTTACAGCGAGCCATAGGAAAAGTAAATATGCTATCTGATCTGGCTGAAATAGTCACATTTTTCTCTCAGACCTGCTCCTCTTCTACTTACCCTAATCTTGCTCTTCTGGGAAGCTGACCTCAGACTGAGAAATTACTGAGTACATTTTGCCCATCTCATGTAATGAACAAGTGACTTTTCTGGATGCTACCTGTGAAAATAGGTTTTTGTTTATACTCATAAAGAGTCATATTAATTTTCTCCATTCTTGGTTATTTCTAGTACAAAGATGGAGTGCACGAATTGCTCCTCACTGTCATCACCTGGGTGGGAATTGTCATCTCTCTTGTTTGCCTGGCCATCTGCATCTTCACATTCTGTTTTTTCCGTGGCCTGCAAAGTGATCGTAACACTATTCACAAGAACCTTTGTATCAACCTATTCATTGCTGAGTTCATTTTCCTAATAGGCATCGATAAGACAGAGTACAAGGTAAGTTTTCTCTGTGGGTACTGATCTTGTTCTCTGAAATGACTGTTTGAAATGGATTTGAATTAAAACATGACAACACTGCCAAGCTTTCAGCATTCTGACACAGCAAGGCTGAAATAAAAGCTCAGTGTGAAAATAAGATAGACATGTTCATAAATAGTATTTACATCCATCAAAAATATCACTGTGGCCTTAATTTCCCACTTACTGCAATGTTTTTCATTTTCAGTTGAGAAACATCAGCTATTAACAAAGCAGGTGGTTAAACTTTTGAAAGAGGAGATGAAATTAAATTTTGACATACTAGGAACATATATATGTTTTCTCTATGTATTCATATGTCTCAACAGCTATTGACTACTTTTTTTAATATATATATATTAGTACAGAGCCTTATCTACATATATGTATACATTTTTTACATTACACATTCATGCAGGTTTTTTGGCAGTATTGGTGAAATTAATTCTGAAGCGATTCATTGGGTTGAAATCTAGTAATTCAGTATAGTTTCATCCAGAACTCAGCCAAAGGGAGAGAATTCAGATTGATTTCGCTTATGACAGTAGAACCTTCCAAATTAACTTTCAAAATTAAAGAGTTGCTTATAAAATTGAAAAGTCCACTCTATAATTGAAGATTGGGGGGTGAGGGTGCGATTTTCTTATCTTCATTCACACTGTTTAGCTAATTTACTTTCTGTAGCTACTGAGCGCACATTAGTATTTTCAGATGTTCAGTGTATGTTTCCAGGTAGGGAAAATGCTCCTGGATTTGTGAAAGATCTCTGATAGAAGTATATGCTGTTCTATTACACACTATTTAATTGGAGATGTAATGATGTGAAGATTTTGTGGTTTATGTTTCCATCTTTCTTTTTCTTTGCAGATTGCATGTCCAATATTCGCAGGTCTCTTACACTTTTTCTTCCTGGCAGCCTTTGCCTGGATGTGTCTAGAAGGAGTGCAGCTTTATCTGATGTTAGTAGAAGTATTTGAAAGTGAATATTCTAGGAAGAAGTACTATTACGTTGCTGGCTACCTCTTCCCTGCTACAGTAGTTGGTGTCTCAGCAGCTATTGACTATAAGAGCTACGGAACAGAGAAAGCGTAAGTAATTGCAAGTGACCTGAGTGTTTTTCAAGTGAATAATTTTTTAAAGCCTATTAGCTGTCAGAGGGTCCCTGACAGACTAAAATACCATCTGAAAGCTTTATTCGTAAGAGAATGGCAATGCTGTGCACAAATTACAATCAAGTCTTTTGTAATTCTCTAGGTTCAGAGGATTTGTACTCTAGAGGGACCGATTCTAAATTATGGTCTTTCTTTTAACACAAAAGATTGACCTGAAACAAATTGAAAAAGTAAATAACTTTTTGGCATCAAATGTATATTAAGTAAAAATTCTCAACTTAAAGTATCTGACAGGCCTAACCACCCAGTTTTAAGCTAATGCTTCATTAGATCTCTTTGTTCAACTGCCCCTCTAGCTAACTCTCGTCCTGAATTATGACAGTACAATATTCCAACCCATATGTTTCACTTTGATAATATTTTATCAGGCGAGTAGAGCAGGATTAAAATTAACCACTGTCTTTTATTTACAAAAATACAGATATATACAGAAAGTGACAGAAGGTAGACAGAAAACATTTCTGAGGATTTGAGTTGCTGGAGGCATGAATTTGCCTTCCAATAGTGTTTACTTTCTCCTTTGATGAAATTAGGTACAGAATAGGAAGATACTGTTGACTACAAGAAAGCTGCTTGATTTTGCTACTGATGAAAGACAAATAAGAGCAATTGAGCAGGGAACTGGGCTGTATGAAAAACAAATTGCTAAGTGAAGTCGGCCCTAATAGGTTTACATGTCATTTAGTCTGGTATCATATGTATTCTTTCTCTACTGTTCAGCTCCCAGTTGGGGCATTTTATGTATACCATACTGTTTTTCCGCAAAACATGGCATCTGAACATTTTCTGTCTCATATTCCTCAAGAGTAAGCGTATGGTATAAAGTTAAAAGCAGATTTTGAAGATTCTGTGGAAAACCTGTGAAAAATATTTACTGATGTGAGATTCATTAGTCCATGATAGCACCTGTGACCAAACCTTTTGACTGAAAGGAGAGAGCTCATTTTGGTTTTGTTTCTTCTTATATGTTAGCTGTTCCTGATGATGTATTTTCAAGTTCAATAGTGTTATTAAACAGGACTCATCAGAAGAGTTTCAAGTTAGGAAAAATTGTCATGGACTAAGTGGTACTGTGCAATGTTTATCATTGTTTACTAGCAAAATGTTAGCTTAAGTATTTTTTGCACTTTCCATTTATAGGACTGAGGTGCTAATGCAATTGTTCACTTTTCATTCTCTTTTTTCCGTGATAGTTGCTGGCTCCATGTAGATAACTATTTTATCTGGAGTTTCATTGGACCTGTTACCTTTATTATTCTGGTAAGAACTTTGTTTTTCCCTTTCCTTTCAGGTTGCCTCACAGCAAAGTTAAAAAGATTGAATAACATGAGTCAATACCGTCCTTATTCACAAGACATTTCATGAAAATGCTTATAAACAATTTGTTATGTGACCAATGGTTATATAAATGTTTAGAAATCTTTAAATAGTGCTGACCAAATGATTAATTGTCAAAGCTGTGGTGGCACTTCTGCATAGCCATTTTTCCTAATGGCTTGAACTCTGAAGGTCGTATTGACATGTGTAGTCATATGAAAAATCAATGAAGTACTAAAGACAGGGGTTTTTTTAAAGGAACCGTTATTATTGCTTTCAATTGAGTCACTATTGTACATGTTCCAGAATTTAACTGCTAATTATCCAACATAATTATCTCAAAAGGGTGTTCTAACGCTTTGGATAATTAAATAAATCTTATATTTCATTTCACTTACACAGTATTTGTAAATTTGCATATGCATATGCCTATTTTTCCACGACTACTTCTGTGTGTATTTATGCTATGTGTAATGTATGTCAAACATAGAAGTTCATCTGTTTCAGTATAAATAATAGAATATTATGTAACCAGTAGGAAGCATATACACGTTCTTGCAGTCATTTGAGTAAAGTTGTATGCATGCACACCCATCTGTACACCCACAGCTGTGTGCCCCATTGTCCATGTAAGATTGAACGTTGTGTTCATACATCAATTATCCGTTCTCTGAGCACTTTCAGGTAAAAAGCGCATAGTCATCTGTCAACCCAGGGGAAAAACATCTCCCTGTTATTTCAGCCTAATAATACCAACACTGCACAATATAGGAATTTGGAAGGAAAGTGAATGCAAGATGTGCATTTTGGCTCACCTTGTTTTTCTCTGCTAGTTCAGTATCTATAAAGCTTGGCTATACTTGGGAAATATTCTAGAAGGCTGGTGCTGGGGACATAGACTATGTACATAGAGAGCTTTTCTCATAACTGCTGATAATTTGTTTTCATGCTTTTGAAAGTCTAAATAGTTACCTGTTCCCCTGCCTTTATACAGTAGTAGAGTTGTGAAATGTTAACAGAAGTTCAGTTCCCTTGAATTTCCAAATTCAGGAATTGTATTTTGTCATTATGATTTTTTCAGCCTGAAGCACATGCATCAGGCATAATTTTGAAATTTCTGATTTTTATAGATCTATACACCAGACGTACTATTTCAACATTTTTCGTAGCTTATAGTTTACATTACTTCTCCATGTAAAAATAAACTGATACTTTGATTATGGAACTTTCTATAAAAAATGTACCCAGCCAATCTTTTGTAGGTACTTTATTCCTTCCTGGTATCTTCAATATTGAAATAAGCTTATGTATATTTAGGTTGGTTTTACTCTCTGTTTATATCAAAAACTATTTCAATCCTTAAGCAGTCACTTAAGATAAGATAGTTGTGCAGTATAGTAGTTGTTTGAGTTCATTGGCATATTTTCAAAGAAATAGGTGTAGATGCCAAAACCCATGTGTGTATGAGTTGAATTAGAAAAATTATCGTGTTCGTAAGATTTAAGTATAGACCATAATAATTGTACGGAGTTTATTCTAAATACATTTAAATTAAATCAAGTCTCAGGGTGATAAGGATTCTTTTTTAATTAAACCTACAATTACAATTGAAAGATATACTTGGTATTTTCAATATGACAGTATTTTTTAATACAAAGTTGTTTCTTGCAGTTGTAATCATTACTAGAAAATTGTTCTAAGTTTCGTGCCACAATAGTTCAGTTACCTCAAGTCTGATTGTGTGGTGATAATTTTGCTTTTTGTGTCTAGCTTTTTATTTTATTGTTACTGGGAGTATTTTGCTAAGTCACCTCTATTTTTCTCCCTTGCTTTAAAATAACATTTCACATGGGAAGCTTTGGGCATTGCTGACGGCTTTTTCACTTCCTCATAACCAGGTCAGAGTGAGAATAGAGGTGAAGGACATTTAATCATATTGACCATGTACAGACATAGTTGACTATTATTTACTGGCCATGACATTATTATCCTCCAGCAAATCATTTAGGCTGAGACGCAAAAGGCCTTTGGGAGCAGTATTCCCAACTTCAAAAATATGAAACAGCAGGTAGCAATCACAGCACAGTTCCTGGGAGTAATTCTTCTCTAGCAATTGCTTTGCCCTCTAATCGTCCCAACTGAGAAAGTAAGAGAGAGTGGAGGAAGAAGTGTGAGAAGTGTAATGGCTGAAAAATAATATGTCATGTGCAGTGTAACCGAAGAGCCATATTTGTAGTGTAGCTTACTTAGTGTCAGTAGCATGTGAGAATTTCACCTTGGTAAGCTTTTTAACATGTTAATCAAATCACTTTTATGATTCTCAGTTTAATAGTACTGTCAATGCACATAAACTCTTTTTTGACAGTATTGCTTACTACTTTAATTTACAAATTTTTCTCTGAGTTTATAAGCATTTGCACTTGTATCTCTATACAGATTTGCACAAAATGAGGATGGGAAGTGTGAGGGGGAAGTATGAAGTTCCTCAGTACATCTTCTGAGGAACTTTCAACTTCACTATTTCCATAGCCTGTCATGCCTTTGGGCACCAGGGTTCTTATATCTATGAGAAAAGAGCATGTAAGTAATGAGCGGTGGGAAACCATTAGTATGCCTGAAATGGTTTAATGAAAGCTTGGATCATGATACGTCAGGAGCTGTTCTTATCATTTGGACAGCTCCATCTGCATCTTTAATAATTAATTCAGTTCAGTAGGAGTTCAGCGTGCACACTCATTTAGAAGCCTTCTTCAGAAAGCACCTCTCTTGCTGCCAGTCCCAGAGAGAAACAGGCTTCTGCATGGCTAAGAGCAAAGATCTGGAGATACAAGAGCAGTTTTAGAGCTGCATTTGCCAGGTAACAAAAGCTCCGGGGAGTTCAAAAAGGGTCAGAACATGTGCAGTTCAGCTAGGTTACTTCAGAGTGGTGTTTCTGTTCTTCTGTCTTATCATATCCATGTCAGCACTGCAGGCTGTGTGGAATGAATTTTAAGCTGCTAAGCTCAGGTGGACGTGATTCAATTGAGCAGGTTCATGGCTATAAAACAAACAGTGCACTCCTGTAATCGGTGGTCAGAAAAGCCTGAGTATTTTGACTTCTATGTAGATCCATATTCATCCATATCCAAGGAATGGATGATGTTGGTTTGACTTTAATTCCACCAAAACTACTGGAGTTTGCTTCTCGCAGATGGAGCCAATATATTAGGCTACCAAAGGTTGTTAAAGCAAAAATTCCTAGGATGTCCTGTTGCATTAACATAGGAAAGATAGTTTCTTTTTTCACTCGGGCTGAGGCAGTACTTCACCAAAGTCAGTGGATGTATACATACAGATGCACACATAATCTAGCTCCGCATATGAAAATGGACTGTATTTGTAAGCTTATGTATATAAATAATACACAAATATCTTTCTATAGTAGACACTTGATAAATGATATTTATCTATTGCTCACAGGGGGAAATTTATCATAATTATTGCAAAATTTAGCTTTATTGGGCTACTAATTCATTGTACCTGCAACTAATTCCAATTCATTAGTCTTCTGTGCAGGTTATTACATCCACTTTTTTAAAAAGTTAATTTGACTTGAAGACACTCCCTCTCTCAAAATTACATAGGTTTCAGGTGCCAGAAAGACAAAATTCCTATTTATACCATTTTTCATGTCCAGTACCTTCTGATTTCCAAACCAGAAATGGCCCTCTGTGTGTTGGCTATGAAAGAAGCATGATCTTCCAGGGTGCTGCATTTGATTATTACCATAAAAATGCTTCAAATTTTCTATTTTAAAGTAGTTATTTTTATTTTTTAATATATATCTAATTGTCTGTCTTTCACTCCATTCTATCCAATTACACTTGTCTTATTAAGAGATAAGTAGGAACTGGTATTTTAAAAGGTGCTCTAATTTTTTTTTTTTACTTTTACATACATTTCTAAAATCAAAGTATAGATTAAGCTATTTCTCTATGTAATCCAGTATCCTGTCTCTTATAGTGGATATTTTAGAAATTACAGCAAAAACCTAGTATAAACATTAATGAAAAACTGTCAATCCAAGTTTTTGCTTATTGTTATCAGCTAATGTTTTAAGAGATCTCACATTATAGCTCCACCTACTGTAACTGTGTGTTTTGTCACTCTCGGTATCACAGCAGAATCTTCAAATCTGAACCTGATGCCTGACCAGACTTTGAAGTTCTTATTTTTAGCCTTCGAAAGAGTGTTGGTCTGATTTTCAGAAGTGCAGCATGAAAGAGAGTTTACTGACTTTATCAAGGGTATAATTTCCTGACTGTTTGAGATGTATACACTGTGTCTGTGTGTGTGTTTACACAATATATTTATATTTTTTATTATCATTGAAGGAGAGCAGTATTGTTCAGGTGCAGATTTTTGTTCATCTGGGAAGGATGCAGCCCAGTTGTCTGGATGAGGCCCAGCCAGTCACTAGCCCTTTATATTATATGAAGTGATGAGGAAGTTGTCATTGTCAGAGGCCCATTTTTTTCTCTTACAAGTTTGCTTTCAGAAGCCCATCTTGCCATCCATGTGGGCCTTTATGTGACCCCAGAGTACTGTGTGTTTGTGGTGAACATTCTTCTTAAAGAAAGGTGTCCTAGTCAGACCATCTGTAAAGCTTGGAAAACATCTACAGATTCATTTGCTTAGATCATTAACAGTTCAATCCTCACACAGTCTTGAAACAATTCAGGTTGAAAGGGACTTCAGGAGATCTGTGGTCCAACCTCCTTCTCAAAACAGGCTCAGCTCTGAGCTTAGACCAGGTTGCTCAGGGCTGAAAAAGCTTTCCTTATGCAGAGTTGGCACAAATGAATGCAAAAGCACTAAGTGTGTTTCCTTCTCCCCCCACGTATTTCTCACCAAGAAAAGTAATTCAGCCATTCCTTCTAAAAGCAATTATTCTCCAACAAGTTCCCTTCCCTCACTGCTTAGTGTCTTGTGTAATAAAATGGCAGGATGCCCAAAAGTCTTTAACTCATGAGTTCCTCCAAAACAATCAGCTTCTGGATGAAAAGCAGTAAGGGAGCCAAAAGCAAATCTATAGAAAGGTTTGGTTACAGTATTTGTAAGCAGGCAAAATAGACTTTGGTAATGATACAATGTGTAACAGAAATGCCAGCATGTTAGAACAAGTGGCAAACCATGGTCTTTTGACTGCTGAAAGTGAAAACTATGCAATATTTCACAGTGATGGAGAAACAAGTATCATATGCTTTGTTGTCATAGTTACTTTGTCTTCAAAGTACAATATTTTGCTTTTTTTTCTTTTTTTCTTGGAAGGACTTTTTCAGCTACTGTGATACAGCAGTATTATTTCTGTGGTCTGCTTTTGGGAGTCTGTACCTAAATTAGAATTATAGTGTCTATTAAGAAACTGCTATGTACAGTTATTCCCTAGTCCAGCAAGGACATATATACAGACAGAGCTGAGTATCTACATAAAACCTGCTTAATACGCAGGAGCTTGACTCAGGCTCTGGGGTAGGGCCGTGTCTGCTTGCATGTCACTGAAGGAACCTCAGTATGTAAATACAAGCTTTTGTTTTTCATTCATATGTCAAACCAGCACTTCAGTCGTACAAAGAATCAGAGAATAAAAACCTCTCGTTTCATAAGGCAGTCATTTATGGGCTAAGCCATATCTATGAGTTTTTGATCCAAGAACGATGTTGCTAGTACAATACAGGATACTCCAGGGTAGCTACTTAGGCAAGGATTAGCTTCCAGCTGTGCTGTAAATACTATTCTGAACTAGATTGTGCACTCCTGGTTGCATAGGTTGCAGCCAAAGTTCATTTACATGTTAGGATTGGCATGGGGCATGTCTCTTAGCTCTTAATCTGTTTGTTTTCACAAAAAGTAAATTGAAGTTACATTTTTTTAAGCAGGCTGGAGAAGTTCATGTTATGTCAGCTACCAAAATGTGCGAGAAACTTTTTCAAATACAGAAGAAGAAAGTCTGCCTGCAGAGGCATGGAACTGAAGGTCAGGTCACACGCAGAGCCCCCATCCTCTGTCTGCTGTAAAGGCCAGGGAGAGAAGCAACTTGTTTTCTCACCCAAGGAACTTACGCAGTACAGTGGAAACCTAGATAAGAGGAACGAAATGATCACAATGATATAATGAAGTGTTTCTCAACTGGTTAGTCATTACCTATAAGAATCATAAAAAGTAATCAGCAAGGTCATGAGATACTGACACTTCTACTACATTTTGCAGCAATGGAAATCATGCTTAACGTACACCATGTACATACCTCCACTTAAAGGTCAAATATTTTCTGTCAGTTCTTGAAACCAGACAGAAATAAATTATAAAAGCTTATTTTTGTTATTTGTATCACATACACTTTTTGTATTAATCTCAAGGTACAATTGTAAAAATGTTTTACTTTGAATCAGGACTGATGAGGTCAAAAGCTGCCAAACACTGTTCTGGTGTTGAGAACTGCATTATAGTTCATACTGTCCATCCTGATTTTGAGACAGCAGCAGCAGTGATAACTTGATTGCCCTTAGCGGAAGGAATTATTTCTATCATATATGTCTTTATTAACAGACTCTGATCAGAGCCTTCAAAATACTCGTCTTTTCAAGATTGTTAAGACCTGCTCTTTATTAGGATTTGAGTGACAGTTCTGACCATTGTGGCTGAGCTATAGGAGCACATCTGGTATGAACTGGTATCCCCAATGTTACAAAAATTGTGAGGATTTTGATGCTGTCTCAAACCAAAGGTTCCCCAAAATGAGAGACTGGGCTTGATCATTCTCCATCAGTAACCAGTTGCAGATATATATGGAAGATTGTAAGAATGGGATTATAATCTATCTAATATATGTGTTATAAGGATGTCCAAGCATATTCTCCCATCTTCTCTTAGCTATCGGTTCAGCCATTTCTTGTGGACCATTGTACTAGTAGATAAGGGCGTGTGTCTTCTCCCTGAAAGGACATAGCTCTTACTGTTTTCAAACATATGATTTTATTTGAATTGTCTGCATGATATAGGACAGCACGTACTAATTACTCAAATTAACTGTATACCACTTTTCAACCCATATTCTGCAGGCATCCTTGTATTTGGCTTACCTGTGCTCTTTACATGCTTTGAAATCGATAGGAGAAAGGCACCTAGTATCGTTGATATCTGTGATTCTGTTTCACAGTAGGAAAACTATAAAAAATTACCTTCAGTATCTTCCCTGGTGTTATCTATACGAATGACACAACGAGAATAAGACAGCATAGTCCTTTTCTTCAAGTGGCGTGCAGTCTCGCTTCAACAGAATCCAGACTACAAAGGGAAAGAGGGCAGTAGGAGGGTGCACCACCAGCATATGTCTATGGCACTGTTAAGTTTGATGCATTTGCTACATCTTTAAGTTTCTTTTTCTTTTTCTTCAGTTACATTTAAGCTGTTTTCAAGACCCCAGTGGGATTTGTGAGAACAAAAAGGAATAAAAAAAAAAAAAGGGAGAAACCAGCAAAGGCAAAAAACATTCCAGAAGCAGGATGGGGTGATAAAAAGACAACTAGTATAGTAGAGTACAGGGGTAACCATAGTCCTCGGAGGAAGTCAGTGAGATGGGGAACAGGGCCAGAGGTGACAAGTGAAGGTGAACAGGGGCCGAGCACAACGTGCTGGAAGACAGAGCTAGATTGACAATGACAAGTGTTGGACATGAGCTAAATGTGGTGGTTCCTGATGATGTGGTGAATTTGGAAAATTAAGTGAAACAATGACTTCTAACATTTTTTTTCCCCTCATCCGTATTTGCAATCGCCTTTTACAGACTGTCTGATATAGTTACCCAGTTTCACTACATATTTGAAAATAAACTACGGGGTTTTTGTTTAGTCTGTAACATCATCATTATTCAACTTATTACTTGAAGTAGTTTAATTTCATTCTTATCTGTTTTGACAGCTGAATCTTATCTTCCTGGTGATCACATTGTGCAAAATGGTGAAGCACTCAAACACTTTGAAACCAGACTCTAGCAGGTTGGAAAACATTAAGTAAGTGCTTTGTGTTCAAGTATGAGAACTGTGATTATTTTCTGATTGTTGAACTGATTGAAAGCTACTCTCCATTAGGAGCACATGCCATTGTCTCCCAGCAACTGCAGATGTCAATTAGAAGCAAACAGAGCCAATCCTGCTTTCGTCACATTGTTGCTGTAATGTCACAAACGCCGGTCAAAATTAGATAATTTCAGCCTGGAACTAGTGCCAAGAAACTGTTTCACGGAAATGCCACAGCACTGTAGTAATTTCATTTGCATTTAAAATGCAGTTCAAAAATGATGTTCCTGTTTGCATGGCTGATATGATTATATTAAGTTTGTTTTGTTAAATGACTTTTTGATTTAGGGATTCTGAGCAGTTTCTACTCGTAATCCTGTTCTCCCAAGAGAATTGACTCTATTATTATTGTTAACTTGAAGATTATCTGCTGTTTTCATGCTAATTTAACAAATGTTTACTTTATCATGGTGCTGTACTGCAGTATCCCTTTTGCAGAGTAATATGTGTTACATAATTAACAAGGCTTTGGCAGCTCTTGCTTCTTTAGATAGTTTTTTACTGTATTCTATATAGCTTTACGTTATACTGAAGGTTTTTGTTATCAACACTGAAGGGATGGTGCAGCTTTCTAACACTGAGGGTTGGATGTGAAAGGGTCTTACAGATTTGCTTTGAATGTTGAAAATGGCGAAGGGAGATTTTCAGTAAGGCTAACGTTGTGAACTAGATGTTCTAGATAGGTCAGTATCAGCTTCATTGCATGTTGCATGATGAGAGAGAGAGCTAATCTTTAGCATCTCTCTCTTTTCTTCCTTTTCCTCTTTCTGTCTTCTCATCCACACCAGTAATTACCGTGTTTGTGATGGCTACTATAATACGGACTTACCTGGGTAAGATAGAACCCTACATTAACAAATTTCTGGCATGATTTTTAACTTTACAAACTCGGTCAATATTGTGGATTTCCCTTAATTTTAATTAACTAGTTTTGAGATACCTGATTTGCTAAAGAATTTTTAACTATTATATGCCTTTATAATTTTAAATTGCTTGCCTCTGCATTTTGAATTTCCTAATTTTGACTAATTTTTATAGACAATTAAAAATGCTCTTATTAATTTCTGTTTCAATTCTGTCTAATAATTTTGTTTCTCTTTTCTGCTTATAATGCTTTCTAGCTATGAAGATAATAAGCCATTTATCAAGTAAGATCATTAGTTAGATGTGGAATTCACTGACTAAATTCCCTTTCCCTTTCATTCTGTGCCGTTCTCTACAATTCCTTTTCCTTTACCTGTTCATGATGGAATCTTTTTAGACTATTCTGTAGAGCAATATCCATATTTTTGTCACATTTCAGCAGGGTTTCTTCATGCGGAAGTTAGATCATCTAGCTTCAGTTTAGCTGAGTTTATCGGAGCATTAAAGATTTGGGCTCTAGGCTTTTAATCTGCTGTTTAACCTTTGTGCATTTGTGTTACATTATTTGGTGTCATATGGCAGCACCACTGTTTAAAATCTATGGAGTGATTAGTGGCTAAGCCAGATTTATCAATCTCTTTTCTAAAAGCAGATAAAGCAATGGAGTAGCTGGGGCTTGTGCTATACTTCTGCATTTCAAAATAGTTTTGACATCCTATGCAGTTCTTGAGAAAGAAAAAGGTCATATCTACTCTTGCTGTTTTCACTGGAGACTAAGAGTACTAAATGGAATTGTTCTTTCTTTAATAGATAAAAGGTTAAACCCAAGGAATTTTTACATTTGAATATGAATCTAGTAAAAGTCAACTGCAGGAACTGAAATGTTAATATTGGATTTGGCGACATGCATTCTCATAAGTAATGTTACTAAAATTAATTTTCTTTTACAGATCCTGGGTCCTGGGTGCATTTGCTCTCCTGTGTCTCCTTGGCCTAACATGGTCATTTGGCCTGCTGTTTATCAATGAGGGGACTGTTGTGATGACGTATCTCTTCACAGTATTTAATGCTTTCCAAGGAATGTTTATTTTCATCTTTCATTGTGCCCTTCAAAAGAAAGTAAGTTACTGAAAACACAGCTGCGTGTTCCCTAACTCCTTAAAAATACCACATATATTTCTTAAAAAATAGAGAAAAAAATAGCAATGTCAAGAACTGGAGTATTTTAAAGTAGTTTGAGGAGGGGACTAGGATTCAAAAGCAATTCTTGCTGTGTGCTTGTGGGAGTCACGTAACTGCTCTGTGGCCTGGGTGGGTTTAGAATAGATGCAGCATTTCCAACTTGGGCTTAAAAAGTTTTGAGGCTTTGGGAAGAAAATTATTATAGAAGATGTACTGTTTAACATTGGTAACGTGATACGTGTTAGTCTGGACTTACAGCCAGAAGTCTTTTATGGGCGCGTGAAACAAATCCTGCCTCCACTGCAGCACTGCAAACAAAGGATCATTTACAATATCAGCCCATCTGAGCCTGGAAACTCTTTCTCAGATCAAGGCAGAGGACCTCTCCTGAGACCCCATTAAGTGGCCACATAAAGCTATGGGTGATAGGCAGGGATTGTACTATGAGTGCTCGTTCATTACAAAATTAAGTGAGAAGTAAAAATTAATTTTATTATGAACTTTGACACACCGTAGAAAAAAATAGTCATTAACACTAGACAACTGCTAACGGAGAGAGTTTTCCAGAGGTGCCAACGTGACTACTTTTTTTCAAGTGTTTGCCTCCCCCAGCAATCCAACAGCTTCACGCTCTTAACTGGAAAAACTGGAATCCCCTGGCAAGAGCCTTCCTTCATGAGTGACGTGCTAAATTAGTTCTGCTTCCCTTTGCCTGATGGGAGCAGAGGGGTCCAGAAGGAGCAGATCTGCTGGGGAGAGAGAAAGCTTGCAGGGGGGAGAGGAGCAAACAGGAGAGAAGGAAGTGAAGCGTGCAACTGGGTGGGATTCTCTTTGGGTTCCCTGCACCCCTTCTCTTCCCCAGACTGAGGGTGGAGACTGCTTCCAAGGATGCCTTAGAGGTGCTTTAGTGAAGGACAAAAGAAAAAAGCTCATAGCCTGTGTTAGAAGGCATAGCAAATGAAAGTAATGAGAGTTGAGAGGAAGGGTAAACATCAAAAAATCCCACCCAAAGAAACTTAACATAAAATGCAATACATCCTATATTTGGAAATAACCAATTTGCAATATTTAGATTCAAAATATTTTTACCAGTTTTAGGCTGAAGACCTACCAATTATTAACTCCCATTATAATTAGCTCACCAGAGACATAATTAACTAATATTTATAAAATGGTTTGAAACCATTGGATAAAGCGTTGCTGTGTCAGTACAAAAATCACATTCTTGCATGTTCTCAACTGTACCAGCTCTAACAGTATCAGCGTCTCTAAATTTGGTGTAGACAATGGCATTCAGCCATGTTTTAGGAAGAGATCTGGTAGACAGAAAGAATTTTATCCAGATGAACACGGCACTTCTCTCATTTTGAGAGAACAAAAGCACACTTAGAGAGGAGATTGAGCCTAAGAAAAGAAGAGAGGGAAGAAAATGCAAACATTCCCAAAATGCAAATAATTTCTAGATTAGGGTTTCATATAATGTTGCCTTTTCTACCACTTGTATTGGACTTGAAAATCAAAAACAGATTCCTTTTTTGTTTCTTTTTACAGCTGTGCATTGTTTTTATATTAAGTGGAGTCAGCAAAAAGCAATATTAAGATACCAGTCAAGTGTGAAAAAGCATAACCTAGAGCAATAAGATTTATACCTGAAAGAATGTTAAAGCTGCCATTTAAGATTTTTAAGTTTCGATGCCTTTGACTGGATATCATCCTATCCTGTGTCTGCATAGCTAATGTAGTCTTTTTATTCTGTTATTACTAGTTGGTCACTAAATTGAACAGAGAAATAGAATTGTGAAAGTGAAAACTATTATGTTTCCGGTTCTGACAAGATGATAGTGCTGTTGCTTCCATCAGTTTCCAACAAGCTATAATTTAGAAATAATGACAGTGGAATGCGCAGTACTGACAGATAATGTACATTCACTGCAATATAGGCATTAGGCAAAACCAGCCCTGGAGGGTGGTATTTGGGTAAAAATACAGTTTTGATTGCTATTGTCTCTACTATGTAGTGGTTTGGAGCATTTAATATCCATTAGTGTTCAGGAATGTATTTTCTTAGGTGTTATACCATCTAGTGATGATATATATATAGACTTATGTTTTTCAGACTACAGAGTTAAAGATTGTAATTCTATGTCCATGCATTTCTGTTTTCATTTTTTTATGTGTCTTTTGTGCTGATATAGATAGGGGTTCACTTAAAATATGTTCCATATACTTTTATAAAAAGACGAGTTATTGTCCCCAGCTTGAAGTTAAGGCACTAACTATTCAAATTTTCTTCAACTTGGTGGTTTATAGAAACATCACAATATGTATTCCATGAGTAAAATTCTTGTAATATTGAAAACAGCACATGGCATATGTAAATCCACACTATTAACTTTTTGCATTTTCCCCTCTCCCCTTTTTACATACGTACACTTTTTGTCCTATATATTCATAGGTCAAGCAGAATTTCCAGATTAGCTGAAATCCCACTTTCCCAGAAACTTAGGAGTCTCATTGATGTGGAAGAGATACTTAGGTTCCCAAGTATCTGGTGGAAGATTTATGAATTTAGACTTAGGCATCTTTACAAATTTTATCCACTGTGTCTTTTCACTGATGCTGTCATGCTGCCGAAATGTGTATGCACTCTTCTGTTATCTGAAAATAGTCGTCAGTGTAGCAGTCGCCGAATATGAGAGAATTAACTGCTCTGTAAATTAATCCTGATTAATTTCATGACAAATGTTAACATACATAAATTACAAAACTCAAGTTTCCAGTAGGTCACTGGAAACAGAAGGTGAATAAATGCAGGCCAAATACTGGTATCATTGATTAGTTTTGTTGCTCTGTCAAACAAAAATCTCGTATACATAGGTCTATTCAAATTTCTAGGTTCAGCAAAGACAGTAATGAGGATTTTGGTTTTTGGTCCTAAAAGTGAAAGATGCTTCATTTCCCAGCCTTTACGGTTCAAAATTTGACTCTGGAACACTGACAGTGCCTCCAGCAGCATAGCTGGCGCTCTGCCTAGAGCGGGGCAGTGGCGTTCGCGAGCTTTGTACAATCCCGAAGCAGGTGTGACCATCTGAACTAGCAGCTGTTGGAGTTACGCAGAGTAACTTCATCTGAAAAGGCCTTTGTAGTCATTGCAGGTTTTGCACACTTTCTTGGAAGGGATAACGTAATGGGCAGTACTGAGCAGTGCAAAGGCTAGTTACCTCAGCCCTTCTTGCATGCTAGGATGGGAAGATGGGCTTTCTGTGGTTTCCGCACCAAAAGCTCATATAAAAAGGACTTTTTTCAGCCAGCATTCAATTCAGGTAAACTTAACTATATTAATCTTCAGTATGAAGACAAAATAAAAATAATCCCGTAAATAACTCAGTAATGATTATTCAGGCACATCTAAATGAAGTGCACATATACCTTGGAAATAATTTATTCAAAAATCCTGGATAGCTGATAATGCTGCCGCTAAGTAGGGAAAAATACCTGATTTTGCTAATGGCCAACAATTGAACAGACAGGAATTATCTATTTGCTTGAAAAATGTGTGAGTATTTTCAATGCAAGGTTCATGTGGTTTTGCAGCAGAGATATTTAATGCTATTTTTTCTGCTAAGTAATTTTTTTTTTTTTTTTCCCTGTAGGTACGTAAGGAATATGGCAAATGCTTCCGACATTCCTACTGCTGTGGTGGACTACCAACTGAGAGTCCCCACAGTTCAGTGAAGGCATCAACAACACGAACTAGTGCTCGCTATTCCTCTGGCACTCAGGTAACAAAGATTTTGACAGCATCTTTTAATTAACCTTATTTATAAAAAGCCTACTGAGATGTGTTCCAATCAGAAGCACTAATTGTCTTCTCATTATTATCATTTAGATGGCAAATACATACTTCTGCATAGTAGAATTGATTTCTTTTTAAACATTTCCTTTTACTTTAGTCTAATGCAAACACCTTATTTTTCTTGTAATTAGGAGCTGGTTTATAGGAAGGTTTATACCATCATGTTTCATCTAAATGAAATTTAATAAATTAGAGTTTTAATAACAAAAGAAGGAGTTTCACTACGTGCTAGAAGATTGGCTTACTTTAGGCCAAAATGAACACAAATACTCTACATAATAGCACATAAGTAGGAAACAGTCTTTTTGTAACTTACTATGCTTCTGTCTCACTGCTTTATGTTAACAGAGTCGTATAAGGAGGATGTGGAATGACACTGTGAGAAAACAATCTGAATCGTCTTTTATCTCAGGTGACATCAACAGCACTTCAACACTTAATCAAGGTCAGTCACTGGGAACATTTCAGTTTTAGAAGCCTTAAATTTTATACAGATTTTATATCATTTAACACAGAAGAATGGAAAAGAATGTTTTGAAAAAAAATTCTGGAACAAATGGTCTCTAAAAGCAGAGTTTTAAAGTTATCCACCAGCACATTTTAAAACCATGTTCCCTCAACTGGCCCCCTGCTATAGAAGTTGAATTCTTCCATTCGTGGGAATGTATTTAAATAAGTTTCATCAATAATTTAACTTAAAAGCAAGATCATAATTTTAAATCTTTCCTAACCTTTATAGGTTAAATCTGAAACAGAAATATGAGGGCAGTAACATTTTAATGCATATTTGACTATGATTTTTAGGTGCAGAAATTTTCCCAGTGAAATCTAATTGATATCATTTCTATGCAAAAGATGTCTGTAAAGCATTTATCTTTTCTATTTCAAAGAGCATAGTATCTGTCACAGGGGATAGAATCCAGATTTTCAGGCACAGAGAAGCCAAAACTCCAAATTTCTCAGCTGAAATAGACTTTGAAATCTGTAACCTCATTCTCATGTCCAGTTAGAAGACAAGGGTATTAACCGAGGCAGAATGTCCCTTCCTTGCTCCCCTTCCCCCTGTGTTTTTTTAAGGCAGTTTGAGCTAGCGGTGGAGGGAAGACTGCTCTGTCCAAGCCAAGTTCAAAGCCTGTTCTTCCACCCACATCCCTAAGAGAAGAACACGTAGCCCTGATCTCATTGCAACCAGTTCCTGCTCAACTCAGAAAGTTTCAAACAGAAAATTAACCACTGTCAGGGCTGCTGTAAAACCCTCGTCAACCACAACTAGCAAATTCCACCACACCCCCCCCCCTTTTTTTTCAAGATTTGGTAGTAGGGACAGGTACTTCACTCACATTCACTTTGGAAGTAAAAAATGTGGTATTTTGCAGAAAAGAAGATTTCAGAAAGCATGATTCTATTTTTGCTATTTGGCATATAGAAAGTGGGTAAGACCTGTGTGTCTCACTGCTCCCTGCATCTGATTCTTGTATGCTCCTCTGGCAAAATCAAAATTAAGTAACTTTTCCTAAGTAGAAAATGTATATTTTTCATGCCCAAGAAAGACGTACATTCCCTTCCAGTGTCTTATTAAAATCCCGTAAATACACTATAGATAAAAGTCTGCAATTTCACCCTAATTTGATGTCTCTGACTCCTGAGGTTTGCTCTAACCATGCTGCACCCTCAGTTAATTCAGAGTTGAACAGAGGTCTTGAAAGCTTCTCCCTGTTTCGGATCTCCGGTCTCAAGTCACTGGAGATGTTCTACCATGATCAGAAAAATTGATATCATCTTTATTCAATTATAATATTGTCACTATCTCAGTGATACATACGTATAAGGGTAGTTTAGTTATTAATGGAAAGTGTCATTTTTCCTTTAAAATAAAAAATAAGCTTTTAAAGGTGTCAAAAAAGTTTGGATTAAAAAAAAATTCTCATAACTATAAATTACAGGTAATAATTCTAACCAAGATTAAACATAGTAGACAAAAAAAACCCAAGCAAAATATATTTCAGCTAGTATTTCTAGTAATATGTACATTACGACTGAAAAAAGCTATGATAAAACCTTTTTAGTTGTTCACTGATACAAACTTTCAAATAAGATTAGCATAATCAGGCAATAATTCTCTGAATCTTAGAATTTTCTGCTCATTTCTGCTACCAAGTGTCTATGGTAGTACAAAAGCATTAATATTTGGAATATATACTATCTTTTCCTTGCCAAATAAAAATATCCATACTATAAAAATATAGCTGGCTCTTCAGTTGTCCTTGGGTCTGTAATACAGTGATCCTGATATACTGCTGTGCAATGCAATAGAAAAGAAAGTGGAATTTTACCTTAATGAAATGTTTAAAGTAAGTTTTAAATCACAGCATTTTGTGTGGGGTTTTTTTTTGGTCATTATTCTGACCCATTTTTCTTCTAGTAGCTAGAAATCAGAGATTAATTCACTTTTTAATAATTTCTCAAAATATGCTGATTTTTTTTCTAATTATGCCAAGAGTTGTTTAAATGGTGTTGCATTAACATGTAAAATGGGTTTAAAAAAAATCTGTCCATGTAGTATTTTGCTTCGTCTTACATTGTTTGTGAACTGATTGTTTAAAGAAAATTTGTCATTCAAGGAATTCTTTTTTAAAACCTGGCAGATAAATTTGCAGCATGAATGTCCCGGGAGAAAATGTGAATGCTCTGATTTCTTAGAGCAAATATTTTGCTTTCCCCTCAGCATGCATACTTGTGCATATACTAAGATATGCTTCTTGCAGTTTGTCATCCACTGTGTGTTTGAAAACAGCAATTCCCTTCCACTATCCGTGTGTTTTTAATAAAGTGAATAACAGCTCTGATCCTGTCATAAGAGATTTTTCAATACCTTTCAATTCAAGAAATTCGGTTCTCTCAATTCTAGACAGAAGTGTTCCATATGATCATTTTTAAGGTTATAATAGCTTTATGTAGTACCTTGATCTCTACACATTTAATTGCTATTCTTGTGTAACAGTGATTTTGTATACATTAGTAAATGTCACTCTCACGAGATGTTTACTTTGGGGATTTGGACAGCACCTGTGAATTACTGGAATCTAACTGTATTTTCCTGCTCCCATTTCCAATACATAGCTCAAATACATTCAGAAATTTTCAGCTGAATTACATTTGACAAGTCCTACATGATTCATGATGAATAAAAAATATTCTTTATTGAAACTGTCAGCCTAAAATTAAAGAACTGACATTTTTTTCTGTTTCTTTTGCTTTAGGAATGACTGGCAATTACCTACTAACAAACCCTCTTCTTCGACCACACGGCACTAACAACCCCTATAACACATTGCTCGCTGAAACAGTTGTATGTAATGCCCCTTCAGCTCCTGTGTTTAACTCACCAGGTGTGCTTATACTTCCTGAATAAAACCGCTTTTCTTTGCTCGCTGCAAATCCCTTCTTTTCCCTAGATAGAAACTGAAGTTGCAATACCCTAGCCGTACATTCTGAATTTCTGTCAGTTCGAGAAATACAGTATTGCCAATGTCAGCTTGTAAAACTGCACTATATTATAGTAATGCCTTTGCCGTAACAGTATTTACCAATAATTATCCATGTTTTTAACACAGGTGGCATAAATCTTAATATACTATTACAGGACTGACACCACATGGTCCGAGAGCCCATCTTCAAGATATATATCACTTAGAGGTATCATGTCTATGCAATATAAGGTTGACTCTAAAGCTTGCTGAGAAAAACCTGCTTATGGAACGGATTAGATACTAAAGCAGCGCAAGGCATCTTGACACCTTTGGATACCCCAGTGTAGAAAATTGTATCCGTCAAACTGATCTAAACTATAGTATAGTGCAGCTTTATGGTAGATCATTTTCCTATAGGAAAATCTTGAGATTAACACTTAGAACAGTTTAGTTCTGTAGGAATAAAGGGTGTCATCACTTACCTAACATTTTGTTGTTACATTATCTAGTTGCTTTTTTTAACTGCGGTGCAATTCATCAGTAAATATCTAGCAGTTACTGTTTGATGAGTCATAAGATCACTTTAGTATAACTGGAACGATAAATCTTTGATAAAGAGCTCATAAAACCTTGTTTCCAGTTTTTATTTCAAGTTTCCTTTTTAACTGAACTGTAGTTTCTATTTTCATTCTCTTGTTTTCTTACTTTCCTTATGCTTTCCTCTAGCAACCTACAGAGAGACAAGTATGGGAGTAAAACTTAACTTTGCCTATCAAATGTAAATTTTTTCAGCATGATTTTTAATGGGCACAATTAAAACATAACTAGCAGTCATGAAGTAGACTCAGCGGGCAAGTGGTTCACAATTTGCAAATGAAATGTTTCCACATTCAAAAAGTACTTGCATACTGCTTTTTGGGAAACAACATGAAGTCTGTCGCAAATCCTGTTGGTAACAGAAGTTATGCAATGCTGAAATAATTTGCTGTTTAAAACCAAAGCAGTGTCAAGCAGAAATGCTTAACAATTTACTTATATTTTTACATTCCCACAGTAATCTTGCTACAGGCTATGGAAAGATTTCAATGAATTACCTGATCATGGGCTACAAAATTTGCCTCATCAAACCAATTTGAATATATTCTAGCATGCTTAACTCTGCAGTATATCATAGAAAACTCATTTTGGATTATCAGATATATTTTGGTATCTGTTTAGCAGAAGAAAAGAGAATTAAAATTACAGAATTAAATCACTTTCATGAGGGAAATGAATGCCAGCATGTGGTCCATGTGTTGTCTACTTTTATAAATGCCATATGTTCTGCGCAGCTACATCCATTGCAAGAAAAATCTTGGAACATATATGAAATTGCAAAACTACAAAGTTGTTTAATCAAAGTTTAAAGAGACCTTTCAAACAACCCTCATCACTGTTTAAATCAGTACACATGGAGAGGAGTTAACAATAACACAAATACAAAATGATTTGCAAATTACTCAGAATTTATTTGGAAATTATTACTCTATTTTTTAAAGTTGAAGACAAAAATCTTTTCATGAGAAAATGCAATTACTTTTTAATTGAAAACAATATTTCCAGAGAAGATTGAATTTTCTAGGATAAGCTGCAGCTTTAATTATGAAAAAAAAAACCCAAAACAGGAAAACGTATAATCTTTTCCAAAACAACTTTTTTCTTATACTACTCCAAGCCTTGCATATAATGCAGCAGCTTCACAGTGGTCAGTCTCATTTCAGTAAAGTCACTCCATTCTTTCTTTACTTCCAGACTTATCTGTAGATAAAGTGGTTTTCTAGGAATGCTCTAACCATCTGACTTTCCATGGTTCAGACTGTTTAATTTCTTTCTAAGTTTTGTTTTTTTTTTTTTTTTCCTTTGCTTGGGAAGCACTGTGCTGTCATAGTTTACATGTCTTTGTGTCTATAGGAAAACCTTTTCTTTATCGTGTTACCAAAAAAAAAAAAAAAGCCAAAACCAAAAGCATAAAGACCTTAATCATCATAAAACTTCATTTTTTTTCCCCCTTAAACTTCTTTTCATGTTTCCAGCAGACTTACCCAATCTGTCATTCCTCCAGCAGCTATGAGATATCAGCCATGGCTGATTTCCTCTTCCCATTCCACAACTAGTATTTATTCTTTGGTTTAATTTCTGTGACCCATACTTAGAGAAATTCCTAACATTTCTGCATTTGACTTCCATGCCCATGGTAACTGTGGGCCTAACTCCTAATTAACTATTCTGGTTCATTCAGTGCTGTCACTGTGACTGATGCAGACTGCAGGCAAACTTTGACCTTTAGAAGCCTGGGGCCGTTGTTGGCAGAGAGAGTATTAGTGCAAAAAAATTACATTAAGTGGGAAAAGAAAAGCTGTTATTGCTTAGTAATCTAATTTGCTGAACCCTTGCTCTGACTAAGTTGCTGAGAAGCTCAGTAATTCTTCATCATGTTACAATAAATCATTTTACTTTCTTTTATATATCAGCTACTCTTAGGCCAGATAGCCTGAGCAGACAGACATGATGTGAGTTGTCCAAAGTGAGTCATTCCACCTGCTGTCTATCGTGTTGTTGGATGGTGCTTGTGGGCCCTGGTCCCTGTAGTGTGAAAGATGGCTGTCCTTGTTTAACATAAATTCTTTGTATTTATCCATTTTTTTCATTCTTTTCTTTACTTCATCTCAAAAAAAAAAAAAAGGAAAAAATGTTAGAAATGTTGTTAAAGTAGTTGCTTGCCAGTTATGTGGGTTTATGTTGTACATTTACCTTCAGTTACGTCTGTGATCTAATTCCTTTTTAATTTAGTGTTGTTTAGGACAAATTCTGTTAGTTTTCTTTTTCTAAATCATGGTGGTGTACTTCAAAACATAGATGTTTCCAAATGAATTGCTTTGCATTACATATGCAAGGGCATGGAGTGAACAGTTCCTTGTGGAAGAGTCACAGAATTGACACTAAATTAAGAAATTAAAATGCCACTATTCCCCACAGGAAATACGCGTTACTATTTTTAAAATGCATCTTTCCTATAAGGTGTGCAACTGTTTACATTTGGGAATGTTCAATAACCTAACTTTTCTCAAGTCTTACTTCCAAGTACAACTTTGTCCTGAACTACATTAAAGAATTTTGTTTAAAAAAAAATTAAGTGATAAAAAGCACATCAGGCAATAACCAGAGCTGTCCTTTTCCATTTCAGGACATTCACTGAACAATGCCAGGGATACAAGTGCCATGGATACTCTACCGCTAAATGGTAATTTCAACAACAGCTACTCATTGCGCAATGGAGACTATAACGACAGCGTGCAAGTTGTAGACTGTGGACTAAGCCTGAATGATACTGCTTTTGAGAAAATGATCATTTCAGAATTAGTGCACAACAACCTGCGGGGCAGCAGCAAGAACCACAACCTGGAGCGCACGCTACCAGCCAAAGCTGTGATCGGCGGGAGCAGTAGCGAAGATGACGCCATCGTGGCAGATGCCTCATCTTTGATGCACAGTGACACCCCTGGGCTGGAGCTCCACCACAAAGAGCTTGAGGCCCCACTCATTCCTCAGCGGACTCACTCCCTTCTGTACCAGCCCCAGAAGAAAGTGAAGACCGAGGGAACCGACAGCTACGTCTCACAGCTGACAGCCGAGGCTGACGACCACCTCCAGTCCCCCAACAGAGACTCTCTTTACACGAGCATGCCCAATCTCAGAGACTCTCCGTATCCGGAGAGCAGCCCCGACGTTGAAGAAGATCTCTCTCCCTCCAGGAGGAGTGAAAATGAGGACATTTACTACAAGAGCATGCCAAACCTAGGAGCTGGCCATCAGCTTCAGATGTACTATCAAATCAGCAGGGGTAATAGCGACGGCTATATAATTCCCATTAACAAGGAAGGATGTATTCCAGAAGGGGATGTTAGAGAAGGACAAATGCAACTAGTGACAAGCCTTTAATAGTGTAGCAAAGAAATATTAAAGGCCACGTACAAGTATTAAAAAGACTTAATTGGCCCCATGCAGGCTCCCTCATATCTGCTTGAAGAGACAATTCTGTTGACCCTGTGGTTCTCCAGTAACGGGGATGACTGGACCTCGCAGTTCTGTGAATTTTTATAAAACAAAAACTTTGTATATACACAGAGTATACTAAAATGAATTATTTGTTACAAAGAAAAGAAATACCAACAAGGTATTTTAAGATATCTTCTGCTGCTGAATTTAACAAAATTGTGAAAAAAAGAGAAATAAACACTTTCCAGCCATTTTACTGCAGCAGTTTGTGAACTAAATTTGTAAATACGGCTGCACCATTTTTTTTTCTAGGCCTACATTGTATTATATACAAGGCGTAGGCTCTAAAATCCTGTGGGACAAATTTACTGTACCTTACTGTTCCTGACAAGACTTGCAAAAGCAGGAGAGATATTCTGCATCAGTTTGCAGTTCACTGCAAATCTTTTCCATTAGGGCAAAGATTGAATACATGTCTAACCACTAGCAATCAAGCCACAGGCCTTATTTCATATATTTCCTCAACTGTACAATGAACCGTTCTCATGAAAAAATGGCTAAAGAAATTATATTTTGTTCTATTGCTAGGGTAAAATAAATACATTTGTGTCCAACTGAAATATAATTGTCATTAAAAAATAATTTTAAAGAGTTTGAAGAAAATATTGTGAAAAGCTCTTGGTTGCACATACATTATAAGCTGTTTTTCTTACACTCTGTTCATAGTACGGTAGTATGTTTAAAATGCAAGTTCTACCTGTTTTCACTTATTTTTCACTGTAAACAGTGTTCTGCTTTGACAAGTTAGTTTTTATTCTTACGTTTTGAATTTTTATTGCCAAAAAACATAATTTGGGGAGAAAATTGTTTTAGAAGCCAATTATGCCAAGCCTTGCACAAATTTGGTATAGCTAACAAAGATTGTAACTCAATTCCCCGTTCATTCTTTAATCAGGGTTGGGTGGTAAGGGGTAAAGGGGACACTGGACACTTCTCACAAGCTTTCTCGTGAATAAAAGGTGCCTGTCCTTTAAAAAAATAAATAAAACATAACTATTACTCCTCCATATTCCTTCTGCCTATATTTAGTAATTAATTTATTTTATGATAAAAATCTAATGAAATGTAAATTGTTTCATCAAAATTCTGCTTTTTTCATCCCTTTGTGTAAACCTGTTAATAATGAGCCCATCACTAATATCCAGTGTAAAGTTTAACACCTGTTTGACAGTAAATAAATGTGAATTTTTTTCCAAATAGGTAAAATGTGCATTATTATGTACAAAGCATAATTGGCATCAGCAGTCCTTTGACCCAACTGTATCCTGCTTAGAATGGCTTCTTTACATTTCATGATTTAAGTGTTGAGAATACAATAGAAACTGTCTATATAGCTCTACAGAAGAGAGGTTATCTTTACTTTTCATTACTCTAGTCACAATTGAATAGGATCAAACTCAGACATAGCAGGGTCATTAGGAAAATGTACTGTAATTTCATATATTTACGTAACTTTTAAGTAGGCATCTGTACGGAAATTAAAAATAAGGTGGTAAACACCACTATCATATTCTCAGCAACAGTAATTAGCAGTTAATTATTAGTGATGAAGATATATTGTTGCAGTGGGGAAAACATGAATAAGCAGCATTTGGATAGCACTCCGAGTGCTATCTAAATAATTAATCCATCACGGCACTGTTTTGAGTTAGATAAATAAGCATGACTGTCCCTGTTTTTATCAGACTAGAGAACTGCAGAAGGCAGCTGATGCCCAAGATGTTATCTACAGATCAGTGGCAAAATTGGAAGTCTGAAGTCTTCGTTGTCTTGATTCCCAAGCCTCTCCTGTCCCTCTCAACCAGGGCCTCTCAAAGATGATGCCAAGGACTTCATTTGTCACCACTTCCAAAACTGTGTTCTTCCAAATAATTCTAAAATTAATGCCCCGTCGTCACAGAGGCCGTGGTTTCATGTGTGGCCACTGAGACTATATGTATGATAACAGCAAAAATTCATTTGAAAGCCATATCAATTCTGTTACCTTCTAATGCATTGGAATATATAAAGTCCATTTGGAAAATAAATCGATGCATTTTGAAAAAGTGTGGGTTTCAGAAGAACATTTTGGGCAAGACTTCCTGCTGTTGAGACAATTCAAACCGTAAAAAAAAGAAAAAAATCCAGGTTGAGATGGAACCGTGGGGTTCAGGTAACCTCCATATAGCTGTAATCAGGACTGTGACACTGTAGCAATTGTTCATGAAGAAAAAGGCATCTTCACCATTGACCCTACTGGTAACTCTTGCCAGTATGTTCCTTAACACCTAAAAGTTACTATGTTTGCAGTAGAGTCACTGCAACATTTAAAATTTAATCAGAAACTGTTTACTTCTGTTTAGTAGAGATGCTTTAAAAATCTGAAGTCTTTGTGAAATAAGAATTTGTTCTGATTCAGGGTGTATGGCAGACTCTTTGGAGCAAAAATGATTCCCTTGGTCTGTCTGGCAACCTAAAAGCATACTTGCTGCCTTCTACCTAGGAAATCATGTCTTAGGGATTTAAAAATTGTGGTGCTCAAGTAATTACAGTACACATGACCTAATAACATCACCAACTTTCAGCAGAATCTTCAACCCTAGTTCGAGCAAGTACTCCTTTGTGTCTAACTAAAGGTGGCAAAACTACATGCTGGAAAAAGGTTTGTAGCATTGTGATCTTAAATATATATTCAATTGCAAATGTAACAAGTATTCATAAAACAAGAAAATGTAGCTGATGAACCTAAGATGAACCAGCTGAACCTAAGTATCATAAGGGAATTCTTTTGTTAGCTTCTTTGTAATGTAGATGTTGCTTTTTAGTGAGCCTGTTTTTTTTAATGTTATGCTAGTGAGTGTCCTGTGTTTAGCTAGCAGCTAGCAGCTGATACCTTGCCAAATTTCTGTTGGTGTAACTTCTCAGTGTAGTAGGTTACAGTATAATTATATAGCCGACAGCTTATTGTAATTTCTTTATGTTCTCTTCTCACGTTCCTGCCATCTTGTCTTGGGATCAGAAGGACAGAAGAATTCAGAGGAAGAGTTCAAGAATAGTGAAATAATAACAGCAGAATTAATGGAAACAAGTGTTTCTTCAGGGTCATCAGTTAACCAGTTCCTATGATGGTGCCAAGGATATGCTGCTATTTTAGGCACTGTCTTTCAGAAGAGCTGTAATTTTCTTATGGCTGGTAATCTCCTGTTAGTATCAGTGTTAACCCTACTGGCTCAGTTCAATTCTTCCTTGTAACTTCAGTCCAGTTATTAATTCCTACAAAAGATTAAATGGGATGTG
The DNA here is from genome assembly GCF_018139145.2 of Gymnogyps californianus. Lineage (NCBI taxonomy): Eukaryota > Metazoa > Chordata > Aves > Accipitriformes > Cathartidae > Gymnogyps > Gymnogyps californianus. The sequence continues at coordinate 21,289,783 of NC_059478.1, read as the reverse complement.
CATTTAGTGAACTGTTGTATAATGGTGCTATGCATTGTTTAATATAAAATACATCTCAATTCTACATAAGTGAACCATAACATGAAGAAATGCAACACTGGTAATACCTTTATAGTTAAAATTAACCTTTATCTGTGAATTCTACAGTACACCTTCGCTTCTTTTAAATTTGAAATGAAATTACTAATAAAGTTTACATATATTCACTTATGTAGGCAATAAAAGGTGTTTCAAATTGACAGAAGTTACGGATAAAATATGTGTCATATTTTATGTCCTAATTTTTAAGGAAATTTTTTTCTGAACTACTCAGACATTAACAGAAAACAAAAAGTAAACAGTCTCTGTGTACTGCTGTTATCCCACTTTGCCTCAAAACTAACAGAACTTGTCTTCTAGACTTGATTGTACGACAGAGTATGCTAGTGTAAAGTTTTATCCCTGAATAAAATTAATTTTTAGATCAAGAGAAGCTACAGGTAGACAATTATATATACACGACATCTTCGCTGGGGTTTTAACTCACCAGTTCTAGGGGACGATGAAGAATGAAAAGTGATGGGGCACAGCAGTAATTCTTCAGTTCCACCTCAGCTGTAGCCCTGCAAAGACACTTACGCCAGGGAGGTCACAGTAAAGCATGCCTTAGATTTTTTTTTTAAATAGATGGTGACAGTCATCCTCCACATTTATGAAGAGCATTGCTGCCATTTCAGTAAGCAAGGGCCTTGCTGTATGGCTGCACTATGAGATAAGGACCCCAGATTTATGGATGCCACTGGCACGCTGAATCTCTACTCCACAGCTACACCACAGGTTGGAATCCAGCTTTGCACTGAGTTGGGGATAAAAATTAGCACTGCCACAGCCCTGGAAGCGAGATCTGTGCCTCTTGTTTATATAAACAATTTGTAAATTAGTAGGAATTCAGTTAATGGATCCAGCTCAATCATCCAGCTCTGACAAAAATCTGGAGTAAAGGTTCATTAGGACCCTGTCTATTTCAACAGAGTGTTTGGGGTTTTTTTCAGTAAAATCTTTCATGTGGTTTTTAGAACGACAACTTCCAAATCCTTTTATTCATGCAGGATAAATTCTCAATGGTATTTCATTAATTCATGCCTAAGAGCATTAATATCTCTTCTTACTCTATTATGTCATCATTAATCTCAACCGCTCCCCATCAAAGTTCCTGGCATGTGAAACGGATCACACCATGGTGCAGCCTGAGTGGTTATAAATGCTACTGAAAATCATACAAACCTCAACTCGGCAGCAAGGAGATTTTAAAGGACCATTCCATATAATGCACCAGCTGCTGAAGTCATCAGTCCAGGATCCCAGACAGGGGAAGTCACAGTTGCTGAAATAACATTCAGAATAGGTAGTTTGGTCAAGAAATTCTTCTACAGCAAAGTTTATGTAATTCTTAACCATTTCTTCCTTGGGTGCACACCCCCTGTGTGTTGGAGTAGGAGCCCTGGCACAATGTAGACTCTGCACTGCCAACCAGTTTAGAGACAGCAAAGCTGAGCACAAAAACATCTATGCACGTTGAAAGGTCTGATTCACAAATAGGAAGCAGCAGGTTTGTGTCTGTATGGGCTTTTCTAACGGAGAAGCAGGATCTCTGAATAAGCAGCATTGAATAGCTATCTGGAATAACTGTTCCAGTCCTCTTGTAGAATAAGAATTGCTTTAAAATAGCATGATGCTGCTGAACTTTTGGCCTCCATGATTGCTCAAGAGAATGAGTCCCAAAGGTTAACGAGGTTTTCATGAAAATAATTCATTTTCATTCTCTTTAAATATACCACTTTGCTTCTTTTTTGCATTAGCAGGATAAATAGAAACTTCTTAGCTTGTATTCTTTATACCACTTGTTGTTTTAAATACTTCCCTTCCACCTCCTATTACTTGACTCCTTTCTAAACAAATCCTTGTTTTCGGCCTCCTCCATTTCTCTAATCATTTAGTTGCCAGTCCACAGAATTACTTTTTGTCAGTATGCTTTAAGAGAGAGGGCAAGAACAAAATTATGGGTGAACTGTTGATCTATGGATGGAATTGTAATTTCTAGTCTGTGCTTCCCCCCCCACCCCATGGTCTCACATCATCTTTTGTTTTCATAGTATCTCCACAACACAATTTTTTCCACTAAGGTGATCATAGCAAGTAATGACCTAAATAGTTATGGTTAATTTAGAACCCTGCAAAGCCTACAAATATTTCCAATTAGTCCCCTGAATGTGTGCCCAACCTTGTGTTTGTCAGCATTGCGTTTCATCTGCATCACACTGCCCATTTATTCACTTTGTTAACCCAGGTCATTTACAATCTTCCCTAGTTCTGATTAACTGAAATAATTCTCTTAACAGCAAACAGTGCCACCTTTCAGATAGCATGTTCATCCCCTTTTTCAGATAGCACCACTCTGAATACAGAGTGTTGGGGCACTATACCATTAGCCTTTTGCCATGATAAAAAAATTGACCATTTAATCCTGTTCTACCTCTTAGTTTCTAATGCATAACTGCTTTAGCTCTCACTTCCTCAATACTGGTTTGCTTTAATGGCTTCTTGGTAGGGATGTTTTTACAAGGATTTTTTTTTTCTTTTTTAATTCCAAATAAATTACATCAGCCATTCCCTCTACTCTCAGCAGCTGCATGATTGACTTAATTTTAGTATGTTAGAGAGGCACAGTTTTCTTGCCCTAAGCAGTTACATCTCTTTCGGCAATGTTTCCTCTGCACTATGTGTTTAAATGTGGAGCTGCTAGATGTCAGACCCGGAAAGAACTTAACTGTTCAAAGTGAAACTTAGGTGGAATTTAGGCACTGAAATCCCAAGGTACATCATCCACAGGTACAACAGGCATTATTTCAGGGGCAGAATTAATTCTGACCTTGTAGACACATACATTTTTGTCACTAAAGACATTTCGTCATCCCAAGTTCAGTTACTGCGTGTGTGCAGCCACGTCGTCACAGCAGAGCTGAGCCAAGGCAAGCGAGGCACCACAAGCAGTGTCACTGCCTCGTCGGGTGTACCAGTGCAGCCTCTGAATGCCATCATCCAGAAATTAGGTTATAAAGGAGCTCCTTCCCTCCCCTGCTGAAGCTACTGTCCTGACAATAATTACAATTTGTCTGGAGATAAGAGATAAGACCTGTGAGCCTGTGTAACTTCACAGGGTAAATGCCACCATCAAAGCTCTGCAGCACCCGCGGATCTGCCCATACTTCAGTTGGCTCATTGCAGCAAGAGCTGCATTTGCGAATCTTTCCAAATCTCTGTAAGCCCATGTGTATCCCTTTGCTACGGAAAACAAGCTGTAAAATTTCTCCCAGCTCTTCGTTTTCATCACATGGCAACTGAAGGCTCTGACCACGCTGGCTTTACTGTTTGTGTTGTGAAAGGGTCACAGATCCTGCCTGTGCAGATCCAAAAACTCCACGGGTTTTGACATAACGTACATCACACGTGAGGGGCTGTGTGAAGCTGCTGAAAGACCATGTAGCGCCATGTTTGCAGTACCAGCTGTGCCACGTGGCCTGCAGCGTGGCACGTAGATGCTCTCCAGCCAAAGGTGGGCACCACAACACCGAGGTGCACTCGGGGCCCCCCATTCCCCACACACAGCTTCCAGCTAAGAAACTCAAAGAATCAAAATTGGGCTGGCCAGAGTAGTTAGCCCCTCAGCAAGCCACTGAAGGTCTGCTCACAGCGGCCTGCTTCTTTCAGTATCTGTGCTGAGTTACAGTCATGCTACTGCTGCAAATGTTGACCTGGGCACTCAGCTCTCTATTTCTCTCCGGCAGGAGTAGCTTAATGTGAAGCTACTGCTAAAAACCTTCCTGAGGAGAGTGTCAACCGTAGCTGAAATGGCTGGTGACAAGCTTGTCTCCATGACAAAGCACAAACACATGCAAGTTTATATGAAACAGTGGAGGTTTCCAAGCACATTAGAGGCTGCTGGAAGAGCCTGAGCCTGGACTTTTTATCAAAAGCTGGGGAGGGAAGGGGAATACAGACAGATGGAGAAGAAAATAAAAGGATAATATGAATCAAATGAGGTACAGAATTAATTTTGCCCTTTCTCATTTGTCTCCTTTCCAGCACCACTAGCTGCTGCTCCTTCAAGGCAAGGCAGAAAAATCTCACTAGTGTCCATCCATCTGGGTAATTTGACAAAATACTTCAGTTTAGTGAAGCATTTCTAACTCTTCAAACTTGTTAATTCATGTTTACAGCCTAGCATTGCCAGATCACAATATGCTTACAGAAAGCAGTGTAGAAATTTATCATTCCAAGCATGTCTTGAAATTTTCAAAGCACACTTTCAAAACTGAATTTAACCAAAACAACTTATTTCAATGGACCAAAACTCTACCACTCACAAAACCACTGAAAATGAAGAAAACAGTCAATACACCTAGCAAGAGAAAGCTGGTTAGGCATTTGCCTTAGCATAGGCTTCCCATAAATTATCTAGCCCAGTTTTCTAAAGCTATGAATACACCCTTCCCTGAGAACAAGACTGATCAGTACCAGCAAGGCAGTGTTACCTATCCAGAGGTGCTGGTAATATGCACAGTATCATACTCCTCAGCATCACTTAAGGAATCTGGTCTATGTCTACTCTTAAAAGCTATATATCTGCAGAGACAGTGTTTATCTCATATTTAAAGGATTGCTGGCCTGAATGAATACTAAGGCTAAGTAAGCAAAAGTGTAAGTAAAAGTGACACCTATACATAAAGAAGGCTAACTGACATTTATGGACAAAACTGCTCCTACAAAGTGCTGCGTAATTTGCTGAGGACCTTTCATGATCCAAGTCATGGTGTGCACACAGAAGTTGCTCTTAATGCAGATGCAGAGAGTACAAGAAGCTACATTCTGGATAGTCTGACATCTAAAGTAAGCAGGTAGCTGCTGCAGGGGGTTTCTTCTAGGTCTCAGCAAAAGTTTGTTGTAGATTAACAGGCACTTAGGGGACTACTTGGTCTCCCCACGTCAAGATAAGAACATGCTACATGCTGCTTATAGTTATAAGTGTTCTAATTAGGTCGACTTGATTATTGTTCTGTGGCTTGATAGATGCTGTATTTAAAGTAATTTCAGATACTAATTTTTAGACCTTTTTTGTGAACTAGTAAATCAAGTGCAATTTATTCACGGAATTATTCTTTTCTTTCTTAATGCCTATTCCCTCTGGCTTGCAACTTTAATTAGAACCTGCTATCTGTTCATATTGGTAATGGTAACAGTTGTCACTAGAGTACAGATGCATAAATTCAGCTCATATTGCCACTTTGACTTTATACTTAAAACCTAACAATCATCCTGGCTATACATCTGAAAATATCATTCATTAATGCTTTATTTCACTGCCACCCTGAACTCCAGACTCTAAACACTAACAGTCTGATTATTTTTTAACCATCCAATAATGCATTTTCTAAAGAATAGAAACTTTACAAAAAATAGCTTCATTTGGAGATAAATATCTGCCTGAAAAGGTTATTCAGCCCATCCAGATTTCTTTTTTATTACTATAGATTTTCCCAAGGCAGTATTGTTTCTTGAATAATTATCGATCTAAGCAACTGTGTGCTAAAGTAGGCTGATTCATTCATTAAACATACACACAGAAAAGCTCTTGGTTGCCCTGGTAAAAACAAACAACTTCTTTCTCCTCAACCCTTCCCTAGAATATCATGATTACATTGAAATGTAATCTGTTAATATTTGATTTGCATTTGTCAGGAAAAGGAAACATAAAATATATTTCTTTGGAGCAGAAGAATTAGGATCTGGAAGATTGTTCAAATAACACTAGCCTTGTTTGATTTGCTTCTTTACACACTGATTTACAAGTTTCAGTAATTTAAAAGGAGTCTTCCAGCAACTAGTTGCAATTAGTGAGGTTCTAAAAGCTTGCCAACTTATTATTTAGATAAACTTTTCCTTCCAATAAAAACTAAGTCCTTTTTCATTATGTGATAGAGAAAATTGTATGTTTCACATTTTTCTGATTAAATATATCAGGAATAGAATAGCTTTCAAGGTCTCTGTTCACTGCAAAGATTCAGACAGGCTGCTCTTGAAATGGTCTGCATCCTAGCCAGTATACTTTGTGTAAGAGTCAGCAACACCAGCAGGGAACAGGCTTAAGAAGGTATCCATTAGCAAACGCTGAAATGAAAAGGACCTTTTTTTCATTGACTGAAGTACTCCATGGATGGTACAAAGTTGCATTCAGCCTAGCAAATCTACATATCTTCAAACCCCCAGCACCACTTGCTTACAGAAGAGCTGCATTTCTCCTGAATGAATGGTGATGATGCTTAAGCAGGCAAGGGGAAGGGTTCCTGCATGTCAAATATTTAGTATTTGGTGATCCTCCAAAACGGGACAAAGGAATGATGTAGAGTGTGTCCATGTGAAATGGTGGATCAGCATGCTGCTGTCTGCTATGTGCCTCAGAATGAAGTACAATAGGTTATACTCTCAGCGGAAAAAAAGTGGTAGCTCCAGACAAGCGATGGCTCAACAGCTGTGAATCTGTTCAGTATACTGAAATTTGTGAGTCCTGGGTGCTAGACGCAGCAAGACTCGCTGAAAGCATCCAGTTGAAAAACGTCAGTATAAGCAATGAAATTTAATTCTGTAACTCCAACGTTTGAGAGATCGTGAAGATATCTGGTTGGCTTTGGCGAATTATGGAAAAATACTGTGGTCTCCTGATACAGCTCTCTCTGAATATTTTTCCTGAAATACCGAAAGATTATCACCATCGTTTCATTGTAGTTACGAGGCAGTACACGAGCAGGCGTTCTGTTACAACAGGGAGTGGCAGAGCATGCAGGATCTGCCCAAATAAGTTCTGACTCAGTTTATGCCAATATGAAATTAGCATATTTTGATTGAGGTCTGTGAGATTATTCCAGACCTGCACCGGTTAACAGGAACAGAGTGAGGTTTGCTGTCTGGTACCGTCTATTTCCTGCCATTTCTCTCTGTTGCTCATCCTTTCTGTTTTATTACCTTATCGCAGAGCCAGTGCTGTTCCACATCCATGCTCTCCTTCTTGTAGCATCACTGGTAAATTTAATGCTCACTACTTAATCACTTTTCTCTCAACAGGTAAGGAATAATTGAACAGTTAAGGGGTGGGGAATGACAAGATTAGTGCATTATTTCCTCTCAGGAAACAAGACAACTCACCCATTTGTATTTATGCATATCTTCCATTAGCCAAATGACCCTACAAGTAAAGGAATCCAGGTCAACTAGTCCAGTTGGTAGAAAATAACAGGTACCACATACTCCAAGCCCAGCACTGGCCCACAGTAACATCTTCAACAGGAGGAAAAGTGAAGAGAATAGAAGACAGAAGCTTTTGCAACGTATTTCTTGTTGACATGTTTTGTTCTGCCATCAGCACCAGATTACTGTTCATAACAGTAAAGCCTGTAGTGAAGCCCTGGCCCCAGTTAAATCAATGGCAAAAGTTTTTGCTGACTTCAGTGAGATTATGATTTCTCTTCTGAATCATTAAGAGGATCTTTTCATATTTCAGTTTGTTGATTCTTAGACTTGGGTATTGGACGTTAAAAATAAAGACAAAAAACACTTCAATTTTTCAAAATGCTTTCCAACCATGGAAAAAGGCTTTGTTTCTCTTCACTACTTGTAACCTTGTTCCTGCGTGCATCACCCCCAATAAGTGCTACTTCACAACGGAGACCGTACACTGTTTTTCCTCCACTAGATCAATACCTGTCTAAAAGTATTTACTCACCAAAAGGGCTGTGATCCCTTTCTTTGTCACCCTTGAACTTCTGTTCTGCTCTTGAATTTTTTTTGCTTTTTGACACAGGTTCTTCTTTTACTTCCTGGCTATTGCTTGCCTCTAATACGATGGTTTTTTCTTCTTTGCTCTGACATTTATTATAGAGTATACATCACAGCTTTTCCACTTGTTTAATCAGAGGGTTGGTCCAGCACTGAAATTGCAGCTGTTTCATAATGCTACCTATAAACACACATTTTATCTTCCGTTCCTGTTCACAGTAGCTTAAAGGAGACAAGAAGATGATGATCAAAATAGGAAATGGGAAAGACTGACTGGGAAACTTGTTTTATAGAAACAGAAGAAGAGTAGAAGGGCAAGTAAGACATATAGGTAATCCATTCTATATTGGAATAGGGCAGAAGTTATTGTATCATACTTCTGTGAATGTATTCAACTGAACCACTTATATTCAGACTAGCAAAGACTAAAGTGATGAAAGAAGCTGGAATAAAAGGATATTAAATAAGCCCTGGATAGTTGACTGCAATATTCACAGCTTTTGGAATCCTTTATCTTTCCTGCAATTGCCCGCTGACACGCCATTTGTCTTTAGAGGAGCTCGTGCTTCCGTCCGGCTGTCTGAAAAACAGAAAAACCATGTTCACTGTTAGTAGGGACTTAAAACCTGTATTCTTAAAGCAGTATCCAGAGCAAAAATGCAGTTGTTCGTTTCCTCCAGTCTGACTGAAAGCTTCTTACAGAGATGGAGATGCAACAGGAAAATTAAGGCAGTCACACTTTTGGCACCTTGGGCTTGAAGTCCCTGCTTTGAATCAGCTAGAAAGGATTTAACAATGGATCCCTCAGCTCGAGGAAGAATAAGGCAATTACAGCAACACTGGGTGCCCAGTATACACTGCCAGTGACCCCCTCCTGCGCCCCGACATGAAATGACCACCTGAATGCCTGGTTTGGGAATGAGTCTCACAACAGAGATGTTTCCTTTAGCTAGTGCCCCAAATTTGAAGTTTTATGTAACATACATCCTATCTGAGAACTTACCTGCTACAGCTTATTCAAAAAAAGGGTGACAGTGTCTTATTTCACATTCCAGACAACATACTCTTTACCTATACCCTGACCTCACTTCTCCTTATGCTGATTTGCTTCCAGAGGCTACTAACCTCTGTTCTGCTGCACAGAGGTAGCACCATTTACAGCCCAGATTTCGACATGAGACACATATATGACTTACTTTGGAATAAAATCTGAAGTGAATCTTTGTCAGTGTAGCTGAAATAATAAGAATACTTTTTTTTCAAAGAAGGGCAGCATTTTAGCATATCTCTGAACTCGACATAAAACGGGAACTTTGACAGTGCTCTCTTACATAACGAAATGTATTAATTAATTCACTTTTCCAGATTTCTAGTGGCAGTTACCTTTTTCAACTTAGCAACTAGTCAGATGATTGCCATAATTACAAAGAGTACACGGTGCACAGCGTATGATCAGAAGCATATAATATACTTGAAGTGTAAAATGCTCCAACAATAAAGCTAGAATAAATGTATTGTTTAGTTATTGGCACAACTGGTACATTTATAGCTGCATCCAAATAGCTCTGACTCTGAAATGAATGCCTGTGCATAATTTTTGCAATTTGGTGCATATTATTTTTCATTTATTAAGCCATAGGTTAAAGCTGGAGAGAAGAACATTTTAAACTACAAACACATTGTGGCTTATACTATTACATTCATATTAAGGTTTTTTTCACTGGGGGTGTGTGTAGGGGGGTGAAATGAAAACCTTTTACCTATGCATGTCAGACACCATGATGAATAACTGCATAGAAATCTAACTAAACCAAAACAAAGGTCAACTGCCTTCCCAAGTCACTCACTGCATTTTCTGCTCAAAGCCTATTGAAAGATTAGGTAAGTTGATATATAAAAACTGAAGTGCCATCAGTTTTGTTTCTTGCATCATCTTTCTAGACTCCAAAGACAATTGCAGTTAACGAGCATATCGCTTTTGATTTAAACAGGCTTTAGGTCATCATACTGCTGTTACTACTTAAACCTCTTTGTGTTCTTATTCCCTACTTACTCATTATACCTCATCTACAAGTGTTGACTGTAAACTTTCTAGGAAGTGACTACATCTTTCTCTGTAGGAAGAGAAAAGATAATAGATGTTGATAACCTAAACACAAACAATGATGTGCTATCATTTGCATTCATTGCCTGACACTCCAGCAACAAAGTCTGAACAGTCTCAGTATCTGCTCCAGTCCTCATAGCAAGAAAAGTTCATTGAGTCAATGACTTTGCCAAAAAGAGCCAACAGTCTGGTGTCTTACAGGACTGCAAGAAGGCTAAATGACATCATCAGCATAGTGGGGGTTCAAGAACACTTTCAGTAATCAGAACTGTAAGAGGAGAGAGCAGGCATATCAGCATGTTTTATACAACTTCTAATCTAGATTGCCATACTTTTATACCATAGCTGCTTTCTTTCCAAGTTTTCTAATTTGTTTCAGAGCCAGGAGCAAACCCAGGTAAGTGTTACCAGGCAGAAATGTACTCCTGGTTTGTACCGTTTTCTCTCTAAGCTCCTGCAGTAACAGTGTCTAATGCAGCACAAATGACTTGAAGCACGTAATACCACTTGTAACCTAGCAGCTACATAGACCCTTTTCTCCCCTAGCAATAAAATGGCTGCAGCTGACCTTGTATTAGCCTGGTTTTAAAAGAGAATAGTAATGAGAACAGTATCATATCAGGGCCTTCATTCTACTGCTGTAGAATTTAGCCGCTGAAGTCAATACAAGTTCTACCAATGTATCCTTAACTTCCCTTACAACTTGGTTTTCCACCACCTGTCTGCCACAAACACTTGCCCCTCTGCCCTCTCCAAAGAAATATTAAACTTACTCCATGCATGTAAGATCCGGTAAGAGAGAAATCCCTGATTTCAGAATTAAAGGTAGCTCAACCAATTTGATCACCCAAAACTTGAACCAAAACCAAAATATTCCACAATCTATCCATAGACCACTCAGAGACAAATTTCATTCTGCAGTACTTAGGACTACATTATTAATAGTATTCTGTAGGTTACAAGCTGATTTGCCCATATTATTTCAAGGTGACTGCATTTTTATGTAGCATATGCCTAACACCATGGGTACGATTACTACTACCATGTAACGTCAGTTTTCATGGGTAATTAATTGATAAATGACAGCCAGCTCCTTCTTAGCTACATAAGTCCTTTATTAACACATTTAATTCAATAAAGAATGGGATAGTACAAATCATAGTGAAGGACAGAGAATCAGTTTGTTCATTTTCATACACTGACTTCTGCAGTGCTCAGTAACACGGCATGGCTCATTGCTTTCTCTTGCAATGGGTCATCTGCACTCAGGAGAAAACAACAAGTAAAACCAACAGACGCCATTCTTTTCCAAGAATAGCTTAAAAATTAAGCTGAGGAAAGGACAGGAATCTCAGAGGCCTGTCCTTTAAGGTTATTCACTGTGGCTGCAACGTTACATGAGGAAAGGCAAATGAACACACTGAACATAAAATGAGCCCCTGGAAAATAAAAATTGACCAAAAGGAGGCAGGATGACAACAGAGAAACAAAAATCACTGAAGAAGAAAGAGAAACAAAAAATTGAAGAAAAAAACCAAACCAAAAAAACAAAAAAGAATTGGAGTGTGTTGGCTAAGGAGGGTGAGAATTTTAATGACGCACTAAAATAACCACAAGTATTTGTCCAGTGAGAGATTTAAGCATGAAGACATAATGGCACTGAAGGAGGGATCCAACATACATCCTCCTTCTGTGGTGTGAAGAACAAAGTGCTGGTGGAAATCTTTATTGTAGCTAATTTGGTATATTTTAAAATAAACCAATCCTGCCAAATTTCTAATAAAAATATTCCATAACATCAATATCACAAAAGCTCCTGTTTACTTTTGTGAATCCGAATTCTAGTTCAACTTTGAAAAGGGGCTACCTAGAAACATTTGTTATATTGGTGTTGTTGAGAAGAGGTTTCACAACAGCTGCCTGAAACTAATATCCATGTACCCTTCTGAGGTTAATAGTTGTAAAATGAAGTTGCAAAATTAATCTATGCATTTCTAAAGTGTGTTAGAACTATGCTCCTGACAATGCTAACTACAAACCATGTCCTTTGCTGGAAAACTTTTAAAGAAAGTCTCCCCTAAATTGTCATTCTATACCTAAAGAATAATACAAAGCTTGTCTAACTGTTCTTTATTCTAAAATAAACTGAATTTGGTGACCTTCTGACAGGCTGCAAAAGGCATCTCTCTGACTGAGTTTTTGGTACAATGCCAAAATGAAAGAGGTACATTTTAAAAGGTGCCTTTAGGTAGCTAAATATCTTTAAAATATTTACACCAATGAAAAGCTATTGGCCAAATTCCTGCCTGAGTCATTATTACAGTCCTGCTACAATATTGTGGCACTATTAATTGGAAATTATAATAACTTGTCTCAGATTTAGGAATATAGTCAAGCAACTATCTAGCATCAGCCTTGTAGAGCTTTTTAATGATTACTTCAATACAAAATAAATAAATGATAACTGAAGCAAGTGATTTTAATGCTTTATACTTTTTCTTTTTTTGCTATACCAGCGTTTCTTTGCTGAAAAATGTGTAAGTTCTGGAATTCCTGTTCAAAACAGAATGAATACAGATGAGCTGCAGTTGCGTTTTCACTTCTGAACCCAATTTTGAATTCTTATTTTACCTATCTTTATTGAGATATGAGCCAGACTCTCTTCTCATATACTTCTTCAAGCTTGTGTGGAGGTTCAAAATCACAGTTATTCTGCTGTATTAATTCACAGAATACAGATAAATTTAATGTGCACTTGGTGGTGTAACTCAGAAGTTAAGACATTTGGGAGAACAGAGTGTTCATATACCAGAAAAATCTCCCTCAAGATTTTTGTTTTAAATACTTTTCCAGAATTATAAGACAGACATTTTTACTAATGCCTATTTTGTTTAACTGTGCATGTTCTCTTCCCTGGAGCAGTTTGTCCGAAGAAAGACTCGGACAAGCAAGTCTCTTGCAACATGTTCTAGATCAAAGGCTGTGGGGCAAAGTCCTTTTGCACAGAGAGGATGGACCAGCATAAGCACCAACAGCAAACTGGGGAAGAGTCCTGTAGGTCTGCACGAGTCCTGCAGGAAGAATCTTCCTTTTAAAACAAGATTTTTAAACAGCTGCTTTCCACCAGGCCCTTTGCAAGCTTCAGCTTCAGGAACAGCTGGGGAAAAGCCAGCTTAGATCTGCACTCATAGGGTAAACCTCCAGGGCTGTCTAATTACATTTGAGATTTCGCTGCCCCTGTAAGACACAAGGAGCAGCCAAGCAACAAACAATGACAATAATTCTGTGCTTAAACAATGGTATCTAGTGTCATTTTAGACACTGAGCGAAGACATCTGCCCAGAGAGCATCCCAGATGGGACTTTAGGGGACCATTCTAAGAGACAGAGCAATTGCTGTTACATATCTAATTCCTTTAAATAGAAAACAGAAGTTCACAATGTTTCCATATTTATTAGTTGAGGCCATGATCCTTAAAACATCACACAATATTTAATGTTAATCACAGCAAAATTATACGCAAAGATAAGGACTTGCACTTCTGCTGATTTGCAGGCATTAGTAAAATAAGTAACAGTGCTTGTGAAGCTCACAATTTTCAGAAAATCCACAAGACTTTCATTCATTTAACCTTATCTTAGAAGTTCTTGCCTCAGACATTTTCCTGTTAGAGATACACAACCTTATAAAGAGGTTTAGCAGAAAAAAGTGAGATATTACAACCTTTGCTATTTTATATTCAAATACATTATCATTCTACCAAGCAAGGAGATAATAATAAAAATACTTTTATGTTTGTATTTAATTCTGCGGTTTAAATTGGAAATATTGTGAATTATGAGTCTTCATCTTTGTTTCAACCGCATATGTATTCTTAAAGGCATAAAATAGTTACCATACAAATGCCTTACCATACCAAACAAATGCTGTGCAATTGTTAAAAACATATTACAGTCCAGTGTCAAAACTAAATACAACATGTAAATACACGTCATATGGATGTATGTTTAAAGTCTCAGCCTTTATTCTCAAAACATCAGCGGCTTTTTTAATGTCCGTATCCTCAGCCACTGTCATCTGCAAAAGGTCTGCTACTCACAGAAATGAGAACTTAAAGAAGGGTGACGGAGAAGGTGTAAAAAGTGGTACAAAAGGAACAATTACTTTCTGAAGTCCCAGTAGAAATGGAAAATGAGTGTTTTAGAGTGACTCAAAATCTTATCATTTACCTGCTTAAAAAAAAAGACCCAGATCATTCCAATCTGGTAATAAACTTTTTCATCTACAGAGTTTGGGGATGAAAAACAATCCTCCATGAATGTGCTTGCCTGTACTTCTGGAGTTCAGGAGCAGCAGGGGAGGAAAAGAGACATTGTTCCTCTTCTTGCAAGCTGCATTTTCCTAAGTTTGCCTGCTTTTCCATACAGACTCAGGTTACTTGTGTCAGCTGAGTCCTCCTCAATCACAAGCAAGCATTTGAGGCTACGGTTTTCTTTTCCAATCACCCACTTTAAAAAGAGGGGATTTCGAAGATGATAGCAAGACCTACATGCCTGCTGTCTAGGGCCTGCAAACTAAGTCATTGGAACTGCTTCTCCTGTTGCTAAGAGAACAAGTTGGAAGTATTGGGTTGGTCTCGAGCTTTGTTCTTCATCATGAAGGGCGGGGTTCCTCTGGGAAAGATTAGCCAGGTGTGCTATTGCCATATTTCACTACATTTAGGAATGAAATGGAAGAAGATGGACTTTAATTCTGCTGATATACCTTGAGAGTCTCAGTTTGCATCTCCACCTTCCTCTTCTATCCTACAATTTTATCCATTACAGTGTGGGGAAAAAAAAGTTGGGAAAAATGCGACCTGACAAATTTTAAAGCCAATCTTGGGCTGCAAAATAAATCCTAGGTCAGGATTATTGATTACTTGGCATTCATTGCTGACAGTGTCGAATAGTGAGGAAGATGAAAACCTATCTTGAAAGCAGTGTTACTAAGGTTATTAAAAATAAAATAAAAACCTGCAATGTCAAATACAACTATAAGAGAATGGGCTGGACTATATTCGACATTGCATTGCCACTGGACTTCTTGAACCTGTGTCAAATGCTAGAAATAAATCTACTTTCGGCTGTAATTGAAGATTCCTTTTTTCCAGGTAACTGTTCAGCCAGATAAAAGCTGATCCTTCAATTTTACAGGTGGTAGGAGCTAAAAAAATCGTTGCCAATGAGAAGGCAGGAGGCTGGACTTAAGTCTTCAAGAAGATTTTTCAACAGGGCTACTCCACTTCTGAAGGAAAGTGTCCATTCATGCTACAATGATTCTGTGATAGGAACTGTGTTGTCTGTGTTTTATATGATACTTTAAGAAATACATCAAAATATTTTTACTGAGTTCTGCTGAATTATCAGAGGTACCTGTGCCACTGTGTGTGTATATACATAAATATATATATATATATGACCTTTGGATTTACCATTTTTGCCAAGAAAAAAGTAAATTTACTCCAACAGCAGAAGTTAACTTTCAATTCCAAAGTCCATGAGTTTCCAAATGACTTAGGTGATAATCAGCTTGTCAGCAGCTGCTATGGCAGAAAATGCTATGGTCTGAGAATCCATTTCGTAACAGTGGTACATTCTTAGCCAAAACAGGGCATACAGCATTGCCTAAGAGGTGACATTCATCCCATGCTGATAGCTGATATAAGCGTAACCAGCTTTCAAGTCACCTTCAGTTCAATACAATTAAGTGAAATTCAGTGGTACATAAACCACACACAGGCTGTTTACACAGGAGTAACGTTTATTCTGCACATAAAATACAAGCTTGCTGCTGAGTAATGAAAGAGGTGAAGGGAGAAAATACAGCAAAGATCAGAAATGAGGACAGTTCTAATTAATATAAGCAAAAGTATAGCATAACATACAAGACAAAATTGCCCTTTGGAGACCATGGGTGGTAGTTTATTAGCAGTTTCACAAATACAATTTTACACTTTAAGATATCAGCTCAATAGTCTCCAGAGTCAAGTCTTCTGCTTTTACTAGTGAGCTGCTGTTTGGCTGAGCGTTACAGTTTCCAATTTGATCCTGCCTGAAACAGAAGCTTCCATGGTTGGTAGCACTGAAAACGCAAATTAAAACTTTGAAAAATTATATTAGTGGAAAACATTCGCTCTCATATACCACAGCTTTGTTTTGAGTTAGGCTTCCTTGAACACTCTCAGTTTAACCATTTACATCCTAGAAGATTTTCCATTCTCCATACTTATTCTTAAGGGGCACCATCACAAGTTCTCCACTGTTGCAGACTCTGAAGGAACTAAAATGATTAACATAACTGTACCACGAGGAGGATATTCCCAGGATATGTGTATCTTGCACACTGCATTTCCATGAATAATTGCTACCTCTGAATTAAATAGCTAATTGCTGGGAGCTGTATAGTCATACCACTGGGCACTTAGATGGGCTTAGCAACTCTGATGAGGAACACAACATATTTATTCTGGCAAAGGACCACTCTACAAACACCGTACTGTTTCTTATACAAGCACCATCTTAGTTATCTTTGTACAGCATCACACTGCAACACAATTATGTTTCTGTGATTATGGAATGGCAAAGGGTAAAACTGCTTTCAAAACTTTACAATGTCTATCTGAAATTTATTGTTATCATCAAGTGCAAACTGATTTTTAAAACTGTTTGCCAGAACTACCAATTCACCATAAAATACTTCCAAGAGAAACAAAATATGATTTTATATGAGAATAGTTCTGAGCTTGCTAACAGACAAAGAGATATGTTATCACAGAGTAGACAGGGATAGAGCTCGTCTTTGGGGGTTTTTTTTGTCCACTCACGGCAAGCAATTGATAAATGAGGAATATCAATAAACATATCCACTCAAAAAAAGTATTCTCAGTCTTTCTCATCTTTACTCTGCATGGAAAGATTTGTTGTTAGGGCAAAGAGAAATTAAATGACTACCAGGAGTACTCCTTAAACTATTGTAACACAGCCTTTCTTCAGGTGCTCCAAACTTTGTGAGGTTTAGTCTGAAGACTGTGTTATCACAGCCATGCCAAGTTAAAGAATTGTTTTGGTGTCCCTAAATGTTGTTACGCTGCATTCAGTGAAAGTCAGTAGGAAGCTACGAGACCCTTGTCTTCTCTTTGTCTTGAACAAGAGAGAGGTGTATTTCCTGATTTTACTTTCAAGTAGCTGCTGGACATGAGCTTTCCCAAAACTAAAGAAAAAAGCACAGTCAAGTAAAAGTCAAGGGCTTGTCTCTAATCAAATTTAGAGGTCAGTGCCAGACCCCACTGTGGCTGACCTCGCACAGTCAGTCTATGAGGCTGCGTTATCTTCAGCATGCTTCCCCTCACAGTAGCAGGTGAAAGGGCAATTTTTTAAGCAACAGAGATGCAACCTAGTAAAATAACTGTCACAGAAGAATGCAGTGAAGTGTTGATGGCAGCGTAAGATGACTACTTAAGTCTGGAAGATCTCTTAATCTTTTCCTAGGTTTCCTAGGCTCAAAATAAGTTGCACATAATTTTAGGCCCTCGTATACCAGACTTAAAGATTTTGAATATAGCCCTCATTGTCATTTTCCAAAAAAAAATCTACACCAGGAGGATCATCAGGAACTCAACAGAAGCTGCTGCTTTCTTCACATTTCTGCATTTCTAGAACAGGGTACTGGATCCTAGCTCAGGCTCTCTTTAAGCTTACCAGGAGCTGGGAAACCAAGTGTCCCCTGACCTGGGGATCACAACAACCCTCCCACTCTTCAAAGTCAAGATTCTCAGGAAGATATAATTGTACCTTTGAGAATAAGAGGAGCTAAGAGCTCTACAGAGGCTGCAAAATCAACAGGACCAGTGAGAGATTGATGCAGGATTTCGCCTTTGTAAAAACAGCTGCTTCTGTCTTCCAATCCAAACTGAACTCTGTGGCAGCCCAGCTGCTAAACCTGATTTCAGGACTAAATTCTCCCTTCAACTGCTGCCTTGTATACAGCAAGCAAAGATCACAGAGCAAATAAAATGTTACACATCTAGCAGCTGTACTAATATGGTTCCTATTAACTTCTCTCCCCTCTACCCCTAAAAAACCTTCTAATTCCTGGATTTCTCTCAGCTTGTGGGGAATTGTGCTGACACAGGTAAAGGGGCAAATAGCAGCAATCATTTGCTCTCTTGCATTGATTCTGCCACAGAGAACCATAAACAAAGCCTTCAAAGGGCCTGATCCAACCTCTTGCTGGAAAGCCAACCCCATTCCTCCCTAAATACATAAGTAACACATGTCTAAAGGAAAGGTCAAACATCTGTGCACAAGACATACATAATCCTACACAAAACCACCAATTCGTCATCCTCAAGCAGATAATATAGATATTTTACTATTAAGGACTTAATTTCTTAGTTCAGCTAGGAATTTATATGAATTACTCCAGGAAACCTGGGGGGGGCGGGAGGGGGGAGGAGGAGGGAATTGTAAAGGCAATAGCAGAAGTTGTATGTGCTTAAACCACTTTTGTAAATCTCTGTACAAAGCTAAACATACTGAATGCTAGGGGAAAGCAACTATGATAAAGAGCATCTGGTCTACGAGTAGCTGTAACACAATGAACTCTTTAAAGTGACAAACCAAGTACGGGGAAGAGCATTGCTTAGACCAAGCCCACATGATACTGCTGTTAGTAGATATGCTCTGTGGAAAATGAAAATTAAACTGAACAGTTTGGCAGGGTGAAAATCTGGTGAAAATTTCTTACTTGTATGCAATAAGGAAAATTCATTTGAACACGCGAAGAGAAAATAACTCAGAAAGTGGCTTAATGGTCAGAAAGTGGCTACAGGATGGGCCAAATCCTTGACGCCTCCAAGATGGGCAATACTTAGCATTCCACCACTCTGAATAATCACTGTCTTGGACTACAGACCCAGCTTCATCTCCTGGGTCATAAATTTATTAGAGAGTTGCAAGGAAAGGATAGCATTGCAATGGCCTGGGTCCTGGGAAGAAATTCTTCCTGTCACGTGTAGGCCAAGAGCACCCACATACAAAAAAGAAAATTGTATTTGGTGAGAGGTAGTATATATACAGGCCTGCAGGATTAATCAAATGCTGTCTTTGTGCTTAGGTAGGAGAGAAGGAATGAGAAATGGTCATATTCTTTGTTTCTGCTGTCACAAGAGATGCTGTAGCCAGGCTTCATAATGTATTTTTCTCAGCTTTACTTGTAGCATAAGAAGAATAGCAACAATAAAGAGAAATAGAAAAGACTCAGAAAACACAGCAATGGGGCAGGAGAATGAGGTGTCATACAAAATAAATAAGGACCAGTGAGTCAGACCACATCAATAATGTAGGTCAGCAAGAATGCCTAGGAGTAAGCCTGTGTAAGGTTTCTGCAATTAAGAAAAGAAAAGCCTTTGACCCCATGGCATGTCTTCTGAGATGAATATCCCATGGCTACAATTAAAAATATTGTTTGGGTTGGTTGACCCTCTCTGCACATATACCCTAGCTTTTAAAGCATTTGTTCTTTAAGGTGAAGGAAAAGATCATGATGGTAAAAGAGGTCGGGTCTAGAACTGAACTGAAATGGAAGTTGCCGCTGGCAAATTTCACTTCACTTTTTTTTCTTAATTGCTAACTTGACTGCTTAAAAAAAAAAGAAATGAAAAAAAGATTTACTTTCAAGGCCAGATTCATATTGTCTTTTCCCCTCTGTTTATCAACAGATTTAATTTTGGTAATTTCATTTAATTAAATCAGCCTACATATCTCTTAAGCTTAAACACCTTCAAACGTTCAGAATGCAGATGTACATCCAATGACTAGTAGGGCTCTCGCGATAGAGGCTAAATGCTCTCACAGATACTTACAGTCGTACCCTGCTTTTTCCAGCAATATCCACAAACTTTGCAAGACAACCATAAGGAAAGCAGAAGTCACAGACCACTGTTTGTGGTTTTGGTTTTCTCTATCTATTGTCCAGTGACCTACAGCAATGCCAGCAATGCATGTAGGGCTACATCTGTTTGACATAGTGCTATGTGTTTCCTACAGCCTTCCATATAATTCTACACAAATTACTTCAATAGATGAATTAATTATATCTGCAGTTGGTATAAATCAACATAGCTTCATTACAGTTAATAGAACTATACTGATTTATGCCAGCATAATTTTAATTAAAAAAAAGTTTACTGAGCCACAATTTGATGCAGAGACATTGTTTCTGCAAATTTTCTTCCCTATGAAATGTAATAGCAGACTGTTCACAGTGAAAAATTAAAAGTGGCATGGACACACCAAGAGACGATGCTCACAAAAGATGCATAATAATGCTGATCTTGCTCGTTTTATAAATCACTTTTCTAATCCCACCATATTTCTGTATTCCATCAACCAAACTAAAATCATTAATATTACTTAAGCTTTGAGAGGTGTAGATTTGCAGAAGCCACGGATTTCCTATGATAGTTCCTTTTACCAAAAGCCTCCTCCTCTCTTTTTTGTTATTCTGTGAACTGAAAAAAAAAATCAGGTTGATTACTGCATTGTGTCATGTAAATACGAACAAAAGAGAAACATCCGTCCATTAGTCTGGAGGTGTCTGGCCTTCCATTGCTCAGCTTCCCGTCGCATTTGACTGTGCTGAAGTAATCACATTTTAGTTTTTAGAAAATGTACCTTTAATTATACAGTTATCTTCAAGACCAAAAAAAAAAAAAAAGGTAGTTTTTCTTGGCTCTCAGAAGACAGCATTTCATGCCTCAATGATTTCTTAAAAGGAATTGAAAAAGTAAATCTGAATAGTTTGAGAATAAATTACTCCAACATGAAGTGAGCTCTCATTCACCAATACTTACAAATAGCTTAAGCAAAGATAAAATAATGTGTATTGTAATTAATATTTTAATTTGCTAACAAAAGCTAAATAGTGATTAAACCCCTTCCCCTCCTCCTTCCCTCAATAATAATGAAGCTAGGCAATTTCAAGAGAAGCAGAGCAGCCAGGAGTTTAATGTCGTTGATTAAGAACATGTTTCCATGGTGGCTATTATGTCCCTCTTTAAAAGACGACAACAAAACCAAGTCTTATTTCCTTTTAGAGCTACAGGGTTTCTTCTGCCTTCATAAGACAGACAACAAGAAAATGTTTAGGGATAATTAAAGGCAATTAGGCTCATCAAGGCTCATTTCTGGTCTAGCTCCACTTCTTCTCCCTACAATGTGTGCTAATTGCTGCTTCAACATACCAAGTAGCATGGGTTATTTTTTTTGTACTTCCACAAACAAGACTATTTGGTCATTACCAGCTTTGACAGTGTGAATAAGAGACTCCTGATTAGCTTTTTGTTTGCTTTTTTAAAGATTTATACTACATGTCCTATTGAATCTGATGATAATAATAAATTAACACTTAGCAATTGTGTAGTACCTTCTGCTAGAGGATCTCAAAGTTCTTTGCAAACATTAATGAATTAATTCTTTCAACAGTTGTGTATAATAGGTATCATCATCATAATTTTGCAGACTACTGAACACAGACACAAAGAGGTTGGGTAGCACATTTAGTGTCACAGTCAACATGTTACGATGTTGGTCCACTGTTCACACACAATGAAAATATTAGCTTGTTTGCCATAAACATGCCTTCTGTGTAACTTCTTCTGTTATATCTGTTTTTCATTCATTCATAGTCAGGTAATTTAAGGTATTTAAATGTCTAAACTTCAAAGAGAGATTTCTAGTGGGAAATTAGTAAGAAGCAGATATCCAGAACTAGATACAAAAATATTCAAGTGCATCTACGTTATGTGTTGCAGTAGAGGATATTAGGTAGTTTAGTTATTGGAAGCAGAAAAGGTTCATTAGCACAACTCTCCGATTATCAATTCCTGACAGCACAGTCATGACGGCTCAACTCCCATGGACCCCTCCACGTAAAACTGCAATCCACCTACCCAACTCAACAGCTCTCCAGCCTTGAAAGCAGCTGGATGCCACACACATTTAATTTTTCCACCAGAAAATTTATTTCTTTACTGCTTCTAAGTCCAGAACATACAAACAAGAAACTTCATGCATGACTTTATGATTTTGAACATGCTTTTATGATTTTGAATATTTTTGAACATAAATCAACAATACCTCCTCCAACAGTGAAAGATGGGTAAGATCACTTGCATGTACAGCACATAAAAGACTGCAGCTGATGCATTAATTTCACTTCTTTGTAGATAGCAATTTGTTCATGTATCACACATCCAAATAACTGTGAATGAAATATAGGTGCCAAGCCCCCACTGTAGTGGTTTAACCCCAGCCGGCAACTAAGCAGCACACAGCGGCTCGCTCACTCCCCCCACCAGTGGGATGGGGAGAGAATCGGGGGGAAAAAAAGTAAAACTCATGGGTTGAGATAAAGACAGTTTAATAGGACAGAAAAGGAGGGGGGGGGGGGAAGAATATACAAAACAAGTGATGCACAATACAATTGCTCACCACTCACTGACCAACGCCCAGCCAATCCCCGAGCCACAGTGCCCCCTGGCCAACTCCCCCCAGTTTATATACGTGGGCATGACGTAACATGGTATGGAATGCCCCTTTGGCCAGTTTGGGTCAGCTGTCCTTGCTGTGTCCCCTCCCAGCTTCTTGTGCACTCCCAGCCTCCACTGCCAGGGCAGTATGAGAAGGTGAAAAGTCCTTGACTTAGTATAAACACTGCTTAGCAATAACTAAAACATCAGTGTGTTATCAACATTATTCTCATCCTAAATCCAAAACACAGCACTATACCAGCTCCTAGGAAGAAAATTAACTTTATTCCAGCTGAAACCAGGACAATATCCACCCCTTATTCTATACCATCTATGTCATGTCCAGGTCCCACACTTTCCAATACATTTTCAATTAATCACCACCACTTTTCCTGTCTTTTGATACATATACACACAGATACCATTCCCTTAGTCTATGGGCCTTTAAAATGTCTGTTTAAATGTCCCTTTAAAATGTCTGTTGAGTTCATTCAGTCCATGACTTTGGGCTCCATCTGTCATAACAGTCTGTCTGGGCAGGAGGGATGGTGCAAAGTCCGCTCAGTCGGCAGAGCAGGATCAGGCTTTGGTGTGGTACAGCGGGTGGGGGACACTGGGCACAGCAAGAGGGTGGTGGTAGTGTTGGATTGTTGCATGCTGAAGTCAGTTCTGGTTCCATCACTACTGCACTTCGCTTGGTTTTATCAAAGTTCATTCTTCATTAATCTAAGTGATTCTTACTGTAATACCATTGATACAGCATATAACAACTATAGTAGTGATGACATATAGGGTTATATAGCAATTAACATCATACAATTTAATTCATTGGCTATTCTCACCTAAAATCAAACCACCTTGAGGCACACATCAGACTTCCCCGTCCTTCCACATCACCCACCAAGTGCACCCAGGTCCTTGAGCAAAAGTAATCCCGCAAATATGTTTGTCTTTGCCTGAGGCAGGAGTGACCCAGACTGTCTTTCCCTAACATATTCTTTATGTGCACTACGGGGACTTTATCCCCTTCTACAGTACGTAAAAGTTTTGATTGGGCAGGGCCAGCTCGATTGGTAGATTCCCCTAGTGTTAACTAACCAGGTGGCCTTTGCTAAATGTGTGTCCCAATGTTTGAAGGTTCCACCACCCATTGCTCTCAGTGTAGTCTTTAACAGTCCATTGTATTGTTGGATTTTCCTGGAGGCTGGTGCACGGTACGGGATGTGATATACTCGCTCAATGCCATGCTCTTTAGCCCAAGTGTCTATGAGGTTGTTTTGGAAATGAGTCCTGCTGTCTGACTCATTTCTTTCTGGGGTGCCATGTCGCCATAAGACTTGCTTCTCAAGGCCCAGGATAGTGTTCTGGGTGGTGGCACGGGGCATAGGATATGTTTCCAGCCATCCAGTGGTTGCTTCCACCATTGCAAGCACATGGCACTTGCCTTGACAGATTTGTGGGAGTGTGATATAATCAATCTGCCAGGCCTCCCCATATTTATATTTCAGCCATCGTCCTCCATACCAAAGAGGCTTTAACTACTTGGCTTGCTTAATTGCAGTGCATCTTTCACATTCATCGTTAACTTGTGCGATAGTGTCCATGGTCAAGTCCACCCCTCGATCATGAGCCCATCTATATGTCACATCTCTTCCTTGATGGCCTGAGATGTCATGGGCCCACTGAGCTATAAATAATTCACCCTTAAGTGGCCAGTCCAGATCCACCTGAGCTACTTCAATCTTAGCAGCCTAATCCACCTGCTGGTTGTTTTGATGTTCTTCAGTGGCCCGACTCTTGGGTACATGAGCATCTACGTGACATACTTTTACAACCAGATTCTCTAGCAGGGACGCAATATCTTGCCACAGTGCAGCAGCCCAGATGGGTTTGCCTCTGAGCTGCCAGTTGCTCTGCTTCCATTGCTGTAACCACCCCCACAGGGCATTTGCCACCATCCATGTGTCAGTACAGAGATAGAGCACTGGCCATTTTTCTTGTTCAGCAATTTCTAAAGCCAGCTGGATGGCTTTCATCTCTGCAAACTGACTCGATTCACCTTCTCCTTCAGCAGTTTCTGCAACTTCTTGTATAGGACTCCATACAGTCGCCTTCCACCTCTGATGTTTTCCCACAATGCGACAGGACCCATCAGTGAACAGGGCATATTGCCTCTCATTTTCTGGCAGTTCATTATACAGTGCGGTCTCTTCAGCAGGCGTCACCTCCTCCTCTGGTGATATTCCAAAATCTTTGCCTTCTGGCCAGTCCATGATCACTTCTAAAATTCCTGGGCAACTGGGGTTTCCTATTTGAATTTGTTGTGTGATTAGTGCAACCCACTTACTCCACATAGCATCATTTGCATGATGTGTAGAGGGGACCCTCCCTTTGAACATCCAGCCTAGCACCAGCAGTCAGGGTGCTAATAGGAGCTGTGTTTCAGTACCAACCACTTCCAAGACAGCTCGAACTCCTTCACATGCTGCCAATATCTCTTTTTCAGTTGGAGTATAGCGGGACTGGGATCCTCAATATCCCCGACTCCAAAACCCTAGGGGCTGACCTCGGGTCTCCCCAGGTGCTTTCTGCCAGAGACTCCACATAGGGCCATTCTCCCCGGCTGTGGTGTAGAGCACATTTTTAATATCTTGTCTGGCCTGGACTGGCCCAAGGGCTACTGCATGAACAATTTCCCATTTAATTTTTTCAAAGGCTTGTTGTTGCTCAGGGCCCCAGTTAAAATCATCCTTCTTCCGAGTCACTTGACAGAGAGGGCTTGCAATCAGACTGTAATTTGGGATATGCATTCTCCAAAAACCTACAATGCCTAAGAAAGCTTGTGTTCCTTTTTACTAGTCGGTGGAGACTAGTAATAGATGCTATTTTGTTCATCACATCCATTGGGATCTGATGATGTCCATCTTGCCATTTTATTCCTAAAAACTGGACCTCCTGTGCAGATCCCTTAACTTTACTTTGGTTTATGGCAAAACCAGCTTTCAGAAGGATTTGGATTATTTTCTCCCCTTTCTCAAAAACTTCTGCTGTGTTGCCCCATACGATGATGTCATCAATGTATTGCAGGTGTTCTGGAGCTTCACTCTTTTCCAGTTCAGTCTGGATTAGTCCGTGGCAAATGGTGGGGCTGTGTTTCCACCCCTGGGGCAGTCGATTCCAGGTGTACTGGACGCCCCTCCAAGTGAAAGCAAACTGTGTCTGGCACTCTGCTGCCAAAGGGATTGAGAAAAATGCATTAGCGATATCAGTTGTGGTGTACCACTTGGCTGCCTTTGACTCCAGTTCATATTGAAGTTCTAGAATGTCCGGCACGGCAGCACTCAGTGGCGGTGTGACTTCATTCAGGCCACGATAGTCTCCACTCTCTATTAGACTTTCACACTGGCCATATGGGACTGTTAAAGGGTGAGTGAGTCTTGCTGATCACTCCTTGGCTCTCCAGTCAATGAATCAGTTTATGGATGGGAATCAGGGAGTCTCAGTTCATGCAATATTGCCGCTGGTGCACCGTTGTGGTAGCAATTGGCACCTGTTGTTCTTCGACCCTCAGCAACCCCACAACTGAAGGGTCCTCAGAGAGACTGGGCAAGGTAGACAGCTGTTTAATTTCCTCCATCTCCAAGGCAGCTGTACGAAAAGCCCAGCGATGCCCCTTTGGGTCCTTAAAATACGCCTCTCCTGAGGTAGTCTATGCCAAGGATGCATGGGGCCTCTGGGCCAGTCACAATGGGGTGTTTCTGCCACTCATTCTCTGTTAGACTCACTTCGGTTTCCAATCCAGTTAGCTGTTGGGATCCCCCTGTCACTCCAGAAATACAGATGGGTTCTGCCCCTTTATAACTTGATGGCATTAGGGTACACCGTGCACCGGTGTCTACTAGAGCCCTGTGCTCCTGTGGTCTGATGTGCCAGGCCATCGAATCCACACAGTCCAATAAACCCAGTTGTTCCCTTTCCTCCACCTGGCTGGAGGCAGGGCCCCTCTAATCCTGGTCAGAGTATGTTACTCACTTCTTGTAAAAATGAATTAGAAGTCCTTTCAAGAGGATCAGAAGTAAGATCAGCCCTTCTACTCTGTCTGGAGAATTGCCCACTGGAAAGTGGAGCAGCATTTTTCCTGGAAGAACCCCCTTTTGTGGCTGTTTTTCCTCGCAGCTCGCGTACCTGTGCATCTAGGGTCGAGGTAGGTTTTCCATCCCACTTCCTCATGTCCTCTCTGTGGTGTGTATCTTCTATATTCTCTCTCTTGAGCAGGGGCACGCTTACTCCCAATACCTGAGATACTGGTCCGTACAGGTAGGGAATAGGACATATCCTCTTTGAATTGCTGGATCTCTTGGGACAGTTTCTTGGCTAGTATGTCTGGCAATTTCTCCACAGCCACGACGAGGAAGGAAGAGAAACTTTCTTCTTATTGCCGGAGTCAGCCAGCCAATTCATCCACCATTGTCCCTCTTTGTCTTTCCAGTCCATTACTGCCAATGCATTGGCATGCGACGATGGTGGGCTCCATACAAACTTCCGCCACATGGGTTGTGTGCATTGGATTTCGTCTGGATCTGTGGGTAACTGCTCGTTATTTGGATCATTATAAATAACCTCCAGCATGGCTAATTCCCTCAAGTACTGGATGCCTCTCTCCATGGTGGTCCACTTGCCTGGATGACATACAACATCTTCCTTGAAGGGATACCGTTCCCTCATGCCTGACAGAAGTCACCTCCAGAGGCTGAGGGCTTATGTCTTTTTTTTCCAATCGCTTTGTCAATGCCCCCTTCCCTAGATGGGGATCCCAGCTGCTTGGCTTCCCTACCCTCTAATTCCAAGCTACTGGCCCCGTTATCCGAGCATCGGAGCAGCCAGGTAACAATGTGCTCGCCTGGATGACAGCTGAAATCTTTTCACATATCCCGCAGCTCACTCACGATAGGGATTGGGTGATTACCTCTGGTTCTGTCTCTTCCTCCTGTTCTTGTGATGACCCTGGTTCATCTTCATCCCTTACTAAGCAAACTGATGTTTTTGTATATTTCTTCTTCTGTATAGGGGCGACTGATACCAGCACAAGTTGGTTCTCTGGTTCAGCTGCAGTGCCTGTCGTGGGGGTTGGAGTAACCGCAGTGCCTGTCTGTCTGTTTTCCCTCCCTTCCCCCTGAGGGTGCTGCATAATATCTATCGAGCAGTGTTTGGCAGATACTGGCCAGGGCCCAGCATAGTGTGCTAAGTTGTGCCACTTTGGAATAGCCACAGCATTTTCCTTTCAAATATTCTATCACTTTATCAGGGTCCTGTAGTTGTTCGGGAGTGAAGTTCCAAACCATTGGAGGTGAGTTCTCTAGATACCTGCCCTTATTCTCCCACATGCCATGCCACCCATGATTATCCAGCCTTGGGGCAGATCTCTCTCTGGGTGATATTCTTACATAGTTGTTTAACCTTAAACAAGACCTGGAACACATTCAGGAGACATAGCAATAGGAACATGCTGGTTTGAACATCCTAAGGGTATTCAAAATTCTCAAGAGCTATTGTGATTTGCTTGGAAAAGAAGAGGAAGATGAAAGAAGGTGTCTCCCCCATGGATTGGCTCTCTGAGGAGAAAAGGTAAAAGGTGTAATTATTAATAGTTTCTGATAGATGGCTCCCGAAGTACAGAGGTGGTGGCAATGCTGAGTACAAATACTAGATTAGTTACATGACCAGCGATTCTATTGTATCATAAGCCAGTGTTACGAAGTATGACAACATGATAACTTTAGCCCAGTTGCCACGGGTGATGAACAGCACAACAGGGAGAATATACTGCAGGTAAGGTATTACATAACGCAACTTTAAGAACAAGTGCACTGACTTTGAGAGCGAATAAATCAACATTGTGACCCGTGACTATTGATTTGAAGTTTGAATAGAGATGGCATCACCACTTCCTGTGGTGAATTTCTTCAAGTAAAAGGGTTTATTTGGTGCAGAAAAGTATGCTTTATAACAGATATAGTGTAGAGAAGCAGTTTGGCTGGAAATTTCAAGCAGTAAGCTGTGCTTTTGTGCAGCCGCAAAGTGAGGCTGAGAGCCACAATCTCTGGCTCTAAGCACAGCTGTCTCTGCTGCTATTCATCAGTCTTTGCTCAAGGCAAGTAAGAAAGACCATGAAAAATGTCTTGGCTGTGATCAGATCATTTCTTTCCTAATAATAAAAATGAATACTCTGCACAAACTTTACTGGCTCCACCAAAATCAAGTCATAATTAAGTTGCTTAAATCAGAATGAATTTTGTACCTACTTACATCCTAGACCTCAGTGTACCTTTGTTCTTCTGGACAGTTATATCTCCCCAAAGACATTAGTACAACTGCACATTGCCTTTTACTGAGAAAAGTGGCACAAACCTTGCTTTGCAAGTTTGAGTATGACAGTGTAGTCTTTTTCCAACTCTCAATAAGGTGTACTTTGGGATGAAAGCAAAATGATTTTTTTTCCTCAAGTGAACTTCAGTGTATTCTACAGGTATTGTGAAAGCAAGAAGCACCCACTTGGATTTTCAAAATAAAAGCAGTATGATTTAATAAAAGACTATAACACATTTGAAATGGTCAGAGATGAATAAGACAGCATGCCCCATTTTAAAAATAGAAATACTTCCCTCACTTCTCAAAAGCTGCTCCCATTCTCAGCACATGCCCCTCCACACTAATAATATCTTGGTGCAGCTAAAAGATTAGTTACAAGGTGCACTATATTCTTTTGATTCCTTGACATTTATAACCAGGAGACACAGAAGACTTTTTCAGATTCATAAATCGAATCAACTTTTAAAAAAACTTTAGAAAAAGACCACTTCAAGTATTTCCACAGTCCTTTTTAGCAGACCTGTGGAGTACCAGTTATCACATCTGATATACAAACTCCCTGAACAGGGTCTGATTTAAGTCCCTACTCAACCATATGCTGCATAAAACCTTCTACATCAAGGATAACAAATTATTTACTTGCTTAAAGCTGTCCTTAACTGAATAGGAGTTTAATATCCCCCTTCCTGCCAGTCCTCACATCTGTTCAGCAAAGAAAGCCTGGCTAGACCAGTATTTCTAGCTTCCCTTTCTACTACATCTGCAAACATTTGTTTTGTAGGGCTAGGAGGCATTTTGAGACCCATAGGTTGCAATATCATCCTCAGCCTCTGTTTTAGACCTCTGTTCCTGAGTACAAGTATAAGTACATACCTCACGGTTTGGCTAGTCTTCCAGATAACCAGCAGCCACTCTGGACTCACACACCCAATGCTTTGCAGTAGGTGGGAATGAAGGATCTTCAGAAAGGGTTTTAGACCACAGGTTACAACAGAGATACACTTAATGCAGAAGGGCAGAGAATTAAACAACTTTTGTTATTTGCTAGTCACAGGGACCAGATCCAGTCCAATAGTACCTTAAACCAGTTACCATGGTCTTCCTACTGACTCAAAAAACCAAAAATCACTTTGACATTTAGGAATTGAATCCACGCTGCTTTTTATCCAAGACTCCCTGAAGACCAAATGGTGAAAGGCACTGCGGAATTTTCCCCGTGCAAAACCTCACCGTTTTCCCCCGCTAGAGTGGTAGGATACAGGCAGACTTGTACAGCAGATCAGAGTTAGTCATCAGTTCAGACAACAGTTTACTTGGAGATTAAAAAAAGTGTTCTGACAATGGTGTTTACTGGATATGCTTCTGAGATCTGGCTAGTTCACCAATTACTTTCAATTGTTTTTGAGGCTGCTTCTAATAGATGGTTTATGTTTTCTGATGATGACAGCTTGAGAACTCCTTTCACTATTGTAACAGCTGATTAAGTGGCATTCTTGTTTTCAGACAAACAATCAAGGGTCTCATGAATTTTCTCCTATCCAGAAATTCATTTGATGCTCAGATATTTGTCTTCTGTGAAATCTGCTACTGCACAAGGTAAGGACAGACAAGCATTGTGCTAGTACATCCATTTTTACAGTAAGAGCTAGAATACTATTTCTAGAAAAGCTTTTTTTTTTTGGTCCATTTCTTTGAGATACTGGATATTAAAAGGTTAGGCCTTTACTACCCTCTATGGCATCTTATTGAGATTTCAGGCATAAACGTATCATAGCTGCAACATCACCTCTGAACAGTAGTTTCAACTGGTGAGGTACTGCATAAGGATTCAGTCATTTCCAGTGATGTTCAAATGTCCTGTTACATTTTTCAGTCCTAACCAAAGAACTATTGATTTTGAACTACGGTGTCATGGATTATATTACTGAAAACAAGTTAGGCAGAAATTTCCTTTAATAATTAAACAGAGCTGAAAAGGGAGCTCAGTTCTTTGATTACATGTGACTTTGCATTCTGCGTCAGCTTTGATCTGGACAAGCAGGTAGATAAATGGTTTACATAGAAGGTCACACAACTTCATTCACTTAACACTGGAAGGCTGTGCTACATATATATATATATATATATGTATATTTATATACATACCAGGCATTTACCTGATGTTCACGCTCCAGGCTTTTAACTGAATCCAATGCAAGTCTGGAGTGCTCTTTAGCTCATAATAAAAGCAACCTAGGGTACAATTTCCAGAGCCTACCTCTAGGACTCCATCCACTTCTAAGCTTCCTTTATCTACTCTACTTTTCGTCAGGGACAATAGATATTTTCAAAGGCCTCAGCTGAGATCATTCCAAGGTTTTTCTTCTCCTGAGAACGCGAAGTCCGTTAGCAGAATCCCTGTTCTCATGTACTCCCTTGAAGCTGATCTTTTCAGCCTTTACCTACAGCAAATATCAGCCACAAGTTATTATGAAATAACATGCTCACGTTTTCTAATATCAAACTTGCTGGGTCTTAACTGGTTTCAACTCTATTACATTGAAAAATGCAAAAAAGCTTCCCTTCTAATCCCCCAATAAGTGATTGTCTAGATGCACAGAAGATGCCATGTTTCCAGGTGGAACTGTTCACATATTGTAAAAAAGGAAAAGAAAAGAAAAAAGGTGGGGCAACAGGGTCTTGAAAGATCTAGAATTTAAATAAATGAAGCACTGCTAAATTACTATGTGCAATCAGTTTGCGTAGCCTCTGCTCCCCAGTCAAAGGGAAAGGTAATTTTAGCATCCCAAACATGCTTTTATATCCCCATCCCTTCAGCCTGTGTATCGCACCTCCAGCTATGCATTCAGCATTACCCCCATGTTGACTGTAAACACTGTAGCATTTTATTCTATTACTTTGACATGGGCTCCCTATGGGAGTTTATGATAAGGCATTTTCAAGACTTAACCTGTTGGAAAGCAACACACGGATCTAGTATTCTAAACATTCTTCCCTTCCTTGCCTTTCTTAAGAGTCCATATCAGTTTTGTTTTTCATGATCTGTATATTGGTCTTTCTGCAGGCAGGAGTCTATAGCTGTCTCATACTCTCCACAACACAGAGAAATCCAGTACAATTTGGGCTGTGCACAATTGGTATTATTCTTTCAAAAAATAAAACACTTTACAGCCAGTTTCTCAAAAACAATTCTTTACTTAAATATGACCTTAGTACTTACGATGACTTGGGGTTTTTATGCCTTTTCAAAAACCTATATCAAATGGACAAGTAGCATGTTTTCATGTTGTAATAAAGGGTATGCATCCCTATTTTATTTAAAAAGAATGGGGGTTTTAGAATAAAGGCTACAGAACATCTGGTGCCTATCACAGAAATCACCCTTACTGGAAAACAAAGCACATACTTATCTATCACTAGATGGAGGCAGTACAAAAAGGGCAAAAATTACAACACCTGTGAAAAAGGAATAGTCAGTGCTTCAGATTTCCGCTTCCACCTCTCAAGTATGGTACTTCTATTTTTTATAGTATATGCTTTACTACACATTTCTTACATTACAAATGAATCTATTCTAGGGTCGCAGAGGCTGGGTACAATATGACTAGATACATGGCAATATAGCACGAGTGATTTACAGCATGTCATTTATGTGAAATAAATTGGCACCTAACATATAGTATCTAATGTTTGTATCTGGTTGAAGGTGATAACACTGTTTGTGAAGTACATCACATTTGTTATCTTGCTATAACATGGATTTCCCTTGAAATGACTTGCTCTTGTATCACTTGTGAATAGACGGAAGAAATGGAAGAAACTTAGCATGGGTGCTTTCACAGGAAGAAAGGAAATGGATGCCCTTACACTAAGATCTCCAATTTAATTCCTAACATACATATAATTTCAACTTGACTTCACCTAGTGAAACAACTCTGACTTATCATTTACAAAAAATAGTTCTTGAAGAGATCCATAGCATTTTATTTTTTAATTTGTCCTTGATTAAAATCCAGATTATGATCCATGATCATAACGCTGAGTGCTGAAATCACTCATATGATTTCAATTGCAATTATTACTCAATTGCATATGAGTAATTACTCACGAGTGGGAGAAATGGCTGCAAGCATTTCCTTTAATCCTGAAACTTTTCTCTTCAGAGACTCTTTCAGCCTTCAGCTTCTAACTCGGTTACATGCTGAACTTCTATTCTGCCTCTCCTGTTCTTCCCTGACATTTTTACTCTTGTTGTTCTTATTGAGTAAACTGACTTGAAGATACATTTAAGAACATTAACACTGCAACCTGGAGAAGGTGATGAAAGTTGTAAAAATGTAAATTCTCTTATGTAAATCCTTTCCCCCATTTTAATTTAATGCCAATAAAGGAAAAAAAAGGCCCAGAAATGCCAAATTTAATACCAGTAAAATAAAATTAACTGAAACCAGCTGGCAAGACTTATGAATTTAGATTTTCTCCCAGTTTATTTTGTGATTTTTTTAAATTTTTTTTTTTTTTTAAAGATGGAGTTATCAGTCAAAATTTTGAAGTGACTATCCATGGAAAACAGGAATGGAAAAAGAAAAACAAAACAAACAAAAAAAAAGTGAGGGAAGGCTTGAAACCGCACAAAGGCACCTCAGTAGAAAGCAACCCACTGTACTTCACTGTGAGTTGAAAATGCCAACTGCAGAGGCCAGCTCTTTTGGTTTGTTTATTTGTTTTTTAAACAAATAAAGAAGGCTAATGGTATCCTGGGCTGCATTCAGCAAAGCATTGCCAGCAGGTTGAGGGGGGTGATCCTTCCCCTCTACTTAGCACTGGTGAGGCCACACCTGGAGCACTGTGTCCAGTTCTGGGCATCCCAGTATAAGCGAGACATGGACATACTGGAGAGAAGGGCCACAAAGATGATTAAGGACCTAAAACACCTCTCCTACGAGGAAAGGCTGAGAGAGCTGGCACTGTTCAGCCTGGTGAAGGCTCCAGGGGAATCTCATCAATATGTATAAATACCTGAAGGGAAGGTGCACAGAAGATGGAGCCAGGCTCTTTTCAGTAGTTCCCAGTGATGGGACAAGAGGCAATGGGCACAAACTGAAACACAGGACGTGCCATCTGAACATCAGGCAACACTTCTTTACTGTGAGGGTGACTGAGCACTGGCACAGGTTGCCCAGGGAGGTTGTGGAGTCTCCCTCCTTGGAGATATTCAAAAGCTGTCTGGACATGGTCCTGGGCAACTGGCCCTAGATAGCCCTGCTTGAGCATGGGGGTTGGACAAGATGACCTCCAGAGGTCCCTTCCAACCTCACCCATTGTGTGATTCTGTGATCTTTCTGATCTGATGTCCCAGCCTTTCAAATAGTCCCTGCTATGCCTTCTCCTGCCTGACCCATACAGTGGCAATCCTAGGCATATGTGGTGCTTAATCCCACCTCTGCTTGTAATGTATTGCTGGATGTATTGCTGTGTACTGTCTTGGTGAACAAAGTGCTATCTCACTCTTTCCATTTCCATTCTTTTTCTTGGCAGCCTTCTAGAGATCTATGCTCTCTTGCCTTGGCATATCTCTGACAGTTAGCAATAGTAACTTCTGTTAAAGACAGGTGCTTCTGTATCTTTATAGAAAATTTTACATAAATTAAATGGGAACTATTAGCTTATCTAGAAAAGTTAGTTCAGAGATCATCATTTTGGACTCCCAGCATTTGGGAGTAGGAGTCCAATAAATGTGTACAAGCCACAAATTACAGGTAAAATTCTCACTCAAGTAACTGGGGGAATCTGATTTTAGGGGATGGGTACAAACACATCAGCTGAACATTTGCACATACCCATGATTAGTCAGGCAAATTATTTAAATTTGCTGCTACAAACAGAATATTTGCAACATTTGGGAGTAGGAGTCCAATAAATGTGTACAAGCCACAAATTACAGGTAAAATTCTCACTCGAGTAACCAGGGGAATCTGATTTTAGGGGATGGGTACAAACACATCAGCTGAGCATTTGCACATGCCCGTGATTAGTCAGGCAAATTATTTAAATTTGCTGCTACAAACAGAATATTTGCAACATAAGTAGGCGCACAGAATTCTGGGCATATCATTCATAATTAAAAAACATTGGCCAAAGGTTTCTTCCCTAATGAATTTTTCTTAAGAAGCAACAATCTTAGAACCTCTCTTAAAAATGCCTGGAAGCATTACCATTAAAAATCAAACCAAAACAAGATGGATTTTTCTTCTAACTGCATTTTTTTTTCTTTCAGCATAGGATAGGCACAGCTAGTGTACTTCTTTTCTTGCTGTCTTTACTGCAAAGCTTTCCCAGGATGCTGTATCTAGTCAGACCCCATTAATATCATCAGCAAATAGAAATGTCTTTAACCTAGATTTAAAACCACAGCCTGATCCAGTATTTAAGATCTTGGCCAGGAATTTGTTCCACAGTCACCATCCATAATGACTGAGAGGTCAGGGGCTACTTTGCTACTCACAAGTGCAAATGGAACAGCAAATGTACTGGAGTTCACTTGCTGCCAATTGTAAGGCCAAAGCTTGTTTTGCAATAGGGCATGGAAGATTAAAATAACACAGGAAACTTGGCTAGAGGATAGGTTCAAGTGGACCTTGAAGGAAGTAATTACTTTGTACTACTGTACTCCCTCTTCCTCCCTCTGCTCTTTCACTTCTTTATGTGCTTAATTGTAAATTACCCTCCACTCCTTCTATCACTGTTTTAGTTTTTCCTTGTACCAGTGAAGCGATACAAAAGTGCTGGTACTAAATTCCTGCTGTAAAACCAGTGCGAATACTTGGTGTCTATGAGCTTTGGAGCACTTAGAGCACTGGAGCTAGTGACATTACAAAGCTTGTTAACGTAAAATCTTCTTTGCGTTACATTTTTTGCAATACATTTTACAAAAATCTACCCCAGGGAGCCAAGGGGCAGTTGCTTCTTTATTACATTTTAGAAGAGACACATTATTAGCGTTCCAGTCTATATATTATGAAATTAAGTGGATACCCTTGGGGTTAATTCCTTGTTGTAATTGTAATGAAAAGAAACAATTTCTAACTCTCCATTTAAGATCTATAACTATTAAAATCCACTAGTCTTAGTGACTCCTGGGGCCAGTGAAGTACTTCAGTGTATATGAAAAAGGGCACTCCTACAGTGTCCAATATCAGTAATTTATAAAAATAACAGCCTCCAAGTGGGAAAACTAACAAACGAGTTTCCATTGAGCCCCTCCCTGCTGTTTACCATTGCATGCTGGATTCATCAACTACGTAAAATTATATGCATATCAAAATTATGGAGCTGGGTTCCAAGGTTATATTTTGCCTAGAGTAGGAAAGGTGGAGCAGGAATCACACAATACAATGATTAAATACAAGGAAAAATCACACAGTACAGCCATAGAGAATCCTCTTAGGAAAAAAAGTTAAAAAGCAACATTTTTTGTCAGAGGCTTTTCCATAGTAAATGATCCCACTTGCTTCAACAAATTTTAACTGACAATAAAACACTTTTTTTAAATAATCAAAGATTAACCATCTATTTCAAAACAACATTTACTTCCCTCTGAAAATGCTTATTCAGTTTGGGAGATATATACTAGTAACAATGCTATTACCTATTTTCAATGTCTTTATTGTGTATGTGGCTGTACTTTTAGTGAGAATTCCTGCTCACTAGTGTTTTCCTACTGACTTTAATACGGCCAGCTTTTACATCATCACGTGGCAGATTTCACCATCTCTCCTACACACTTGTACCTCTTTTCACTTTTCATAATGCTCAAAAGAGAGAGAAACATTTTCATAAACGACATGAGAAA
The DNA here is from genome assembly GCF_018139145.2 of Gymnogyps californianus. NCBI lineage: Eukaryota > Metazoa > Chordata > Aves > Accipitriformes > Cathartidae > Gymnogyps > Gymnogyps californianus. Next base: position 21,253,018 of record NC_059478.1, on the reverse strand, counting down.
AAATGGATTTTAAAACCGCAGTAGTTAAAGGGAGATGCAGGAATACTGCACTACAGGAACCTGTTATTAAATCATTTTTATGGAGTGACTAGGTTTCAATTTGACAGCAAACCTTTAGCATGTAATTCAGTTTGTTAGTAGCGAAATAAAATGTACATCATCAGATAGTGTCTTCCAATTTAATATGCTTATTAAGATCATTGTTTCTATTGAGCTAAAAATTGTATAAGTGCATTATTGTCTAACACAGCATAAATTCCCATTTGGTATGCATGCATGCTGAACAGATGTACTAATTTAATAGTAGGAGAGTTTTCTAGGATTTTGTTAGAGTTGCCTTGTGAAAAAGAATATCCCTTTAAGATTTCAGGAATGGTCTGTCTTTTTGATAAAGGTACATGTTTAGCTGTCGTTGACATAGCTTTAATACCGTTTATCTCCTTTTATTCATCACAGTATAAACTCCCTTAGGAGAATGGAAAAGGGTCTTACTAGACATGAAAGAAAGAAATAGTTGTTGTTTTTAAAAATACCATTCTACCGGCTAATAAAATATAATGTAAGTTGCTGTGTACAGAGGAGTTTAGACTCTACTGGTTATTTTTAAGGGAAAGAAGGAATGAGGCATCATTTTATATGTCACTGATCAGCAAAAAATGGGTTTATTTTTATAAGTACTTATTGTAAATTCACGTTAATGTCACCTGTTACTATTGGCAAGCCATGCTGGAGAATGTCCTTATTTCTCCAGTGTTTACAAACCATTTACAAATCTGATCATTCACAGCTTATGCATTCTCTAGTCATCACGCCAACCAGTGAAACTAGCACCGCCATCTCAGGCTGGTATCTTAGTGAGACTTAAATTGCCAGCTTGAGAGGACAAAGACCTGTTACTCTTGCCTGCTTTCAAAGGATTATAGAAAGTTGTAATACAATAATTGCCATAAAAGATGAAGCTTGAAGGCTGATAAGGAACTACAAATACTTTCATTTTTATCACTGGCACTGCTTAACGTGCTGAAAATATGGGTCTTTAGCAACTGATGATTATTAGAACTTACAGAAGATGAGCAGCTGGCCTCCATCTCACCGGACAGATGTTAGCATCACATCTAATGAAGCTAAACAGAACCACTGTCAATAGAAGGCTGTAAGTTTAACACTTTTCATGATCATTACATCCCTTTTAATAAATCAAGAGCTGTTCAGAAAATACATGGCTATCCCTAGGAAGTAGAACACTTTCTAACATTGATTGTGCAGATGGTAGAAAGGGCTGCACTTCTCAAGGCCAGTTGCTAATTATCCCATATCAAATATGGATAGGATGACTGCTGGGCAAATAACTGAGCAGAATGTTGATACCGGGAATGTCGGCAAGAATTGGAAATCATTAAAAAATTAAACAGGGAGCTCTGACCTTTGAACTTCTGATCGTTTCTTCCTTATGTCTTCATAGAAAAGGATTTATTCAAATCTATCTGCAAGTCCCTGCGATTTCACTGCCGACTGTGTACTGAAGGGAACTTTCCTCAAGTGGGACAGAGCAACACACTGATAAGGCTGGCATGCTTGGAAACTATTGTCCTAATTTGCAATAAGAAGCATATCCATTTTATTCTAGCATCAGCAATAATATACAGAATTTCGGCATTAAAATGCTACCAATAAAGCCATATAAGTGCTGAGAACGGGTCCTTATTATATGTGAGGGAGCATGCACAGGGTGAATGTTAACTCTGTTTAACAGACAAAGATGATATAATACCCCTGAGATGCTGAGTCTGTGGATTATGCCTATTTACTTTGATAGTTGTAGTAGACATTTTATTTGTACTGTGTACTGCATATAGTCAAGGCAAAATTCATGTTAGGAAGTTGAAAATAAACATAAAACACAGCACAGATGCTAACATCAAATTACAACTTGAATAATTGCAGTATAACTGCCTAAAAATTTCTTGTAATTTCAATTCCATAATGTACCCCTTATTCTTATCCCTTCTGCAACTATAAACATCACTACATTTGTGAAAGAATTTATTCACCATATGTATATTTGCTAGCTCTGAAGGGCAAATATATCTATATAATTATCAATATTGCTTGTCTAATACTGAACAGTAAACTGGTAAAAGAATTCAAAGCAAAGAGCAATACTGGAGCATTCCAAAAAGGTAGAGACATGCTTATGTTTAGTTATTATTTATGAAATAATGAACAAAAGTAGGAATTCGCTTGTTACAGAAAAAAAAAACCAAATAAAAAGAAACATTCCGCTTAAATGGCTTTTGTTCAATTTTAAAACTTTCCATGTTAGCTACTGACGTAATCTCTTTTGAATATATTCCTAACATAAGATAGCTGTATTTTGCAGAATGCATTTTGTGGAAGAGGAAAAAATCACAATGCAGAACCCCTTTTCTCTTAATGTGCACTGTCAAACTATAAAGACGAGAAACACTGCAGTGCTCTTGGTTTGTGATGGAAGTGGGTAACATGTTTGTAGATAGCGAAAAGCCTAATAAAAACCCCAGCATTGGTTGATTCAGTGAAAATCAACATAAAATTTTTCCACTGAAGTGAAACTATTTGTTTCCTCCAATAAATGGACAAATCACACACATATAATTTGCTGTTACATCCTAACTACAAAGCCATAGACAAAAGGCAGAACGTAAGAACAAATATCACTCCAGAACCTAACGTGATTCAGCATTCATCTGGGAGAAGGGAATTCTGGCTTCCAGTTTCTGCATCCAATTAATATTTGGAATATCTCCATCCTAAATACCTCCTAGCCACCAGGGGATGTGGATTCAATCGTCAAGCAGAGACAGAAACTGAAGCCAGGACTCCCACATTCCCGATGGGCTCTCAGCACCACTGCGCTATCAGATAAAATCAGGCGCTTGCTAGAGGGGTGCAACCCAGCCTGAAGGGCAGACTGGGATTGCCTAATACCTTTGATCCTTTTGGGAAAACAAGGAAAAAAAAATGCCTAGCATTGTAGGCCAACACATACAATAAATATTATTTAGTCATATCTGAACTACTGAATCCAGCCACACAGCACAGAGATAACTTACCCATTGGTCCTGCAGATTAGCACCATCACGACATGCCAGGGTTGAAGACAAGCTATCAAACACTGCAGCTGAATTTGCTGTAGAAGGACTATCTCCCCTTACTTTCTGATGACCATTTTTCAAAATGCGACTGCCCCAATGAGGAGAATGCAGAGCAGGAGGAATCACGCACCATCCATGCTCACCCCGGCACACCACACCACGCAAGCACAGCTGAATGAGGATTTTAAATGGGCAAAAGGGACAGTTACGCACCCCAAGGAGTCTTTGTGTCTCTTCTTTAATCTCACATATTTTCCATTGTGATTAACTTGCTACTTGCTTAATCCATGAAGGACTTTATTTGAAAAAATAAATAAATAAAGTGAATAGCCTGCCATCTCCTCACTGATGAGGAAACGGTTCTTCAGTGTGGTAGATATTTGGAGCAGTTTACAATGCAGGGATTGCAAGTTGAAGAGCTTGTGTGCTAGACAAGCATTGCCTACAAGCACCTCATTCAAGTGCATGAGGAATTGCCTCTCTTCATACATTCTGTTTAGAAAGTGTAATGGTCTGAACTGCTTTGTTCTTCACATATATTAAAAGCAGATTCATCACTGAGTTAAAGAAAATAACCAAGTACTGTCTCCACAGACTTTTAAATAACAGTTCCTCCCCTTTTACTCTTGGCATTGCTACAGATGAATAACAGAATATTGGATGCTTGCTACAGATCCTTGGGCTGTTCCATTTGCAAAGAAAATTTGAGCTCTTTTGAAGAAACATGTCATAGTTCCAGCAGAAAATATACCACTACTGAAGTTTCATTTTAATAGCTGGATAAACCCATGGATCTGGCCAGGTTTTGTTTTCATTTTTACACTGGAGTTGTGAAAGTTTTTCATTTATACGCTGTATGAAAGAAGCAACTAATAAACCTGTCTCTGATCAAGTGTGTTAATTTCAAATCTGAAACTTAATACAGTTAATTATGCTGTGAGGGAAACATTCTGAAAAAAAAACCCCCAAATTCAGAAATGTTTAGCCATATGTAAAAGGAGTGTTCAACTGTAAATGGTAAAAGGGGTCACACAAGTGTTACCAGAAGCTTCATACTCCATGCAGACTTGTTTCAGTGACACTTAAATGTTAAATGCAGAATATCTATCAGATTTTCCTCCTGGCCAAAGCCTGATACTCATATCTTAAACAAATGTATTCAATACCCTTCTTTCAGGCCAGTTATGGATTGAATCATTCATTAACTCTGGAAGCCTTCTTCAGGTTTTCTGAAAAACTTACTCTTTTAAATTTCTAATGATTTCTAATTAGATTACTAATGACTACAATATTGAGTTACTACCACTTTATTTACTGGAGATATTTTTTTCCTAGCATATACAGTATTTTGAGTGCTTTGTCAGGAGTTTTCAATAGCAGCAAGTGCCAAGTTCAGAACTCAGAGTTCTTAAAAAATGGAATTAAAACCAGCTCAATACCCCCACACAAAAACAGGAGAAACAAATGTTTTCCCAAGATCACTCATTGGACAATACATTCCCACTTGCAACCAAAAGTTTTCGTACAAAACAAAGAGTTTCATTAAATGGAACTGGAACACAGCATTAGTTTAGGAAAGCACAGCAAAAGAGTGTGAAATCATTTAAAAAGTAAGTAAAATATATCCCCAAACAGGAGAAAGCACTACTGCCCTTCTTGTCACCTACACTGCCTGCTCAGATCGCTCCTGCTGGGTGATCTCTCTAGCTGAAATATCATCTCTTCATGGGGCCAGCCAGGCCTCAGCACTTCTGTAGGTACTGTAAGGGATTTTTGTGGTGCTGGATAGGTGTCTCCTGGGGTGTCCACAGAGACGCGGTCCCTGCTGCAGCTGCAAAATGAGTTGAGGTGCTCATCCAATCTGTTGGTGCTGGAGAAAGGGAGATCTCAGGACAGCTCATTTGGATCCTGAAGTCTTCTGCAAACTTCTCACTACTTCCCACCATGCTGCCAAGTCTCTCTTTTCATCCTTGTCCTTATGCTTTGGAGGAGGCTTAACAGAATAGTAGAGTCCAGTCTACTGAAGATACATTTCTGTAATTAGGCAAAGGCTCTGAACTCCTGTTTACATCCTTAGTGCATCCTCTGGGCCACACATGGCCAAATTGGAGTAAAGCATATGCTTCCATTCATTACTCAGAAAAATAACATATCAAAAGCCCAATAGTCAAAATTCAAATGGATGTTTGCACTGTCACAGGCCTTGTTATTTGTTGTGTTTGTTCTGTCTCTTCTTGCAGTTCATCAATATATGAACAGATTTTCAGCTGTCATCTATACTCAGCAAACTACATCAAATAACCATTGCAATTAAACTTAGCCACATTTTCCTTTAAAGCTTATTTAGATGGCATTGTAATAACTTTGGATATACTTCTTTTAATTTTACACTGATCTTTCATATATATTTATCACTTCATTTTGTGCATGTAGATACCCTTCAAGAGTTCTTCCTTGGTGACTTCTCATCTTGTGGCTATTTTCTTAAGAAAATGTAACTCCAGGCTTATCTGTATTAAGAAATATAAGAATAGGGTGATGAGTAAAATAGTATAATGCAGTTGGAAGAACACAACTTCTAGTCATCCAGTAGTATATTAGTTTGAGAACACTGAGTTAATAAACCAAGAAAAAACAAAATAGATATTGTTCAGTTCTTGATATTTATTTTAATTCCAAATTCTTGTGTTGGCCACGTGCCAATCTTCTACCAAAGTTGCTTACATGTTAGGAGTATATATAGGGTTTTGTTACATGTAACAGAGGATGTTAAAAGTCTTCTCTGGCTTCATATTTTATATCTTTTAAGAGAGGCTTTTAGTTTTCAGGGTAAGATCACAGATATCCATAATAAAATATACTGAAAACATACTCCAATTCCTTAGTTCTGCCTCAGAAACAGACTGAGGGCTAAATATTGCAGGCTGTGCAATATCAATACGAAGATTTTTGAGAGAGGTAGCACAGCATTTCTACCACTGTCCCCATGTGGGTAACAATGAAATACCAGAAAGTTTGGCACAAAGCCGATCTTTTACTGTACTAAATAAAGTCAGATCACATTTCCTACAACAAGAGGGTGACAAGGTGTCCTGGTTTCAGCTGGGATAGAGTTAATTTTCTTCCTAATAGCTGGTATAATGTTGTGGTTTGGATTTAGTATGAGAATAATGTTGATAACACACTGATGTTGCTAAGTAGTTCTCATACTCAGTCAAGGATTCTTCAGCTTCTCATGCCCAGCCAGCAAGAAGGCTGGAGGGGCACAAGAAGTTGGGAGGGGACACAGCCAGGACAGGTGACCCAAACTGGCCAAAGGAATATTCCATACCGTATGACAACATGCCCAGTATATAAACTGGGGGGAGTTGGCTGGGAGGGGCGGATCACTGCTCGGGGACTGGCTGGGCATTGGTCAGCAGGTGGCGAGCAATTGTGTTGTGCATCTCTTGTCTTTCTTGGGTTATATTTCACTCTCTTTTTGTTGTTTTCCTTTTCATTACAATTATTATTATTATTACTATTATAATATTTTATTTTTTATTTCAATTATTAAACTGTTCTTATCTCAACCCACGAGTTTTACTTGTTTTTGATTCTCCTCCCCATCCCACTGGGGATGGGGGGGAGAGGAGGAATGAGTGAGCGGCTGTGTGGTGCTTAGTTGCTGGCTGGGGCTAAACCACGACACAAGGACAAAAGAAGAGTTGAATATTTTTAAAATTCCAAAGACTGTTTGTTCCTTGTTTGTTGGAGGTGGCTTGATTTTTGTTGTCCCATTCCTTTCCATAGATTTTTTGATAGCTCAGAAAAGAATGAAGTCTCCAAATACAGGCCAGCACATCTGTGGCCCAGATAAGGAAAGTGATAAACAGTCACATGATAAATGATATCTCAGGGAAGGATACCAGATATCTTGATGAGTACTAAAGAATTTCCATGTGGAGAACAAACGTTATCAGAAAAAAGGAAGATGTGATCAAATCAAAAACATCTCAGGGACATGAGGCAAAAGGGGAAGATGAGGAAATGCAACAGTTGTCTTTGAACTGCACTGAAAGTGATTCTTTCCATGTTAATCTTTTTCAACCAGGGTGACTGTAGCTTTTATTGAAACTTTCACTAGTTGTGTTGGACTCTTAAAATATTAAAGTTAAGATGGACCACAAGTGTTTTCTTCCATTGGAATTCTGATATTCTGTGGATGAAATTGAATATTACTTTACAAGAACTATTAGAAATGCTTTCCTCCTTTCAAAAAGCTTCTCCCTCACTTCTTTTTTTTTCTTCCCCATTTGTAATTGCCAGTAATGCCTATTTTTTCCACTCTTTAAATATAAAGTTAAAAGGAAAATATTTTCAGAACAACAAAATTCCCATCGTATGAACAGTTAATTCAGAGTTTGATGGCAGTCACTTTACTGTCCTCACTATGCATAATTCCCATTTAGAAAAGCCTTAACTCTAGAGTTATAGTAGAAGAAGCAGTGCTTACTTTAGTATTTTTCTTCCTTAATCCAAGATAAATCTCTATAATTAGAATTGACTGCTTTTTAAAGGAATAGAAATGGCAAGTGGCTCTATCTTAAATTAAAAGATCTATTACCTTTGGTCTTCTAATTCTTCTCAGCAATGTGTTGTCTCAGGAGGCACTTTCTCATCCTTATGAAAACTAACTTACTGTAGGTGTAGAGGGAAAAACACATCATTGGAGTTATGTACTAAGTGACTGCATAAAGAAGATATATACAAGTTTAGAGCAATGGAAAATAATTGCCAAGTATGTCATGTACGAACATTTTATTAAAAAATCTCTGTAGCATAAGCTATTCATCAATTAAGACATTTTTATTGAAGGCTACATTTTCAGTCCCTCATGCAAATGGGACATTGGAAAGTAAAAAGTAGAGACTCACCATTTCTGCTTTCATGAGTTGAAGGCCTAAAAGCTTAGTGGCATTTCTGGTACACCACAGCTTTGTACAGCCATACCCCAGAAACCCTCATGGCCAGCAGTAAAAAGTGGTATGCCCTGCCAGGATATCATGGCACATATTTTCAGTTAACTGTTCATTCTTTTTGCTCTCAGGATTTTCTTTTTTCCTGTGGCCTATAAGCTTCTCTTTATAACTTCACTGTGTTAGTGCAGCTTTCTGTCCTGCTCCTTACATGGCTGTGGCTTTAAATCGGGACCTTAATGATCCTCTGATTTTGTATGCTCATCAGTCTTTCTTTTCCTAGACAGACAAGCAGCAGATGTCCTAAGGTCTGCCAGATGATTTGAGATTTTCAAGACCTGTCATACCCTGGAATTAGTGAACACTGGCAGCACGTACAACAATAACAATGCTGGAAGCTATCTGTTGGCTTATGCTTTGATTATAAAGCCATTTATATAACAGTAACCAATACCATTTGTCTAACTACTCACAACATTCGGTGGATGGTATGTACCTCATATTAAAAAGACCTGGATCCAAACCAGTCCAGCTTTCTTTTACTGAAGATAAAAAAAAAAAAAAAAGTACCTAACCAAACGAAACATTGCCCAAAAGCAAAAATAATTCTCTCACTAGTCCCTCCTCCAAATGCTTAGTTTTACTCATTCTGACAATTATTTCATCTAGGTAAAGTAATACTTTCTATATTTCATTGCCTTCTGGTTTTCAGACCTGTGTGTATTGCCCTTTAAAATTACACTGTACAACCACACAGTAGCATCCACTGGAGGGATTTTAGAAGTCATCAACAGGCCAGATAGCTTATGGTTGCTGAACACAAGGTATTTTGACTCTCCTGGCTAATTCTACTTATTTCAGCAGAGCTGTGCCAACAGTGAATCTGAGCCCTCTATCTAAATTTAATCTGTTCATTACCTCCAAAGACTATTGCAAATAAATAGGCAATCAAGTAGCTAGAAGGACAGAAAAGAGGGATACGGTGTATAATAGGTAACCTTACAGAAGACAATCAGAACACTGATTCCTTTCCTTCCAAACAGCAGACAATAACAGTTCAAACTAATTACGATTAAAATTTTCTTTTCTACATTTAATTGATACTCTGGAGACTTTATTCAGCTCACTCTAAATCAGTCGCTTGGTAATTGACTTCACTGATAACTGGATCAACCTGCAGGTAAGACCTGGATTGGGATCTGTAGAGCATAAAGCCCTCTGCTTTATACAGCAGTGAAAGCTGCTCCAATACATGCGCAGTGTAAGCAATTGTTGAGCAAGGCTTCAGATGCCTTGACAATACATTTTACCTTAAACTGGTAAAACAAGCTCAATGTTTACCCAGTTCTTGGCTTCTTCACTCCTGCTACATTGAGCGTGACACTTGTGAAATGGATATCTTTCCCCAGAGAATAAAGTTAAGAACAATTCAGTTTACAAACTCCAGGCTAAAAAGGACCTTTCAGATAATGCTTCCAGTTAGGACTGACTGGGATGTCTCTTTACCTGGAGTACACAACTCACCTCTACACTCCTGTGGACTCCTGTCACCTGTCTGATACTTTCTAGTCATTGCCAAATAAAATTCTATCTATTTAGAAAATTTCAATAGACATCGCTATTTGAAAGACCTTCCAAAGACGTAGCAGAATGTGTCTTTGGGTCAAAGGAGAATCTTATCTCACTATGGTTTCAAAATCTGTAAGTTTTTCTGAGGAATGGAGTGTTGAAATCTGATTGCTAAGGCTGTGCAACAAGAATGAAAGCTAAAGATGTTTAAAGTTCAGATATAGCTTTACTATCTTTCCCAGCACATTGACATAGGGATTAAATATAGTTTCTCAGAAAAATGAAAAAATCATTTTAATAGAGTCTAGTCAGAATTAGGTAATGTAAGGATTGTTATCCTCACACCTAAAAGAAGAATATTCTATCATGAAACAGAATAGCCCTTGAAGCAGGATATTCAATAATAACATTCCTAAAAGTGCCTGTTTATTTTTGATCAGACTTCAGATCTGGGAGATCTTCAGGTCTTTTTTTTTTTTAATTTGTTTACTCTTCAGGGAAACATGTATTAAATTTTGGTGTCCTTGTGCTGCTGTCTCTGTCTTCAAACTGTTCTCCTTCAGAAACTGTATTTTTTTTCTTCTGTCCTTATACTAAATAACTATAGTGCCATACTAAGCTCTTCTGTCTTACAACAGCAGTGGAGATCAATCACCTAATGTGGGGCATAAGCTTCCATTTTACTAAATCATCTTGGCCAAACCATTTAGTCTTTGGGAGCTCATGTACACGAACCTAACATATGGCTAATGACCAACAATTGATTTAAGTTCACTGGAAGAAAACCGTAACTCTTGTCTGCTGCAGCTACTCTAGAAACCTGCAGCATAAATTTCATGAGTTACCTGGAGGGCAGGCATAAGAACAAACTCAGAGTCGCCCAGGTCTACACAGCATTCCTCTTAAGCTAATATGATTTTTCTTCATAAGGCTATTAGATACCCTAATATGGGTATCTGATCCTTTGAATAGTTCTATTTTCTGCCTAATCATTCATAATGGCGTTAATTCCCAGCCTTTCCCATGGTTGTTTTCAGCAGTTGAATACTCAATAAGAAAAGGTGTGGGGGACAACTGAGGAGGAAAACAGTGAATTGTAAAAAGGGAAGGGCATTTTAGTCTAAAATACATTTGCATTTCAAAAGATTAGAGTAAATCATGTGCACTTAACTGGCACTTGCTTTTTAAATTTAATTAATGCTAGAAAGACACTTTAAGACATAGTGCTCTAAAGGTGCTTGGAAGGAAAAAAATTGTCCCCCAAGTGTCTGATGTGAAGAGCCCCTGGGTGACACTCAGAGTAATGCACTTTTTGAGCACTTCAACTTACTAGTGTCTTTCAGTGCTTAATTAACATAATTTGACACAATTATAGATATAAACACTTTATAAGCACTTGGTACTAGGAGTGTCAAAAAAGTGTTGATCTCCATCCGTTTATACTGGAAACAAAAAGCTCTAGCACAGCACTCAAACAAGTGCTTAGAACTGTTCCACACTATTAATAACGTTCAAAGAAACACCAAAAAGAAAAAAAAAAGTGTTTCCAAAGAGTTCTCTCGATAAATTCCATAAAGATTGTACACATCCATGTAGCAGGCTACCTAAAACAATTAAAATTGTATGAAATGCACAATCAGAGTTACTCAATTCTGCTGCTTGCTAACTAGCTGCAATGACTGGGTAAGTCAGCAGTATTTGGGGGAAAAGAGGAAAACCAAAAACAGAGCCGTTCAGAATAACAATTATCACCTTATCTATCATATTTACATGTTAGATCTTCTGAAAGAGGATTGAGAATATGTAGGCTGGTAAGTAGCACAGGCCCAAGTCATAGTGTTTAAGGCAAGACTGAGTGCAGGTATGCCATGTGACACTGTAGCTAAAGAGGTTTTTTTTCTGTTTATGCTCCTAACTTACTTGAAAAATTATTTTGGAAAAAAAAAGCCCACATGAAATGCACTGTTTATTCTCTCGATACAGCTAGTGAGTCCTCCACTTGCTTAATGCACACGAGAGTGCTTCTTTTGAAGAGAAATGTTGTTCTCCCAGAAGATACTGATGAGGACAGGTTCCAACAGGCAGAGTTTGGCCAGCAGTGAACCCACATCAACTGCCTGCTACACATGCTCCATTTCTTATCTGAGCAACACATCCAGGTTTTGTGCTGAAAGTTCATTCTGTTCAATGGGGAAAAGAGCAACAGCACAAAGCTTAGGCTTGCTCACAGGACGCTGCAATATCACCTCTCCCTCTCTTTTGATCCATGGATTTTCTTTTCAGGGAAACCGTTTTTAATTATTAACTTTTTAATTAATAACTTCTGTGCAGTCCAAAATTTAAAATCAGGGTGAGGACTATGTTTTGTGTAAACATATGGTAAAAGGATCTGTTTCTAAAGATTGATTTGAAATAAAAAGTAAAACACCCCAGCATGCTTTTTTCTCTTTTCCCTTCTCTTCATATTTATAATTTAGCATGCATTTACTCAAGTCAGAGGCTGGGATTTGCAAAGTGAGTGAAGCACATAAATCCTGATATATATTATCTCTTTGTATGTGAGGTAGGTCAGCTAAATTTATGAATATTTCACCTGACAGTTACATTAATCATCTTAACACTTTGCAATCTTTTTGCCAGTTAAGTGGAATGATCATATTAAAGATCAGTCATCATATTAAGAAGATACTATCTATGTAAACTAAAAGAAATAAAGAAAATGTAAAAGGTGACATTTTCAAAGTCATAACTTATTTTCACTAGGGTTAGCACCTAACTGCTTTTGAAAATAACCCTTTAGAAATTGTCTCTATTTACCTTATTAAGTGTTGGAAGTGTGTTCTTGCAAGATCCATCCATTTTGATTTAGGATATGCCTGATTTACCTTGAAATTATCTGTCATGTGCAATTACTGAAACATTGCTTGCCCAAACCACATCAGAACATCTCTTCTTTTAGGTTTGGAATAAGGCTGGGTGTGGCGTATAACTGAGGATCCTAAAAAAGAGAACAAAATAGCTCTTAAAAAAAGCACCAAAAGAATAAAAGAAAATTGGAGGCAGTAGGAATTACAGGATCATCTGAAAAAATCAAACCAATTTTTTAGGCACCTACCAGCAGAGACTGCAAAAACTGTGGCCTTCCTTTCTCTGTCTGAAATTTGCCATCTACCAATTTAAGGCACTGTTGCAGCAAAGCACTTAAGCACTGCTTAAATCCTCTTGAAGTCAGAGGGATTTAAGTAAGTAAGTGAATAAAATTATGTGCATACTGAAGTACTTGGCTGGGCTGGGTTGCATTGTTGAATTTGGCCATGGACAATTTTAAAAGATTACTCCAAGACTGAAGCGGTTATCTGTAATTTCCTTGACAAAAGAAGATGTATTTTGCCTTTCTCCCTCTAATACATTTGAGATAAACAGGAGAACAGAAACAGCTAAAATTGGTTATTTTTCAGGGGTGGGGGGAGAGGGAGATAGTCTCCAAGAGGAAAAATGCAAGCAGGTTTTTATTTCCTTTCTGGATAAATATGATATGTTTCAGGTTCTTGATCCATCTTTTCTAACACCAGTGTCTTCACAGTCAAGAGTTCTGTCTCTCTACCAAGTTGCACATTATGTCTCTCAACTTCTTGGGTGTTGCTGTGAAAACCACTAATGGTTAGAGATTAAAAAAAAACAAAACAAACCACTCCTCCCCTGAATTCAACTGCAGATGAGGAAAAGTCTAAAATTGTGATTGAAAAAGCTCCAGCCTCACTACTATCTAACCACAGAGGCATTTCTTTCTTTGACTTAGTCTAATTCCTCTAGGATCTAGGAGTCTGTTTCAGAGCATGTTCAAAACTATTCCAGTTTTAGCAGTTCATTTAGTTTGTCTTAATCTTGATAGGAAACCAAAAATAATGCAGAGGATTCCTTAAATCCTGAAGGGTGCAATCCAGGGGTGGTGGTGGTGGTGGAAAATATACATATGTACAAACAGAATTTACTTTCAATGAAAATACAGCTAAATATTCTTTCATAACGAATGCAAGAAAAGGATGGTGTAATAGCCTAGGAGAGAGAACACTCACTCCAAATAGGAAATATGTTAAATTCCTTCTTCATCCTGAGAGTGTGTACATGTATATCTCACAGCAAAAAAACCCCACACTTAACCATGAGATTTCTTCTCCGCAGGTGCATTTGAAAAGAAAACTGCTAACGTTGTTCTGGTCTTCAAAGAATAGTTCTACGTGTATAACATGGGGAGCTTTGGGACTGCAGATCCCAAGCAGGCAGAGTTCAACCTTAAAACCCTAGACCAGGCAACTTAGCTCTAGACAGAGGAGGAATTTAAAGCAGATTTCTTGAAACATATCTTACTGCATAGCTTCACATGCCTCTACTTACCATGCAGGTGTTTAACTAATTTATCTGAGGTCATAATTCCACCATGTTTTAGTCAAGTAATATAGAAGAGATTAGATGTCCAGAGATTAGACACTTAAAACTTAGTTCCTGAGTAAAACCACTTTTGGATGGTTATGGTTTATATTTAACTTACCTATTAGAATCTAGATTTAGCCCTCCTCATGCAACGAATGGTTTCAGCTTATTGGTTGGTGTGACTGTAATTTTTTTTTTCATTAGAAAGAAATGGCAGAAGCAGCTTTTTTTTTTTCTTTTTTAAACAAAAATAATGTAAAGTGTTACTGTTACATTATACTAGTTTATTCACCTAATTCCACCGGCAAAAAATATCTTTCCCATGTTTGGTTAAATGTAAATAAAACTCTGTGGTAGAACAGTTGATCTAGATGACAACTATCTATCTGTTACTCCTCAGCTGCCACTATTTCATCAAAACACTCTGACATTGTGGGGCTATGCCAGTTATATGACAAATAGGGACCATTTAAACGTGGACCTTATATATAGCACAATGCCAGATTTCTTAATAAAAGCAGTCCTGGAACAATCAACCTCATCCCCTTGCTCATTTTCAAACCCTGAATTCATTCAGCATATATTATAAATCACTTTCTTCCCCAGACAATAGGCATGTGGGATCCTCTGGTGTTCCAAGGCCCTTTACTCACAAAAGGTCTCATTTTGTTCCACTCATAGGTGTTTTTTTTTTTTCTCTCCTCACAGCTTTAGTCATAAAATAGCCTTTTACTTGGAAGAAATGCATTAACTGAATACATAAATACCATTAATGAGTAGGAGGGCATATGTAAATGGCAATATACTAAGAAGACAATCATAACAGTTAAAATTGCAAATACATAAAGACACGGATGGAATGATTATGACAGTGCTGAACTATGTACATATACACACCCTTATGATGGAAATGATATAATATTACTTAGTTGGTTGGACTATATATCCTATGACTGTGTTTTAATCAATGAAAGGGTTATATTTTGGCATGGATATGGCAACAGAACACAGTACTCCAGTGGAAAATGTAAAGCAACCTTAATAGCAACACAATCAGACCCACTTAAAACATCATACAGTCATTACATTTTGGGAGGCAAACACATTTGTTCAGCATCTATCTTAATATTTTGCATGTGATTAGCTTAGCTCTGTCACACTGCGTAAGCATGCCAATAACATATTGTTGAAGTGATATCAGCATAAATGAAGCTTTTTGTTTGTTTGTTTTTTTGTCAAGGGCAATAAGAAGCATCCAGTAAATTGTGCTATATCTAGGCCTGTAGCCTAAACTGCAATCCTGGATACTTATGGAAATCAGGCACAGCTGGAGTTGATTCTCATTTACCTTCTCTGCACAGCTGGATTTAATTCACAATTACCTTCTCTACGTCTTTGTCCAAAAAGAACATATTCAATGTTTGTTGAGATTTTTCTAAGACATCACCGTATGCAGCTTTTTCTTGTCATTAGGAAGTTTTGATGACGGTCTTGACAGGTATCATTTATTTTAAGAGGCTGAGTTGCGTTCAAATCTTCAGTTAATGCCATGGTCTGTTTCATTTATTATCTGCCACAGGTACGTTGTTCCACTTCCAACCCAACCTTTGCTCAAGTACTGACTGGCCAGTATGGACAAATAGCTGCTTACACCTGCTGAGGAGAAGGCAAGAAAATCCCATCTTCCCTTTCCTTAAGCCTGTCATGTGTTGTTATTAAAATTTGATGCTTCCCTCTTGACAAAGAGGGAACACAAATTTGCAATAACATAAGCTTAAAAATGCTCTGCTGTACAGATTTTTTCTCCCTCTTCAAATCACTCGTATCAATCTACTTGTTTCTTCTTTATTCTCTTCCGCCCTACAACCCTACTGTTTATAATGAAAAGAGTCTGCAGGCACACCGAACAGTGTGGCTAAAGCCAATCTGAGGGAAACAGATTTGTCAAAAGCACCACAGAGCTCAGCTACAGAAGCACGGCGATGGGTGTCAGATATAGCTGCTGCAGATCTCATAGAAACACGATGGTTGGCTCATACTCTGGAGCAGATTTCTGATTGAAATGGATGGGAGAAAAAGAGCTATGCAAGCAGTTGCAATCAGTTCATTGTGCCATGCTCCCTTGTGCTGGTAGGTGAGAGGTGGAGATCTTCTGGGGACCTTCCAGAAAAACTGTGCCTCTATACAAAATAGGAGGTTATTTTTTGTTGTCATAAAACGTTACAAAATTTATTAAATTATCAAATTTATTCACGTTTCATCCTTGAACTTGCAATAATTTTCTTCAATTAAAAAACTTTCTCCCATAGCTATTGTATGAAAAGGGGTATGTGGTAAGTAGTATCATTGTGTAATAAGCATATCATAATAAGTGGAATTACAGAACTAAAAATTAAGCAGTCTTAGTGGCAGGAAAATCCACTGGACTGTGTTAACAAGGACTCTCTAGATAGGTGAGACACGGTTTTAAGAGATGATATCAAGATCTGAACATTGTCCATAGTGACTTTAAATATTAATGAGGCATCACTGTGTAGCTTTGCATATCCAAAGACGAATTCCAGTTTCGTTTTATGTAGCTGAATAACTAATCTTTATTACCTTATAATCAAGGTTCCAAGTTTTTTAACATTTACATGATTGATTCATGCATACAGGATCAATTTGCAGGTCATTCCTTTCTTTGTTTTTAACAGTTTGTTCCTCCATTATGAAAAATTGCTAATCTAACCATTGCTCATTGCATTGGAATTTAGCTTTTCTGACTTGGATTAGATCATATTTTCAATATTGAAAAATTACCTCGTGACTGTATTTTTGGTGACAAGTCTTTTGCTATTCTTTCATTTCTTTTTTCAGATAAGAATAACAATCATCAGTTGTCTAGATGATTACTTACTTTCTCAGTGCTCACAGGGTCATAATTCTTTGCCAGGCAAGCGATACAAAACCTCATTAATAGAAAAAAAACAAAGGCAAATATATTTCTAATCAAAGATTTATATCCTTATCTGTTCTATATTTGAGGCATAGTAGATGAAGGTATTAGGAATGGACATGTGCCTCTGTAGAACTGTATTCCCAATTATTGCCTCCCAGAAAGGCTTTCCATTGAGCTTTTACAGTGGTTTTGCTGCCTATATACATACAAGGGAGCAAGATATAATATATAAAGGCACTGGCATGTACAATGCCTTCCAGAAGAGTTTTGATTCAAGGCATGCCTGCATAATAATATCAACAAAAAAGGATAAGTCTACTCATTAGCAAACCATCATCTAAAACTCTAATGAAGTTAGCAAGACAATAATCCTTGTTAGCACTAATTTTTACCTAAATAATGGAAAAATATCCCATCTACTCTATGGCACTTATCTGAAGCATGAAGGACACCATACTCATAAGGGAATCGGCAGCAGCACTACATATATACAGGACATATTGTCAAAGAACAGAGATTTCCACTCAGAGAATTCTTTTCTCGGAGAATCTTTTGGGATACCTGCGAAGCTCTGGAGATCTTTTGGGTATTGTGAACTGTTCCTTTATCTTCAAGCAAAACAACTCTAATGGAGTTTATAATCCTTAATAACTTGAAGTCTGCAAAGATTTCACAAGGACCACTTTAAAAAGTATTTTCTGGAAAACATATTCCTTGTAAAATTTGAAAAAGCTTAGGGTAGTTTACTAGAATAACCAGGGAATTTACTAGAATAACCAGGGAATTCTAGCAGTGTAACTGACTGCTTCATTTGGACTTTTTAAACATCAAAGCAAATGAACTGAAGAACTAAAATTTTAGCTCATCAAAATCATTTATTCTCCAGATTATGTAAATCAATGTCCTAAACAATGGAGAAGCTCCTACCATCTAAGACCTACTAAATCTTTGAAAAAATTCAAATACATTCTCTTAGTCACTCTGAAATACACCTCACATAGATTTGGATCAGGAAGAACTTAACCAGCTATTTTATCTAAAATAATAATAGTACATATTACTTGATGACTTTCATTCCCAGTGCGTCACTAAGCAACACACATAAAGCAAAGGTAAAAGGATATAGTTTCATACTGAGTGACATGAGCAGTCAACTGCTATAGTGGATAAAGACAAAAGCAAATCCTTTGGTTTTATAGGCAAGACATTATGAAAGAAACAGAACAAACTCCGTGAAGGCTAGACAGAGCTTCAAACTTTGGACTTGAGGTTTATAGGCATTTCAGATCAGTTGTGTACCTTCTTGTGTCCTTCCCTTCAGCTTTAGGAAATAAGGTCAGAACTGTGCACATACAGATGAGAAAATATATTACACACATAATCGTGAACCTGCAAGGTATTAAAGAGTTAATATGGATCAAAGTATAAGAAAAATCTCAAGCCATTTACTCAGTTCATATTCATTTATCTCCCACAGGATGAATTATGACCTGTTGGTGTACTTTCCTAGTTAGTCCATAGTATAGACTGTTAAAGGCCAACAAAAGTCAACCAAAAGAAGGTTCCATCTTACAAAGTATTCAGCAAAACATCCAATGATTTTGAATAGTGGCTAGTTCAATGAAGTGAGAATTCATTTTTAAATTCAGTGTAATCACTGCTTAATGCAACAGCATTTTTCTTCAAGCAATTTGGATAAAGATTTTCTATTTCATAAGAGACTTCCTTTCTGTAGTCTCTTTCAAAGACATCTGTCAGAATAAGATCTTTATACTGTTTGCTGTCATTCATTCCTAACAGGTTCACTAACAGCTGGCAGGGAGGGATCAGGTCTAGCCTAGGGAAGTGGGGGGAGGGGGGGGGAAAGACCTACCAGGAGATTCAAATTACAATTGCACTCAGTGCATGAACTTTCTTTGTAGGAAAGAGGTTTCAGATGCAGATGTGTTTATAGAAGAATATGGACATTTCTTTCATATGACTGTATTCATACATGAGCTCCACTGAATCCTACTGAAATGAGCTGGGCAAACTCATTGTTAAAAATCATATACAGTAAAAAGTAGGGCTCACCCCTTTCTGGCTTTTAAAAGTGTTTCCTTCTCTAAGCTTTGAACTTAGTTCCATTATATCAAATGTAGCCATTGAAAAGGAAATCAATCCACATATTCAAATTACTGACATTTACCCTACAAGGAAAATAATCAGTATTGTAAACTTGGGTCATGAGCACAATTTTCTTGTATGTTACAAAGCTCTGGGTATCTTGTGATCACAGTTACACAATAACTCTAATACACAAGAAGCAAAGCCTTGTTGTATTATGAAAACATCAACACATATCAAACAATTGAATTAGACTTCACAGGTATAATAATTAATATGTGCAAAAAGGAGAACAAAAGATCAAAACAACTTAATTAAATGTCAGACTTTACAAGCATATCTTCACCTATGATACACAGACTTAAAAGCATGTAGGCAAGACTCACAGTAGGAACCATTCCTCAGTTTTATTAATTACTGGAATAGTTAAATAGCATTTACTGAAGAAAATATAGGATCATTTAAAGGAAATGCAGAAGTTCATAACAACCTCCAAGGTGCAAAATAAGAAGTGATTTGATCTTGAACAAATTATACCTGTTAAAAACATTATTGGAAAACTTCCAACATTAATTCCAAAAGATTAAATTTTTAAAGAAAAAATTTTACATTTTGAGTAATATAGGCAAAAATGACTACGCTATAAAATTCTCAAAAAGTACAAAAAGTAATTTCAGATTAATTTTAAATTGGGAAAATATCTCAGATATGATCTGTGCAAATCAGAGCACTGTCGCAAGTTCTAATTCACGCAGTCAGCTCCTTACACAGTAGAAAATGCAAGGTTGCTTTCTTGGCACACTTCTGGGATAATATTTTCTAAATGTTTTCATTTGGAACTCTTTTTAAAAATATCAGGTACAAATATACAGTTCTTTAAAACATTAACAGGGTTTTGTAGAGCTGTGAATTAATTGCTTACATGTGTGAAAGATGAATAGAATGATTTTAGGCCAGCCAGGTAGAGAAGGACATATCCAAGACTCCCGCTGAATTCCTGTCAATGGACCTCCACAAGCCAAACCTTGGCTTCTTCAGTGAGGACACGTGCAGATACACAGGCATCAAATATATCTATTGTACTAAACCTAAGATCAGCTGGAATTCCAATTCACAAAACAAATGGTGCCTTTCCAGTCTCTTAATCAGTTATTATATACCCTTAGCACTTAGAAGATTCTTCATATGAGGACCAAAAAATGAGAATCCTACTTTATATAAATATTGTTCTCATTAAAAAAAATCCTACTTTAAATTTAGAAATAGAACTGTAAGGGATCTAGCCCCAAATTTAGTGATATCAGAAATGTCTTTCCATTGTATTAGAAGATATGAATGAATTTGAGACAACTAACCTCAGGACATGCATTTAATTAAGAACTGAGCCGGAACAAAGCTCATGGCTTTCAAATCGGAAGCTAATGTGTTGCCAGCTGGAATGTATGGCCCCCCCATGGTAAGGCTGAAAATACACATTTGTAAACTGTGTTTCTCCATGTTTTCTCTGCTCTGGAGAAACCCAGAACTGTAAAAGATACAGAGCAATAAATCGCAATTAGTGCACAGTTAAAGAGAAGGCTTTTTTTTCTTTTTTCCTCCCCCAAAAGACAAAAGACTTCCTTCCCTCCATGAAGGGAAAGGGGAAAAATGAGAATAGAATGCCAGTTATTTGTGCAAGAATAGTCAGTAAAGCTTTTTTCCCCCCAACGTATCTCTTTCTTATGCAAATAATCTTGCACATAAATGCTGTCTGCTTCTGCACGGGTCCACCAAAAGTTTTTGAATTTCTTAACCAAATTTGACAGAAGGATGGACTTGTTAAAGATCATTAACTGCACTCAAATTTTATGAAAACAGCCAGGTCAAGTAGTAAAGGAGCATCTATGAAAGTTACAGCATGGCCACAAATGACACCAGATGGAAGAAAGCCTTATAAAAGCTCATCAGTGAGCAACACTTCACCTCAGTCTTCTATTTTTGTAAACATGAGTGTCGAACAACTAGAAGACACACATCCATAGAAAACTACAGTTAATTTATCCTGGAGCTTATGGAACTATTTATCATTTCATTGTAAGAACAGACTGACTAGCACATTTTTTAAGTGTCTAGGGAAAAATGTGGTAGTCATTGTGGTTTATGCCTGTACTAGAGCACTGAGCTCACGGCTCACACTATAGAGCTGTCCTGGCCGACTGGGAATTCATAATGTTAGTGGATTAGCTGCCTCTTGAAAATGGTCTCCAATCTTCTCTGACATTATGTATTACTATAAAAATAGTCTGATACTCTTTCCATGAGCAGAGAATCTAATGACCATAAAATAACTGGTTACTGGTACATGAATCTCTTTGAATATAAAATATTTATATTATTTAAGTAACTAGGGAACTGTTTTTCCAGTTTCCTTTACAAACTCACAAAGTTAAGAATCAGCTTTAGAAAAACTTAAGAGACAACTTGGTGGCTGATGTTCATTTACATATAGAGACTTGGGCAAAGACATTAGGTGTGGTTTAGATTATTTTGAAACAGATGTATAACTCATGATTGAAGAAAAGCTCTACCTCGTAAATTTAATTAAATGACAAGATTCAGAGAAATCTGTCAATAAAGCCCTAACATTCTGGGTCTGAAGAACTACAGCACTGTTGTACTTATGCTAGCAGACTGCATGTTCGTAAAATGAGACGTTACCAATATACCATGTTACACTCATGAAGGAATGACTTCCTGAATCCCTGAAAAAGGTCCTTCACTGTGCCAGGAAAGAAAAAGAGATCAAGGAAATCTACAAGTGCTAAATATATCTCTCTCTGAAATGAGATGCTAATTCCACATTTATACACTTTCACCGTATTCCTCCTAAACTAGTAAACTGCTAAAGATAAAAAGGAAGCTGCATTATAGTGCCATGAAAAAACAACCTTTGTTTCTGCAATTTAGTTTCAGCATCATTGGTGAGATACTATTGGCAAAAGATCTGCCAAGAGATTAATCAGTTTTTATAATCAATAAATAGGATTTTGAGAATTATACCAGAACTTAAAGTAGTAATAAATCACTCCAAATGCATATTGTACTGTCTATTGTGCAGTCTGGAAAGAACATAAACTTTAATGAACAAAGAAATTGAATTTATTTGTAATTTGACATCTCTGATATTAATTCATTTGTCTGTTCCAAAACACTCTTTATAGAGAGGTCTAACAAGCAAAAATCACTGATATTTATCCCATTATTTAGGTTAAACACCTTTAATTCTGTTAGGTAAAGTCACTTGTATTTCTGCATTTACTAACTGCTAGCTAATCCAAAATGCCAGCAAGGATTTACCAATCCTAAAACTGAATTCCTCTGTCTATCTCTAAACCACTGCAGTTATCTGTTACAGAATAAATTAGGAATAATAGGATTCTTGTTTCTGTAGACTATAACTATTGAGTAATTTAGAGATAAAACCAATTAGTATTAGATCCCTTTTTACATCTCATTTTAATTGGTATTATATTGAATCTTCTTATTCTTCATTGGGTAGCTCCACTAGCAGGATTCTAATATTAGTATGTCTTTTGTACCTTTTAACTATCTGAAATTATTCCAGTAAGGGTAATAATAAGACTTCTTAGACATCTTTTCCATTTACTAGTCAGCTAACACTGTAAGACTAATATTTAATGTTATTAATAATTCTCAAGTCAGGAGTTAAGGATTAAATAAGGGATACAAACGATTGCTAAGTTTAAAACACCGTTTAATTTTGGTAGAGGTATGCAAATCAAAAACTGGAACAACACCTGGGAGAAAACTGTTTAAACATGCTTGAATTTCTCTTTAGTTCTGTTTAACCCTCCAGTTTTTTCCTGATAAACATTTGCCCTAATGCCTGTTGTGCAAAGAACAATAAGAAAATCACCAAAGCTCCCCAAACCGTATCAGTGACTCTTCCTGAGTCATTATCTTGCAGCTACCATAAGTAGCGTGAAAGGTATGATTTCTACCACTCCCAATAGGGAGCCAGTGCAAAGTATTCAGCATGGTGTCTCACAGAGAGAAATCAAGATCTAGAAGCTACATCAGTACCTATGTAAATTCAGTCTCCAACCTCCAATGCTAGAAGAAAAGCATTCCTAGTACAGTTAATGCAGGTAATTACATTTCCTGTTGTGGAGTAAAACTGTGGCTATATGGTCTCTTCTTTTGTTACCTTGTTGATGAGCCCATTGACTTCTCTACTAATGACAGCTGTCAAGGGGAAAACAAAAATCCTAATACAATCTGATAAAAGGTTGTCTAGGTGGGAAATCCTATTCCAAGAATGAAAATGCAGTGTAGAGTATATGTTAGAACATTATAACTTTATGTAGCACAGTAAAATATATTAGCCTTTTTAACATATTAGAAGTTTTCCTTCCTTGACAAAAACTTTAATCTTAGGGATGTCAAGACAGTTTTTACAGCCATAAAAACAATTATTGTGAGCCAGGAGACTGCCTTAGGAATGCTTGGTGATTAAGTTTACTTTTTTAATATATTCTTGGTATTTTTAGCCTGAAAGAATTTTAGGTCTAACATTAGTTAAAATATAGCTATACATTATTTGAACAGAAACCAGATTTTGTGTGTGTGTGTGTATACACACACACATATATATATATATATATAAAAAAGATAGACAACACAGTTGAAAGAATGATTCATTAATCTCTCCATTGCCCTCAGTACCTGCAAATCCTGATTTCCAGGGAAAAATACTGCCACGTTCTACAATTACATAAATAAACACATAGTATTCTTAGAGAATACAGGATAGCTGCTCTTCAGCCAAAGTCAGAGGAACAACAGAGGGTGATTGTAAATACTAGTTTATAGCAATACCATATGCACCTGTGGTTGTTGTGTGCATTTGCTTTTGGCTCAGAATATAAAGCTTCCGTCAGTTATCAGATGGCACAACCTGCAACAACATTTGCAATTAGCAAATGTGATATAGATCAATTCAGCATTTGCTGAAGGTAAAGGAAGAGATGTAAACAGTCATATATACTTGAAAACTAAAGACTAAGTAAACACAAATCGGAGTTCTTCTGTGGAACTCGATTATATCCGTGACATTTTATCCAATTGTTTCTGTCTCCCCTGTTATTCTTTGCTGGAGATCTGAAGGTATAAAATTTCAAAAGTCTTTTGGGGACAAAGCTCAGGGGGTGAGAGAGAGAAAAATAGCCTGGATAAAAGGTCACAAGTTGTGGAAAAGGGCATAAAGTAGAATCCAAACACAAGTACCATGTATGATAGATTCTTAGGCATATTTCTGTTGAAATTATCACTGACAAAAAATTTTGAAAATAAGTGCACACATGTATGCATAGAAACAGACAAGCCAATAAATCAGTGTGAGTAAACACCCATGTCACAAGACAGTGAATTGTCACTGATAACAGAATATTGAACACATACACACACAGCACATGCCAAAGACTTTGTAGTTCTTTTGATTGCAATTTTTTGAGATTCAAATTAATTTCAATTTTTGTGTAATAGGAATCCAAGGGTTATTTTAGTATCTTTTAAAAACTTTGCTTTAAATAACGTTAGCTGATATAGAGTGCTGTGGTACATTTTATAACACCAATATTTCAATTAAATTAACACAACATAGATACATATGAAAATATATAACTATATGTATAAAATTCTATTATTGTCATCATTAAAGTGTATCTGCTACAATCAAATATGTTCAGAAAAGGCAAATAGTGTCACCATGAATTTTTTCCTCAAATCAAGGAATTGCATATGATTGTCTTTTCGGGCAGAATAGTTTCCAAATTGATCTATATATATACTTAAAGAATATCCTTTGTTGTGTGCAATGATTGTTTTTATAGTTTTGCATGAATACCTCAGTATATATAAGCAGCACTGTGAACACACATTAGAAATTTTAATTAAACTATTAAACCTATAACCTATTAAACTTGAGCTAAAAGTTGTCAAATGCTGGGGAAGCCATTCCACAAACAAAAGAACTCTTATACCACCATTAAGAAAATAAAACTGAAAAGAGTTACTGAGCACAGTTTCATAGCCACATGAAATAATATTTTTCTAAGTCTAACACATAATCAGAAACTAGCCCATAAAAATCACACGTACTTGTTAAGAGAAATAAATACCCATGACCCTAAAAGAGGACAAATAATTTCATTTCATTAGTTACACTGTGTAAGGCCTTCATCAAGCAAAGATTTATGCATGTTTTTATGCACACAAACAACCTCATGGATAAATCTCACACGTGTAGTTCAAGACAGATTAGCTGTTACAGGATCAGATCCTAAGTAAGTGCTTGCTCAGATGATTGGGAAGCTGTTCCTGAGATTGATACTCAGCCATCCTCAATGTTGGCTAAGATTTAATTGAGTAATCCAACTGAGTGCATTTGAATTTGATTACTTGTGGAGTTGATGCTACACAACATGAGAAAAATGGCAGCATTGCACCATTAGAGATGACAATTTTTGGTTGATCAACCTGAAGGTATAATCATGCTGCAACATTAATGAGAAGCCTGAAAAAACCTCAGGGGAAAGAATCAAAGAAATGTTTCTTTAATTAAAAAATATGTTAAAATCTTTAGTCATTATTATCATCAAACTATTTTCATGCATTGTTCGGGAGAATTAATCAAGCCAATACTGGAGGTATCATATTGTCTTAACAACCTATAAACATGGAACAGAAAATTACTTAAGTGTGTAAGGTTGGCATACAGAACAAGATTAATCTTATTTACTGAACTTTGTTCCTGCTTATTTTTAGTCTCGCAGGGGCCAAGACGATTATCTAGTTCAGTTCAGAAAGAAACTAGTTCTATAAAATGCTAACAACAATCCCTAAGTCACCATTTGCTTTTAAAAACGCATCTATACTGCTGTGCCATTACCAGCAGATGAGTAATGAGGAGCATCAAATCAAAGTAATTAAGGGCAATATAAGAAAGACGGTGCATCTTAATGACAGGCAATATTAATTATGCCCTGCGAATGTACACTATAGCTCAATGGTCACTGTAGAAAAAAATTATTAGTGGCAACTTATTCTGATTTTGTGAGCCACAGTTCAATTAAATTGTATTTGCCCTCTTAGAGTCCATCTAAACATTCAAATGAATTGGTTTAGCTCACAGAACTGTGTGAGGAATTTTATACTTGAAAATGTGTATGTTTGATTACTGAACATAAGGGTCCCTATCCCAAAATGGTGGCTGAAATAGAATGGCTGCCCCCATGTATGTAGTGGGGAGGGACTTCCAGGTCCTTATACCATGTGACCAGAAAAGGGGCAGGGCTTCTGGGGCAGGCAGCCCATGTGACTGCCTGCAGGGGGCGGGGCACTTTTCACGTCTCATTTTGAAGACTGGGGTCCTTACACTACTCCTATTTATTATTTGCTTCATCATATTCATTTTACGTTTTTTTGTTTAAAACAGGTGCAATCAAAGAGAAAGTGCATCACATGACACATCAGTGATCAGCCACACACCACACGCAGTGCAGAGCATACATAACCCACAGGCTGTTTTCAAAATACCTAGTGAAAACAAATACACAAAAAGAAATCAAACCTGGTTTGCTGGAATTTCTCATAGAAAACATGACCACTGTTTTCCAGCATACACGGGATGACAGTGAAGGATATTTGATTAGCTCTTCAGTGTGTTGATGATGACTCACAGAGAATTATACTATACTCCTATGTTGGGGAGAGTGATAGGATTCAGGCCATACGGGGACAAATCAATCAGGTTCACCTCCTTTTAATAGAAGGTGTGTTTAATTTAATAGAATTCTATCCACTTAAGATCTGCCTTGAGTGGATAAAAAGGTGCTGGCCAACACTGGCAAGGTGTCTCCAGTCTAATCCAATGTAATTTCCATATTCTTAATGTTTGGAAATGGTGTTTTCAAACCTGAATTAACCTAGTTTTAATTCATTAAAGTATTTCATATGAAATACATGAGTGTTTCTAAGCAGCGGTAAGAAGATGGACACTCCAGTCAATTCAGGAGGCCAGTTTCCATTAAAGCCGTCTGGGACTAACAAGCCTTCACGAGGTAAAAGAATGAGGAAGGCAACCTAGAGCCTTGGTGTGGAAGTCCTGAGATAAGGAGCCGATACGACAATCTATTTTGTGAATGAGATTTAAAAAAAAGAAAAGAAACCTAAAAACTTAAGCTATTCCCAAAAGAAGAAGCATTTTAAGTTAATAGCAAAAGTGAAAAAGAAAATCCCATATGGAATGAATAATTTTCCTAACACGTCTTTTTTAATTTGAAATAAGATTTGTGGTAACAATGTTAATGCTGGGGATTTTAAGTGACAGAATATTATTCTAACTCATTCCTTTAAAGTCTCAAAAAAACCCCCCAAACCAAAAGCTCCTTTGTTAGGCCTAGTTTAGGCCACCTTAAAGCTCCTTTCAATCAAAGTACAGCTTCTCATTAAGGGAAAAATGATTATTAACATCCTCATTTTGCTTCCTCTTGTGAATTATTTGCATTCAAAAATGTGCACGGCATTAGTTTCAGGGTAAATGCAAATATGACAGCGGGATTTCTCACCAAGCTCCTTTTTATTATTAGCTCTTTTTATGCCCTCCATTTATTATTCTCTCATCATTTTTCACAATGTATTAAAATGTTACATTTCCTAAAATAATAATATTTTCCTTCATTTGGTAATTGTCTCAGTCCAGTCTACAACAGTCTCCGTCACAGTGCCTACTCTCTATAATTTGGAACAGTTTATAATAATTGTTCATCATTGCTTAGGGGAGCCTTGGGCATTAGCTATCGCAGTTACAGAATCCCTTCTCTCCCACTGAGTACATGATTATTTTAGGTGAAGTTCACGTGACAGGGGGAGAGGGCAGGGGCACTGGCAAAGCTTATACTGTGGCTGCTCATGGTAGACTCTCAGTCTGTGGTCTGAAGATAAATTGAGATGTTTTTCAGTTTTTTAAGCTTCATCTGTCCCATGTCTGCCAGAAACAATGAGGCCAGCTCTGAAACATATTTCGAGATTATTTTAAATAAAACACCAAAACAAAACAAATAAACTATTACTCTGACTCATCTTCCTGACATTTTAAGAGGAATGATCTTGGATGCTGAAGATTAGTCAAAACATAGTGTGTTCAGTTAGAACAAAATCAAGTTACCAGTGGCATACTCTCTGCCAGGGTTGTGTTTGATAAACTGATTACAATTACTTCTTTTTTCCCTGGTCATATTAAAAAAATGGAAATAGATCTGACTAATAAAAGCGAACTAATAAAATCATTTGATCATCCTGATTCACCGCACTTCATCGTGCCAAGCTTCCCTGTTGACTTTCAAATTGTTATTGTCAAATTCTCAAGCATTTATTACACTCAGGATGACTTACGTGTCCCTTTTTCTGTCACTGTGGTGATGTCCGTCATCACACCATCACCACCATCTAATTGCAGCAAAGCAGAGTAAAGACCATTCTGATACCACCCAGTGAATATGAGATAATTTTGAGAGTAACGTATTCTGCAATAAAATCATCTACTGTGATCTGTATTGACATGAACACAAATAACATCGAATTCAGAGCTGTATCTAAACACATTTAGAAAGAGTTCTTAGTTGACATAATTTTTAACTTTGTTCCAGGGGAGTCCCTAAGATTTATCATAGGGTCATTTACCAGCATATAGTTGAAACATTGCTACTGAATTTGACCTGCTGATGTTGAAAATTACTGAGAGAAGTAGAACCAATAAAGCAGCTACTAGCAGGATGTATGCTAAAAGCAGATCATATCCTATTTATATCTTTCCTATGCCTTATTCCATCTCACTTGCACAAATGTATGTGCCCATTTTGTACTCATGAGTGTCAGTATGAGTAATCTATGTAATTCTGAGTTCAAGTAGCGTAACTTACTGCGTTGGAATTTGTTCCTTTTCTTAAAGTGGTTTCTGAGTTACGGTGGATTAGTTTTCTGCAATGTTTTGTGGGAAGGACTTAGGTTAACTTAGGTTTTATCATGATACGGGACCACAAAGCGCTGGAAGTGCTGAAAAATGCAGAAACACATCGTCCACATCATTCGGTGGTGACCCATCTAGCCAAATTAAAAGCAGCATAAATGAACTCCAAAAATTGTTCTACCCATGTGAAAACAAGACAGACATGAATTCGGGGGGGAGTGTGGCAGAATGGAGAATGAGTGTGGCAGTGAATTCAAGACAATGCAGGCTAAAATCCTTGCTCACCAGTCTTTTGTTAACAAGACAGTTAAGTATTAGCATGTACATTTCTAGTGGTTGTAACAGCCAATAGTGAATTTCACATTGAAGTAAGCTTTTGAACCTAAGAAATTTTAACAAGTGTGCTTATACTCTATTTTCTTTATAATTTAACTTCTTTCCTATAGCATATTTTCATCTTTCCTTCTCGTTTTTTCCTATTGTGATATAAGGATATGCAGCAATTACCATTATTATATGTTTTTAAAGACATATTTGGCTCAGCTACTTTTCTCTCGTTCTTTAACCATAGATAATTACATCAGTAACTTATATTAACAGAAAAGATATTTGTTGTACAGAGCTTATTCCCTGTTCTTTTCAGGAGGTCCTTCAGAGCACTGAGCCTTTCATTTGGGCAAGTAGTACAGCTTATTAAAATAAATTCAGTTTAATGCCATGTAATTCTGCAATGATCAGTTAATTATGGACCCCTGTTTAGTTTCCAGTCCAAGACAAAGACATAAAAATATCACCTGATGATCAGAGGAGCATGTTTCTATGATTTAAACCATACTGTAGTGATCAGATACACCTTAAGTATCTCATTATTTCAGGAATAGTAAGGAAAGGAGCACAGGTTACAGCTCAAGACTGTATTGACTGTTTATTAACTTTTGCCAGTCATCTCTGCTTCCACTTCCTTCACCACATGGAGATTTTCTGAACAATGGACAATAAAACAACACCTACAGTACAGATAGGTCGCAAACACAAAATCTGAACTCCTGTCAAAGACGATGCTTTTTTCAAGTAATCATTGAAGTGACAGTTAGCATTTGCAATAGGAATTCTTTTTAGAGAGGAATTCCATACATCTGATATTTTCTCTTAAAGGTAAAACCACAGAAATTAAACAATCCTTCCAAAACCTTTTCAGAGTTTTCTTACTTGGAGAGTGGTGGTTTTCCATCTTGGCATCTGACCTTTCTGTTATATGCAACCATTGTCCCTACCGGAGACAGCAAAGAGTTGTTTCAGAGTTATATTTCAGGCAGTTACATGTCAGAATGGTTACTCTAAGGAATTATAGTCCCTCTTGTGTTTCTGTTCCACAAAGCAGAAAGCCTCACAACCTTTTGGTTAGGGAATCAAGCAAACTTTTACTCTAACTGTGCCAATCTCTATATTATAAATCTCTCTTCCTTTCCCTCTCAGCATTTGCCTTTAGCTGTTCCAAAGCCTGTCAGAAGGGGGCAATAATCTCTGTTTGGATTTACAGTACATCTAGATCACAAACTAAGCCACAACCACCATACCGTAGGTGAAACAAGTCAACAAGATTCACTGGGGGCAAGGTCTAGCACAAGGACAAGATACAAACTGTAGTTGGCAGAACACCTACTTATATCACATATAGGCTGAGAATATACTGTTATTCTTTAGACCTATGAGACCAAATCCTGACCTACACATCTATTGGCTTTTGGCTGCATAAATATGTTTCCCCTGGACCAAATTTATAGAAGTATGAAATCTTGCATGGCTCCAGGCAGAAGTAGCAGCATGAACACTGACTCACCTTTGCTGAGGTCATAGTCTTTACAAAGCCAGTAGAAAGGACTGGCCATTAATTTTCTCTGGTATGATTTTACTTTTCTCATTACATGCAAGAGTTTTGTTCCAGACTAGTAGGCTATGGCTGTAGGCTGGGGAGAATGCACTTCAGTGAGACAGAGCTCATAAAAAAGTGCAACAAACTGCAATGCCAAGGTTGTCTTGGTTGCAAGTGATGTACCGAAATGAAATCTCAGCCCAGACAATAAGGACACTGACAGTGCTATGCTAGTTGCAATAGGGCCTCTTATAAACTCCACAATGAGAGAGAGCCATAAAAGCCCAATACACTTAGAAGCTCTCACACCCCAACCAGACATTCCAGGAAAAAAAAAAATACTAACAATTATTTCAATCTCTGAAGCTATTTTTATTTACTTATTTCACTATTTTTCCTTTTGCAATCAGACCAGAGAGATATCCAATTTAAAAAAAAAAAAATCAAGTTGTTCCAATGCCTTTCTAGTAACTGGAGGATAGTCCCCATTCATACAGGAATAAGCTACTTCAAAATATTTTCTAGGGGAAAAATAACTGCTTCATCCACTGTGCAATTGTATATATTCAATTTCACTTGATTTCCTCTCTCTTTTATCATGTATGCCGTTCCACCTGCCATAGAAGTTGAAATGTCTATCAGAATACAGCAAAATATGTATAGGAGCAATAGGTCTGGTTCTTTTATTAGTAGTCTTTACTGAAGATACACTCTCATACATCTGCAGGCTGAGAACAGAATTATAACTCTTATAAGGTATGCATTTTTCAATTAAATAAGATATGATTGGCATAGCATGATATAAAAGAGATACTGAAGCAGGTATCTCCTGGTAGGTAGCTATCTATGTCTCCATTGAGCACAGCCCATCCAGGGCAGAGGGATGGAGGTCAGGGTGTTGATCCATTTGAGCCCATTCTTTTAGGAATAGGTTTATTGATAAGAAACAGTTTATTATTATTTGGAAGGGTGAGGGGAGGATTGCACGTCAGAATGGAAAAAAGGCAGAGGAAATTAGTGAAATACAGAGCTGAGAGGACATCCCTGGAAGAGGAGCGAGGAGGCTGTCGAGCACTTCTTTTTCCATGAGTACTTAAGAGGTCCAAAAATACTAAACATAAAACCAAACAAACTGAAAATATTATTTCAATATTCAATCAGAAAATGTTACTTCAATACTAAACAGATACAAATTGGCATTTTAAAAGTACACTCCCAGGAGAATTTCTGAGGCTCTTGGGTTAGCCTTTTCATTGTCTCTGCCAAAACAGAAATACTGATTTGACTCTATCAGGGCCAATGAATTCCTTTTGTGGTATTTAATGATGTTATTAAGAGTCTAGGAAGCATTTGCTAGAAGAGAATAAATAATTATAATCATGAACTCAATATGCTACTTCTTCAGGAAGAAGTCATCGAGTTTTGCCAATAAAATCTAAAGAATCATACAAAATTGTTGTTCGGATTGTGTAACAAGGGATAAACTATGTTCTGGTGTGGAACACAGAGATGTACCAAAAGCGAACACGAAAGTGTGGCAAGAGGGAAAGCTGGTCTTATGTCACCTTTGAGCTGTCTACATTCTAAGTGGGTAAAAAGGGATATTTTCCAATTTACCAGAACTACCTGGGTGTAACTGCATTAGAAGTGTGACTGCTCTATGCACCACATTCCCTCTTCAGTCCCCACGTGCCTATACATTTTTCTTATACCTTCTAAAACTTTTCTGTGGTCCCAATATGATGCCATATCACTATGCAAGTCCCAGCATTGTGCTCTGTTTTGTCGTAGGCCTGGAAGTAGCACAGTGCTGAAAGCATCCAGTTAGCAACAGACCTCACCCGTGGAACTCAAAGAAACTGCGGCTGCTCCATATTTTGCAGCATGGTTTTATTTGGAGAACAAGGTTTTTCTTACTTTTTCAGGCTGCAAAGCATTCTGGGAAATAAGAATCCATACAGATCAGTGCAGGGTTTTTTTGAGAGGAGAGCTATAAGGCAAGTTACATAGTGTGTAGCACTCTGCTCAGCTGAACCAAATTTACCAGGCTATTATTGCCTGTAAGCCAAAATATGAGGAAAAATAACAAGATACAGTCCATTTTGGTTTACATAGATGAGATTAAGAATTTTCACAGG
Organism: Gymnogyps californianus; assembly: GCF_018139145.2. Taxonomy (NCBI): domain Eukaryota; kingdom Metazoa; phylum Chordata; class Aves; order Accipitriformes; family Cathartidae; genus Gymnogyps; species Gymnogyps californianus. The sequence goes on along the minus strand of NC_059478.1, from coordinate 21,219,841 downwards.
TTCTGCATCTTGCTGGGCAAATCAAGCCCTGAAGCTTTGTCTTGACAGTATCTTACACAAAAGCATTTATTTCAGCTTTCATATTAATGCCGTTATCAGATGAAACTTTTACTTAGTCATATTTATATTAATTTTAGTAGCCAGCTTAGTGACTCAGCTTTCTAGGGGGCTATCTTGTGCTTTCTTTCCTTTAAAAAATGGAAGCAATTATTTGTGCTTATAAGAGCAATGGGAACAGCAATGCACTAAAGACAAAAATATATTAAATTATCCACAGGAAAATTACAGAAAAGCTACAGCTGCAGTCAGTGTTCCCACTAACTACCCATTCACTGACCTCCTTCTTGAATTACTTACTTGAGTGAATGACGCAGCAGAGAGACAATCTGAAAGACCCATTTGGCTATCACCCCACTGAAAATGTCAGCTGAGCTCATCTGTTCAGGAATTCTGTTCATGTTGATCAATTGCTAAAAACCTTAATACAGTAAAGGCTTAGCAAGCACACAGCTAACTTCAGCATCTACATAAATAAAGGCACGGATTTGCTTGAGTCTTTGCAGCATGATTCCTTAACTTGAGATTTAGAAGTTTCCATTGCATTGGGAAAAAAACAGTTTAAAATGTACAAAAATCCTACAATCTTTACTAGGAAAGATGGTGTCAAGAACAGTTTTTTCCTAGTTTTTAAATAAAACTGTTAAAGCCAGAATTTATTCATGTAAATTAGTTGGCTCTTGTACAAATGTTATTTGACATTAAAAAAAATCCAGATATATAGTACAATAGGATGGTAGAAAATACAGATACACTATATATTAGTTTTCAAAACCAAGATTTGACTTATAGAAGTGAAAGCACAGTATATTAAGGGGAGAATGCTGTGACTGATTTGAATGAGAGTTACTGGTCTTCTCAATGTTGTTACCCTGCTGCTGTTGCTAAGGCACCTTTCTTTATTAGTTATAGTGTTTGTATGTGGATGAATTCATCCAGCAAACATCTTTTGCACTTAGTAAAAATGAAATGTAAGAACCATTAGAATGTAGGTGGAAAGGTATTTTTAAAAAAGGCAGCAAGTTCAGTAGAACAGTTGTTCTAGCAGTTATTAAAACTTTCCAAAACAGTATTTTGTCTTGTGTCCCTAATTACTGAACCACACTTCTTGTATCCTGACAGATAAACCTGTTTAAAATTCTTGAAGAGGCTGAAGAGAAATGACGTACCCAGCCCAAAGCACCTTCCGCCACATCTCTGACAACATTCAGCTCAAGGCACTTTGACCCCTCAGTTGATTATCTGTGCCTTGACAGTGCTGTCTACAAAAAGTGCCAGAAAATTAGCACTTCTGAATGCCTGTTTTGCATTCTACAAGTACATTATTAGAATTCAAAATTTGTCAAAAGAAGCATGCTACATCATTGTATTCATAATAAATGCTCTTTGATTTGTATGACTTTGTGTTTGTAATACACCCAAACAAAGATCTCATTTGTTCTGCTGGCAAAAGCTAATCTGTACAAGGATTTTTTTTTTTATTATTTTCTGTAAAAACTGCCTTTCTGAGCCTAGAGATTGGGTTAGCTAAAAGCTTCACATTCATTATCTTTAAGATACCATGTTAATGAAAGGATTTTAATCATTGACATTGCTATGTGAATTATTATTACACAAACCCCTGCTGTTGAGTAAGACAAAATTAACCCAGTGTAAGGGGCATTAAAAAAAAATCACAGCTAATTAGTAAGCTAACAGGAACAAAGAGAATGTATAACAAAGATGTTGAGAGGAAGACACTTACGTAAAAGCTGTAGCTTCCATTCCAACATTGATCTTTTTGTGTGGAAATCTTTTTTCTGTCTGATTTGTTCCATTAGACTTGAGCATTTTTATGTTTTGTAATTAGTTTTCTAAGCCACAATGTCTCACTTCTCTCAAACTGTGGAAATCCAAAGGCTCATAATAGAAAATGGAAGATATTTAAAAATGCTTTTAAATTATTTCCCCAGCGATCTATATCAGAAGCATAAAGTAATTCTCTGGATTATTCTAGGAAATTATTTCCATATTCTCTGCTGTTCTCCATGAATTGCAGAATACTTTAACTAATCTAGCCAGGTTCCATTGGAATAAGCCCTTCATTTTAATGGATTGATACTATTGTCCAGGTTGCAATTCCATATGGAGCAGATAAATGAAGCTATAGGTTTAAATCACTGCATGGCTTCTCTTCTACACTCCTAGTCATGCTGGTTTCCAATGGGCAACACATCACTGTGCTGATGTAAGAGCCAAGGATGAGACGATCAAACCTCAGAGAAGTATTCATGCTGGGTGCCATTTGTTTATAATTGCTCTTTGTAAGTTATAGTTTCAGATAAAGCTCCCAAAATGGAATGAAGAGAAAATAATAATTAAGTCTGTTTCTCTTTTTGAGCCTGACAAAGGCTTTAAAATCTTTTTTAACGTGTTTGTCCTTCCATTCACTATTCCACACATTCCCCCCCTTCTCTCTTTTGTTCGTCAGCCTTTTCAGCCCGATAATTAAGACTCAAAATATTTGCTGCTGTTGTTTTTTTCCAAGCCATCATTTGGTTTGTGTTGTAAATGTGGAACAACAATCATCTAGTTCTCTTGTGTGCCAGTAATTTAGTATTTCAATAATCTCCAATCGTTGAAAGGTTTAAAACAAATCAACATTTCTAGCAGTTTCCTTTTCTTTGTGGGGAAAATATATGTGAACATAACATTTACAGCATATACTCTTATATTTTCCTTTTTTCATCCTTTTTTGTGATCCTTATGAGGGAATTAAAACACAGGGCAATTGCTGAGCATAAAACAGAAGACTCACATCAATAAAAAAATAACATTCTTGCACAGGGGCAGTTTTTATGACCAGCATCGTCGCTGCAGCTCTGCTAGTGCTGGATAATTCCATTAACTCTTTTTATCCAAATTCAAGTAAAACAAAAGAAAGAGGCAGTATCTAATCTATTCTGCAAGGGGCAGTTCATTTCTGTTATGTAGAAATTTCCATGGAAGGATCTTATAGTGTTTTAAAAATATTGACTAACCATGCCAAAAAACTATAAGTCGAAATTGTGTTAGTTCCACAATGTACACAATGGGTCCAGGAAGGTTAATGACAAAACTGGGAACTAGATGTTAAGCACCTCAGAACACGTTTTAGAGAGTAATGAAATTTATTTTATTTCCAGAATCCCTGGGCAATGTTCTTCTCTCCAAATTATCAAATCTGTAAGGAACTGTCTGAGTCACTATTTTGGGGAGAACTGTGGGTGTTAATCAGGCCAGTTGTCTAAAATGGATTTAGATATCCAGTTTATATAGAATTGAAACTGTTTGCCGGTGATTGGTCTAGAGTCAAGTAAATCGGTGATAACTCCCAGAACAGAACCTACCCCACAGTCCTCACTCCCAATGTATTTTTTCATTTTTGTTTTTGTTTTTTTTTTTAATTCAACGTTGATACACTAGGAACAAAATACAGTTTTTCCTACATTATAAGTTTTCCTATGATATGACTTTCAGAGCACAGAAAAGCAACACAGAAAGTCATCCTAAAATTGTATCAAAATCCACAAATGATTCAGCTGAAAACCTGGGAAGGACATTCAAGTTGCAGACTTGAGAGACTCTGTGGACTTCTCTGACTCCTTTAGAAGCTGGAACTGATTCATTAGTCCAGTTGAGAAACGACTGGCAGTCACAGAAGACAGCATCCAGTCTCTCATGCTGTGGCCCTTCCCAGTGTGCAGCAGCCAGTTCTGTAGTCCTGGAAATGAGGAACCTTCCAGGGAGTGCAAGATAACAAAGCTACTCAGTAACATATGCTCTCCCTGCAGTCAGTATTCCTATAACGCCATCCAGTCTTCAGTTAGAGTACATCCTCTCTCTTTAAAAAATAGTGCTATACAGATGTGGACAAAACTCCTTGGATAATCACACATAATTCACAAGCTTCCTTCCAACTTTTAGACTATTCTGGCAAAGACTTCCTATACATCTTCCCTAGCCACCGAAGTGGTTCCCTTTCCCTCCTTGTACTAAATCAGTCAGCTTAATGCTGACCTGTTGTGAATCTTGCAATGGGGAAAACTATGGATAGCTTTAGCTGTAACAAGCCCTACTTATATATCATTCATATGCTGTATTTGACTAAGCATGAATTGAAAATAAACAATTTCATGAAAGGAAAGAAGCTGAATTAATTTTTCAGATGTCCACAGCAAATCTCTGTTGTCTCTTGAATATCATGTTTTTACTGATGGTAGATAGCTATGTATTTATGAAAATTAGATACAGGTTTATCTATCTATATGTGTATGGTTTCACATATAAGTGTGTATGTGCATATGCCTGTAAGAATTGCATAGGAAAACTGATTAGAGAAATAAGACTATCAATCCTGATCCATTTGTGCTTTTCAGTTTCATATGCTACACAATTATTTGCTCAGATTTCATACTGATGTCAATGAAAACTGTATGCAAGCAATGAATGCATGATATGCAATAGAAATTTGTTATTTATAGCAGAGGTTTCTTTTCTTCTTCATAAATATTATGTTAAGCTAGCCACTAAAATCTGAAAATATAGAGATCCTGACAATACCCTCTTTGAACAAGTATCTCATATTGTTAAAAATGTTTCTAGCTGTGTTTCTTCAAAGAACTTATGTATATGCTGCCATAAGTAATATATATGCCATAATGCATATACATGCATTTAAGTTTGTTGCTGAATAGGGTTGAAATTCCACCTTTTTTTTTTTAGATACATACTGTCTATTCTAATGGTAAAAAAATGAATTTTACACCACTTCTTTGTGTCTTATACAAATGATTTACAAAAGTTTTTGAATTTTCATCTTTGCTCTGCTGCACTACAAAGCAGTTATCAGATCCCATTGTGAACACTTTGGAAAAACACAGCCTGGCTGACAAATTAGTAGTATTTGGTGCTAATATTACTAATTCAACATTTGAAAGGGCTGCTCACTGGGGAAAAATAACATGTTCTCTAAGTCAAAGGAGAAACTAGGGAGATAGTTAATGGGTGTTGGCTGTGCTGCACATATTGTGCACAATGCTGTTCACATTGCAGCTGACTGACTGCCAATAGATGTGGAAGTAATTGTCAACAAGATTTATTGTTACTTTCACATTTATACAGTTAGAGAGGAAAGGTTGAAAGAGTTTTGTGAAGTTCAGTACTGACTTCTCCTGAACCATAGCAACACACACTGATTATCACTAATGCATGTCACTGAAAGAATTTTGCATCTTTGGAGGCCTTAAAAGTCATTCTTTCTTGTCAGAGCAAAATCCCCGTAATGGTCAGTAATTTTTTTCTGAGATCAATACCTGAGCTCTGACTTCAGTTCTAGCTCACAAACTAGCAATTTTTCAGTACACAACTGGACTTGGAAACCTCAAACTTTTTTCACAACAGAATTAGGGCACTCACGGTAATTAAAAAGTAACCACTAGACAGAAGCAGATGGTTTTTACTTGAAACTAAGAGTTGTAAGTGGGGCGGGGGGGAGGCAGTGGATCATCTTTGCAAAGTAAAGACTTTAGCTCACCAGTTTGAAAGAGCACAACACACTTGTTATATAAATGTATAAATTCCGGAGGCATGAATTTCAATGAATGCTTTTTTAAGCTTCCGTTCCTGTGGTTTATGCTTCTAGAGAATGTTTTTAACCTAGCTTCACTAAGGCAAAACTGTTTGATTTACATATGATTTTATATACTTATATATTCTAACTTTAAAAGGATAGATTTATTTTACCAAATGCTACAGAATTTAATCAGAAACCAAGACTCAATATCTCAGGCGTTTTTGTGTCTATGCAGATGGAGCAAAAAGTTTTACTTTGCCGGCTCTTTGGATTGTCCTGCTTGAATTTCTGGCAGGTTTATTTCTTTGTTTCAGATGGAAATCAAGTGAGCTGAACTACAGTTTTTGCTGTAGAAGACTCCTCTAGCTCTGACATCTTCTTAACTAATGGCTCGAGAGATACACAAGACAGACTGACAAGAAATAGCCACCCAGATTCTTCCAAACAAAAATGTCTGCGAAGACACACTAATGTGGAAGGGAGAGAGAGGCTACAGTTAGAGGACTTACCCAGTGCTGCTGGATGTTGCTGCAGTCTGTATCAAGATCTCGGAAAGCAAACAGGGAACATATTTAGGCCCAGTTATTATGCATGAAACATGCTTTTACAGTACTACACAAATACATGTGTGCAACTACCCCGTGTGTGATGAAGACAATTGACTGCTCAGTCACTGAGGTGGACACCTACTTGTTCATTTAGCAGGACATTCTGTCAGTTTGTCTGCACATGATTAGCACTATTAAAGTCTCCATTTCTATCTTATAGATGGTACTGGTGCTGATAAAATTCTTTATTTTATTATACTTTAAAAAGTCAATGTACCTAAAGGCAGCAAATATGTTTAAAAGTGCTCCCTGGAAGCACGTTTCTGTTCACTTGCCATTCTGTACTTACCTATTAGGAAGCACGACCCTAATTTCAAAACTAGGCATGCAAACACATGTCAGCCAAACAGCTGATAAAAGTCTCTGAGTTAATTTGTTTGTTGCCAAGGAAGGTACAGTTTATTGTAAACTAATAAAATAAAAAATTATCTCTTCCCAAAACTTGATCTTGTCTTCCAATTTCAGGTGGCATTTCCCAGCACTGTTGCAGCTGTTCAGAGAATTATCTTCATAATGAAGGACATCTGGATAACAGACAGAACAAGAGGGTCAGGATAGGTAGAAAATAGTATGGGAAAAGAGTTATGGCACTTTTGGATTGGAACTGCTCTAAAGTGTCCTAACAAGTATTAGAAAAACTGACATTTCAGATAAGCAACCTGTTTATCTAAACATTATTTACATGGCAATCACATTTTTTGCAGGAAGACATCTGAAATTGTAATGTCAATTTAAAAAAAAAAAATATTTCACTACTAAGAAGAAAATCAAAACAGTTTGAAACAGTCTGAAACAGTCTTCTGATAATTAGGCAAACACTGTTACAAGATACAATATGGGAAAGAGTCTGTACACATCCTTCTGAATGTAATGAATTGCAACCTCGGTGTTGCATGTTCCTGACAATTAGATTTGGCCTAAAGGTGACAGCATTTTATGTCTATGTCCCTTTCGTTTTAGGATTTCTCCTGTTTTCCAAAATACCTACTATTTTATATTGATTTTCATAACCTTCTATATACTCATTTCAGAAAAAAATATATAGGAATAGTATATTTGAAAATAATATAAATGTCATCTGTGTATGGGAAATACGACTGCTCTTTTCACATAGGCTGAGCGCTCCATGTTCCAAGTCTTGAACACACATGTATGCACACACATGAATTGCCTCTCCAACTCTGCCTACACTGTCTATCCCCAGGGTCACTACGAACTATACACCCTCAGGCAAATTTAGTCCTTTATAGTCAAATAGTTCCCAGAATTAGCAGAAGCCTGAATAATGTGAAGTGCTGAGAAATCATTGATGACTATTGTGTATCTGTGTGAGCCAGAATAAGAGCACTCACACAGCTGTAAGAGAATCAGAAGGTAATGCAAGGATAAAGCAGAGTATTAACAAGGGTAATTTCTGAGAGAATGAGGCCAGAGGGCCAGGTACATGCTGCATTGCATAGTGCCCCAAAGAGACCCCCTCTGGCCCTTCATTCTAGCAGTTCTGTGTTACGCATATGAAATAAATGAAAACTGGCTGCAGAAAGATATGCTAAGTGGAGTAGTTCAAACTTAGGGATTTTGTATAACAGAAACTTCTGCCAATCCCTTTCTCCTGTAGAGAATCAAATCCAAAGCTTCACCAGATTTGTCTGAACAGCCCTCCAGACTGATAGCAGGACTGAAGTTCTACCTTGTTTGGTCCTCACCCCAGGTAAAGTCATGAGCTACTACTTAAGTTATAAGCAAAGCTTTCTCTGCCAAAGGTTAAAATCCTGACTTCTTTCAAGGCTCACATCACTTGTACCCCCAATATTTAAGTGTTCTTGTTCAAATGGGAAAATGGTTAATTTTGTAAGAAAACTTCTAAGGAGTCAAATCCTATATCCTTGAACATTACTGGGAGCTAATGGGTAGAAACATAACTGTCTGAAAAATAAATTAATTTGTTGGACCATTAAAGGTAATTTGTGTGAGTAAAGATACAATTGGCCAACTTACAAAGAAGTCAGGTAAGGCAACAAAGGATTTCAGACACAAAAATAACTAGGTGGTTATACAACAAAAATATTTACCATGACTTTTTTTTAAGATAGAATTACAGGTCTCTCTCATCATGCTTACATGATAGAGGCAATAACAGACGAGCTATTTTAATTACAAAGAATCAGTGTAGCACATACCACTATTTGGCAGCTGGATGGCATTAATGCTGAGTAACGCAGAAAGTTTCCAGAGATAACATCTTCATTAGCAGGACTATGATGTCCTACACTGGCTTGCTTTTAGGTCCACTAGACTCAAAAACAAATATTATAGATGAAACCTTCAAACATCATGAACAATTTTGTTCCATGTTTGCTGCAGAGAAAGAAAAAATATTGACGTATAAAAAGATAATCTGGTGACTGATGCAGACAGTCATCTGGTGCCCTGTTTCCCTTTCTCCCCAGCACGTCTGAGGTACTCAGCTGTCTGACATCAGCCCCTCGCTCCCTGCTCACCTTCCCTTTTTATGTGTCAGTAAAAACCTAGTACAGATAAATTAAGGTAGTTCAGAGCGTATCCCTGGGTTTCATCATCTCCTCAGTTACCAGCCATAGGACAGATTACAATTTCACAGATGCTAGGAGAGGAGATATTATAGCAAAGCTGTAGTGCCACTACAGATAAGGTTAAGATGGCACTTCCATTATAAACACCTATTTTCAGTGGCTTATAACTTCAGGCTACAAATTTCTCTCAGGCTGAAACCTGGCATATTTGGGCTCAGCTTGGTAATGGCTTTCCCTGTCTCTTCATACCATTTTGATTAGGTGTTTGTGATACGAGAATGCAAACAAATATATGTCTCTGGTCGTTTCAAATGGCAACGAAATACTTTTCTTTCATGAGAAAGCCTGGAGGGCAGGATGTTCCTGTCATTCTAACACCCATTTTATTGTTGGCTATTTCCCCCAAAAGATCATTTTTAAAGTGACAAAATTCACATCATGATTTCCAAAAAACATTCAGGACAGCTAAGGAGTATGGTCCCTGCTGACCTGCTCTGAAGGACATGCTGTGTCCCTCCGAGTGGTGAGAGCTCGCAGTGCTCACCAACACCACGCAGTCCAGGCTAGTCCTTGCTCAGGGCTCAGATAAAAGCCACCCTTAGCAGAACAGCATTTCTAGGAGTTCAACATATTGACCAAAACTTCCATCTTTTGGAATGAGGAAAAAACAAGCATCATTATATAGCACACAAATCTCATTATTTTAATGAGGCATTTATTCTAATTTTCTAATTATTTTGAATTATACCTCATTATTAAAATCCTGGTTTTTCATTCTGATCTTTAATGAAGGATGTAATGAAATCCCTAAATACAGTACCACTTTTTTTCTGTGGCCTTCTCCTCTCATAAAGTTTAGAATTTTTGCCAAAGATGATAATTTTTCATCAATCCTCCAAAACAATAAAGTACAGAGACCTACTTGCATGTCTGTCTACCTGCCTGGCTCCCTTCATGGTAGTATCTATTTCACCAGCTATTTAAAAATATAAATAACTGTATTAAACCTGTTGAATGAGACAAATTTTGTGTTACTCTTCCTTTGTATTTCTCATGTACCAAGATATGTGCTGAATTATTCTGTCACAAGCAATGCATAACCCTTCTGTGCTTTTAATGAGCTGAGAGAATGTTGTATCAATCAAAGCATATTTTGAAAGAGTCAGACTCACAGTGGGCAAAGTAGAAAAGGACAAAGAAATGGGAACAGGAAGAGGAGAGAAAAAAAGGCATACCAACATTTGGAGAGGGAATATAAAAATGATTGAACATCAGTTATTCTTGATATTTTTCATTTTTTCAAAATTTATTTCTGATTACCCTCGTCAATTTAATTTTTGCCAGCATATCTCGTGCACACTATAACTCCTTTGTAGTTGTGCAACGTGTGGTGTGTACATCCTTCAGGGTACTGGGCTGCAGTAAACCTGCTATGTACGTTCCTCGGGACACTGGGCCCAGACACACTGGGGAGAGGAAGCAATCTTGATGGCATTATGTTAACTAAATCTCCCTAAAGTCTGTGGGGGCACCATATAGATATTTGTTTTAGGCAGAAGACATTCACATGTGGCAGACATAGACAGCAGTATGAAGCACATGGAAGGAGGTAACATACTTCTTACTCTGGTCACTCCAACTCGAAACACGTGGCAGGACTGGAGAGGAGGCCAAAGGCAAAAACAATTAAAAATTGAACTGCTGTTGTTTGTTGAAAAACAGACAGAAAAGGGGATATGATAACAATTATAACAACAATGGCAGAGCAAGAAAATTAGGAAATTCTTACATGGAACATACCCAACAAAAAGCCACCCATTGAAACAGAAAAGCAATGATTTAAGTGTCTGTGTACACTGTACTGCAAGAGTACATCAGCAATGACTGCAGTACACCAGAGAGATAGCACACTAGCTTTAAACTAGTGAGCCCAGGTACTGCCAGCAGTCAGCTACGGCAGCGCAGAGCTCAGCATGAGCTAATTTACCCAGCTTCTCAGCAAAGTAAATTGGCTGTGCTGAGCTCAGTGCTGCCTTGGTTAGATTGTTACCCGTGTTTGAATTTAAATCTAGCTCAGGTTTCTCTGCATTACACTGCAGGCACTTGAATGATTGCTGGGTAAACCTACCGAAAGACTTGTAGAAAGACAGTTTTTAGATAAATTGTACACCTGTGGAACTCCTTCTAAAAATATTATTAAGTTAATAGTATAGTGCTGTAAGACTCCTCCCAAAATACTAGATACATAGGCAGGAGGAACATTCACGATTGCGTTACAGAGAATGAAATAATTGCAAAGGCTATAAGGAAGAGATATTATTATGCTACAGGGCATAAACCCCAATTTAAAGCTCCCTATAAACTGATGGTCCAGGTGAGGTTTGGATGACAATCCTGTATGGTGTATTTTATATTCCTGATTGGATATCCTGATTAAAAGTACCTTTCCCATGACTGCTGTAGAGGAATCTTTTCAGGATATGTAAGCCATCATTATAAACACTATTTAAAAGCTTGAGTCCAATCTGGTGAAAGGAATAACTTTTTAAGTCAGCATGGATATACCAGCAAAAAAACCTGAACAACCCAAACCAAAATACCCTAACTTAGCAATGGTTAGCATTTAGTTCTAAATTCCAACTCACAAATGCGGCCATCTATCTCAAATGTTACTTTACTAGTGAATAGATTTATCTGTTGTGGTTATGTGAGATGACTGTGTCATACAAAAATATTCCTTGAAGAGACAGACGCTTTTTCCTCTTTGTAAGAAGGACTGACCATGGTTCAGTGAGACTGCAAAAATACTTTCAAGTTAGGCATGGGCTGGTGATAATTGTTAATGATTGAATGTCAATGGGTGAGAGTGGGAAAAAAACCCCATGTAATGGCAGATGATGGTATGTGAAAGTGCTGGTTACGCTTACACAGTATCACTCTATCAGACTTTATAAATGAAGGGCAAATTAAATTAGGTTAAATATATAGTTATTTAACAACACTCAACCAAACATTTCTTTGCTGGATAGCAAATAAGGCTTGTATTTAACCAAAGATTAGTGCATTCCAATTTTAATACCAGTGCAGTTTGTTTTTATAGGAGGATCTAAACAGCACTTTATGTTGACATTTCTATTGCGTATTTAATGAACGCATATCAAATATGCATGGCAAATAAATACTGTGTTCCACGTAAACCTTTCCTGCACACTCCCTATCTTTTCTGCTTTGCAATATATTTGTTCTCATAAAAATGCATATCACTACAATGTAACTAAATCTTATTTCAATTTTTTTCAAGACAAGAAACAGAAATCTAGATCATTGTAAGTACTGCTGTACTGCTGTTTTAAAATGCAGCCCTGAACTGTACCTCTGCCTCCCTCTAAGCAGTCAGTCTGCTGAGAAAGTACCCTTCTGACAGAACAGATTAAGACTATCCAAAACTCCTTAATCTACTCTCCATACAGAACAGCGCTGTGGCATTGCACATGATGCAACCAACAAAAATCAGACCTGGCAGAAGTTCCTAACTACGTTCTTCACCCTGCATAGTTAAATGTTTCTTTTTGCTCAGCTAGAGCAGAGGAACACCTCGTTTGATAGGTACAGGGGGGTACATTTCCAGCACAGTGCTCAATTTTTCTGGATAAAAGGTTCATCATTCACATCCCAATGGATCCTAGCTGAAGTTTACTTTATTGGGAATTCTAGGGGACATGTAGAAATATCTGGCAGACAATTACTATGTAGGAGCCTAAAATGTTGTCTCTTCAATGAACTGTTTAAACACGTACTGTGAATTATACTATATAAAGAATAAATTAACATATATGTCTATTGCACATATCTTCTGGCTACTTGCAAATAAGTCTAAGGCTATGAGAATTGCTCCAATTTTCATTTTAAATGATGTAATCTAGTCTATCAGTTTATTATTTGGGTGCCCTGCTTACCTTGAACAAAGAGCAGGCAACTCCTTTTTCTGTGCAAATATATTACCATAAAGGCAATAATTACTATTTTTTTTCTTTTTTGATTCACAAAGGCTTTTCAAAAAATATTGCAGATTTTTTAAAGGAAACACAAACATTCTATTTGTTTGGTACCTTCAAGTCCAGAAGTAACAAAAAACAGATTCCTTAGCTCAACAGATTCTGAAATGAATGCGTATTTCTGCACACCTTCAGGTTCTTGTATTTTATAAAGGAGCTTTAATGCTAGTCTGCCTAGTAATTCACTATGGGATGTCTTTATATACCACTGACAGTAATACGGCTCATTTTGGGTGATTAACTTAACCCCCAGTATTGCAAGTGCCTTGCTACATTAGCATATCTTTCAAGGAATAGTTGCAATGTGAGAAAATTGCCTGTAGGATTATTTGCAACTAGGAACCTGTGAAATGTAAAATAAAATTGAAGACTATAAAGTACAACATCAAAGCTACCTAAAATATTAATAGCCAGTACTTCAAAAAGTAATTTAGAAGAATTGCATGAGGGAGTGAAAATTACTAATTTAAAAACAGATAGCCTTGGCAAAATAAAGTCAGAAGTTTAGAACAAACAATAGATAATACAAATTCATTGTATACACAATATGAAAAGAATGCAAGCGGCACTAGCAGCTTTAGTAGCTGAAGAAGGCTGGGACAGAAATGCCTGACCAAGCAAGCAACTAGATCTGTACAAACAAAACAACAAAGTTGCATTATATTGAATTTAGGCTACTGGAGAGAAAGAAAAACAAGTACTCTTTAATCCATCTAGTTTTCTGTTAAATCTTCATTCTAACTGAACACAGGCAGAATTTGCGGGCAGAAGGATTTTCTTTTTAATTGATGCATTTGGAGCTGAGAGCCATTGTCACGCTGTTCCAAATCATGTTTTCACCTGCTCTCTGTGGGGCAAACCATATTGGAAGTTTCAGTCGGGTTTCTGTGGGAGATTACAAGCTTCAAAGCTAACATTGTGAAACCTGTTTCCCTTTTGATATGCAGTTTTTCTTTTAATAAATTTCAGAACAAAGAAATAAACTCAGATGAATCATAAAGGCACAGAAATAAAAGAAAAAGTCTTTAGTCTTGAATCAGGCCCCGATTCTGCATGACGCATGGCAGAGCTTCGTGTTGGATTCATGTTTAATCTTCTTACTGAACCATTGCCCCAGAGAAGTTCTTATGTACTTATGCTGCTTACTGCTCAGAACGCTAACACTGGGCCAAGAGCACGAGCATGAGCAAACTCTGCGTGAGTCACTGAGGCTGCCTGCCAGCCCGGGCTGCCCAGCCTCAGCTCTCCCTCTTTGCTCGGGATTACGCAGGCCAGAAGATGAGCTAAAGGCCTGTATGAAATTCATGGCACATTCAAGACTACTCCAAGTTGCAACAGTTGCACAGAACACCTGCAAGTGAAAGCAATGGGACTACTCTGTCCTTGTCTGCTCTTGACTTTGTGTGGGGTGATTCCAGGTCAAAGTCTAGGTAGGAAGCTGTGATTCACTGAAACCCACATTTGACTTCTGAAAGTCTTTAACATATTGTTGCCAGGGCTGTTCTGTGAAACCACATTAATATCATAGCAGGTGCAGATTTAAACCTTGCTGGTGAAATATACACTGCACAGCAAGGAGGGGCATTTCTGAAGAAGTTACCATGTATATGGGGTCATTCCCTTATGCAACGGAAGAGTGCACGAGCTTAGGAGGAAAGTTCAGAGGCCAAGTATTTATTCTCATATTTTATCTGTTTTTTCTGAAACAGGCAGTACCCTAACGTAGAAGTCTCCCATGATAAGGCATTAGTACATGTTCTACAGAAAACAACATAGTTTTGGTTGAAAGGGGGCTGACTTAATGACTGAAGAGGTCTTTTTAAATCTCCAATAACTGTGACCCTGCTATTTCCATAGACATGTATAGTCTATAGTACAAGATGATAAAAACTGAACTTGTTTGGGAAGTTCCAGTACTTAAAAATTTAAAGAATTCTACCAGCTGCTTCTAAAACAAGAAAAGAGTTTTCTGTATTAAATATTCCAGACTAAATTCTGTACTTCTTGATATTGATTTTTTTTAACCTGTGATTAATATATCTCAAGACCCTATTAATACTCATGCTCACTTATATCATGATACGATGTGGATAAAAGGACTACAAAAAGAGGGTTGATACTACTCTTCTAGCTTATATTTGAAAGTCAGAGAAGGAAGCTTTTTCAAACTGACCTATCCATCCAAGTAGCCGATGAAAAAACAATGCCAGCAGCTATTTTCAGATGAGTTACTCTAAATACCAACTGGAATACAATACCTTTAAAAGAAATGTGCTTTTTGTTCTTCTTTGAGCTATAACATGTAGAGCAATAAGGGAAAGGCACCTTACAGTGAATGACTCGCTTTCCTGTAATAATGTGTGGAGCCTCTTCCGTTATGCCATACTTACAAGGTAGCAGAAATCACCTTTGAAATGACTTAACTGAACCGTAGGGCTTATTCTATGGATAACCTAGTGCAAGGCTGCTGTATCTTTTTTTCTTTCCTTCCATCTTCCACAAAGGGAATCTTCCTAAAGAACACTGAAGTTCATTATATTGAGAAACTCACGATCCCATCTAGCCTGTATGGTTTCTTTGGACAACCGGTTACCAGGAATCATTCAGAGCAGCATGAAGTCTAAATCAATGTGCGCTGGAGGGATTAGACCCACCTTCCACCCCTGTTGCACTGAAGGCATTTTGACTCCAGTTACAGAAGTCATCATGAAATGGCAGTGCTTTGTCTTCTGAACTGGACTTTAAGAACAAGGTTATTCTTCACTCTTAAAAAAGCTTGCCTGAGCCAAACTTTATAGGTCTTGCTTAATGGTTTCCCAAAATTCTTTCACATCTGCCTGCTTCTATGTACAATGAACTATCTGACCAAAAGTGTTTCACCCAGTGAGGGGAAAAGAGTGACCCTTATAAAGAAATCCGTAATAACTACACTGTCCAAACAGACATTCTAACTAAAGAACAGAAAAATAAAAATACCCAGAGATAATACTGTGGTTAAATGGGGGCTAAATGACCACTGACTGATTTCTATTAATTTCACTATTGATTTCTAAAATCAATTACTTGATGTATCCTATGTGTGCTAGATTCTTTACTCAATGAATGTATGCACCAGGATTTCCATGTCAGAAATCAGTGCTGATTTTTATGAGCAGTGTCTCATCTGCTATGAAATGGAAAGGAACAGTTAAGCCAATCCTTTTTTTTTTTTTTTCCAGCTTTACATTTAGTACCAGAACTTTAGAGAGAGAACTATGCTTCTCTCAGCTGTGAAATACTGTGCCTTGGCAATCTCCATTCTGTGGATCCATGATCCTGAGGCTGGTGGCCACGCAGATGCCAGGACTATCTTGAGCAGGCTCATGCAGTCCTTTCAGCAGCTGAGTATTTCTGAAATGCATCTGTATACTGATTCTTTCACCTTTTCTTTGGGAGTGATGCTTTGTGAGGCTGCCTGGGCTAGACTGCTCTTACTTGAACTGGTGGCTTGACTGTTTCAAGCACTTGGCACCCACACACCCACTGAAGGCAGTGGGAAAGACGAGTGTTCTGAAAATTTAGGTCATCAGCTTTGAAAACATATGCAATACTTATACTGGTACATTACTTTTTCACCAGCTGGGGTAGCCGGCACAAAAAAGGCTCAAAACTTGGAAGGGTTTTGTTTTGTTTTGTTTTCTGAGTACTTCTGTTCTATTCAGGACCATACAACTCTGTGACTGTAAGAAATGTTTGTTACTGAAGTACATGACACTTCTATAAGAATCTGTAGTCACTTGACTTTAGTGCGTGTGTGTTGATAACAGTACTATTTATTACAGAGCCTAAAGTGTCTCTTTGAAAAGAAATTACCAAACATAATATTTCTCTTTGTACAAAAATATCCTGTAAAAAGATTATTTTCATGAATAGCAACACTTCGCTTCAATTTGTATGTCTGTTTGCAATTTCTAAAGACGCTTTTAGATAGATCTCATTTCTATGAGGATTTGATAAGACAACTCTGAGGAAATAATAAACAGATTCTATTTATAATGGACTTGCTAACTAGCACTCAGAAAAGGCTTTTATGCGTGAGGTCTTTTTCTTTGAATTGATCTTCACTGGGATAAAACTATTATCATAGGATCCTGTTCAGTCCATAAGTATGCAGGGACTTGATTCTGTCTGAAGCCAGATCTAAGGAGAAAATTCAGTGTTTCTTGGAATAGTAGGTGATGGCAATACACTGACATTTCCATTAAAAAATAGAAATTTAAAAAAAACCAAGTTACTGTTTCCTCCATTTCAGGATTCTTGGGGAGATCTCATAATGTTGCACCTACAATGTCAGACTGTTTTCTCATCTGGTAGTATTCACACCTAACCAGTTTATCAAGGAAGGAGGACCTGGCATACTTTTCTCAGATTTCACATTGTCCTTAGTAAGGATTGTAGAATTTATATACTGAGACATGGTGAAAAGTTCCGGGGGTTGATTTTCACAATTACAGGAAGCCCAAGCTTCCACAAATAATAGCTTAACATGAGTGAATTTGCAAATTGGTGATTTGCACATACAAATATTTAGATATTTAATGAGCAGAGGCTCCAGGAGTAAGAGGCAAGTTTTCAGTGCCTAGTTCATGGTGTTCAGTAGGAACGGACAGGACCTTTTATTCTGAAATGCAATGCCCCTCAAGAAGAGAGTTGATATGATACTACAACTGGCCAGTTTGACTCTGCTGCCCATTCCCACTCAACTCATCCATCAAAACTTTTGTTTGCTCATTTGAAGAGCTGATTTATCTAATCTGATTCCTACAAGATTAAAGACTATGAAAGGTCTGTCTTACTTTCCTGTTGCATGCAGAACTTTGTCTGTATTGTAGAGACCAGTGTACCTAGTTTAGACCAACAATAAATTCATTCCTCTGCTCAAGGACCATGAGGAGCTCTCTAAATGTTTTTGAAGACCTGGGGCAGGATAATGCAAGGCAGTGGGGGAGAAGAATCACCCTGGATTGCAGGGTCCTTTCCCGCAGTAGGCAGCTGTGAGTAACTTTGAAAGTTTCAGGCACGAAGAAGTCTCCAGTGAATCAAAGGTTACTGCTTAAATCTTCCTGCCCCACACATCTGTTACCATCTGATCTGGCTGTCTGGAACAGATTCAGGAAATGGTGCAGAAACAAATGACACAAACGTATTCAGAACAGTTATCTCTAAAATATTACAAAGGAATTGTAGTTCAGTGGTGTAAGGAGTAAAAAATAAAAGCTTGACTTTAAAAGCTGTTTTTTTACCACTGCAATTTGTTGAAGAAAATAAAAAGTATAAAACACTTTACCATTATTTTAATGGATACATCATGTTCCCCAGCATCAGAATTACAAAGGTATAATTTGTTGTATTTATAACCTCTATCCTCATTTGCAGTGAAAATCTTACACCTTTTCTTTAAAGAGATTTCACTTGGAATACTTACGTACCTTGCTATTTTGCTCTTATTTATTATTGTTACATATTTTATTCTATTCTTTTTAAGAAAATAAATGGCAAAAGACTAACTCATTATACAGGATCTCATAAAACTCTCACATTTCTTGGAAAAAAATGGTTTATGCTAAGATTGGTACTGACAATCACTTTTTTAATTGATAGTAATGTATACACAAAGACTACGGTAGATATTATCACTGATATTGCTGCTGAGGCTATAGTAATCTTCTTTGTATCAGAAGTCCCTGCCATTATTTTGTTCTCTGGAGGATATGGCTTGATTAGGGCAGTCCCATTGTTTCATCTGAAATCTTAACAGATTAATACTTTCATCAGGGCATCAATTTGTCCCACTTTTCTTTTTGCTGCTCTTTGTGAGTGACACAGCCAAAGGAATGCACCTCTTTAAACTGTCATTCAGTTTAGCTCCTCCTCTGCAATTATACTGGCATGCATAATACATCATAACAAATTGGATTTTGCAAAGAGGCAACAACAGAAATTATATTTGCTTGTGGCATAAGATAGAAGCTGTTGTAATACGGGAGGGAGGGGGTGAGCAACGGACAAAGAAACCTTATGAATTAAAACCACTTACAGAAAACAGCAGTTGCCTTCTATTTTCTCAAGGTTTCTTCTTCTTTAGCATAAAGACCAATTGCAAAAGCAAAATGAAAGAAAAAAGGAAATATTAAAACAAATTAAATAGCTTTACAATTAGCAAAGGCTTTACAAAATTGTATAGTGTGTCTGTTGTTGTAGCAGGAAGATTTTCTTCTGGCTTTAGAGGTTAAAAATAACTGTCTTACAAATGAAAGCTTTTTGTTTGAACAAAAATTGTTAGAGACACCATCAGGTGAAAAATCCTGCATTATATAGGACAAATATCTTTAGCAGATCTCCTGGCTGGAATAAGGAACTTCTATTTTCCTTTGATGAGTAAAAGCCCTTCCCCCATATACCAAACTCTGTGATGGTTTTCCAAGTCTCTCTAAGTCTAGCAGATTCAGTGGCTGATTATCCTCCTCCATGCATCTGATTGCCAGAGTTACTGAAGATAAGGGGCAACCCAGAATATCCTTCAAGTAGCTGACTAGAGCCAAAAACATATCCCCAGTGTGCATGGGACTTCAAGACAGCAACCAGATCAGTTGTCTGCTCCAGATCCCTCAAAAAAAGGCAAAATATGCATTTGGCAGAACATCAGCAAACAGTCTTTTGGTTTATAAAAGAATTTAGATGAAACAGAGGAATGTTTCCAGTGGAACACTGAAACCACTCTAATGTTTTAACTCTGAGATTGTTTGCCTTCAAGATATCCTTCAAAATTTCAATTGTGTTTTTCCCACGCAATTTCTGTTAGCTTCAATTAGTTTCAATTCTATGGCAGGTGCTCCACTTCATTTAAAAAAGAAAGGAAGGGGAGGATCAGCTTTGCTGGGACTAGGAAGAATATCTTTGCCCTTTGAAAAATATAGTATTTTTGGCTCAATGTTTAGAAAACAAATTTTTGTGGGTAAAATCTGAACATTTAATATGGAATTAGAACTGCATTGTTCAGAAGCCCTGTCTTACCCTTCCCCCCTGCACCTCGCATCTCCCATGATGATGCGCCAAAAGTTCTTGATTCAAACTTCAATAACCTAACAACATACTGGTATGCAACAAAAATAAAAGGAAAGGTCAGGAAATAAATAAGTGGAAACACAATAAGCAAAAGCACAAAACCTAAGAACAGTAAACAGTGGCATCTTTATGAAATCCCAAGGTTTTTTGCACCCAGACTTTATAGTGATAGATATTCCCTGGAATGTTTCACTTAGGTTGAGGATAGTAGCAGTGACATAGGTGGTGACTGTACATGTTGCGGCTATAAGTGATCTAGATATAAGGGGTATCAGCAATAAAGTGATACAAGGTGTGAGTTTAGACAGTGAACATTTCAAAATACTCATGTTAGAACTATGTAGCACATCTTTATAGATAAGGGATTCATTCTTATCTCCTCTAAAACTGTATCCTACTAACTTTTACCTTAATGATGGATGATAGCTCCAGGACCATTGCAAGGCCTCACAACATGGAAGCATTATAATACCAGTTATGTGGAGAGTAGAAATTAGCAGCAAGACGACACTTTCTAGACTGATCTTAAAATAACCAGGTACTTTCCCTCCTATAATTAAGCCAAGAACTTCCTTCTCAATTAGACTGGCAGAAATTCCTTCTCAGTGAGACTGGAAGGTGGATATATAGTTATTTCCACTAGCATTAGTGTATGTCACAGGGGTAGAAACGAATTAAGAATTGGGAAACAGGAGAGCCTTATGCGAACAGGCAAGTTTGGCTGCCAATTATTTTGGTTGCACTGGCAGACTGCTATCAGAGATGCAACTACAGCCAAAGTTGAGAAAAGTAGTATCTTTGTAGCACATACTGTGTTCATCTACTCTTCATATTAGGGTAAGACGTTTGGTTGCTTACAGAATTATTATCATGTTAGTGACCATTTTCAAGAAGTGCCCTTCAGCTACTGCTTTTCCCATGCTAACACTGCTGAAACAAACCCATTTGGATTTCACTGTGAGTAAAATGAATATCATTTGAGAGTGATTAAAGAAGAGACTCTAAGCACATTTCTGTAGTTTAGTGTCTTCCTGTCACTAGTCTTTGTTGCAGTAAAACTGCATTTTCTATAATAATCTTTGGCTTGCACATTTATTTTAATACTAATTATGTGACTGTATTGTTACACAGATAATTGTGGGAGCTGTCAATTAAATTCTCATTTATGTTCAGGCATGAGTCTTGTTCTTAGTTCCTTATGCACATGCATAAAAGTCTGCCTCTTGTAAACTGCAGTTTGCTTGATATATGCAGTTTTTATAGTTTATCAGATTTTATTATGCTGAAGACTTCCATTCTCTTCATTTTTTTCTACAATGCAGTACTGCATAAGAATGTAGTCTATATTCAGTTTTTTCAGACCATATTTTAAACTTCATTTTTTAAACTTAAAAAAATAGTAATGAAAAACTCCCAATGGATTATGTCCAAAGATCATAATCAGGTCTGCATCTGGGTGAGATTTTTTTTTAAATCATTTTTCCCTTCTGTCGAAGTTAGAGAGCATATTTCATGGCACTATTCCTTCTTAACAATAAGAAATTCACTTCTAAGAGTAGGGCAAGCAGAATACTTGCACGTTAACAGGTAGTGCTGTCCACTTCGTAATAAGGAATTTCTCACAGAAAGAAATGTGCTGAGGTTGATCTAGCTTTTTATTATTTTCATGCTAATCAATGTGCAAAAAATATAGGATCATAGGTAATGATACCAGGTAAAACAATATTTGTTAGGTTTTTAACATTCCTTTGTGTTATATGTTAACCCAAACAGTACAATACTATGTAGTTCAGAAAATAAAAGGATCAATCCTTTCTCTGTCCAAATTGAACAGGAAGTTGACTAGCAGCAATAGGTGGTGAAAAATAAATTGCATTTAGAAAATTCCATCAATCTAATAATTTAGGGTATAATTAACAATACAGGAAATTTGATGAGTTCTGTTTATGAGTTTTAGCTTACTGTGTCCTTCTAAATACAAGGAGGATCTGCCACTGAAATCAAAGGAATTTTTGCAGTTCACCTCAACAAATCCTAAGACTTGCACATCAGATTTTGTAACAATAATACACACACTGATCCGGAGTCGTGGATACATACGCTTTGCCTTAAAACTAAAGTCTGGAAAAGAAAGGGTATACTGCCTTGGCAGCCTAATTCACAGACTACGTTATCCTGCCCAGAGGTTAAGTGCCCTCAGACTGCAAAAAAAGCTTTAGCTATTTTCTCATAAAATGCAACATACAATACAGATATTTAATGGTCTCTGCAGCTGGTGAAGAGTTAGTCTCAGAGGGCTGGGAGGTTCAGTAACTTCCTTAACTTTTAAATACTTAATGGATCTCCCCAATGAAGCTAGAAATCTTGTAAGACCAGGCTTTTAAAAGATACCCAGTACTGTCTACTTCTATCCAGATGAGATGTACCAAGAGACCAGCTTATATAATTAGATCCATGGTTGATTCTCATTTTCTAAACTTACTAGATACTCTTGAAATTCTGCAATACCAGATGCTATTATTCAGACATTATTGATTATAGTAAAGATTTGTTTTGAAACAGACAACTCAGTAATGGCAAGGACTTGAGTCACACTTATCACCTTGTTACACTTAAAGATGACATCCACTGAAAAGCCTTCCCAAATCCCATGGGCTGCTCTGCCCAGAGCTGCTGAACAATAGCATACCTTCAGTCCTGGCATTTCATCACATCCATCACATCCTGCATCGTAACACTTCTGAATTCAGCCTGTATCTTTCCTAGCTTAAGAAAAACAGAAAAAATCCCAAGCTTAGGACATTCCTGACTGAAGTAATCAGTGCATCATTATAACAAGGACTATCATCATAGCCTAGCTATGAAGAATTCAAGCAGTGCAACGGTAGCGGGGCTGATGGGCCCAAGAGACTAAGGAACCATATTGCACACCAGGGAGTGCCAGAGCTGTGGGTGGATGGTTAAAGGACAGAAACCCCTTTGATTTCTGGTATAAGAGTTCGTGCCAGTGAGCAATATAAACTGAGACTGTTCTCTTCCTTCTTCAAATATGCCATGATTTCCCAGGCCTCACTGATAAGACCACCCTGCATATCCAGTTCAATTCAACTAGAGTCTAGGAGTAATCCACATATACTTTAAAAGGCTCAAAAGTGAGATGGACCAAATTTAACTATAAATGAATTAAAAGATTGCCAATATTCTAGACCCGAAACAACCTAGAGTAAAACTGGACCATGAAACTGAAACTGCTTAGAAATAGTGATGGAACTTTAATTGTAAATAGGTGGAAGATAGTCACCCTTATTGTAAAAATGCATTCAACAGTTTCTCAGAAGATGTCTTGGTATCTTTTGAAAGAGGAGACAAGAGTACATGGATTTCAGTCCTTCTCAAACTGTAATAATGAGAAGTTTTACTTCATTCATTTGTGGCATCCCACAAGAATCAATTCTCTCCAGTCATTTTCTATATTACTCTCAATCACCGAGGCGAATTTGTCAGATTATCTAGACTTATGTGTCAATAAAACAATTATGATATTCAGCTCTTCCTATGTTTTACCACATCTCCAGTACACAAAGTGCTTAGATAAGATCAGTTCATTTATAAAAACACCTGGCTGCATTTGAATCTAAAAAAGACAGAGTGCTGAGGGGCAGAGAAAGGCATTACAAAGAATATGAAGGAAGATGCATTCTTATTTGATTGAAGATGTTGGCCCCAAATTAGCCAGTTCAATACATAGCTTGAGGGTATTTGGATTCCTTGGTGCAGCTAAGTTACAGAGCACTATCCATAAGCAGCAGTTCCTATTATTACTGATTGCTACAAGGCTCCATCCCATCTTGGCAGATGAAGCCCAGCCTTTGGTTATTTACATGTGTCCCCTCTCAGCTGGATTACAGCCATGTAGTTCCTGGGCATGAAGCCATCACACCTTAGGAAACTCCAATTAGTACAACATGCTGTAATACATGAGCTGCCCTGAGCAAATCTATCCTCTCTTACAGTGACTTCTTATTGACTCTTAAATCAAGGGAAATGCTCAGTTACTACTTTTAAGATAAACAATAGCCTGGGCCCAAGATTTTTAGAAGACTAAATAAAATTCTGGGATCCACAACCTTAAAATACAGCTTTACCCTTTCAGTAACATAATGCTCAGAGAGTTACAACTTGTCTACCTAGAAGACAGTACATCCCCAACGATGGAAGACAGAAATGAATTCAGTGTGCATTTCTGCAATCTTACAACCTTTACAAAAGACATATTGTTATTAAAAAAAAAAAGGAGGGGAGGGGAGGGGAGGGGAGAGGCGAGGCGAGGCGAGGGGAGGCGAGGCGAGGCGAGGCGAAGCGAGGCGAGGAGAGGAGAGGATCAACACCAACAGTAATACTGTCAAAATCATAGCCTCCACTACGCATGCTTTCTTGCCCTTAGGGAGAATATTTTGAGAATAAAAAGAAAATGCAATAAGGAAATAAAATAATAAAAATTAAACAGATGTTGCCTAACAATCTACTGAAAGGCACTCACAAAAGATTAATGAGTGCAGCACAATGCCTGTATAGAACTGAGAGCATGGACTACCTGACTGTGTAGTCATGTTTCCAGTCATTTAGTTGTTTTTCTTCCTGAACATATCATATCTATGGGTTAAAAGGGATGTTATTCCTTTAATGAGCAAATTCCTCACAAAAGAGAAGGTGCCAGTGTAGTGACAAAAGCTTCATTACTATCTACTGAGTGTTCACTATCATCTTTCTGAGAAGAGCCCAGTTCCTGGTAGACAGATGTCTATCTCCAAACCGACACCACTGCTGAAAATCTCAGAACACAGGCCATGGGACACTGGCACCTTAGTTTTCTCTCCTTTGAAGATTTTCCCTCCTAGTGTGGTGAGCAAGTTAATGCTGGCACTGTAGCAGAGGCTGCCCCGTCGCTGCCCGTGCTGCCTGCACCACACCTGTTCCCGTGCCGAGCACAGGGCTGCAGTCTCCTGGGTTACCATCCGGCACCTTTCAAAAGCACTAAATTAACTCCAAAAGAAAGAGATTGCTACTGCAACTGCGATGTGTGAGGAAGCGATGCCAACTCTATGAATGATGAGTGGTCTGCTTGCCATGTTGAAATTGTTTGTCCTGTTGTGCATATCCATAAATTAAGCAGCTGTTATTTTTTTTTCCAATTAAACACAGCCCTTACAATGCATAATAGGTCATTCAGATGTATGTCTAATCTGTCTATCCTCACTAAACAAAAGACTAGATTCAGGCTTATAAACAAGGAGTCAGTTGTAGCACATTCATTTAAAAAAAAAAAAGTATGGAGTTGAGTTCTAAAAGGATTAACATCGGGGAAATCTCCAGACCAATAAAAGAAACAAGAACAAGTGTGCCCACACTCCAAACTTGATGGCAAAACTCCCTCCCAATCCTCTCTGCTATTTCAGAGGATAAGAAAAGCTTATGTATAATTAAAAATAACCATGTATTTGCACTTGCTAAACTGACCTCCAGACCACATAGCCTTTTTCAATAAAGGCTGTACAAGATGCTTTGTCAATTTGTCATCTTAGTATTCAGCTGGTATGCAGATTCCTGTAGACAGGTGAAGGTTGTGTCATAGGGCATTAATCAGATATCCTCCCCCTCACATACAAGAAAGCATGGCAATTGATCAGTGATCCTTAAATCTTTTCGAAGTCACTGAACAGCAAGAGTTCAACTTTTCCTAGAATCTGAGAAGCTGAACTTCATTACAAACAAACCACTCTCCTGCCACTGAAAGGCTGCATTAGGTAACTCAAAAGGAAATGCTGGAATTCCACATTGTGTGCAGAGTAGCCTGTCCTTTGAATGCATTTATTTCTTCACTCCACTCCCCTACTTCTGTGCCAATGAAAGAGCACATCTAACCTTTATAACTGAAAGTTGCCTACTGTAATAAACTTTTCTTATCCATATGAAATGTCATTTTCTGGGGGCTCTTATTCAATAATTTGTAATCAGTGATATCTTGGAGCAAAGAGCTCAACAGATAAGGATGAAAGCAACATGTGTCAACAAAAGTGACCCCTCCAAACTGGATCCTCCAGTCCAGCTGAGCTGGGCTCACTAAAGACTGCAAGTAGGAAATGAAGACACAGTTGAGGACAGAGTAGAAGATAGACTTGGGTTGCTAACTTCAGTCTCATCCTAGGGAGACAGTCACTTAAGAGCTTAAAAGCAGGTTAGCCTCAACTATACCTCTTTATCACACACTGCCACTTTTGGAGGGTGACACAACAGTTACAGGACAAGGAACATTTCCAATCCTCATCTCTCTTTTTGCAGTCAAGGTGAACTGACTGAACTTACCCAATATCTGTATTATTTAATATCCTGTTTGGCTTGGAAACCATTCATGCCATTGCTATGTAATGGCCAGCTCTCCAGGGCACTGCCTGCTCTCTTCTTTGCAGGTTTGGAGTGGGTAAGGGCTCATGAGACCACAGCAATTCAGGCAGGATACAGCCAAAGGCACAAGGGAGTCTGGGCAGGTCTCAGATTTCATGCATGATCTTGGTGTAGTAATTATGTAGGCACCTCTTACTTAATGGATGAATTCCCACCCATAGGATTTCACACCTCCCCAGGAGTATCTGGTTTATTAAAAATGCCAAAGAGTTCCCACAAACTGAAAAGGAACTGGAAAAAAATTCATTAACTAAAATTGAAAAGCCAGTTTGGTGATATTTTCACCCAAGTTTGCTATCGTTGCTGGTTTTACAGATGCAGACCTTTCAATCTGCCAGAAAACTTTGTCTCCTGATGGGAAGAAATGGGACTTTTTCTACAGAAAAAAAAGGAATGGAAAAAAAAAGAAAAACTAAGACATTTTCTTAAAGATATTTTACTGAAAATGTTGGCATCCCTAGTAGCTGGTGACAATTGTGTCTGGGAGAATAAATCAATGCTGGTAAAGCTGCAGACTGTTAGATGACATTTTCCTCAGGTGACAGTGTTCTACTATGTCTCTTGGCATTATTATTTTTTCATTGGCTTTGGGACAATAGAGAAAAGAGTGAAGAAAGGATTCTGATCAGAACAAATATAGGACAAAGGCAACTGAATTAAGACCTTCTACATGCATCTCTTCTTCCCCAAATCTTCATTGTCTGCTTAGACTGCAAGGATGTCAAATGGGGATAGCTTCCTGCTGAAGCTGCTTCAGGGCCCTGGTAGGTCTGGGCACCATACCAACAGCCACTTACTCTCGCCACTCATCCTCTCCCACTCTGATAATCACAGCAGCAGGTTGATTATTGGGTTGTAAAATACAAGGGATTTAGTGCTGACTGCAGCACTGAGTGCCTCCTCAAATTCCTCACTGCAGATCATTTTCATAAAATTTGTCAAGGGTCTTGTCTGAATTGTATTTTCACATAGTTAATCCTCTGTCTGTGCAGCAATCTGGCCCTGTGCTGCTTGCACTGCAAAACACGCCTGTGGCTGACCTCTGTGTACTCCCTGCACATTCATCAGGATGCAACTGGCCCAGCCACCCACTTAGCAGGTCCTGACAAATACTGCTACAGATACATGTGGACTGGCCACAAAGAAAAGTAAAGACAGTGAGGAAATGAAAAAAATCTAGAGTAGGTAATATGAGATTACTGCTGACAGACTTCCCCTAAGTACACCCTGCAATGTGTAGGAATAGTCCGTGGAAACGAATAAGAGATATCTCTGACTTCAGGCCCTGAGCTTTGGCAGGGTTCACAGAAAAGTTCACTGGGAGTCACGCTTAGCAGTTTATGATAAGGACGAGTTAATAAAATGGAGAATGAACTTAACCGATGCCCAATAGCAGTAGGTAGAGCAAGTTCTGACTAAGAGAAAATGGCGTATTAAAACACAAGTTATCTGCTTGACCTTAATACCAGAGAGAGAAACAGTTGGAATTTTCCCCATCCATTTTCTGGTCCAGCTTGTTCATTTAGTGTATTTCTGTTTTCCTTTCTTTCTTTTTAATTATGGATGGTGAAACTGTTGCCATCTTTGATCCCACTTGTGACCATAGTCAAGGTATTTATTCCCTGCAGCTAAGCATTTTTTTGTTGTTGTTCTTCCTCCAACGCCTCACTACTTACAGGGCTGAAAAGGACCACAAATAACTGCCTGGAAATAGGGACAGAACAAGGGAAAGATAGCACAGGAATGCATTGTGTTTTATCTTGACAGACAACAATACTCTTCTTAGGTCATGTTTCCATTCTGAAAATTAAGTACAGTGGAAAACAATGAAGGTATTTTGTAAAGGAAACAAAGATTATATTATTCAAGAAGGAAAGGAAGTGGTACAAAAATACCTCAGGAGGAGACAAGAAACAAAATGTCAGGTACTTCAGTATTTATTTTTGGAAGCGCCATCATTTTGTTTT
Organism: Gymnogyps californianus; assembly: GCF_018139145.2. Classification (NCBI taxonomy): domain Eukaryota; kingdom Metazoa; phylum Chordata; class Aves; order Accipitriformes; family Cathartidae; genus Gymnogyps; species Gymnogyps californianus. The sequence goes on along the minus strand of NC_059478.1, from coordinate 21,191,443 downwards.
TAAGTAATATCTAGTAACTCCTCTCTAACAAACAATGCTTTCTTCCATACTCGCCTTCAAGCACAGGCCATTTCCATTATGCATTCATTTCCCTAATGTGCTGGTTTAGGCTGGTTTATGGCCGTACCACCCTGAGAACGCCCAATCTTGTCTGATTTCAGAAGCTAAGCAGGGTCAGGTCCGGTTAGTACTTGGATGGGAGACCCTCTGGGAATACCGGGTGCTGTAGGCTTTTCCTGCCTGCCGATGGGAAGTAGTGAATGAATTCCTTGTTTTGCTTTGCTTGCACGCACGGCTTTTGCTTTACCTATTAAACTGTCTTTATCTCAACCCATGAGTTTCCTCACGTTTACTCTTCTGATTCTCTCCCCCATCCCACTGGGGGGAGTGAGTGAGTGGCTGTGTGGTGCTTAGTTACCAGCTGGGGTTAAACCATGACACCTAAGTATTTTTAACAGATAGTTTTCCTTGTAAGATGACTGATTTGTGAAAAAAAAAAGAAAAGAGAAGAGCTTGCTGTGCAACTGAACTGAGAAACAGGACTTTGTTCTCTCTCACTAATGGATCAACTGACAGTGAAAAATAGAGATGTCCTTTCGTCTGAAGGACAGCAGCTTAGTTAGCAGAATTCAATGGAGTTTTCAGGTGAATTCAATTAAAGTTAATTGAAGTCTGTTATTTAACAAAGAATATAAAAATCTATTAAGTTTCTTGGCTCAAAAGCTGTGAGAAATGTATAAATACAAACATGGTTCAAAAGGTAAGAGAAATGTGTAAATATAGACCTTTGAACACAGAATATTTTTGTTTCTGTAACAACATTAAGATGCCCGATGACCCAAATTCAACAGCAATGCAGCATATAGTCTTTTATACAGCAACATGGCCAGCTCTGGCTATTATTCCTAACACTTCTTTCTTTACATACATTTTAAATAGTCTCCATAAACTGCAAAGTAAAACTGGTTGTTGCAAGCTTTTGTCAAGTGGTATTGCAAAGGTACTTTGAAATCATTTCTTTCCTGTGTTCACGTCATTGTCTTGTGTTCATAGGAAATAGCTGCTGAAGAAGACACCTTCATACTCACATTTATTCCTTTTGCCTGATAGTAAAAAATGTTTCTTAGTAGACTTTTTTCACTGACAATTATTACTTTGTCACTAATGATCTACTTTACCATATTTCCAATATTTTGCTACATATTCACAAGCCCATTCTCATTTCTGAACTACAGGCTTATTACCATATAATTACTTCTGATAAAAATAAGATTATCATCACTTAAAATGAAGTGTATGTGAAGTAATTCTACTAACTTTAAGGGCTGACACTCCAAACTTAAAGCATAACTACAGTTAGGCTCCAGTACTTAGTTTTTAACTCTCAAGGTTGTTACTAAGCATCTGAGAAGTGCACAGAGGAGAAAAAAAAAGAAAAAAAAAAAGATATCCATTTCTCATTTTCTTAAATTCAGAGTGTTTTGGTATGGCAGTGTTGCACTGACAAAATATTGTAAGGAATAAATTCTTTATAAGCAGTTCCTATTTAAAATTCTGTATTCTCTTTTTCTTCACATAGCAGCTACTGAAAAACACAACCCCATATTGTAATACTGAGTAGTGAACAATCACTATCACCCCCAGGCATTCTCTATGTAATGTAGTAGGAGCCCACGTTTAAACATATTCTGAACGTCTGACACATACACACTATACGATAAGCGTCTGTCATGATGGTGCTATCCTAGGGCCAAAGACTCTGAACTACTGCCTTAACCTGCCTTAACGATTTTTGAAGATCAGGATTGAAATACAGTACCAATGGGGAAAAGTAAAGATACCATTACCCTAGGAATCCATTACTGGGTTATTCAATTGTGTCCTTTTCACAAACACTAAAAATTCCTTAAAAATACATAGAAACCACAAGAACAAAAAAGCGATAGTTTGCACTCCCAAGATAGGGAAGGCTGAAGGCTTGCAACTTCTGACAACAGACCAAAGGCTCCTTCTCCACCTGCAGGTCTGCAATTGCAAAATAGGTTCTCTGGTAGCAGACTAGGGGCAGACACCTCTGTTTGGGGCAGCTTCACCAACAGGATGCAGCAGGTGACAGTAGTGGGAGACCTCCTCCTGCAGGGAAAGTGGCACCTATCTGCCACCAGACTCGCTGTGCCAGTAGGTTTGTCGCTTACTGAGGGCACCACAAGGCCATCCGAGCAGTGAAGCAGGGACCCAAGAGGCTGTGCAGTCTCCTTCCTTGGAGGTTTCCAAGGACCAGCTGAACAAAGCCCTGAGCAGTCTTGTCTGACCTCCAACTGGCCCTGCTTTGAGCTGGCAGATGGACTAGAGACCTCATGAGGTCCCTTCCAACCTGAATTATTCTGTGATTCCATCAGGCCAGGAGAACATATTGCTCAAATTACAGGCAAACTGTGCGATTGCACCTTCCTTCAGCTACAGTGGCATTAGATCATGTGGAAAAAAAAATGGAGTAAATTTATGCCAGCCATCAAGGGCAACTAGCTGGCAACAGAAATTTGTACAAAAGAGAGGGAGATGTAGAGCAGTTCCTCCTAAAAGTGTATCATTACAATGTCTTTGCTTTGTAGCTTCAGGCCAGGCCAGTTCAGGTGCCACAAGAGATTTTATGCTTTAAAATACAGCTGGCATACACATCAGCAACAAAATTCACCCTAGCTTCGGTAAAAATGCCCTTACATTAATAAAGCCAGAATGAAAAGCAAGGGCAACTCGTATAATTGTGGCAGCACATTGCAACTGTGATACACAAAAGCAGAGGCAGAGATAGCAGCAAGTGTAGTAGCAGGTTCTGCAGTCCTCCAACCAGCGACAGCAGTCACTGATGTTGTTATCCCTCACTCTTTACATCCCAGCTTAACATATTCTGATTTCATTTATCCCCATTCACAAACCCCTTGGTTTACTCAAATACTTTGCCTCTGAGCATCCTGTCAAGGAAGGAGCGTGGAAACCATCCAAAGACTTTGTAGACTCAGCTTTGAAACTTGCTCCAGGCTCTTAGTCAGGAAGCCAACAGTGCCAATGCTCTCTGTGGAAAAAAAACCCACAGGAAAAGCGTGGGGCTGGCACGGCCAGACCAGCACACTGTGTCCCTTTTTCCTGCACCCTCAGGAGAAGGCTAGCTATGCAGTGAGCTTTGGTGGACGGCCACACTCTCAAATCCCCGGTACAGGGAGCAGCAGAGGCAATTGCAGGCACCTGGTGTTAGTGTCAACCTATTGCTCTGATTCTCTGCCCTGCCCTTTTTGTAACCTGCCATTAAGTGCTAAGAGGGTCTAAAACATTTCCAAATCGGAGAAGCAGCATTTTACATGCCCTTTCCCATTTGCTCTGCACTGGCATAAAGAACCTGTGTCATGCCCTTTAGAAGCAGTATCAATGATTTAAATGACTCCTTTTGGGGATGAACCCACTTTATCTCCCTCTGCCTTCCTGATGTGAAATCTGCATGCCTGGAGTTGCATCCTGGCCCAGTTTCCCCACTGGTGACCGAATAGTATTTTAGACAAACTGCTTCAATGGTCAGACCGTTGAAGAGGCAGAGTAAACAACAATCACTCATTTTTGTTAGGAAGCTGCCTTCCCTTCCTATGGAAAGACACTGTGAGCAAATCAATACTAGCTGTACAGAACACTTTATTGCAGGAGTGCACCCGAAGAAGATAATTGTAGCTCATATCTTTTACAAAAGACTAATGTAAACCTCTGTCCATAAATAAATATTTATGACAAAACAGCTGGCTTTAGTTGGAGATGTTTAACTTATAAGATCTCAATTTTATAGTCAAGGCAAACAAGTCCCATGGGCACAGACTGAAATGTAAACACCCATTTTGGTGATTCTGACTGAAGAATGCTCTACTACAAATTTCCAAATAAGAAAAAAATAAAGAGTATGCGATACAATGAGAAAAAGCACCAGTAATTTATTTATGTTGTTCAGCCATTGGTATAATTGATGAAACATCGATAATCTTTATTTACCAATAACTACAACTGCTAATGAGAAAATTCAGTTGAACAAAGATGCATGCATCTTATTTATTCACTTTATGCATGACTGAATACTTCCATCAGTAACTTAGTCCAGGCTTTCAAGGCTCTGCCGTATCACAGAGCCACTGTGCTGCCTCACCACTGTTCTAGGGTATGGTCAGATTGATCAAACTGAGAATGTGAGATTTCCCACCTCTGCCTACATATGGAATCAGCCTCTACAGATACTTTCATAAGCAAGCCCCCTGCTCAAATGTGACTCAAGCTGGTCACTGTTGCATTTACGACCAAGGAGTACCCAGCTGGTGTTGCTCAGAGGGATCTTAGCAAAAGGTCAGCACTGAAAAGATTTTTTTTTTTTTCCTTCTCTGCCACAGGATCCATGGATGACTTTAGGGTATTCCCACGATCTGTAGATTTACAAAATCTAGCACAGGCAAGGTGCTAATCCATGGCTAAACCCCAAGCATTTTGGTAATATATAAATATAATATGCTTTCTGCCTCTCTTTTTGAGAAACTTTATTTCTAAACTAGGGATAGCAACACTTTGTGACCTCAAAAGAAAGTTGCAATATTGCACTAGTATCTTCAAAGACTTTTGCAGTGTACATCAAGCAGAAAAGCCTATATATAAGTAAACAGGTCGTATATCTGTACATGTCTACAACAAGCTGCTGGTCACATTATACTCCTAATGAAAAAATTTCAATGTCAGAACACCCACTAGGACAATTTTCAACCTTGCTGGTGGTAGTCCAGGAGCAATTTACAAGGACTAAATGTACATAAAGATTGACTTTTCAGTTTGTAAAAATTCTGCCAGTTATGGCCATGAGGGTGATGACTCCTTCTTTGGTAACAGGCCTTAGCCTCACATGTTTTCATTACAGCACCTGTGCCTACTAAAAATGCACTTAAATTTCATGTGTAAAAACTTTAGAATTTTTTAAAGCTATGAGCTGTGGAAAACATTGAAAGATTGGACCAGATTTCATCTAATATATTTTTATCTAGTTAGGTATCTATTTATTGATCTAATGTGTGTGTTTACACAAAATACACAAATGTTATACAAAAAGAATATAGTAGCAGATGCTTTATACAGATTAAATGTTATTTTTATACGTCTCTGAAGTCTGTGCCTCATATTAATACAATGGATTGTCAGAATTTTCCATTGTTCCACTTCAAAGCATGCAATTATATTACCTTAATTGGAAGCACTGATGTGTTTTCACCAAGGATGTTTATTTGTATTCTGACTACTGAGATATAAATATGGGACCATTTGCTATATTTAGTTTTCTACTTACATGAATTTTTGTTCTCTGCATTTTATCTTTACAAACTATCATATTGAGTTTATTCCCAATGCAGGAACTATGAAATTAAACTAATATAATCTAAGAACTGTTTTCTTGTTGGGACCTCTGATCAATTCTGTATAGTCAAGGAACTTGCTAACTGCAGAGCGCAGCAGTGAGAAGTGCCACAACTTTTTGACTTGTGAATTGCAGCAGAATCCAACAGGTTAGGAATTCATACACTGAGGCATCAGCATCCATTAATCCAAAGGACACTTGCAAAATTTATGTGTCAGTTGTTATCAGTACAGTCAACATGGATACCCAGAAATTTTTATAGCTTCAGCATTAGTGAAAATATAGTGTATCTGAGACGTTCTGAACTGTTGGGATGAGAATGTAATCCTTCTTTCAGGATTTTTCACTTAGAAAACATTCTCACCTCGTCATACAATATTTGTATCAAATTACATTAATCCTTTTCTAATCCCACAATAAAAATACATTACTTGGTATTTTTGCACTTTGTTTACTGTAATACAGTTCTGTTTATCCCAATATATAGAGAGGTCTGCACATGACTTGACAGTACACTGACACCTGTGGTCAATGGCTATGAGAACTGTGTGTATTCATTAGAGAAACAGTCTAATATTTCACTCAGTAGAACATGCTCTCTAAAAGTGTTTTTCCTCAGATAATTTGTTATTAACTGAAAAAAAAGTCATTCAAAAAAATCTTAAGATTACTTATCAGGTCATAGCATTCCAGATTTATCATCTAATTAAAGTTTTACTCCACAAAAGGGAATGTCTTTAGGCTTCGCTTTCACTCATCTAATGTGCAACAAATGTATTACTGAGGGTTTAGACTTGCTTGGTTTTTGGTCTCCTGGTGATTTACACTTGAATTTGCATAACAGCACCTATGAGACTGTTTCAGAAATGCAATTCCCAACACATGAAGTACCTAGCTGTAACCTTATACAGTCACATCTGTTCACCTCAGAATTGTCTAATTTGACCTTTTGAATTTAGCTGGTTTTCTTGATATTCACCCAGTGTTCAGTCCAATGAGAAAAACATTTTGGATTTCTCAGAATGTACATCTAGAGATGAAATGTCATTTCTCTGGGGGATGATCAGAACATGTTTAGTGTTACGTTTGCATTAGTTGACACATGAGTGCTGATGAGATGAAAAGGTCTGCAGCCATCCTAAACTGACAGTATACAACACAGCGCAGGTACTAATCATGCTTCCCCTTTAGCATAGAAATAAGTGAAGAAGAATAAAATGAGGAACAAACTATCCAAAATCTGAAGGAGAAAAAAAAAAAGGAAGGTCTCTGACAGCCCCATAGCCCACAGAAACAGTATCCATATTCTCAGTACTTTCATGACATTTTTGGGTTTTGGTTTTCAGAGACAACAGGAATGGACTCAAAATACTGCGAGCTAGTATTCTGGACTTCCCAGTGAAACTTCCCTACAGGATCCCAAAGTCTACCTTCTAGGCGTGTTCAGAAGATTTTGGCAAATCCTGAGATTTTTATGAACACTTGTCCCACTGTCTCATAGCTTTTTCTTCCAGAGGAGAGGAAAACAGACTCACAGACAACAGCAGAGAAGTTTTCACTTTTCACAAGATGTGGAAGGTAAGAAAACACCCCTTTTAATTTGGTTAGGAGTTGACTGCTGTTAAAGCCACATTAGAGTATCATTACTGAAAAGTCAGTTTTGCTGATATGCAGATAAATCAGAGGCTTTTCCCTTGCACAGTGTTCTTCTTTGGAATGAGCATATGTATAGGAAGGAATTGGATAGTTTTGTCCGTGCAAATGGTACTGACCCACAAGTGTCATTCATCTAACAAAATGCTCATGTGTTCTCTTACTTTCCCTTTCTCTGAGCTCATCAGTGTGTCACACAAGTACTGCACGAACAGGGCAGATGGCATCTCTGTCACAGAGATGGTACTTGAGCGTTTGGCTACCTCGAGATGCCACTAAACTGCTGCAGCCAAAACCACTGGTAGCAGCAGGTGTGGGAGAAGGGCTGTCACTGAGAGAAGGGAGATGCTTTTGTTAGTCAATCAGACTTAGACACAGCCATACTGTCATAATAATAAGAACCTTCTTCAGCCTTTGCCAAAGCTTTTATGAAGGAGCAAGTACAACTACACTGGGACCAAGTGGCTTAAGGGTCCATGTGCCAAGGCACAAAACCATGTAAAGGTAGGTAGAAATGTGGCAGTCAGGTAAACAGGAAGCATTATCCCTCTTCTGGTATGATCCTGGCCAGCTATACTGTATTGCTGGTCTCACTGCATGGGGCAGAAACTAAGGCACCTCTCTTCTCAAAAGTCTACATCTTCAGTAAATAAAAAGACTTCTTTGTCAAACAATTTTTATCATGTTATACCTAATATGTGTTAGTGAACTGGATGAGACACGAGAGCTGCCTTGCCTTTGCTAGCATTTGTAGTGATATAACTGTCCTTTTAGCAGCAAAATTCCTCCTTTGGAAGAGCTTGTTCTCATTTTTTGTGCATCACTAATGGCTTCAGCTCGCTGGAGAACGGATCCAATCCACTGGAATCAGTTTTCAATGATGCAAAATGCAGTCAAATCAAGGTACTGCCCTAGGATATCAGCTACCGAACAGATTATAAGAAAGGTTTCAAATTTTAATTTCAGTGCAGTAAAGTTTTTTATAAGAGTTTCTCTAGGAGCCCCTGCAGAAAACAGTTGATGTAATATGATTCCTACCAATCTCGACAACTTCCTACAAAAAAAGCCCACAGTCGGACAAACCCCACAATGCCTTTTCACCATCTGCAAAAGCTGAAAACATCAGTACACTTTACAGATGTGACTCTGCAATTCCTTGAATATCCCAGGAAGCCAGGTTATAAAACTCATATCTTTAAACATAAACGTACTGGAGGATTTGCTATTGAACATATGAAATATACTGGTTCAGGTAAGCATGAGATAAGGATTTTCTTTTTGTTTGGCTAAAGATTCTTTAATGTAAATTAAGCAAGACATGACAATGTGTGGCTGTGTGAGACTGCAAGACCTCCCATTTTGTGAATTCTAAACAGGAACGATGCACTAAGCATTGCTTCACTTTAAATGAAACAAAAAAAGCCAACATTCCCCATGGAACAAGTAATATGAGCAAAGGTCTCTACAAGTCCCTTAACAATGGAACAAATTTTTATATTGCAAGCCATAAGCATGATTGAATGGTTCCTCTGTAAAACGTGAAAAGATATACGGGGGGAAATATTTTAGAAGATGCCATACTAAATTAGGAGTTTCACGCCTGTGAAGAAAATCTGAGGAAAATCTATCTACAGGATAGATTTTCACTTTATTACAGTAGAACTAATTATACATTCATTAAAAACAATGACTGTTTTCTAAAATGTGGTTCCTTCTGCTGCATTTTTCTCTTAATGAACCCAAACAGATCTAATGCTAATATTAATGTTTTATGTATAAAAATTAGGAATAAAATATATATGGGGCACAAGCCTGCTTTTGCTTAAATTATTTGACAACACTCTACAGAATCAGGACCCATGTATGTTTTGGCCATAAAAATTAACTGAACTTAAAATACTAATCCTTGAACATTTCCAGAAAGCTACACCTCATAGTACCAGTATAATAGCTAACTTAACATTTCACTAAAATTATTCATCTGTTGATTTAAGTAGCAGTTCTTATTATTTAAGAATTCATCATAGAGAGAGCTTCTCAGGAATTTCTTTTTTAGTTGTTTTGCAACTAAAATATTCTCAAGTGGAGATTTTTTTTTTAATATTACACAATTAAATATAATTTTATACTGTATGCATCTTATTTTCATAAGGGAAATTTGTAAATCATGCATTTATCAGCCAATATTGTTCTATTTTTTAAATTACTGTCAAATTACATATGTCTGGTAACTCCCTTTGAAGTAAATGAGTAACATTTATTCTCAATAAAGCTTTCATTTTAACTAGGCACATTAGATATCATTAGTACAAATTCATTATAAATTATACTTCAGATTTCATACAGAGTTATTTACCCAGCGCTTTTTTATATTTGAAAGTTAACTAAGATAATATTAGTTTTAGTAAATGCCCCGCAGTTACCCAGATTTTAATATAAAATTATTTTGCCTTGTTTGCTATTATATTCATAAGACACAAATATATAACCTAGGTTTATTTCACAACTATTGAATTAAATTCTATATTTATTTTCATTCTAATGATATATCTAAATTCATAAGTGTAGTTTAAAATGATGCATTACAAACTACTATTTTAAATGTAATTAATTATTTTAAAAGGTACATGAATTTTAAATAATTGCCCAATTATAAATGAACTTAATGCTGTTTTATACGATCCTTCTTTAAAAAGTGATTTCTGCTTAATGTACTGCTTTCAGCTTCATATGTTATTGTTGCAGTACCTATATCCATTACTTTTAGTAAATTCATGGAACAACTCATAATTTCTGCTCTGCCTCCCGCATGGATATGAGTACCGATAGGAGCTGTTGTCACTCTGCCGAGCCGGAGGCTCTGTAATGGCATGCAGGGTGTTTCTTGTACTCAAATCATACCTGTTGTGCTGCTCATTGAAAGCTGCTAATGTGTCTGATTTGTACACCAGAGCTGTCAAGCACTGCACACAAAAGCACAAAACGAAAGGAAGGAGCAGGACATAGAGAGGAAGAAACCTCAGTCTTTCACCGACAGCAGTATCACCAAGTCACCCTGGCGAGGCAGCTGGAGAAAGGCCCCCACACTTTACTGCTGCACTTGCATGCTCCGGATCTTGCCTGCCACTGGGCTTCCTTCGAGGCTTCCTCCAAGCCAGCCAAGACCCACTTCCACCAGGGCACTAATCGGGCTTTGCTCCCGCCTCCTCTCAGCCACCTTCTCCCCAGAGGAGAGGCACAACCGCGTACCAACAGGCAGGGACAGTGAGCAAAGGGAGTCAGCGATGAGCTGATCCCAGCACTCCACGTGTTGATGCTGTACCAAGCACAGCTGGGCTCCCAGCCGTGACCGCACACCCCTCCCTTTGCCTTCATCATGCCTGCACCCGCACCGTGGCCCTGAATGGGAAAAACACAAACAAGGAAGGGGGACAAGAGAGTACGGAAGGAGACGGAACTCCTGCAGCCTCTGCATGGGCCATAATTCGGGTTCAAGTAGCTCAACACCTACGTATAAAAGAAGAAAGTGTAACTGAGAACAAATTCCCAGAATTTTTCTGTCAGAAAGATTTATGACTTTTTTTTTGCCATAGAAATGCCAGGAATGAATAATACCACTGAAGCAGGAACAACAGAATAGATGTGCGATATGACCCTTATAATTAAGTAAAGGATGCAAATGGCAAATCTAATGAGGGAGAAAGTACATGCATGATCACTTTACCTGTTATCTTTAAATATTTGTTTTCTCTGTTTACATTTAGATATTTTTCCTTTCCTGCCCACACCAAATTAGATAGGAAAGAGAAGCCAGTGCTCAGGTAGGAAAGCAAGCTAGAACTCCAGCTGTGCCTGCAGCTAGAAAAGCAGCATGAAAGAGGCAAAAGAATTCTTGTGCTCTTAAAAACAGCAAAACAGCCACAAAGGACAAAACAACCTTTTCCCTTTGCCTCCCTTTTTCAATCTTTGTTTCAAATGGGCAAATCCCTTCAAAATGACTGTTCTGAAATGATCACCAGACTTACAAGATTTATTCTGTCCTCTGAAAACAGAAGAAAATATATGGAAAAGCTCAATATGATATGTAACATGGTCTGATTTTCAAAAGCTGTCAGCAGCCACAATTTCTGAGATCTGCAGCTGTATATTATGTATAAAACCTCACTCAGCTTTTTTAACTTATTTGTTACATTTTTTAAAAGAATTTATAAAGTAATAAATTCAAAGAGCTGAAAGTTCCAGAAATAAGGCAGGAAGACATAATCAAAGCTTTTGTCAATTAACATTTTTTTCTTCTGTTTCTATCAATATCGCAGAATTTCTTACCCATCCTTAATACAGACTTGGGCAATTTTTTAGTATCTTATAAATCAAGACTGATTTGAATAAATCTTCCCATGAAAAATTAAGAACTACTGGTATGTGACCAGGCAGGAAATTAAAAAAACAGTGAATCAAGTCTCCATGTGAAATATAAGGTAGGACTTCATGATGTTATTCCATTGAACCTCAATTACAGGGAGATATACTCTGGGTTTGTAAAACTTGGGCTGTCCTCATTGTTTTTTGCTGCTGCCTCTGCAGTAACTTCCCACTATCAGGGCTGAGCTGTACTCCTTGAGCAGAGGCAACCTTACAGTTGCAGATGAATTCTGTTGCAGGGTAAGTCTTCATCTTCACCAGCTGCACCTGCACTACGGAGCATGGCAGATCTGAGCTCAGATCTCAAGACCAAATTTGCCACCCATACCCAATATGTCCTTCAGAAGCATCTTTGGCCTCACAGTCAAATCACTTCGTATTTCTGGGTAAAGTCACCCAGACTGTTGCAGTACTCTCACCAGTATGCTTTGTAGCCCATGTTTCTAACACGGCCTAGAAATTGGTCACTGTAAGAATCTCCTGGTATGAATAATTCTGGCTGCAAAGGGTGCTACACTTCCAGCCTTCTTTTGGCTTCTGCTGGGACTCGCTAGCTTAAGTAGAACACAGACAGCATCACTGAAATTACCTCCATGACAATACAGTCATTATTTGGTGATACCTGCAGATTGATATCCACAATTACAATTCCAAAGTCTGGGGTGATGTTACTCAAATAAGCGTCATCAGAGCCTCTAAATACCCCACAAAAATCAGTTTTTCTTTTTCTCTTAGGGTAGTATAATGAAAATATTGGGTATAAGTTCATCTCCTATGCAAGCTCAACGATTTTATTATTTTCACAAGAAATCACAATGTACCCCAACAACTCATGATGATAATGTTTCACTTTTACCTGCATTACTATTATTTGGCATATGTAACCCTTCTATTAGGACTTTTGAAAAAAACAGTGTTTTCTGTTATTGACTCATATCCAAAGGCAATAGGATTCTCCTCTCAGTGCGCTGAATTACCTCTGGAAAAACCCACAAGTGATAACTGACTCACTCATGTAGTTATTGCCAACTCAGAGGCTCACTGCATATCATCACGTGTGGGGAATCAAAACTATCTATGGTGAGAAAAGCCTTTATATCACTATAAGTCTAAGTCTATATGCTATTTTCGTTAAGTCACTTTCATTAGCCACTGTTTCACCACATCTCTCAGGTTGACTGTGGCCCACTTTCAACATGGCTGCTTCGTATGACCTGGAATGGTGACAGTGGAAGCTCATCCTCCTAGACAAGCTCTTGTATTTTTATAAAAATTCCCTTTGCTTATGAATTATTTAGTGTCTCAGACTTTTTAATGTTGATGTTTTTTAAAAGGGAATTTAAGAGGTACCCAAACAAAAGTGTTCAGAAAATAGCAACTTGGCTAATGTAAAGTGCCAGGATACAATTACCCTTACTGTTACAAATTAACTTTATATGCATTATAAAACACAACTAAGAAAATAATGTAAAAAAATACTGTAAGATAAAGTAAAAACAATACATAATTAATGCCATAATAAAAGAGCAATATGATGGAAAACTGTAATGGAACTAAATACAGCACTGTGAAATGCAGCCCATAAATGTGCATAAAATATGCATAAAGGTGCAACTGCTCTCAGCCTGGTCGCACAAAGGAGGATTTCATGAAGTGACTAATGGTTCATTTGTTCCAACCTGTAGTCTAGAAAAGTACTGAGAGACAGAAATTTTATTTGTCACTTGAACCATTGGTATTGACTGAAGGAAGAGAAAAGCACCAGGGAAGCGGTAAGGGGAGGGTGGGGGGAGACGGGCTGCCGAGAAAGCTGGAAGAGCATATGAAGTACTGCAGTCAGCAGTGGAAAGTTTTATTCTATCATCATTTATTCATACCATGGTAGTACCTAAGTACCATAATCTGGGATCAATGCCCTGTTGTGACAGGCTCTCTGGAAACATGTTTGTTAAAGGCGGTACCACCATCTAATTTTATTTGGTGTATTTTCAATGCCATGCTAATTACTCTTCAGTGTACAAATCATCTACCAGAAAATACAACAGAAGTGTTATATGGTATTTTTGCTCTTTGGTATTTTAGGACAATATGTAATAGTAGTTAGGGGTTTGTTTAATTAATTAATTTTGTAATTGTTGCCGAATGCCATAAAAACATTACGAGAAGAGGTACAACCTGTATTTTTAATTACAGCCACTGTTCAGAATCAGGGCTGCACTATATCCCAAATACACACTGCGTGCTGCTTTCTACAGACAAAGATCAGTTTACTCAAGGACTCTGGTGCACATGCCAGACTTGGATATCCTTTCACATGCTGAGCATGAAACTAACAAGAGTTGATTTTTACTCAATGAGGAGAATGAAGATTACTGAGACCGATTGCTAAATTGCCTGTGTTATGCTGGGCTTTTCAGTACTGAAAAGATAATTCATGACCCCTCTTTTTAAGCTGCATCCATCTTCCTTCCCTTTGGTTATTTGCCCATTGGCATGGACAGGTACCTGATTTCACACACATAAAATTGGGATGCACAGCTATCTGCCTAAATTACCTGAAATCCTGATCTTAAATAATTTTGAGAATTAATAGCTGAGATGAAGAGTAATTTCTATTTTACAAAGCTTCTGTTCCAAGCTAAGGCGATGCTATACTGAATCATATATGACTGGTTTATGTTGTATTCTTTAGAAAAATATTTCTATTTTTCAGAATGATAATATGACATATTCTCAACCAACTCAACATACAAGCTGTGTGTTAGATCCCCTTGCGGAAGCCAGTGTATAAACAGAAAGAGAAACAGGTTTTGTTTTAGGATGAATTATGGAAGAGTGGGCACTTGAAAAGAAATACAGATAGAAAAGCTTCCTTGAGTACTAGAAAAATAAAGCCATATCACTGAAGACGGTACAGCACATTTCCTATTACTTTGTGAACACACTGCAGCACCATAAAAAAATTAAGGCAATAATTTAAATGAAAGAAGACTGTATTATATAGAATAATATGATAAAGAAAGAAAACCTGCCTTTGACTAGGATGAATTATGCTTCTCAAACCCACTGTGATTATTTGAAATGGTAAACAAAACAGTGGATAAAGAAGAAGCAATGAATATGATATACATATGACTTTTGAAAAGCTTCTGATAAAGTTCCTCACAAGAGACTATCAAGGAAATTTAGTAACCACAGGGTAAGAGGTAAATTCTTGTCAGTGATTAAAAGCTGGTTAATAGGCAGGAAGCAAGGAGTAGGAATAAATAGCCCATTCTCAGTATAGGAAAGATTAATAGTGGGATACCCTAGGGACGAGCAGCAAGGCCAATATTGTTTAATATATTTAATTACGATAAGAAATGGGCCAAACCAAAACCCACAGTTCTCAATACTTCTGAACGCAGGAAGGTTTGAAATCAGGATCAGGCACTGCAAACTTGTAGCTTACACTCCTTTCAACAAAGTGGTCAGAAGAAAATTGGGAGGAACATCACAGAAACACAGAAACTTAATGCACGTGGTCCAGAAAATGCAACATGACATGAAACGCATTATCCAAAAAGTCTGTATTTCAGCAGTGGCTGATGTTATTTAAAAATATGAGGTAAATTGCTTTAATCATTCAGGATGATATTGACTAAAGATAAGCTCTTCAAATTACTGCCCTTTCTTGACCTAAGCATTCAGTTGAAGTTCAGGACTCTGTCAGGAGAAGAAATTTCTTCTTTGTTCCCCTTCGCTGAAGAAACTGATGCAATGCTTCTTTCTTCAAAGGCATGTGCTAAATCCTGCTCCTCTCAGCACAGGGGACAGGTTTCTTAAACAGTTTCTCCCTCGGTTTTTAGAGCAACAATCCTCTCAAGCTCTTTTGTTCATTCGTTTATTTGTTTAGGACCAAACTAAAAGCATACTGGGGTGGGGGTGGAGTTCAGTTTGTGTTTGGTTTAGGTTTTCTTCGGGGAGGACCTATTGTTTTTCTTCTGTCTTTTCACCAGTTTCTTTCATTTTCTTGTCATTTCTTTGCAGACGCAAACTTTCACAAAACACCACCAGTCAAATCAGTGACTGCAGATACTTTGTGCTTTTTTGGTTTTGGAAGAATGCAATTGAGAAAACTGTAAAGTCTAATACAGCATAGTATAAAGAAATATAACAGTAACATAAAAGAAGTTAACAGTAACTGAGTAAATCTTTTGACTATATATTTCAAATTAAATCTGTGGTGCAAAAGGCAAGGGACAGAATTCAGTGGTCTTGATAGACTCCTCAGCCCTATGTTCTTGTTGCACTTACACACCTGACAGAAAATGTATTAATACTGTCTTCTCTGCCTTTGTGAATTTCTGTAACTTTTGTCTGAAACTTCCACAACAGCTTAAATTGCAGAGTATATATAAGCAGTCTATATTTCACACACATTCTGGACCAACACGGAGAAGTAAATTCTGTAATACATTATTAAAAACGGATCTTCTTTCTATTGATAGATCTGAGATGAGATGCAAGATGTAGCACAGGTGAATATATGAGATTAGTGAGTTGTATAACAGGTCTCACTTAGCATGGATTTATTGCAGAATCCTATCACTATACGCTGCATGCTAGAACTTATTGTATCCTAGTACATAATATTTCAGAGAAGAATGAAAAGAATGGAGGAAATCTAATTCTTCACAGCTCAAGAGGGCTCACTGGCATTAGGAATTTAATTTGACTGGATCACTGGGAGGAAGAAGGGAAAGCTGCAGGGCAGTATTGGGAAGTGGAAGGAAAAAAGAAATACAGTCCCTTACCCTGGGCAGTACACAGCTCAGAAGTTGGAGGGACTGTGTGTGCCAGTATCTAAAAGCAGCACAGAGTGGGAGCAGATTATAGTAGATGAAACAGCTATTCATTTCTTTGCTTGTCTTTTTTTAACCATAGTTGAGAGATGGATGATTAAGAGAAAACAGGACCTGCACCCGTAGCCATGGAGATCTATCCAGAAAAGCTACTAAAAAGTATTTGCTGACTAAGTATTTTAGTTTTTAATAAAGTAATAGAAGATCCCTGCCCAGTTTAGCAATGCAAGTAAAATTTGCAGGGAATTCTGATGTTCTAGAGAGGACGGTGAGTGGATATGCTATATTGCACATAGTGGAAATTACGTTTACCTGTGCCTATGCCTAACTGCACTGGTAAATAATAGACAGTTTTTTCTAATACAGAATAAAATAGAGCAAGGAAGAGCAAAAAGAGCAACAAAGTCTGCAAAGCTGCCTCTTTAGAGTCTGGATTGCTGTCCTACAAAAGCAGTTAACAAGAGCATGTTAATCAATGCACATCACTACAAATTAAAATTGACAAGCAAAGGACTGAAATATCTCTGAAAGGGATCCTGTTCAACATTAGTTTGGGGCATTCATAGAAAATTAAATGTAAGGAGTCACCTGCAGCCATGTAATTGTTATAACAGTCTTTAGGACCAAACTGCTAACTTAATGGTTACAAAATCCCTGTGCATAATGGAGCTTTCTTGGTCAGAAAATCAATCACCTGCATATTTCAGAGAAATATTTACTTACTTGGAGGTGGAAAAATAAGTTTTTACTGCTTTTTATAAATTCCTGTTACCTCTACAGGAGCAACACAGAGAACAGCATTTGGGATGGCATTTATTCTTTGTATTCACCTCCTTCCTTGTTGGGCCTTTGGGAAGAAGAGGATTGTTTCGAAACTCCTGGTAACACTTGCTCTGCTGCATCAAGCCCATTGATTACGTTCTGGGTTTCTACCTGCAAAAAACAGGAAGGATCTGGTGCACAGACCGTCACTGAAAAGGGCCAAAGACGTTTGTCTCATCTGCAGTGTTCAATTTTGTAACTGCACACTGTAGCGTAACTCTTCACTAGTATTCATGCTAGTGAATACTAAACCTATATACCTGCAATGGCACAACATTCCTTTTGAGCTAATAGAGTTAATATTCCCCCTGTCTCAGCTTATTGGGCATACTACGCTGTCATGCTCAGCTGGGGTCTTGCTATCTAACATTGTGCTGTGGCATGGAGATATGTAGCTAGCAATAGACACCAACGCCCTTAGCTGAGATGAAGAATTTGGGCGGGGGAAGAAAGATGCACAGTATATACAGTCTATCTATTAACAAAATCTTTTTCATTTGTTTGACACTATACCAAGAAAAAATCAGCTGTCAATTCTTGTTTTGGTACATGATAGTAGTTAGTTCAGTGCAAACTAAATTGGCAATTTAAATCAGTTTAGTAATTTTTGCATTTGAGTAGGGAGAATATGTTACATCATAAACAAACGAGCTACTTTGCTTCAAAAGTGCATTACAATTAACCATAATAGCCCCCCATTTTATTAAATGAATCTTGAGACAAAACACTAAGCTTTGTGTGTCATCATAGTTAAGTCTGCAGGGAAATGACAAACAAGCTTTCAACACCTTAAGAAAAATTAATTACATAAAATATAACAGACCAAATGGTCAAGCATAAGGAGTAGCATCAGTAGTATTGACGAGCTGCTATATAGCAAGATTCTCCCATTACCTCTTTGTTCTACTAACTATACTATGTAATTATAACAAGCTCTCTTGAATGTCACCATTGCATGTTGAGCTGCTTAAGGTCTCTTACTAATTGCAAGTCACTCCCATGGATCTCACGTAGGAATGACATCACTTCTAAGTGAAGAAGATTGGGGTAAAGACATGGAGTCATGCTCTTTTTCTACATTTCTAATATTTCTGTGGATTTTAAATTACTACTTAGATCAATTGATGCTTTCATCTATTATTAAGGATTTAATGGATCCTTTTCCCTCTGTTGATTACACTTGAGGTAAGATGCAGGAGATTCTCAGCAGAAGGTGTGTTACTCAACAGCTCTCTGTCATTAGCGATTTGCTAGTGAAAAACTTAACAGCACATTTTTTTGCGTGTAGTTCAGTGGTCTCTGTTCAGGTTTGAAACTCAGACATCGCTTAGAAAAATACTTGTTCATTTTACATCTCAGTTATCTTTTCAAACAGTAATTGTTGTTTTTCCTCCTCCTTTCTTTGCATCTGCCGGGAATACTGTGTGGGCAATAATCTATACAGGTTATTCTTTTGATGGGTCAGGATCCACAGTACTCAGTTATTTAGAAAGTTTTAGAACCTCTTGGTCTGTATCTTTAGACAGAATTTTAGCAAGTAAATGCTATGCCTTTACATGCATAGAAATATATACTCCCATTTCTGATCATATGGGACAAGTCTTAAAAGGAAGCTTTTACAGAGTTTTGGTAGTTTTGCATCTGGTCCTTCTTGAGTCAAAAGGTAATTTTGATACATTTTGAATGCAGCTTTCATGGTTGCAGTGTGCTTTATTAATGTACAGTCAGGCCTACCATCAAAAGAACCAACTTGGACCAAAACAGACTCGCTTTTGACTCAACAAGAATCAGATTGCAAATAAGAACATAAAAAGAGAACTGGTAGTACTAGCCTGGGTCAGAAGCCAGAAGATGAATGAAATTAATCCAGTTGCTATTATACTTAAAAATCAACCTCATATTTTTCAGTGCTAACTCATGAGTTTTGACTGCTTACATTACCCGTGACTATGGAGTCATCTGGGAATCTGACATATCAAAGATTCAGCTTTGGATCTTTTTCCCTTAGAAAATCACCTATTTCTGCAGGTAATGACACATAGCTGCAGGTGTCACAACTGCAGCTTCCTGCATTCACCATTCTCACTTTCTTCTAGCACCTTTTGTGCTGCAAACTGTCAGTCTGGTTCTGCTTACTGGCTTTTGCCTCAGGACCATATTCTGCACGACCGCTGTCCACCTTTAGCTACTATCTTCTGCATGGGACTGACTGGCAGTACTGCCTTCCCTAATGACATTTATTATCAGGTATCTTCTCAGACAATAAGGGGCTGGGGGGGGGGGGGGGCGGTGGCAGCAGAAACACACTCAAAGCTTGATTTCAGATTAAAAAAAAAAATTAAGGCGTTACAAACTATAAGAAATCTGCCTGTGTCCACATCCTGTCTTGCTCAGAGGCCGGGTCCAGCAGCCAATACACCTTAGTGTGTCACAAAATAACTCAAGACAGAAGTATTTTTGTGGCCCGATACTTACCCACCCCACTTAAAAGCTGACAGGTGATGAGGAAGAATATATCTTACACTGGCCAAGAAATGGGCACTGCTAAGAGTGCTGCACATACGATTCTCCATAGCTCCTGATAGCATGCACAGCTCTATAAACTTTTGTAATCCAGGCAGAAACTCCTACAGCTTTGCCTGGAATAGGGAGCTAAACAAAAGTTATAAGGAAAATAAAAGCCTCTAAAAATGATTTTTTTTTTAGGGCAAAATGTAAATATAGCATTAGTGTTCCTCATATGATTTATTGCTACTTTGTATCTTTAGCATAACACAAGTCCACTCTGTTGTTCTACTTGATGGCACTTTTTTTTCCATGTATGGTTGAGCATAGAATAAACAGGCTCGTAACTGTCAGCATATAAGTTACTGCCAATGTTGCCTTGGGGTCACATTAACTTATATACCTAATTTTTCTTCTTTTTTTAAATTTTTTTTTAATTAATAGATTTTCTTAAATGTATACATTTAGCATTTTCTTGTTTAGCTGACATGGACTCCTTTTGGGGTTTCCCCTGTGGGTGTAGGAGAAAGAGATTGATGAATTATAATTTGATGAAGGTAGTTATGGTAGCAGAAACTGAGAAATGGAATATTTGCAAAATGCCAGAGGTGAAGGAATAGGATACACATGATTAAAGTTGCTATAAAATCAGAGCTGTCAAAGCAACAATAGCAGTAAAAGAGAAATATTCAAGCAATGTTGGCTTCCCCAGAACATCCAGTGGTGCCACGAAGCATATTATTTAGGCAAGTCTGTTAGGAGTACAGGAGGTTTGGATTGATTATTTTTCTCACTGACTACAAAAAACATATGTTGAACTATAAACATTGTTTGCTCCAGGAATTTCATCCAGGACAACTGGGGATTGCAATTTCCTAATAGCATTCACAGTGCAAACATTTACAGCAGCCTATACGAGGACTGACTGACTGAAAGAAAGGTAAAGAACCTGGAGACCAGACCTGGAGAAAGAAAGTGCAGCAGAAGAACCAGAGAGAAATTGGCTTAGCAAAGGACTGAAGTAAGCAGGGTATAAAGGCTGTCTTTAATATAAAGTACATTTCATTGTGGTCAAACGTGTACAGTTAGACTTTTGGAGTATTGGTGGCTGAGTCACCAGCCCCTCAAGTAAGAAGGGGCAAAGGAGCAACTAGACACCAACTTGGCTCTTAAATATAATCTAAAAATATTTTTTATATATATATAATTTTCTCTTTTGTAACTTTGTTTCCAAATTTGTTGACAAGAATTTAATGCTTTGCTAGAAGAAATTTGTTTTCACCTTTAAGATTAGGAATGATAGGGGAACGTGTCCAAAACACACTATTTCTTTGGAGGCAAAAAAAAAATGTAAATGAAGCTCTGTGCGTGCACACAAAACCCTGTGGGCAACTCTAAGACTGGAGAATCTCAGGAGATATACATATTGCTACATATCAGCTAGCGTCCCTCTGGCAGAAGGTGGGTACACAATGGGGAGACAGTTCCCACACAGGATAAACTCATGTTGTTCCTTTTTTCTGTCTGTTATGAATAGCTATTGAGAAAGAACTCAACTATATTTTATATATTCCCTTCAGAAAAGAACTAAAGGGAATAGCAAAAGAGGATGATGACTGCAAGAGGAAGCAAAGAAAAATATTAGAAATAAAATGATTAAATACAAGTGGTAGAAAGAAAAGCACAGTGAAAACTGCTTTTTAGAGTTACTTAAAGATGTCAGTATGAAGCAGGGGCTACAGAAGAATAAAACAGACATGTTTTCAAAAAGAGAGCACAGAAGCTGCTGAATGCTTCTTCCCTGTTTGTAGTTCAGATCGAGCAGCTTTATCTGCTAGTGCAGGGAAACAACACGTTCCTCACATGGAAAACCTCAAAAGGTGCCGCACGAGGTTGTAGAGCAGTGGTGATGAACGGATTTGGTGTCTAGTGTCACATTTATTGTTGAAAGATCCATGCCTTATTGCTCTTTTGTGCCAGTCCAGATCTCTGACAGTGCTAAAGTTAACACTGTTGCCAACGGTTTGCGAGAACGCTGTGAGAAAACTGACAAAAAAATTTCAGCAGAACCAGATGAGATTTTACGTGATTCCAGCTTTTGTCATAAACTTGTCCAGATTTGTCCAAAAATGTTTTCAGTAACTCATGCCAAATGTTCACCTTGCACTTTTTTCAGTGAAACAGGTAACATACAGATTTGTTTATGCACAGACTGAGGAATGGGTTTAGTTTGACTTAGAGATTCAAAAGCAAAAATAAAAAATGCAAAACCACAGCAGGTACAAAACCTACAGCTGCATTCAGAACCACACTAACAAAGGACTCATACCAAGGAAGACAAACCAAATATTTCCCTCCTCTGTGTAGTTTTCTAAAAGAACTTTAGTAATTACTGGAGACACTTATGTTTAAACATAGGCTTTACCGTTTCACATTCCACCTTTTCTCTCCATCCGACAGTGAAATAAAGGATTTCAGGTTTAGCCCTGGAATCAGCAGAATTATTCCAGTCACACTGCCAGGTTAGTGGCTTACCTGTTTCCACCCAGTGCAGAAATTGTAGCAATGCATTTGTTTCCATAGTGACAGGATGATGTTACAGAGGGTGGAGGTTTCCCTGCTTCAAGGAGAGAGTTGGGCTGCAAGGGAGAAAGCCCTTAGCTAACGACAACAAAGGGCCTTCAGGGCATGATCAGGTACTAGAACTTCTCCAGGAGCAAGTGCTTTGCTTTTAATGTTGTCCTGCCATTAAAGCTGAGATTTCAAAGCAGCCTAGAAATACCTAATCCTAATGGGAGTTTGGGCACCAAAATCATTAGGGTTCATTTTTCAGTTTATCTAAACAGAAAAATAAAAGATGCCAAATATTAAGCTTTTCATGAAGACTTTATATATATATATATACATATACATTTAATTAAGCAAGGATTTTTGTTTTGTATTAAGTGAAGTTTTTATGAACACAGTAAAGTAACATTCCTAAACACAATGTGGTAGCACTTTTGATATATGCTAGACTATTTATGTCCCCATCTGTTCAAAAGACACTGTCTGATCCTTTATTCCTTCAAGTTCTTTATTGTCTCCTCATTATGTATACTTGACACTACTAGCTGAATTTGGACACTGAAATATTTCTCACATTTTAATGCAGTCTTCATGTTATCTGGTTTTTGCTTTCATTTCCCTGAAGGCTTTAGCAGACACAGTGGGCATCTCACTGAAAGCAAGGCCTGGTACTAGTGAACAAGCTTCAAAAGCTATCTGAAAACAAAGAAATGCTTATTGTTTATCTTTTGTGTTCAAGCTCATTGAAACTTTATTCAGTAGAGTGCAGTGATTTGAATCAGGAAATTAAAATTAAACTGCTCCTACAAACTAGTTTTAAAAAGGCAATACTAAAGCAAAATCAAAATGAAATGGTCTTGGTTCCATCCAGTCACCTAATCCAATTTTCTAGTTTTGTTATGTAGACTCTAAGTCCAGGCACCTGTTAAGGAATAAGCTTTTAGCTGAAATTGCAAACTTGCTAGGGTCTAGAGCAAACAGACAGAACTATGCAAAAAACAAATCTTTGGAACATATGAAATTCACCTGATTTTGTATTTACAGATCCAAAGCTCTTTCCAATTCGCTGCAGTCTAAAGGCTGTGAGTAAAACTCTGTATATTACAAGTCCTCCAACCACATTTCTGGTGACCAAAAGCAAAGCTATAGACTCTTGTTCCAGAACATAGTCTTTTCATTTTTTTACTTATTCAAATCCAACACATCAAAGGATGAGAGCTGAAGACACAGGGATCTCAAGTGAGACACAAGATAGTGCCCAGTGATACAATTCTGCAAACATATTAATTACCTGTGTACATAGGTGAAAACTCAAAATGAAAAATATTATTCTAGAATCCACCATAGACAGACACACTGAGCTCCTGTGCTTGCTATCCACAAATTCTCTCTTGTGTTTTAGGTACGGTATTATCTGTTACAGCCAAGGATATTTCTTATGAGACAAAAATATAGTATATACCCTTAGGTATTTGCAGGCACTTGTATCTCCAAAAATACCATAAAAGAAAGAGACATTAGCTGTGGAGGAATTATGCCACAAAATAGTAGTTCCTGGTACCATAAAATTTACATCCATTCTCTACCAAAACAAAAGGGATACTTCAAAACTAAGCATGTAAGTTATGCTCTGTATTACACAAAATGTGTAAAATTGGAAAGCTACCCCACAATTCTAACATAACACAGTGTCTTAAGTATAACAAAAAAGTAACTTCAAAAACCCAAATCATACTTGGAATACTTATTTCACAAAAACAGAGGATGCGTTTTAAAGTGGGATTTAATGTTTCTGTTGTCAAATACCATTTTCTCAATCACTGAATGTTTACATGTGTAAAGAAATGTATCTTTGTAGTCTTTTCTGGACTCTAGATCCTGTTAAATTCTCATCTCCATTTTTATCTTTCCAAGCAGAATCTTTTTCCTGTTCAAAGGGAATAATCTCAGGATGAAAACTCTCCAAACGGAAATGGATTCAAAACGTGCATGCACTGGTTTCTCCAAAACTCACCAGTTTTACAATATCTTTAGGCCACTGTAGATCTGATATGATATGGTATGAAATTCCATCTGAAATGACAGGCTTTGGAATATATTTATAGTGTTATTTCTGTAGTTCTTAGTACTTCTGCAGTACAGGGGCTGTTCTTAGACAAAAAAGAGATTGCAGCATGAAAGCAATCTCCTTCCTTCTACCAACCTTCCTTCACCAGAAGCTCTTTAGCAAAGAGAGACAGTCCAAGCATTTAACTATAGTTCTATCTATCCCAATGTTCCTGCCTAGAAGCTGGAATGCAGTAACAATCATAACCCAGATCTAATGCTGAAAACCTGGCTTTTTTATTTTAAGAGAAAAGTTTGGGGGTTTTCTTCAGGCATTCTAGTTTTGCTTTCATACACGCATGTAAGTCAAGAATGTCAGCGCATGGAACACAAGCGCTCCTTTCGCAGGAGAGACATAATCTTTGCATGAAATCATTTTAAAGATCATACAGTGAAGAGAGCACAGACCGTTATTCCCTACAAATAAACATTCATAACTATTCTTAGAATTAGAAAGGAAATCAATTTTACTCTATTTTCCACTGATTATTTTTGTATTGCTGCACTTCCTGGATCTAATCAGGAATGGAAATAGATCTGGGGAATACTGGAAAAAAGCCAAACGAGGGAGTTGAAGTCCAGGCAGAAATATTAAGTGCCAGGGTCTAAAAAACAAGCGTATTCTGAGAAAATGGTGAATGCAATAATGCAGACCCAGTAAGGTTCTGAGATGAGGTACCTGTTGGCAACTGCAGCAAACATCTAGAGGTTTGCGTACAGCTACGGAGGATTATAATGAAGGCAGGAAATCTCCCTGTGGGAAAAGTATTCTTTAGTTTAGCTTTGGTTTTAGTGAAATTATCCCAGCACATGAAAAACACTTTCCACAACATGCCAACAGTCCCATGCAAGAGGATCCCTATGCAATGATCCTTGTCCCACTTGCATAAGGAAGGAAAGTCCCAGCCACCCTCCTTTCCAGGTCCAAGGCATCAGGCTCACTCTGGAGCGCTTTCTTTGCTAGAGAAGCAGAACACTTTGTGCCTTTCTCCTAAACAGCATGTTTGACCACAAGTTAATTCTGCCGGATTGATGACAGCGCCATATAGATTAAATATGAAAACTCTCAAAACAATGATTCACATGAACTGTGTCAAAACTTATGTACAGAGTGCAGAGGGTATCTCTGTGGAAAATTACAAATAAACAAAGACGATACTAAATGGACAATGGTATGAAAAATTTACTTGGTATTTCTACAGAGGAAAAGTGGTAAAAAGGCAGCTCTTCAAAGGTTCTAAAATTACTATAGCTATTACAGTTTGTCCTCAACCTAAGACTAAGTTTTTATAACATAAGGAGATAGAGATTATTTGTGGTTTGGCAGCTGAACTGAAAGAGAAAAATGTTCCTCAAAGAATAGTTCAGAGCAGACAAAACTTAAAGTGATTAGGACTTTTGTTGCTGAAATGAAAAAACTCAAAAAGCTCTCTTTTTCTTGTGTAAAATTGCAAAGGAAATGAAAGGACAGACTCCCATAACAGAAGACAACCTCTTTTTAATAAATAGACCAGTTGGTAACAACTTCCACCTGACACATGGGAAATATGGTTTCAACAGCTACCTCCAGCTAAGGAGAGCTGAACCTACGTTTCTAAAGCACATGTCCTAACCACCAGGCTTAGAGGGTAAGCCTTGAACTTAGATTCTCAATGTAAACAATGACTAGAAATTTTATATATCACTTGTAAGATACAAGAAAGAGATGTCTTTCGAAATGCACTTTTATTTCCAATATTCAGGTACCCATTTAAGAGTTAGGTGTACTTGCTTGTATAATCACACACTGTGCCAAAGCAGAAAAAGATTAGGTTTGAACTTGAGTATTCTACCTTTGTAACTGAAAAAATAGGCATTTGAAGGTGCCCCGCTTCCCTCTGACTTTGTATGGATTATTTAGTGATTAAGACAACAGTAAGAACAATCTTCTGAAGTGCTGTAATGATGGCACTCAACTGTGCGGTCAAAGGTACTTCATCCTGTCCCTGATGTTTTGAATGTTGAACTATTTCAGGTAAGAAAAAAAAATAGTTTCAATATTAGAGGGTGGGTAGTGTACATCTTAAACATCACAGAACCTTCTCGGTATGTGAGCTCTAATCCCCCTAGACCAGTGTGTGTGCGTGTATATATGTGTATATATCTGTGTATAATATAGATGCATATATATACATGTATATATATACATATATAAGAACTGACCTTTGATTTTCCACACCTTGAACAAACATGTACTTCTGAACCATTCAGTGAAAAGGCAACAGCAGATTGATAACTAATTAAGATATAATCCTCACAGATAATTTTTTATTCAGATAATTCCAAGCGGATGTTGTTACAACAGGGAACGCTTGAAATTCTCCATGACTTTTCCATTGGAAAGCTAGGGAGGAGTCAGATGAAGCTGATCCAACCCTTCACTGACTCTTATGATTGGCTTTCTAGCCCTTTGAACCTTGGAGCAGCAAAACCAGGCTGTAATGCAGACCAGAATCTGGCTCTAAGCCTTTATGTTTTCTGCAGCAGAAAATAAGATTAATATAGTTTTGAATAAGCACAATGAACTTCATAGGCCTGATAGATTTTCAGAGTTAGGGCCAAGTAGTTGAATGTAAAGCTACACATTTCTGTACAGTGTCTAGATTCATATAATTTAAGTGTTGACAGATAAGATGGAATGCTTTCATGTATTTAATGTCTCTCCTGCCCTACTAAATGAGAATTGTAGTGCCACAGTTTAACGTGCTTGTAAAGAAAACTACCTTATCAAAAATTTAAAATCAGCTTTATTTTTAAAAATGCAGGAAGAAAGAAATGTTAAATAAACAAAAAACAGTGGTATCTAAAGTATTTCAAAGTTATAACAGTCTCTGTTTTTTTCCTGTCTATTCTCAGCATTTGTAACAGAAGTTGTTTGAAATGCAATTAGTGAGAGAAGTTTGAAAGGAAAGCTTGACAATTCTGTTCAATAAAAATATTTATTGTTATTTTACTGGTCTGAGAATGTCATGATTTTTCCTTTGGGGCTCAGAATTGCACTTTAATACCTTGATAGATCATAACTGTTAGGTTATTATAAAATGTTGACAGATAAGGCTGTGATTTGTGAAAGCTCCATATGAATTTTACCTTTAATTTCTGTTAACATTTGACAGAGCTTCATGACATTAGAACCACAAAGTTCATTGAAATTCAGCAGTAGTTGAGTACCTTGCATACATTTCTCATTTACAGATAACACTTGTACATCTCCTGACACAAAGATTCAAAATGAATCTCGTCAAAAGCTGTAAGAAATACACAGTGTTTTATTTCACAGTAAAACTGAATGCATCAAAGGGCTTCTGTGTTGTTAAATTACTCCAGTTGGGCATAGGGAGGATTTTTAATTGGTTTGCATCTTTCCTGTTCTGACAATTTTATATCAAACATATCAAAAAGTAAATAAATGACTGAGGTTGCCCCCAAGGTGGCATGTCAGCAGCAATGTTCCTGAAAATTATTACCAAAATCATGAATGGTTCATACAGACTAACAGCTTCTGGAATTTTTCGTTTATTTGTGTAATAAAGTATGAACAAGCTTTGTGAGTTATGAATCAATATTTAATGAAGTCTAGCTTTCATAAATGACATCTTTACTTATTAACATAATCAGCTATTTGAAGAAAAGTATACCAATATTAATATAATAAAATAAATAACAAGCAATAAGAAGTACACAATAAATATATTAATACTAATATAATAATTTTGGTTTTCCCAAAATTTTGTGCATTAGTCCTACTTTACTGACTAGGGTGAAATATTATTCAAAACTGCTTCTACATCAGTGATTCATGGAAGATGGAGAGGTAGCCTGGGAAGAAATTATGTGCAGTTTTTAAAAACTGCATCGTATTGGGGCACTTCTTCAGAGGTCCCTCAGAGGGAAAGCAACACATCAGGGACAACAACATTCCCCAACAACAAATCAGCTGTAGAAGCTAGAAGTCAAGCAGCTGAAGCCTGGAAATTTACAGACCCTCCCTTGACAATCTACTAGACAGAGTGGATAATTCAGATGTCTTTCTGAGTATTCTTTCAGCCCTAGAAAGAGTATTTGCATATTCTTGCTCAAGAGCTATTGCAGAGGTTATGATTGCTCTATTTTTCTCCAGTAAATAACCCAAAGCCTAACTTATCAGATATTTCTTTGTGAAAACCTTGAGATATTTCTTGAGGATTAAGAACATAAGAAAATGTCTAATAAGAATCAAATTTTCTTCATCTTGTGGACCTATTGACTTTAAACTACCATTGATTTCAACAGAACATGCAGACTAATGGCAGGTTCATAATTTCATATAATAGTTGCATCATCTTTACTACTTTATTTCTAGTTAATTATCACCTTAACAGAACTGGAAGCGAGAACACCATTTTCACCTTTCTAGGTGGGATGAAGTTAATCCAACTCTGTAACCTGCTTCATATTTGAAAGTATCAGACAGCTGGTATTCCAATCACAGCAGAAGGTATTTAGTGGAAACAACTGTCAGATTTGATTTATTTAGCATTATTCAGATTTACAACCAAAGGCTTTTAACTGATGTGTGAATTCTAGAGAGACATTTAAATGCCTTTCTGCTATTTTGATTTTTTTGTTATAAAATTTTGTCTTTGACAAATCTGCAGAAGTGCATTATCTTTTATCATTGTGACCAGGGTCCTTTTGGTTTTGTTGAGATGTACGTGACTTGGGTTGTGTGTTTATTTAAACTAGAGTTATATGAGACATTCCTTCCACAGCCCACAATTTACTAAGGAGTTCCAATACACTTCTAAGGTTTTTGTTCCATCTGCACAAATATTCACGTAAGACAGCAGGTAGCTAGGTATATTCTGGTGATAAATATATAGGGTCATTCAACCAAGTACTGACTGTGGATTTTCAAATGCCAGAAGTGTGGATCTCTTCCATTTCCCTAAAATAATAATTTTATTGGCTACTTTTATATAGGCAACTATCTTGTCCTGGGACAGGAACTAACTGTAGCTAATGAAATGTAGCTAATATATTACAAATTAAATGCAATAGCTTGAAAGATAGACCAAGATTTCAATTTTTTGGATGCTGATCTGACTTGATCTTTGAACCTCCTAAAGTTGTGTTACTAGTACAAAATAGAATGTTGTGTAAAAATAGGCATGTTTGTTAAAAA
The DNA here is from genome assembly GCF_018139145.2 of Gymnogyps californianus. Lineage (NCBI taxonomy): Eukaryota > Metazoa > Chordata > Aves > Accipitriformes > Cathartidae > Gymnogyps > Gymnogyps californianus. Next base: position 21,161,895 of record NC_059478.1, on the reverse strand, counting down.
AGAAGCAAAATGGACTGGGTAACTTTATTCAAATGCCAGTCTTTGATAACTAACACTTTGGCATAGGGAAAGTATTGCAAATAAGCATAAATGGAGCAGCTCTTTGCAACAATATGAATGAATGCTGTGAAATAAGAAGTTATCTTTTCTTTGGCTTTATCCTGAACTATTTCAGAGGCAAGTGTCATATTCCTTGATGTTTGCCACTGGAAGAAGAGCATGCCAAAGAGAAAAAAAACCCCAGATACTTACGAACGTGATCAACTGGAGGATCCTTCAAATGAGCATCACAGGAATAAGAAAAAAGAGAAACACTATTCATTTTTGACAGGGCTGTATGTACAACTCTAAGTGATTCATCTCTAGATAATCTATTTCAGATATAAAACTAGTAAGACCTTTCTTTGAAACATAATCTAGTCAGATAGAGATGAAACCATAAAGGTCAGGATACATTCTGGAATTCAGATACATACGGAGGTGCCAAACACATTCAACTGGAGAAATTTATCCTTAATGTAATTCCCATTCCTGTTCCCTAGACCTTTCTGACAAGGAGTGACGTGATTCTTGTATTTTCTTATGCTACCAGACAGGAAAACAAGAAAAATTTGTAAAGATCCGTAAGTCTAAGAAATGGTATCGAAGTGGGATTTAAGCCACAATTACAGAATAAGGAGACTAGGAATAAATATATGGCTGAATTAAAACCATCTAACTACCTCTGGAATCAGACACATCATATGCAAATCATTAGAGCCGCAGCCAAGTAAGAAGGTATAACCTTTTATAACATGTCCAATAAATTTTAAACCAGGCACATTCTACACTGATTAAATGCTTTTTCTATATGAATGATTTTTAAGTCTAAATAAAGGAATTAATATTAGGATTCTACCATGCTCTATTTGCAGGATTTTCAGAAGATGTAAAGTCACTGCAGTAGCATGGATTCCAGCAACTAGAAGTATACTAAAGGTAAATATTCAGGGTATTCTGTCACTACATCCTTCCACAAATAACGTCTTTTCAAGCATTGTGAAAAAGAAGAAAAGTGATGCATGTGAAGCAGCAGCTGGTATCCAGTTATGCCGAGTCACCAATAAAAGCATTAAGTACACAAAAGTATAAAATAAAACTGTACAAACAGAAACAACTTCTGACAGTGATCTATAGCCCCACTTCAAAAAGGAAATCTTAGTTGAGTGACACATCAGGAATTGTAATAAAAAATTAGAAGCTCAATACCACAGTCCCAGGCTACATCAATCTTTGTTTTCAATGACAGTTTCTGATTTTGAGTCAAACTCTCACTAGAAAATCGAGATAAGTTCTTTTGCTCACCCATGTCAGAGAATCAATATTCATGCCATGCATAATTTTCCAAACAGAAGATAAAAAATATCTAGGATTTTTCTCAACAATGATCAAAACGTTAGTCTCACACAGTCTTTGAAAAGACCTGGATGTGACTCTTTCTAGATGTCAAAAATGTTGATCCAAGTTCAGTCAAACAGGATTAAAACAATGTCGTGTATTGTTTTCCGTACCTTCTCCAGATTTTATACTCCCTCTCAGCATCTATGAATATAGCACTAAACTAAAGGACTTCATGATAATCTCATGTTCTCTTCTACTTCCACTGGGAGCTGAAAAAACAGGTAGATATAATTTTTCTCTAATTTAAGAGATAAGGTGGTATTGTTTAGCTGTTACATTTCTATTTTCTTACAAGTTGATTATCACCACAATATTCAGACTCTGTCAAGAATTTAAAAATAAATAATGTCTCTCCCTTTTCCAGAGATCAGAAAAAATGAGATAGAAAAGTGTGTGTGTGTCTGTGCATGAGAAATTTAATGAGGGAAAGCCAATTCAATGAGCTGAGTTTTGCTGAATGCTGTGAGGTTGAGAATCATTTTTATTTATTCCTGTGGTAAGTTTCATAAGCTTAGTTCTCCTCTCTGTGCTAGTGAGATTTCTTCTTCTGGTCACAGCTTCGTGATTCCAGTGGAATGTAGCTGTCAGAGCTTATAGCAAGGAGTATATTTAAAATATATAGGGCTCTGAATATCAGGGAATAAAACAATCTACAACATATATTCACTAGAGAGCCTGAGTGGAATGCAGAACACAGAAATGATGTTTTCAGTTGCTTGCAATTTCTACCACTTTGAACTTTCATCATTATTTGCAGTTTCTTTACAAAGAATGCATTATAATAAACACATCTGGAGGTCAGAAACCATCATTGCAACATCTGTGCTCAGGAGACCAAATTATACATTTGTGGAGTGTTATGTCCCAAATAGCAATACAGATTTTGAAGTCTTGATCAGAAATCACCGGTAATATTAAGGGAACCATGATAGCTATATAATATACCTATAAAATATATACAATATAACATATTTTTAAGGATTCCCAAAAGAAGAGCAAGGGTGCTGAGGTCACAGACTGAGACATGTGAGGGAGAAAGATTCTCTAAGACTGCTTCATCAACACTCCTCTAATCTCTCCATCTCTGCCTGGCAAGCAACAATGTTTTCCTTTTCCTCAGAATTGTCTTTCTTTTTGTGCCTTGGTTCTAAACTACAGGACAAGAGGAAGAGTCGTTTTCACTTAGCATAGCCCAGATTCAGGGCTACGAAAGAGCAAGAGGGACTGAGAGACCATATTTACAAGGCACAGCCTCATTGCCACCAAATGCCTGAAATGGGAACAGAAATTGGTGTGTGCTCAAGAGGCAAGAAACAAGATTCTCTCCTGAAAACCAGTGGCTCCTGCCTCTCAGTTTCTGTTGAGGTCTGAGTTAAGCAGAGAGTGCACAGCTACTATAAAACACATGATCTTTGTTCTGGTGAACACTAGCTGCACCTGGCTTTTAATTCCTATACAGTTCTGAGCTCAGTTGTAGCTGAAAGACACTGCTGTTGAACACTGCTATCTTAAGGCAAAAGTCTAAATTTCCCAGGACCTTGACATTCAGTTTGAAAGACCCTCCAAAATCCAACAGTGAATGCTAGATTTGCCAGATATGAGGCACTATATGGAAGATCCCCTTGCTGTATGGAAAAGCCTCACAACCCAAGGGAATATAATAAAGGACAGTTTTTCTTTTATTTTCGGGGCAATAGTACATAAGTTTGACATGGATGTAATGGAGTATGTGTCATATGCCATGTTTTACGGCATAGGTAACCAATTTATCTGTCCAGGAGAAGAGAAGATCCTAGTCAGTTGCCTGTCAAAAGACTCAACATCTCCAAAACAGGCTGGTATTCAAGGATGCAGAATACAAGGGAGAGAGTTAGAGGCATGCAGGGGACATGTTCTATTATGATACAATTGTGGTTGCTGGTCTTTAAAAACAAATCCAAAAACCTAAGCATGCCACACTGGCATATTGCTCACTATGCCACTTGTAAATACCGTCTTTGGTCAAAACAGCTACCGGATCCCTACAGTCTAGAAAACATATCCATACTAAGTAAACCTACAAAGTAGTGGTTAGAGCAGCTGGAGCAAAACGTTACTTTTTCAGGTTAGTATATTCCAGGTTCTTCACTGGAATGCCCAATCCTTTCATTGTATTGGAATGCAAGTCCTTTCAGTTTTCTTGATTTTTCTTGATGGACTTGGAAATAACCACAGAATAAAATACAAGTTGGTGCTCAGGTCTTTATAGTAACAAATCAACCAAAATTCAAACAGGAAAAAAAAAAAATTTTGAATGCCTGATCATCTTGTCTTCCTCTAGTCTTTTCATCTATAATACTTCCATTAATTCTTTTAAGCTCCATCCTCTCTATGAATTAACCATGCTTCAAACAATACCCTGAGAATTCTTTCATGTCTTTGCTGTTGTTGGTTTTTTCCTCACTCCTCCCTGCAGTTTCATACTTCGCTCTTTGGGTTGGGTTTTTTTAATATCTTTTTTCTTTTTTTTTTTTCCTTATTCTTTTCCCCCTGCTTTTGCTTAAGATTTCCATATCTTTCTTAACCATGACTCTTCATTTCATTTCAATCCTGAAATGAATTGGTTGAAGTAGAGTTTATGGAAGAGTTGCAGAGAAAATATCAGGATCAATCAGCTTTTGAAAGAACACTAAAAGTAGCTCTGAAAAGAAGAAATGGTCATTGGCTGGAAGATTTTTTAAGCCCACAGCTGTGGTTAAGGCATTTATACACTTACTATGACCATTCAGCTTCTGTCTAATCCTGGAGATGCTTAAGCTTCATTGGCTCCACTGCAATTTTCCCAAAACATTTAGAATTGAAGACTCAGGAATCAACAGAATATTTTAGTCTAGACAAGGTTCAACAGCTTGACAAGCTTGATCCAGAAACTAAGCTGCTTAATATCAAATACAGAAGCAGAAATCTAAGTAGGGAGAGACCAGAACCCAAGACTCCACTCCTTCTGGCAAGTGTCCTCATCATTGAACTACAGATGTATGCTTCTCTGCTCACCAGCTTTCTGCATAATGGTACAGCTGCACCAGGAGAGGAAACCACTGCTGCCTAGCGGGTTTGGTAGGCATATTCCCAAGAGGTAGAAATACCTACTTAAATCTGCTCCACTAGAAAAAAGGGATTGAACTACTGCAAAGTCTGTGAAGATGCTAAGAATCGAGTACAAACCTGCATACTAAGTGTTAGACTGTTATAGAGAAGAGTTCTTCCCCTTTTATGTGTGTTTTAAAAGATAGCAATGCCTGAAACTTGTAAGGGGAGGAGGTATGGTAGTATAGGTATCTACCTGAAGAGGAAAAAATGACTCCCTGAGGCCCTGATTGAGCAGTCTCTACTTTCCTATAAGCCAACCCATGATGGCAGCTTTAAATCCCATCCTGAGGTTTTTAACTCCCCCACACACTAATGCTGGGAGCCTTGCCACCCAGCTTCAGCTTCTGGATTCACACTGGACATATAACAGCTGAAAATCAGACAGCACAATTTGCACTTCCCAGGAAACTTAGCCTTTTACAGTGCATGCCTCAGCACTCATTGTAAATTGAATAATATTACTCATTGCCTAAATATGGATAAGTCTAAATATGAGTATGCTTATACACAAGTAAACTAAAAGGTGGTTGCACAGTTTACGGGTACTTCAAATATACTTGCATAAGATTATGATCTGAATTTCAATTAATAGAATCAACCCAAAGGACTGACTTCAGACCTCAATATTACTGAAGAACAACAGGCATCAAAATTCAACCATCATTCTGTAAGCTGCCCCTACAGTTGCCCCTAAGTACCGATTAACCAAATGAATACTAGGTTATGGCCTTTTCTGGAACTAGCTAGGATCTGAAATTTCGGTGAGCATTTTCCACTTTTTTCCATGTCTGCTTCCTACATTCCAAATGTTTTGTGAATTTCCATTGGGTTAATAATGTTATTCTTTTTGGTGAATGTCATCTGTTTGGTAAATATCACCAAATGTCATGTGTTTGGTAAATAATGTTAATTGTGTGCCCCAGCTAAATAAAGAGGTCAGACTATTTACATGAGTCTTAAAGTGTTTATCACATGTAGTACAGAGGAGCCTGCCTGTGCTACAACCATGGGGAAAACAGACATAGCAGTAACAGACAGTTATGGTCATAACCTAAAGTGTAAAAATTCTCTAGGATACTCACATAACTACAAATAACTAATGACACATTATAGGTAAGTTTCATTCAGCAGTCCCAGATTGGAAAATCCAGGATATTAGGAGACTTTTAAAAGTCACTACTTTTGTCACATTCTTTGGTAAGAGTCAGATAACAGCTGTAGTAAAGAATAATACTTTTGTTTAATCTGCTTATTATTGATTAAGCCAAGTCCTCTGTAGGTACTTGGCCAAGAAAATATAGAAAGATATTCAGGTGTCATTGGATGTAATTTTGAAGTTTACACACTTTTTTAGCCTGGCAAGCAAAAATATTTCACCCAGGATATTATGCATGCACAGGGCTGCCAAAAATATGTTTAAATGTTACAGATCTACAGTGCCATCTGGCCAAGCAGCTTTTCAGATATAGTCTAGAGACATAAGAGAGACACACTGCTGGATATCTCATAAGGTACATAAGGGAGCTCTATTTCCAAGGTATCAAAGATCTTTTCTGAAATACGGCAGACCACTGTCAAAAGTAGACACCATTCTCTTTTCCAAGAGAATAAAGGAAACAAAGCAGGAAGGAGAAACTTCATAAACTCTCAAGAGTATAATGTATTCACGTATGTACTATGGATATATACATATATATACAGACCCACACATATATTTGGATCTGTCAAAGGTGACATGGTTTGTCACTATTCCCACTGATGTTAGTGGAACTAATATTAGAACTAAGTGTACAATGCAAAAGAGGAGAAATAAATACCAGCTATTCCTTAAAGGAAAAGACAAAAAAAAAAGGGGGGGTGTGGGGGGGAGGGGCCAGAAAAAAAAAAAGAAAGAGGGAGCAGACAGATTTCTGTTGTTCATCTATTTCTCGTTATTTCTCGTTCATCTTCTTGATGCTCTAGATACTTCTAATTACTCTACCTGTTTTACAACAAGTACCAGGTACCATTTTACCAGCTTTACAGCTTTGCATTTGAGGTCATTCAGTAGCGTGGCCTCCCTCTAATTTTCTTCTTCTGCCAGCATTCATAACCTCTGCAAAAGTATTTTTCCAATAAAGAGGAGATAATATGTATTTCAAACTGAGAAAGTTTAGGTATTATGCAAGGGGAAACTAGCAACTTGCTGATAAAAGCAAATGTTGCATAACAGCAGAAATTAAGACTACCATTGCTAGAAACTCATGAAGATTTTATATAATCATTTAATATTAGAACAGAGGAGGAAACAAAAAAAACCACCACAAAACAACCATAGTCAGCAATACACTCAACAAATGTAGCTTCTTTTCCTGCTTCCATAAATTGTCAGCAGACCGTACTTTCACAAATACATTCATATTTTGTCAATGAATTTTGTTTTCATTATTTTCAAAATAATTATTTTTATTAAAAGACTGAGTTTTAATACTTAGCATGAAAGATTCTGAATGACTAGGCGTTAAGTAGTGTCATGTCACTTCATAAACAGTATTAGTCTAATTTTTATAATTTTGAACTTTTTTTAAGGAACCATGACTTTCAGTCTCTGGGAGAGAAAAACCTGAGGGTGATTGAGCTGGTAAACAGGATCAGGGATTTTTTTAATCGTTATAAACCTTGCCATAGAGGGAAAAAACAAATTTTGTCTGTGTCATTGTACAAAAATGAGATAGACTACTCTAAAATTGACTGGCTAAGGATAGAATCAGTTTTAAAAGTCATCTTAGAATAAACTGGTGAAAAGCAACTGTACAGGGTATAATTTTGGACAATACAAACAAGTCCCTTCCCAGATCACAGTCCCCTGAAAGCCTGATCTTTGGGGGAGAAGCATTAAGAACCTTGTATTCCTACTGCACTAGGATTAATGTAATTTATTAAAATAAATAAATAACCATCCATGCACTCTAATTTTCTGTCACCAACACAAACTAATTGAGTAGGTGGGCTTGTTATAGACTCAGAGGAAGGCAGTTATCCTCTTGTCTGGCTTGCTTAACTGGGTCTGTGCCAGAGCACTGAAGAATCTGTCATCGAACAGTAAAAGCAAAGTCTATCCTGTGTCACACATCTATAAATAGGCATGTATGTATATGTATGGGCATGTCTCCATGTATTTCATTTCCTAGTGCAAATAAACAAGCACATTTAAAATTCACTCCTGAGCACTTCCAACAATTAATTTTTGGCAATTTTCAAACAACACAAGGGCAGTGGAATGTACAGCCTGTATTCTATTAATAAAAATATAAACTGTATGCATCACATTCACTTGTTTCCCATTTTCTTGTTTTAGGTACACCTGGCTGCTAGTCACTCCCTGCCCACGTTACCCCAACACAATGAATGGGTTTCACATTTTCCGAGCTGCCACCTTGACTGGCAGAAAGAAAGAATATACATGCTTACCACATATATATGAAGATACATCTTTATATATGGGTGTCAATACAAGAATATAAAGCACTAATCCAACACAATTAATCCTCCACATAAAGCACTAATCAAGCAAACCCATAAAGCAAACAAAAGAATTCAGTATCTCTTCTTAACTATCCTTTCCACAGATGCAGTAAAAGAAACAATTCAATATTGATCTGCAAGCCCTCTCTCCCAGCTGATGAGCGGAAAATTCAGCTGCAACAGCCACTTGGGCCTCTACACTTGATGACTCTTCCTCCTTCCTATAACTATCCTATTAGAAGAATCTTGCCTGCAGCTTTTCCTAAGGGGTCAAAAAGAAATTTAGTGTGATTATACTGGGGCAAACACAGTCCCTGAATCTCTTTCACATCAGCCAAAAAGCTCTTTCATTGCTTATGGCAGCATCCCTCTCACTTTGCCAGCAAGAAACACCCTTTGTCAGGCCCCATAAAGAAACAGTAATCTAAGATAAAAAAACCTCTTCTTTCCTGTCAGGATTAATAAGAAATGAAGCTGAAGTATTCTGCTGACAAGGATGAAAAGGCAATATTTAAATTAGAGCAAAACCTAGTATACATTGTATGTAATTTGATTAAACAGAAATCTAAGTGATCAGTGTTAACAAGGGTCCACTTTGATAAACAGAGAAACGTTAAACAAACTCTTCCCAATTAAAAATGCGGCCAGACTGCCTGCTGCTGCGTTCAGTGAAACGAGGGTGGCCTTCACGGAGGCGGCTGCAGCAGCAGCTGGCAGCTGTCCAGAGTGGTGCAAGGGAGACGCATCTCTCCTTGCTCAGGTACTTATCAGCGCCTCCAGCAGTGAGGCCAGCGCCACAGAGCCCCGAACGAGCACATCCCCACTGCACCCTGTGACAAGATAGCTGGTGGCTACTCACTGTGTCTAAATTACAAATCCACTTGCATGAAACGAAGCCTGCCCAATGCCAGAAAACAGACAAAGCCTATGCAAAGAGTCAGCCCTCAGAAGGGATAAAGCAGCTCCTAGAGGAGAAACAGTGATTAAAGTCCAACAAATGATGCCAATAAACAAGTTTTCAATTACCATAGGACACCCAGGCAGCCAAAAAGAGGCTGCTAAAAGCTGTAATCACACCACTCTACAGTACCCACTTCAAAAAGTACAGAAACATATAATATATTTTGTCTGGAAAGGAACACGCAGAACAGACTATTTAAGAAAATTGCAACCTGCTACAAAAACAAGCTTGAGTGCCTTCTATTTAAGAGAGTGGGGCTGCATTTCAGATCCCATTTCTTACTTCAGGTGAATTATATCTCTGAATCACACAGCAGTTATCTGCCTACATCTGTTTTTCTTTGACACCATTATATCCTCCTGTCCTTGACCCCATCTGAGACTGACAAGCTCTGGGGACTGCTAATGGGGCTAAATTTTCCATGAATATTTGCTTGTATTTATAAATGAATTTACTTAAGCCACATTAATGTCATTTGTGTATTTGCTTTCTGAAAAAACTTGTTCATTTGGGTTTTGCTGGCATGAATGTTTACTAAAGTAAATTCCAAATATGTAGCCAGAGGTATTAGGATCAGAAAGAGGCTTTTAAAATGTACTGAAGTGTGTCAGTGCATTTATACTTGCACAAGACAAATGATTCTTACTCAGCCAGCCAAGGAAGAGAAAGAAAATTTGGAAGTTTCCTGACCAATCATAATTAACCAATATAGCATGAGGAAAAAGTGCTGAAAGCATAATACTGTTGGTAACCAATCACAACAGTTTCACGTGTTACCAGATAGTATTCAAATATTTTTGCAGACTGGATATATTCAAAGATGCAATATGGTCGTAGTTGACTATGTACAGAGAAGAATTCTATACTTAGAAAAACAGTTTGTGGCCAATAGTTCATTGAGCTGAAATAACTGAACACAGAGTGTTTCACCATTACGTCATTTGTGTGTACTCCAGCCGCTAGTGAAAGAACGAACAAGAATTTCATGTCACAAGGTGGCTGATCAATGGCTTATCAGATACAGCCAAGATCCCGATAGCACTTTTTTGCATCATAATGGCATCTTTTATCATTCATGCTTCCCGTAAAGATTATAGACTAGTTTGCCATTGATGCTGCCCAGATGTTTTTCCTGTTCAGTATACCCTCTCTCCTTTCCATTTTATCTTCAGGCCTTGATTTAACTCAGTTATAGTCAGCAACAGGTTCCTAAGCACAAGTGTTCATAACAGTAACAGCACTGCTGCCTATTCAATGCAATGCATTCTGATCTCTGGGTATAAACCATGGTCATTTCATAAAAGGGGAATCACAGCTCTGACCATTTAGATTTTGCTACCTTCTTTAATTTTTCAGAAAATTAAGCATTAAAGCTTTTGGAGGCCAGCCCTTGCAGCAGCTGGACTAATGTTGATATTCACACAATGAGTTAACACCAATACGTTCCCTCCTCCCTCAATACAACTCTCTAAAGAGGAATTTAGACATAGCTACATAGTCAGATCAACATCAGCATGCCTCATCCTTGGCACTAAACACATGAGACCTAATGCCTGAAGGGAGTTTTTAACAGAAATAAGTATATTTTTCTTGGTTTTGTAAAAGAGTTGGGTAATTCAGGTATAACAGTCGTAACTGACAGAAAAAAGTCCTGTCAGACTCTAGATTGAGTTTTGCTTGCTGTGGGTTGCCTTTAAAACTGTGTCACTTTTTTTTTACAGATAAAAAACCTGTAACCCTATGAGCATGATAGGCAAGAGTTTTAGGGTTTCCTAACAATAAATATTTTGCACAAAGGTTGTATCATTAGCAGATTTTCATCACACACTTGCCCTCATAGACAAATTTCAAAACGATCAGCTGGAATGAGTGACACCAAATTGATCTGAATCATTGAGTGGTCTTGTCTTTGGTGTCCTGTTTCCTTTTCCTACCAATACCAAACCAGGACATTTCATTAACCATTCACTGGCTGCCTCAGTCCTTCTCTTCACTGTAATATTAATAAGCTTTGTTGCACTCCATGAAGCTAGAAATAGTGGCTTGAGAAAAATGGTGTCTTTCTATATTAGGTCTCTACAAACCTACAATCAATAACAATATTTTGATAGTGTTTAAGCTCCTTTACTCATTCTTCATGAAATATTCCTTTTCTTTCTCCGTACAACCCTCTCACTGTCTTTCAAGTCTTCACAATTGGCCCTAACAGAAAAAATCCCAGTGTTGTTACTCTCAGCTGCCACGAAACACAATCAAATAGATGTGCTCTCTACCTCTCTAATAGAACTGTTTAAAGTCTCATAGGATAGGAGCTCACAATCCATAAGGGATTTACTTGTTTTGATAGCCAAATCTATATTTGCACGTATACTGTGCTACACCAAATTTCCTGAAGCACCACAAATGATCAAAATTTTTTATCTGACCTACATCTGCCTGCTAAGTTGTCTCACAGTACCAGGTCCCTGGGAAGACCAAATCTGAATGTGGATTTGAACACAGAGCATAGGGGACTCTGAACAACTAATTTTTCTAATTAAAGTACTGTGCAATTCTTAAATTATTTTGCTTTTAATTCCATGTTCACGCAACAGCAGACTAACTGTAAATTACACTTTATTTGGTATGCTCTCTTAGTAGTTTGTCACACTGGAAGGAAAAAAGTACATGTCAGCTCAATCAATTAAAGTCAAATGCGGTTTAATCATTTTCACTTTAGTCAAGACCATTAGCATGGCACAATTAAGTAAATCCTAGAAGCTAGAAGAGGAGTCTGCAAGGCAGAGCTGCCATTCCTGCTGTTGAGCAGCAACTGGGGAACTGCTGGGAAACAAAGACACCAGTAGCCTCTGCCCCACACCTGGCCCTCCCAACAGCAGCAGCAGCACCTTTCCTTGACTTGACAGAACAGGAGCTTTTTTCTGATGCTCCCACCCAGCCTGACCATGTCCTGCCCTAGGCAAATAGCTGTCTGGAGTATTTTCTGCCCTTAGTAGTCACAGAAAATGAAACCACTCTCTTGCTGTAGATTAGCAACCTCTCCCAGACTCCCATTAAAGGAGGCCGGGGCATCAAATGGAAAACGTAAAGCCTTGTGGAAATCAGAGAGACCAGGTTTTCAGCCTATTTTTGCCAGCATCATCGTTATTTAAAGCATTGAAATCTGGTTTGAGTGTGCTTTGTTTTAAATGATGCTGATTTGAACCTCTCCAGTCTGAAAACTAGCCTGAATTCTTCCAGATCAAGATTTAAAAGTACTTCTTATGTGAAGGCAGGATACATAACATTACAAATTGTCTTATACACCTTCACTGTATTTTTTCAGGTCATTTGTGAGCTAAGCTTTGAGGAAAGACTTTAGTTCTTTCTTAGATTATTGAAATTGATTTGCACTTCACTGCTTTTTTAGACCTTTAGGGGCATTAGCATGAGACTTTACCATCATTGCAGGTGTTATATGATCTCAATGTAATATGCTGTGATTCCCATAGCTAGTGAATTGTATTTAGGAGGATTACAGTGGATTAACTAACAGGTTAATTTAAATGGCATATGTTCTCATTTGAACTATTTGGATGACTAAACCATGTATTTAGACTTGGTTAAACTCAAAGCACATACTGATGATAATGTATCTGGCAACCAGAGTAAGCAATTATTTTCCTAGGCATTTCATTTTATCAAACAGATCTTTATAAGGATTAAGAAAGTTCCCAACAGACACAAATAATGATAGTCTTGGGGATTTTTGTAACCATTTGGAAAATAGTATCTCCTTACATCATCTTGCATAGGAGTCCATCCGAAAGGATATACACTCATGCTAAGAAACTTTAGCATCGTGAGCAAAACAATTTCTGGTGTGCAGCCTAAAAACGTTGCTGTGACATGCTACTGTTGAACAACTTCAAACTCAGCCTCACCGACGCTGCAAGGATTTCCTCAGCTGTCAAATTCCGCAATCAGATTCTTCTCCGTGTATTCTGATGTATGTTGACAATCAGACTGGGTACAGTACTAACCCAACTTAGCTAAGAACTGTAAGAACTGTAAAAGAACTATATTTTAAAGAACTATGTTAACTATGTTAAGAACTATGTTTAACTATGTTAAAAGAACTATATTTCCAAAATATGGCCTTTCAGAACGGAGAGAGCCAAGCCTCTGCCTCTCACAGTTCCATGTGCATGCTGGGACAAAGCATGAACATGAGTCTGGGGAATCTCCCTCTGGGTCAATTCCAAAGGGAAAATGCTCTCAGACATTCAAACAGACTCTGGCCCATTTTGCTTAGGTCACAGAAATCTAATGATGGGGAAATCAACCCCATATATGTCCCCTGAATCCCAGCTCTTCCGAGTTTATTAAAAGGAAACCAAACACAACCAACAACACAGTATGGGAGAACTGTCTGCTCAAAAACCCAGGGTAAGAACTCTAGCAAAGCTCTGCTGAAAACCTGTGATATTCATTCCACACTATCAGGACAGTATTGGCCTTCCTTCAGCTTCAATTATCATTTTCCTGGTGGTTGAAGGTAAAAGGCTATTCTGTCCTTTGTTTCATTCCCAAATGTACTGGCTTCCTTGTAACTCAAGCAAGTGTGCCATCTTACATAGTGTAGCAGGGCACAGTTATCTTTCTCTGTGTTGACCAGTGGGAAGTTTATAAATCATAGATTTATTCATAAACTCTCATATGACACTGTAGTTTTTCATATACATGAACAGATTTGTAACATACATTAGTTACATGTAAAGTAACAAGTGAAAATTCAGGGCCCAAATGTTTAGCTCTGCAATAGTTTGTACTTAATGTATTAAAGCCTAGGAAATTTGAGTTCCATGTTCTGTAGCAAACAAATCAGTCTACATGCAGAATTTATGATATAAATACATTTTTGTTTACAGAGCAAAACATTTAAATTATGATCTTGGAATTTTGTGAGCTCATTGGGACATGAGCTATTTTCAAAATGTAGCCATAAATGTTATAATTCCTGAGGGAAATGTGTTAGGACTGGACCACTTTGAAAATCAGCTGTCCCCTTTGGGAGTCCTAAAATAGGATCTGAATCCACCTGAAAATCTGTTCCAGTTATGTGTGCTGGTTACTTGAAAAACCAGAATGTTATTGAAATTTTCTTCTCGTATGCTTCACTGCATGATCCATGCATAGAATTAGTGTTCATCAGCATGGGCTATATGTCATGCAATGGGATTCCTGCTTGTTATCCAGCTGTGAGAAATGCACAAGCTGTAAAATAAGTTAGGAAAGGAGTGAAAGAGACTGAAACCAATGCAAATGAACATAGTAACAAAGGAACAAAAGTGTAGTACTATTTCTAAAAGGAAATGGGAAAGACATGGATAATTCAGGGTTAGGATCTAACAAACATTTTCAAACCAAATCACTTGACCTCTTGATGTAGGTGGTACCTTCTCAGTTCTGCAAATTTGATATTTTTCAGGGATACTTCTCTGTGAGAACAGTTTTGCCTATGTGTTAATACACAAGTTCTTCCCTTCGACTTGACAATTTTGTTGTTTCTTTCTTTGTATGGAAGTAGCCTCAATATTGATGCAAAAAATGTTCCTATTCTAATCTTAGGTTATTAGAATTTTACCTATACCTTGTGCTCGTGATCCTTTGAAGATAATAGATTTTACATGTTTATAGTAAGTGCTCACTTATTTAACGAAACGAAGGTTAGGAAATTCCCAGAGTTAAGGAAATTCCCAGAGAAGTTCCAGTGTTTGCTAAGAAATGACTAACATCAAAAGTATTAAATAATCATAGCCATAAACCCCAAACTTATTACTGCCAACTGTACTTACACAGAATCCAGTAAACAGCTTTCTGACTTACTCAATACTTGAAACTTTATTATTTCTTTTGAGAAAATGTGCGTATGTATGCTACAGAGACTCATGCACTCTGCAGACTACTTGACAGTAGTTTTTCACTCCGAACTATAAACATATTATGAATTGTGAAACAGGAAAAGTTTGGCTGCAGGCAAACTATCAACAAGAATAACTTCTAAGAGACCAAGACATTATCTCTTTTTACAAGGTAGCAGCTGCTGTGATCATGATCTTTATTTACAGAAAACAAATTCTTTAAAACATTTATGCTTTAAAAGAAAACACGAGTATGTAAAACAGTGTAAAGATTTAAAATAAGGATAACTGTCAATCAATTTGTTACCAGAGTTTTAAATCAGTAGTGCTTCTCTTCTTGCAAACCTTTAGTTTCAAGCTTATAACAAAGAATTCTTGACACTCATTAGAAAAATTCTACATTCTCAAATACAGTGCAGAATGCTTGTAACTGAAAAATGTTTCCAGAACATTTTATTCCCCGAAGATAAAAAAAACTTTGCTGCCTCTTAAATGCTTTAAAAATATAAGCTTTCTTTATGATGTTGGTTGAAAATATTGGCTGCACAATAACACTATTGTGTGAATTGTAGGATGTCTTTATTCAATAAATCAAATGGAAACAAATAAGCTTTGATCAGATCACCTTAGTACACAGATAGATAAAATAATGAGCATTAAGGCATTGTGTATTTCAGTTAAATCTCAATATTTCTACCTCAAAATTGTTCTTTAAATGTTTTCTTTGAACCAACTTGAATATTTTTCGACTTTAAAAGCTTAATTATCATATATTTCTGCCCGATTCTAAGCTGATATCTTACAGACTGATAACATATAAATCAGTAACCTACCACTCATCAACCCTTGAATGACATTTCTTTGCCTGTATATAAGCTTTAGAAAGTCCATATAAAAACCCCTATGTAAGTTTTAGAAATCTCTGCATTTTGCAGCAATACAGTTTCATCTAGAAACAGTGACCCCACCAGGTAAAATCTCTTTTGAAAGTTTGAAAAAAAAAATCCCCAAACCAAAATCACATTGTAACTGAAGATATCATCGTTGATCTCTTAACTATATAATTTTTTATCTATCTTGTATTGTATTATTTCTTCCAGTAATAATAAAATATTCATAGCTAACAACTGTAATTATTTTCCTTTTCCTTAATTATGGGGCTCCCTTAAGGTGCAGTCACAAACCCATGTGGCTAAACTACAGAGAGCTGTTTCCCTAAATAAGCACTGATGAATGATCTGCCAGTCTTTGTGTACATTTGAAATATTTTTGTTAATTACTTGGAAAGCAACACCTTAAGCACTCTTCCTTATTCTCTCTCCAGATAATTGTTTTGAATAATAATAAGCATGGTCACTATAAATAAAAATCCATTTTCCCTTGATGCCCTTAAATGTCTACATTTCTTTTGTGCCGAAAACTAGGGTGGTGGTAGGCTACGATATTTTTCTTGTTCTAGATCCAAGTCTTATTTTTAGATACATTATTACTGCTGAGGAAACAGAGAAACTCTGCAAAGAGTGTTTGTGTACCACAGCTACATATTTTTTCCATCTGGGGAAAAAAAAGATTTTCATCAGCCTCCTTTTAACATATGGAGTTTGTCACATCAGTCATTGGTGGAGAACATGTAGTGGCATCCATGTCATATGGGTGACAGGGCTGTTTTACATAGTATCAGTATTTTAGATTCATGCCTTCCCAAGCTACAAAGCACAGACATTCTACTTAGCAATAGCATAGTTCTTCCAAAGAAGAGCTGTCTTTTGTCAAGTATTTTAATCAGAGAGATGTAAAATGTTACAAACCATCCAAAAGTAATAATCTAGGTACTTCAGCATGCAGTCTTTCTCTAGCTTGTATAATAAATTTGAGCTGGGTGCTTAATACATATGGGGATCATCACTAGGGAAATCATTCCCTTGGTACCTATACTTGTACAGAAACCTTGTCTTGCTTTTGTGTCTGGCTCAGTGAGACAGTATTTCAGAGAAGATCAACACAAATTCCAACAAAATCTTGTGCCATTTATTTGTCTTTTAACTTCAAAAAGTAAGTGGAATCTGTGTTTTGTCTCAAGCCCCAAATGTATCGTAATGGGTCTGTTACGCTCTGCCACTTTCCTATTACAGATCACCTACTACCACCATTCTTATGGCTCCTTTCCTACACAAAAATGATGCCAGCTCTGTAGTATCCCTGTCTTCTTGTCTGCAGGCGCCACAGCATTGTCAGCAATTATCATTTACCCTGGTAAGGCACTTACTGCCAGTTACTGTTCAGTCCATTGGCTTGTTGACCTCTCTGTGAATAGCTAGATAACTAATTTAGGGTATAAATGGCTGTGGTAATTATAATTCAATTTAATTTCCTTTCAGTGATTCACTCACAGATGTTTTGATATGACTGAAACTATTAGCCAAAGGGACCACACACTGTATAGTGCCTAGTGCCTAAAAATTTAGCACTGTGTCCTAGAGGACTCAGGCAGGCTATGAATGCAAAACTGCCAGTTTCTGTAGATTATAATTTCTTAGAATGAAATTGTAATCCTCAAACCTCGTCCCACTAGGAGACTCAGCCTGGAAAGCCTGAATTTTGGTGTTTAATTCTTCAAAATTAAACACCACAAACACTTATTAGGCATGCCAGTGATAACAGGTCTGGCAACCAAACCTGTCCGGTTGTCCCTCTCAAGTGTAAAACCTGCCAGGACAATTTTCTATCTATGTCAACTCTCTGCCCTGTTCTAGTAAATGTTTTCTAGGTCAGATAGCCTTCAAAATATAACCCCACAGGTGGAATTAGCACTGTTGATCTTCCCCTTCAGGCTTTTTAACTATTAATTCAGTGAATAGAACATTATCATAGGACAATATGATTTAATGTCCACTTGCCCAGGGAAATTCAAATAATTTCTCTTAAGGAATGCCCCATTCTTAGAGGACATCCTCTAGTGTTGAAACTGCATCCATGACACACAGGCTTAACTATTCATTCAGCAAGAGAAGAATCTACTAGTTTAATATTAGAATACTGACAGTGAGGTGCTCTCAGTTCTGCTGGTGAGATGGTCTCTTTGAAACAGGCCTTTCATCTGCAAAGTTTTGCTGTCTGAATGCAATGTGTTTCAATAAATGAGCCCTTCATTTTTGAACAGGGACTCAAGATCTACCATCTTTGCAAATAAATACCCAGCAACAACAGTCCTTACAATAACAAATTCCCAGCCAGTCAGTACGAGTAACAAATCCTTTAAGTTTGCCTCACAGAACTCCAAGTGGCAAGGGAAAGCAGAAATCTACTTTGTCACTCTCAGAGACACAAGCAAAAATTAAGAAGTCATTGTCATATGGGTCCCTGGTGAGCCTGATGACAACACTTGACAAAGCACATATGTCATTAATGTCCAGGATAAGGAATGTATTCCTGTCACAGGACTTACTGGCATTAATGTCCCTGTAGGAGTTTGTCTAAAAAAGCTAGTTGTCACTGCTGCCTCTGAGTGTCCCTCTCAAAGGAAATGTATCACTTTGCTTTTAGAACGAGACAAATAAAATAAAGCACTGAGCATGACACAGAAAAAAAACAAGGAACCTCTTAAGCATGCATACAGTTTCATGTCCCTTCCATGGGACTTGTAAAAAAAGGGATCAAATGACACAGATGTTTGATAAAAGGCAAGGCAAAGCAACTGTGAAGAATATGCCTACGACTATCCTGACAGGGAAGCACCTTTTGTCCAGTAGCCTGCAAATTTTGCAAGCATACAAGCATATGAATGTAGAAAACTGCAAATCTTTCTACATAATGCATTTTAGATGGTTTTCCCTGCTTGAAGAAATTGTATGTAAACTGTCTGCAAAGGTGATTTGTATCCCTGGGTATAACTGTTTCATTGGGCTTCTGGCAGCAAGCAATTGTTTGTCAGATGTGATGCTCATAAGACCCTTAACTATAGTGATACTAGCAACTGCCTCTATAATACTTAACACATAAAACAAATTATAACAATATCCTTAAGATTAGCATGTAAGTAATAGTGCTATATAAAAACTCATAAAAACAAAATGTATGGCTACAATAACCATATTAAAACAACCGTAGTTCTGCTTTAAATAACCATATGAGCCACGTTTGGAAGATATTAGAGTATTTACTGATTAAGCATAAGGAAAAGTCTACTGCCGTCATCTCAGAAGAAAGAAATTGATTCCAGTTTCCATCTTTCCTGTAGGTATTGGAAGGCCAGCTCATGATAAAAGCCCAACAGAACCATCTAAGGAGCTTCAATAATCCTTTGATAATTTAAAAAGAAATAAAACACATCCTTTTTATGCATCCTTTTGGTTTTTTCCAAAAGGGTACAATGATGTGTTACAGGCAACAAAAGAACATGATGCATATCATTAACAGAACAGTAAATCATCTTCCTTTCAGAGAACTGGACCTCTTGGCTGCACTGATGACTTAAGAAGTCAAACGTACACTGAAGCTAAAAAGTCAAACTTACACTGATGCCAAACTGGCATAGGAAAATGAATCAGGGCAATATATCTCTTTTAAATAGTGATATCATTTAGGGCCTGGGAAACTTAAAATGCAGAATGGATTTGTCTGAATGAGCGCTAGACAAGACTGTACCTAAATGTTGAGAATATTTTTCTCTGGGTGGAAATTTGAAGAGGAAACCCTTGCTTTGTCACAGGACTGGTACTTCCAGTCAATTTAGCAGTTTCATTTTTCGCTTGGCAGCCAAAGTGCTGAAATCCAGTGAAAATGAAAACAAATAGAAATATTACATTTCTGAGACCAGTAAAAGCTAAAGGCAAGAAGATTATCCCAGTAGGTGGGGACCAGTTAAAAGGCCTTTTGCACCTCCATTGAGGTGCTCAGGGACGGGCATATGTGTGTGGAGGAGAGGAGTTATACAGAAGACCCATGGGGAAAGGCACAGCCAGCTGTCTCCCATGCTCCACAGCCCCTGTCCTTCCCATGGCGTGGAAGCTGTCCTAAGCCCAGTGCATACCAAGGAGGGATGTCTCAGGGACGAGGCAGCTCCTTACCTTTCTACCTTTTCTCCAGCCCTGAGCTCAGTACAGTGACCCACTAACAGACAATCAGGCAGAGCAGAGCCAATAAAAGAAACACCAGTCATTTTTCATTTGCTTATGGACAGGCAACATATGATGATACTCTGATGATTACTTTCTGTTGAATGAATCACCTTCTGACCCGTTCTCCTCAGTCATTTTCATTGTACACTAAATTCCGTTTGCCATGTCAGACCCTCAATTTTATCAGAGACACTAACACAATTTTCCAGAGCAGCAGCATTAGCTCAGCTTCCTCATTTTGTCTCTGGTGCCTTGTAGTTCAATTTATAGGCGGAAATAAAGACTTGTTGGAACTTGCCTCCTTCCCCCAAGGGTAATCTTAATCCACACCCAAGGGTAGAATCTGGGCCTAGCCTCCAGGCTTTTTCTCCCAAGAGTTGATGTATCAGCAGATGATCCATATAAGTCATATCACTATCATTGAATAAGAAGCAATTTGCACTATCAAAGGCAGATTTCCAGCATGGAGAGACTCACAAAGATATTTGAAAAGGGAGCACACTGTTTTTCTTTCCGATAAAAATGGGAGGAGAAAAAACACACAAAAAAACCCAAAGCATCAAATGAACAGAAAATTACAAACCGGCACAGTGCAAATAGAAATATGTTTGCATTAATTAATTTCTGAATCTTTCTGCACATTCATATTTAGCAATTATATCATCTTATATAATCAATAAAATAGATCAGATATTATAAAAAAACTAGAAAATCTTCTATGTTTACAATAAAAGAATATTATGTGAAAAACAAAATTTGTCAATTTTGGACAGAATAGGGGATTTGTAAATTTCTTTTTTTTTCCCCTGTAGTGTGGAAGTGTTAGAACTGCTTAACACTAACAGTAGCCTGACCTGGCACAGCATTACTTTAGTCAGATTGTCTGCCTTAGCATTGCTTAAAATAACTTCATTGAGAATTAACCATTGCTGAGCTCTCAAAAATATGTACAGGGCAATTTCAAGTTCAGTTAGCAACTAGGAGCTCAGGACATGACGGTGTCATCAGAATAAAAATGAACATTGCACTCAGTGCACTGGCTTGTCAGTTCATTTACAGAGATCATAAATAACAATGGTCCAAGGATAGATCCCTGAGGTACTTCTGTAATGACATCCATTAAATCTGACATGATGCTGTTTAATAACACAAGCTGTATGTGCCCTCCTAAGTAGCTAGCACCCAGTTAATTACAGATGATTCCATACCTAATCCACTCAATTTATCCTGTAAAGGAATATAATTTACGAAATAGACAATAAAAAACAAATTTAAATGCACTCCATACACATTCCCTGGAAACAACTCGCACTTCATCTGCAGTGTTTAAAAGCATCTGATTTTCTCATTCTGAATTAACCATAAACATTCTAACATTATTCTACTGGAGAGTCCCTTATTATTGGTATGGCAAATGAATACAGCATCCAGTCTTCTTGCTGCTGAATCACCAGCAAGGGGTGCTCTGTGGGAGCACACCCAAACTAGATTACTGGTGTTCAAACTGTGTGTCTTCAAGGCGTGCTACGCAGCTTCTGGGTAATCTGCAAGTCTGAGCAGGGCAAGCCTGGCTTCGGCCAAGCCTCACTCACTCTGGATGCAGTCTGTGCTGCCACACTTCTCTCCAGGGAACAGTGGAAAATGCTGAACGAACATCCTGGTGCTAAGAGGGCATCAATGCTTCTTTTGGAGACGAAGAAAAGGAGCTGACATGATTCCCAGTGACAACGAGAAAGTGTGAGAGAGGGAGAAAGGTGAGAAAGAGAGGGAGATCGGAGACACTGCCTTGGCTCGTTCTCCCACTTAAGAATGGAGAGTAGGATGTCTCCATGGCAACCATCAGAAAGCATGGAAAAGCAGAGAGCAACAATGATTATCACAAGATTAGAAGAGGTCACACAGATCATCAAATAGTCCCCCGAAATCTTAGGTAATCACGTAACAATAGCCACTTAGTCTGGAAGCACTCTGTGGAACAAGTACTCCACATCTACACATCACAAACTTCTTCCCAATTTATGACTAATTTAAGATTTGTAGTTTAAAATACAAAAAAAAAAAAGATTAATTATTATACTCTGAAGGAAAGGAGATTCAGAGAACAAGTATCCTATATTCCTGTGATAGGAAAGAATCTACTTGCTGGATCTGCTGGGTGATTTTAGGGCAAGTACCTCACCTCCTGCTGTTGAGCAAGGCAAGCACAACAAACCCCCTACATCTGCCCTGAGCAGTTTGATCTCTGGGAGAATTACTTCTCGATACCAAATTTAGGAACCACATTAACCCTCAGGATGCGAGCAAGATGCATCAGTGAGATTTCTGAACACTAAAAGGAACGCCAGTTCACCCCCTTCTGCATGAATCTTGTCTCTGACAACATATCAGTATGGGCTGATACAGAAGGCACTTGCTTCTTAAAGAGGTATCGGTGAAAATGAAAAAAGGCAAGGGCCCCCCCACACACCAGGTTTTAGTTGCAACACTCAATTCACTTCCAGAAAGTGGCCAGACACCACAGTGGTGAATAAGATATAAGGCTTCCAAAAGAAGGAACAATGTACTTCTCTCACTAGTGGGTGGGTGAGATTTTTCAGAGGGCAGAGAAGGAACACATTCACACGCTTCTCCTAATGGCCAGAGCACAGGAGATAAATCTAGCTGCAACTTGCTAGACAGAATAAAATAAAGATACTCAGTCTGAAACTGAATAGATGCTCCACACCTTTAGAAATATGCTGAGTGTTGTCATTTCCCTCTGATATGGGAAAGAAATGTGGGAGAGACAAGAGTGCTTGTAATCTAATGCACTTACACTTGTTATTTAGAGACCAGTGACTTTTAATTTTCAAACACTCCCATGGTTATATATTGCTTTCAAAACCACACTGATGAAAAAGCAGAGAATGCATGGTATAAGTCTCCACTAAACTGACACTGACCTGAGCTGCAGTTCAGGGTGAAAATCTATAACTAATCCCTGCATGCTCCGTGTGACTGGGGCTAGGAAATAAAGACACTTTTCTTATCTACATTCCTATCCATCACACCTTATTAGAGAGGGTACTTTATGTTTCAGAACTGCATGTTTCACGAGATCCTGAAGAATTCCAGCGCCCCAATAAATAAACAGAAAAGTCAAGTATATTATACATGTATTTGTAGGACAGATTTTGAATTGGCATTCTTACATTGCATGATGGTTTGTGCTGCATTTTGTTGCTGTTGCAACTGTTTCTTCAATAGCAGGTTACGTCTAATTGGGCAATTTGCATACCCTTCATGCCTGTCACATTGCTACCTGTGACACTTCCTCCAGGAGTGACTTGAAAGTGCAAGTTATACTCACATTGTAATGTCTGGCTACAGGACACTCAGGAAAGGCAGCTCAGCTGAAAGTCTGAAGCCCGTATGCATAAGATACAGTTTTCCCACCCTTGTGTGAAATGCAGCTAAGCTTTATGGCTGCTTTACTCCAGAATGAGACAATCCACATGGTGGAATCAATTTCAGTTGATTTGCCTTAACCTTCCCAAGTCGTTCTACAGACATGGACTTAATTTGTGTTTTACCGACTCTGCCCTTCCTTCCTCTGCAGGTATCTGTCTCAGGCTTTTGTATGTCGGCTATTTGAAGCACCATTCCTATACCTGTTTTCTTTCTACTGATACTTTCTACAGCTGTGGCAGATTGCATTGTTTTTTCTTTCCTACCGAAGGGCAGGGGGTGAAATCCAACATGTTAGCTTCTTTTCAGTATGCTTGGCAGCAAGGCGTATGTGTTTCTGCCTCCCACACTATTTTCTCCATCCCCTGTATTACTGTTTGTAACAGATGTTTTCTCTGGCCTTTGCTTCTTCCTGTCGCAGAGCCCCTTGCTTCCACTAGGACATTTTTACCCTGTCATTTTGAAGTCTCTGACAGCTTCTTCTGCCAATATTAATGCCACTACCTGTGCTAACAAATATGTTGCACACATGTACAGGCATGTATGATACATGCCCCAGCCACTATCATTGCACCAAAGGCTTATGACCCCCAAAGGGGTAGGGCCAAGGAAGCCCAACAAGCACACCTTTGTCCCATTCATGCATTATATCAGCAGTGGCTTTGCACCTGAATGTTCACACAGAAACTCATCTTGGTATACTTCTTAATCACTCCTACAATATTTTCTCAGCAGGAACTTTCTTCCCTCTCTTTTTTCATTTTGTTCAGTAAGAAGGAAATATTTCCAATTCCACACTGGCTAACCAAGTGATAAGTCCACTAATAAGGGGCAAAAGCGGGATGCATAGCATGCCTGGATAACGAGAGAAGTGTTGCTGCCTTATCTTTCCCTTACTTTAATAATCTCTCTTTAACAGAAAAGCACATAGTGGAAGTTCAATACACAACCTTGAGCTTTAAACTTCTGCTTGTCCTACAGGGGATTTCCTGCCCTGTCGGGTGAATTCCACTTAATAATACTGAATTCCTGTAACAGAACAATTCCTTCCTGTGGGAATTTAAAGACTTCAAGACTGTTTATTATATTTTAACTGGTGATTTTCCCTGCAGCTTCAATTGTATTGGGTTTAATTTCATAGAAAATGTTTATTCCCTTCTTATATTTTTCTTCCACAGTCTCCTCGGCTCACTTCTACCTTGCCCACAAAGATAAGAAAAGTTACTTTTAGTTCGTATTATCTAACCAATATGTAGGATGCACTTAAACCCCCCCACAGAGAGGTGTTATTTGCAAAATGTATTACCTTTTCTTTTCTTCAAACACTGCGTGTAATCTCTCCCTTGCTCATGTCTCTCCAGTGTGACATAGGTAAATTTCACAATAACAAAGCGAGCTCAAACACCACCTCACTGTACATTATATGCCCTCCAGGAGACTTTACCTCATATATGGTTATTTTGGACCCCTAACAAAACAAGCACCACAGCTCTACACAAATAAATTTGTGTACTCCTGTTCCAGTTAAATAATATTTTGCTTATACCTAAAATAAGAGAGCTGGAGGTATTTTAATATTAAATTATTATTTCCATGTGGCCTAAGCAGCAGAACAGAGTTAGTAAACCCATGGCTCTTGAACTGTACACAATTTACAAACAGTTCACATGGTCCCAGCCCAGACCTTGTGTAACCAGCAGCAGAACACAGGAGCTGCTGGGAAATGCAGCCCCCCCAGGACGGGGAAGAAACAAGCCAACAAACACGGAGTACTGAGCTCACTGCTGCTAATTCACCCTGGGAACAGACACCTAGAGCAGAGCCAGCCCCTGACACAGCCATCATCATCATCTACTTTTGGACCCCTAAGGGGGACTGTGTACGTTTTATGGCTGTCAGCTATGAGACGTTTCCAGTTGGTGGCTCGTGTGAGTAGGAAGTGCAGTTACCTTTGAACTCGAAGGTACTCTTTGTACAGTACGGATTACAGCAATGCAGCACCAGGGCAGGTATAAATCACCACTTGTCCTCAATAATACTTCAGTTAGAGGAGGAGGCCATAGCAGAACAGACTAGGCTTTGGGTTTGCATGAGACAAGACGGGGAAGGGAATTGTATGGTTGAAGGAGATATACCCATATATCCCATATATTAGACTATTCCCTAGGGCTGAGCCAGCTTATCTTAGGGCAAAGCATGTCCCCATAAGCAGATTCTCACTGCAAGGCTTTCTGGATCATGCTCTTATCTGTTTTAATTTAATGTAGGAAATATTTCGTCTGCATAAAGAAATGTTAGTTCAAGGAAAATATTTATGTAATGCAAAATAGTGTATTACAAATGTAATTAGAATTATAATGCAAACTGCAAAAGGTCTTCATTCTCTTTTCAGTTCCACATGCGCAAATCTGAAGTAACTGAATGAAGTTAGAGAAGTTTCTCTGGTGGTGATAATACTAGAGAGATAGACTGAGCCATAAATGATTTGCATACCTCTAGCAATATCTATGATAAAACGAAGTTTATCACAGTATTAATGTTTTACTTATGCTGCACTTAACATTATACAGATTTCTATTCAAAATATATTCAGCTGATAATAAAATATCTATCAAGTAATAAATATGTAGGTTGTCTGATGAAACATATTTGAATGTCTACTTAAACATTTGAACTTTTAGTTGAGTCATTAACCAAAGCCAAAGATCTAAAAATCCACGTACTTCAAAAGAGACTGATTTTTGATACTGATTCTGTAGCCTGGGACCATCTTTGAGGTATGTAACTGAGTTCTCTGATGATATCTGTTAAAATGCTATTTGGAGCCAAACATTTGCACAATGTACATCATGAAATGTTTTTTTTTTTTGCTGAACTACATTTTTATACCCTGGCAGTTTGTTAAAAAGAAAAAAAAAAACCACAAACAAACCTTAATAGAGTTGGTAACCAAAGCACAGCAAACTTATAACAGATTAACATACAAACTGTTATAGTACATTTTTTCTTTTAATCTCAGAGGTAGTATAGAATAATATGAACCACCTTGTTGTTAGTAACATTACAGTTTTAACAGGGACATGTGCTCAGTGATATAATATTTTTTCCATCTGTAACTTCTTTGATTCTAATGAATGCAATCATTTTAATTAAATGCTACAACTAATAGCATAGTATAACACTTCAAATTGAAGAAACCATTTTCAACATAAGACATAAAGTTTTGTATTTGGTCCAGACCAACAAAAAAAAAAGAAAAAAAGTGTTTTATTTAATATTTGAGGTTGTAAGACGTTTTTATTACCATGTAAAGTTTCAGAAACATTTCTGAACTATAGAAACCAGTTTCAAGTTAACAACTGAGGTTCTGGATCCACTTCAAGGCTAGCAAAAATAAAATAATACTTGAAGTTTAGATCTCTCTGAAGGCTGTGAAAAGCCCTTTGATATTTTCACTTTGAAAATAGTTCACTTACAAATTTTAACTACAGCACAGATAACCATCTGATGGCTGCTCAGTGGATCGTGTGAAATGAAATCAGCTTCAGTCTGTAACATTTAGGTAGTACTCAGGAGCCACATTAGTTAGTAGAAAAACCACAACAGTTTTTATCAACTATGGAAGTATGCATCTTGATCTGAACGGCTCAGGTTTCTGGAAGCATTTACTTTTCATATTAGGCATGCCTGCATGCTTTCCAAATTATTAGTAGTTTAGACTCTGCAAACACAACTTCACCTTATTTGCATATCCATCCCCACATATTTTAAAATTGTTCCCTTAGTAACTGTATCCTGATGGAAAATGCAGACTTCCTACTTGCAGACCAAATAAGAAAACAACACACCAGTTGACATCTGCCTGCATGATATCATATAGATTACAGAAAAAATAAATTTACTTGGCAAACAAAACAACGTGAGAAAAAAAGCTATTGGTAGGTGTTTTACTGTTGACGATCATTGTCCTATATGGTGAAAAAGCTCCCTTTTCTATCAATAACAACAAATAAGAAATTTAGAAAAGATATATTATGATTGTGGAGAGAGGGAAGAAACAAAAAATATATTGTTCTAATTCTAAGATATTATACTGAAGATGAACTTTATTTGTATTTTAATATCTCTGGATGCATTGTCTTTTTTTTTTTTTTTTTTTTTAATGTAGGTTATGCCAATATAGTTTAAAGAGAAAAAATTATTTGCACCCAATTTAAAGTCCCTTTACTGCCAAGTAATATAAAGTAGCCCAAATTTAAATGAGAATTGGGTCACTGCCCTCTAAAATTGTATTACCTTCCAAACCATCGAGTCAATTTACATTTGCACAGAAAGAATTGCAATACAGTCAGATATGAATAGAAATACTTTATGCTCACTTATTTTCATCCTCTTTTTCACGCATGCAAAAGCCTACACAATGGACAAGAGTGGTGAAGCAGACCTTTGAAACCTAAATTTTAAAAAAGAAGTAAATAATACATATTTATTTAAGAGTGAGAAACATTTGAGGCCAGAGTACAAGAATCAAAAGTTCCTGAACAAGGGAGGTTAAGATCATTATGCCATCTTGCTATTTTGTATCCAGTCTCGATTTAAATCCCAAGAGATGCAATGGACACTGTATTTCTAAAGAACTTAACTCTGGAAAAGAAGGTTGGGATCTTCAGAAGAAGCTTCAGCTCCCCTAACCTGCCTTGCCTGAGGAAATACCCTACGTGCCTGCAACCATCTTGTCTGGCACTGTCCTCTCTTTTATCAGGTTTCTTGGCTCTTTATTTTCTTTTTCAGCACTGATTTTAATTTTACTTAATTTAGAATTTTATAAGAGCTAAACTATTGTGCTGAAAAGGGGTATTTAAATAGTTGATATGCAAACTATTGTTGCAATGTTTTTAGCTATCATAAACACAAACACTTCATCTCTAAACTATGGTTTGACTGACACTCTGCAGTAACACTGTGCTGAACTGTTCGCATTCATGATTGTGGACAGAAAAGGCTAGTAAAGGGGAATAACCACACCATTTTCAATCTTCAGTAGCTGCTACCTTGATTATTTCACATTCTAGAGCTAAGGCTTGATTTACTGTTCCCAAGTTTCAGCTAATTTCTCCATCATCAGATCTGGTGTGATACTGGATGAGTAACAGAAGGATTCTGTGTGCCTAAAAGGTACCTGACCGAGGCCCAGACAAGCTCCCTGCCCATAACCTATTTCAGAGAGGTATCCACTGAAGTTAAACAAACTGTACTGAAAACTCAGGCCAAGATCCACAAACGTTTTAGGATGTAGGTCCAATTTGATGGGAGAAGGCCAAGCACTACCAGGCTTGTGCTCCTGAGACCCAAACAAATATCCGTGCATAACTGTGCAGTGAACCTCTGTGCCTCACTTCCCTGCCTGCAGATGGGTAAGGGTATTTCCCACCTCACAAGGCTGTTGTGAATATACATCTGTTCACTCTTTTCACATCCTACTGTATCACAGTTATGGAGGAGGGGGAGACAAGAGCTGTAACAACATCTGACAGATGACCGATAATAAGTCAGCACTCCCATCACAATCCAGCATCAGTTCTTTGGAGACTACATTCACTCTAAGTGATCCTGAGTTTAACAGTCACAAACATTAGATACTAAAAAAGTCAAACACGAAAAGGGGGCAGAGTAAACTTACAGGAGTTTCCTTTCATGCTGAAGATACACTGATGTATCAGCATGAAAGGAAAAGACAGAGAAGGGAAGTTGACAGTAATACCAACTTGTTTTCAAAAATATATTTTCATATTTACCTCTGCAGGAGAAACCTTTTCAGCATTCATGTGTTAAGCTTCATTTAGAGTCTGGATGGTTGTGTCCATGTTCACTTGCAAATAAAATATTATTTATGGGCTGATCTCACAAATATTTACTACTGAACATATGGGTGAATGTTCTGCTGGTGTAAATCAGTAGAACAACCAATCTCATTTACATTAGCTGAGGCTCCAGCATGTTATGTTTATTACATTAGGGACCCATTCATACGGACAGGATTTACCCTGGTAACCATCCACAGGTTGGTTAATCCAATCTACAGGTTGACGATGATTGCAGAATCCCTCCCCTACTTATGCTTTGTGCAATGCAGAGCCTTAAACTGTCATTTGATGAATATTTTGTTATATCTCATATACAGATTTAAGATCAATGTTGTGTTCCTGATATTTTCATAGAAACCAACCGAAAAGTTACAATATTAGTTTGTAAACCCTTAATTATACAAACAGTCACATGCAGTACTCAGCAATGCACACCCTAGGCCATAAAGACGTGAGCCATAGTATAACCCTGAACACTTCCTGGGAAGGGCAGTAATCCTTTCGCTGCCATTCAGAACACTCAACACCTCATAGGATTTACTCAGCAACCTTGGTGTGGAATCAACAACTTGTCAGAATATTATACCAACATCATGTGGGTTTCTGGAACAAGAGAGACTGGAAGCACTTTTTCCTTACAGACCTTCTTTGTCAAAAGGGGGAAGTGTTTCCCTTTGTGTGAAGAGTTTTGCTAAAGTCTTCTACTGTAACACTCAGTGGTCCATTCCTAATATGAATTAGCTTTGCATCATTATTTAAAAAAAACCAAAACCCAGGGTGCATTGGCACCTTGGTTTACCTTTCAGCTCTGATTGAAGTGCAAAGGTAAATCTAAAAATTACTAATGCAGTCTGAAACAGAAGTTATGCAACAATAGAAATTTCGTATCTTTTGTCACTGGTGGTGTATATAACCACAAACAGCAACATTTTATTGCTAGATTTGCCTATCCACTACACAAACAAATTATTACATAGCATGCAGGATGACTGGAGGTAAAACTGAATTTTCTCCTCCACCCCCCCAGCCTGTCATTTCTCATTTTCTCTCAATTACCATATTTTCCATATTGTTTCCTGCAGCATTTATGGCTTACATTTTGAACCATGGATCAAATACTTAAAAAGCATATTTCCCTCCAGGTTTTAAAGTTCTTTATTTGTTTTTTTTTCTTTCTTTTTCCAGACAACTATTCAAAGCTGTTGCACAAGTAAGTAGTAATAAAAGGTAGCAGACAACTGACCTCCTCTATAGTTCTGGAAAAGTAATTAGTGAAATTCTCTAGAGACCCGTAGACATGGGTGATATATTACCACCTGTAGGTGGTTTAGAAAGGCATATTTTACAACACCCACACAGTCGTAATCAACTTACATATTTTAATGTAGAAGCAGTATAACAATGTTAGATGGAAATGCGGTTTTTAAGCAAAGTATTTCAGTTTTCTTCAACTGATACTGTCTCCTTTAAAACATCTATCATTATAGACCCGATGTCACAAAGACAACTGATGGTGGAGGCAGACTTAATCAACTAAAGTTTTCAACACTCCTTTTCTCATCCAACGACCAATAGCGGTCTCTCTGCTAGGATTTTGCAATAGAAGAAACAATGTAAACTAGGCATACTCATTTTTTATCTTCTCCTTTGGGGATTTTTGCTGCATGCATTTACTCCTTCATAAGTGAGACGTAGAAGCTGTCTTCAAAACAATATTTCAGGTAAAATGTTGAAAAGCGTGTGTCCTGGTTTCAGCTGGGATAGAGTTAATTTTCTTCTTAGTAGCTGGTACAGTGCTGTGTTTTGGATTTAGTGTGAGAATGATGTTGATAACACACTGATGTTTTAGTTGGTGCTAAGTAGCGCTTATCCTAAGTTAAGGACTTTTCAGTTTCCCATGCTCTGCCAGCAAGCAGGTGTGCAAGAAGCTGGGAGGGAGCATGGCCAGGACAGCTGACCCGAACTAGCCAAAGGGGTATTCCATACCATGGAACGTCATGCTCAGTCTATAAACTGGGGGGAGTTGGCCGGGAGGGGCAGATCACTGCTCAGGCATCAGTCAGCGGGTGGTGAGCATTGTGCATCACTTGTCTTTTCTTGGGTTTTGTTTCTGCCTTTTTGTTATATTCCTTTTCATTACAATTATTATTACTATTTGTGGTGGGCTGACCCTGGCTGTACGCCAGGTGCCCACCAAAGCCGCTCTATCACTCCCCCTCCTCAGCTGGACAGAGGAGAGAAAATACAACGAAAGGCTCGTGGGTCGAGATAAGAACAGTTTAATAAAGCAAAAGCAAAGGTTGCGCGCAAAAGCAAAGGAAAACAAAGGATTTTATTCTCTACTTCCCATCAGCAGGCGATGTCCGGCCAATTCCTTGGAAGCAGGGCTTCAGTACGCGTAGCAGTTGCTCCGGAAGACAAACATAAAAAAAATTAATCCCCCCCCCCCGCTTCCTCCTCCTTCTCCTAGCTTTTATTGCTGAGCAGACGTTATATGGTATGGAATATCCCTTTGGTCAGTTTGGGTCAGCTGTCCTGGCTATGCACCCTCCCAAGATCTTCCCCCCCCAGCCTACTGGTGAGGGGGGCAACGTTGGAGAGACAGCCTTGATGCTGTGCGAGCACTGCTCAGTAGTAGCCAGAACACTGGTGTCTTATCGACACCTTTCTAGCTACCAATACAGAGCACAGCACTATGAGGGCTGCAATGGGGAAAATTAACTCCATCTCATCTAGACCCAATACATTATTACATTTTTTATATTATCATTGTTAGTATTATATTTTATTTTATTTTAGTTATGATCCCCCAGGGGGGTGCACCGTTCCTGGAGCTTGCTCCCTCCACTCTGCGCATTGTCCCAGTATTGCAGTACCTCTGTTGCTAGACATACTGGTGCATTAATAGGAACATGATGATACAGCCTTCATAGTATTGCTCACCTCCTAGTTTTGGGGCTAGACAGTGTAAGAGGGGAGATGGAAATGCCTGGCATATGTCAGGTCCAAGATTTAGTTCAGCATGCTGTTCCGCTCTCACAGATCCCTGGATTTACACTCAGTCTACTTTTCCAGTGATTTATTGCAACAGAACAACTTGTATGAGCTTTTGTCGTTATTTTAATCAGAAATGGGGCAAGGAATGCAAGAAAATAAGCACCAGCAGTAAGCGAATTCAAAGTGCAGTTCCAGAGAAGTACGAATCAATTTCTGATTGCATGAACACAGGACAAAGCTTGGAAATAGTTCTTGATTAATAATGATCATGTTATGAATAGATTTACCAGAAGGAGGAATGCAAATCAAAGATTACATGATGATTTCTATGAGAAGCCCTCAAGACTAGAATCCAGACTGAGATGACTTGGAATCCATACAGAGGTATTGATCTATCGGAATCTGAGAGAGCAATCAGTTTTCTGGCATTAATCGTATGAAGATTTCTCTTGATGTATCTCTTTCTACTTCTAACTGATCTTTTTTTTTTAAGAACTAAAAATGATATCCCCAGAAGCAAGATGGCAAGGGAGATTTCTTCACACTGGTGAGAACAACATCTATTCTGCACAAGCTCTAAGTAACATAAGCCAATTTCTGTTTCAAAAGGCATATAACAATCGCAGTACAGTTGACCTGTCTCATTATATTTGTCAGAATGCCATGATAAAGCAGCCGCGGAGGTTTGGGACTGGGGCTGATTTGGGCCTGACCAAGTGAGACTAAGTCACCTCTCAGGCAAAGAAGCCTGCACTCATTTACACTTGTCCATCTAGACATATCTAGACAAAAGGTAGAGCTGTACTGTAAAAATAAAACTCAAAACCAGATCAGGTGTCAGTGAAGTCAAGGACTTCTAGCTATTTTAATGGTGAAGTTAAGCTGGTTGTTAAGTTGGGGTTTTTTGTTTGAAAATTTTTTTTTTTTCATAGCATGGTGTGCTTGTATTTAAAATTGACTGCAATGTTTATAGTCATATAGCCTGTTGTGGACTAAAGACCCTTAATAGATCTCTGTGCAACATATGTTGCATTTTCTGATTTAGTTGCCTTAGTTACAGTACAACAGCAAAAAAAACATTTTTTATGCATGGATCTTAATATATTTTCAAAGGAAAATACAAAACAAATTTGCCACTGAGAAAAATAAATTCTAGAAAGGTACAGTGACCTGCTAAGATGATACAGCAGGTCTGTAGGTAACCTGAGAATAAAATCCAGGTCTCTCACTTCTCAGAGCATGTGTATCCTGTGACTGTACATTTTCAGAAGTAGCATGGCCCAGAACTCATCAAAGGATAAAAGATCCAAGTTAGTTAAGCTTTCACAGAGTAAATTTGATGATCCTGCAAGCGTGCTGTTACAAAGGCACATATTTTCAGTCCTGTCTCGGTGCATCAATGTCTCTTTTCATTTGCTTTGTATGCTTTCTAACCTTTCAGATCTATAACCCCAATACTCAAAAGTAAGTGTACAATGACACAGCTGAAGGTTTCAAACATACTTTAGATAAGCACAGTAGTTCCCCATCCTGGGCTCTGCTGATGCACTCACAACACTTTTGTGCAAGCCTAGGTTGGAAAACTTGTTATGTAAGTTGGTCTCACCTAAAGTGAGCATGCATCATGCATGCTGCCATAGGAAGCAGAATGCAATGTGAATACATGTACGAAGTTATTTTTCACCTCACAAATATTTCCATGTAAAAATAACTCTTTTCCACCTGTGAAAACTGCTTTGAGTTTTCTTTATAAGCCCAAGGTGAAAAGAAAAATGTTTTGCTTTTTCACAAAACTAAGAAAATAGGATTTCCCTGTGTAGCTAAGAAAACACTTCTGTTCAGCTGTCACACTGCTCATTTGAATAACTATAAGCCAAATTTTGCATTTGGATTGTGCATAACTCTTGTTCATTTTAAATAGGTGCCATCTAGGAGTAGAATTTGACCTAGTTTTTCCTCAAGAGTATGCACAGAGGAAAGATACAGGAAGAAGTGAGGCGATCAATTCACAGCTGATTCAAATTACTGTGGAGCCACTAAATCTAGAACAGTCTCACAAACAAACAGTTTCTTGAAGATCTCTGGTGAAAGGGGCTATCAGAAATGTCAAATATTGTTAGCTAATTCTGGAACCGTGACAGAGTTTGCTTTGGTTCTACATCTCATGAATTTGTCATGACTTTGTATATTATTTGCCTAAATAGACTTCCTCCTATAATTTTGCCAAACACAGTTATAAGGAACCGTACGTTATAGTTATTCAAATCAATGGATGTATTCAAAGAACTGAACCTAAAGGTGCGTTAACTGAACATGAGTTTTGACTTCGGCTGCAAAGTCAAAAGTTTGGAGGTCTTGTTTTAATTTTTACCAGAGACAGAGCACAACAGATGCATTTCTTCACTCACAGGTTTTCTTAAACAACTGCATTGAGCCATGAGGCATAAGAGATCTGCATTTGCTGACATAGAATAATCTTCTCCATTCACACATACAGTTTTGGAACTAGCACAAAGGCTGAATGGAGTTTATAGCCCTCCTTCATCTTCTAGTCACTGCTTGCTTGTCTATCACAGTAGTAGTTTGGTTGAAGCTGTTCTTTTCACACCACCCATACTCCTGATCTGGTATGCCCTTGGGGAAAAGTAGACATGTACTCCGTACACATCCATGCAGCAATCAACCGCTGAGGAGAGACTTCAGCATTCAGAGACTTTTTCGTCTTATTTGACTGTATTAAATAGCTCCTGAAACCTTACAGTAACATGGGGAAATCAGATGAGTTAACTAACCTACCTGGTTTTAAGAACACAACTTCATTCTGCACTGCTAAAATTATGTATTGCTAAGTAGATTTTGAGGCAATTCTTATCAATGTTTCTAATACCGTCTACTTTCTTGCTGAACACAGATTTACTACTCAGTGTCTTTTCCAGAATCATTCTTTGTTTCTTACACGTATACGGGAATTATTTTCACACCTTCTAGCTCTTCATTGCTAACCTGTCTTAAGTGAGCTCTCAGAAAGACTCATCAAAGACCCTATTTCCCTAGCTATCTACACCCAAACTCTGGAATCTAATGCGTTTATGCCTGGTGCTCTGTCAAAGTTAATAGTTATAATTGCCTAATTATCTGCTCTAGTGTGATGGTAAAACCTTTTAACATTTCACTTTTCCCCAAGGAGAGTGTATTGCAGTTTCTGGAATGCTGCCTTACCCTTCTTTTGGGAATACTTAGGCAAAGAATTCATTTTGCTCTCAGCTAAATCAACCTTATGCTCTCCCTCTGTAGCCATACTGTCTCTTTGCCTGGCTGTTTTACATGAAGTGTATACATCAATATTGAGATATATAGTAAATTTACTAGCATGTTCTGTTTGCCAGATTCGCATCTCACTTACAGTGATGTAAGTCACAATGTAAGTAATTTTGTTGAGCTAATCAGAATTACTTTAGCTGTGCAATGTTATAATAGTTTAAACTCCCTCTGATTCAGCCCCTATACATGCTGAGGTTGTTAAGGCTACTTAAATTAGAGGAGCCCTGCAATGGTTCTAAACTGTACCAGAAGATAACTTCTGGTCTAAGCTACCAAGAACAGTCACTCTGTAGGTGAACTGAACACAGTTCTAAGACATCGAGGCTAGATTCTCCATCACTTTGCTCCTATGAAGTCACCTACATCAAATCATAGTTAGAGATACTAGGTATAAACAGTGTTGATAAGAATAACGTACTGAATAGGTGTTGAAATAGTTGTGAAAAAGAATTACTTTTCTTTATGGCAGACTGCTAACTTCATATAAAAGAGATTCAACTTAAGGTCATTGCCTCCTGTAATGTTCTAATAACAAACCTAAAATCAGAAGTACATTCACTCAGGATTAAGTTTTGTAAACCATGCCTTCCTTCCTTATTACTTTATTTTACATTTTTGTGTTCATTATTCGTTCAGTTCTACAGTCTAACGTTTTGAAAGTTTGGGTGTAAATCAGAATCCACATCTAAGCATCTTTTTCTTTATCTGCAACAGGTTAAACACAATCACTCCAACTGAATGTATCAGGAAACTAAAGCTCTTTGGAGCCTAATTCAGATACAGAACTTGGGTCCTCTCTTGCAAACACAAAGACATGTTTTTAGTCACAGTCCTTTCTATTCCTCCTCCAGATTAATTCTTTCCTTTAGGTCAATCTCTCCATAAACTCTGTATTTCTTCCCACCTACTTGGTAAGACAACTAATTGTTTATATTTACTTTTTCCTTTAAAATTAAAGTTTTTATTCTCTTCCTCTCCATTTTTCATTTGAAATATAGGGATATGTTTACACTAAAATCCACAAGAGTTAGCTTTAAATGGCAGAGGGAACAGGATAGCTACAGCAGCACAGAGCCCTGCACAAAGAAACTACTTGTTTTACTGATCATCTCAAGAGTAAACTGGCCAAAGCAGGTTTGCTTCCAGAGCTTGAGTTAACTCACTTCTAAAGTAGCTTAGACACTTTGAGGTTTGAGCACACAGATATACTGATTGCCAGATTTTTCCTTCTGTGCACTTATTAATTGTTCATTTTATTAGTAAAAGCAGTACTTGGTCCTTATTGCCAAGTTTCAAGTTGTGTCCCCATAACTGCAGAATTCTGCTTCTGTCCCTCCATCCTACTCCAAGACTCCACTGCCACCTGACCAGCAAGACATATAAGCTGAATCCCTGGGACCAGGTTATCTACATCGCAGATTTTAGAGAGTAGCCTTACTACCCACCCCTCTGGCAATTGGCTGCCCCAGAAAAGGACTCCACAAACAAGAAAAGTGCAGCAAGTGATCACACATGGATCACTTTTATTAGGCTAATAGAGAAATGACCTTGTGGGAGGACATCCTTTCAAAAGTAGCTAAATCTGCTGATGACACAGAGCTGAGAAGTAGTAAATACAGAGTAACAGAGCAAACAAAGTCATAATGATTTGGATAGAATTAGGCTTATGGGATGCTAAGTAGTTTATGCAGTTCCATATAAAGAAGTAAAAGGTAATGAGGCTAGGGACCAAAAATAATCACAGAGACTGAAGTCTAAATTAAAGCACAACACAGAATACCGACCAGGAAAAGGAAGTGGGAATAAGATAGTTTAAAGTGTTTTCCATGATCATGCACAATATTTGGCAGCAATAAAAAGGCAAACAAAAGTTCAGAGCAGGAAATTGGATAAGGTAGAGGGGAAAGAATAAAGAGGGAATTATAATTTATCAATGGAAGGCATTCTGGCACCCCATGAAAGAATACTAAGGCCACATGTGGGACATAGTGTGCAATTCCGATCGCCACATTACCCTGCAGAAAGGACATCACTAGGATGAAATAAAGCGCTAGATGGACATCAAAATATCTCACAATTTGGGAAGATGGGTTATTAATTCTGAAGAATGATTAGTCAGCTTCCGCATTTGCAGGTTTTCCGAAATGACTTACAAATCATCATAGTGTTATATCTCATCCTAAAACGAAGGGCATGGATTGATGACAGGCTGACAGTGAATTCAAGTAAAATGTTAAATTAGATATTAGAAAGTACAAGCAGTAATTCAGCTAGCCAATAAAATACTTTGCCAAGGCAGACTGCAGCAGTTCTGTTTATTTTAGGTCCTCAAAAGCAGGCTGGATTAATTTAGTCTGATTCTGCAACTTTTAACAGGCAAACATCCTATTAACTTAGCAACAGTTCTGCATGAAAGATACTTAGAATTGAACTCATAACCCATAAGATTTTTAAGGAGTTGAAAAAAGTTAAGAGATATAGTTCATCCTGACATCAAGGGCAACTGCGTAGCTAAAATTCCTGCACAAATTATTAGAAATGGTGTTGTAAGAGGCTGTAACTCTGAGTGAAGTATGTAAGTACATGCTTAATTTGATACACAGTTAGTAGACTTAGAGACATGGCCAGTGAAACCACTCATTTAATTAAAGGTAAGCATGTGCTTAGGCAATATGGTAAACTGCGGGTAAATGCATAAGAGATTTGTAATTATTTGGCAGGGTTTTTTAAGTATTCAGTCTACAAACTTCTCCTGTATTCTACAACATGTACAGGCCCAAATACGAAAAGACAGAATATACATACATTTATGTTCCTACATGCAAATAATTCCAATGTTAAAGTTGAAAATGTGCCAAAATTTGTGGGACAACTTGAATCGGTCTTTAAAGACAGATTTTTAAGCATTCAAAATATTCAAAGTACCGCCCAACATGGATTGACCATGGAAAGCAATGGGTACTTAAATACCTAACACTTCAAGGAAAAAAAGCCATCATTATAAAAAAATTTAACCACTTAAATACCTTTGAAAAATGTACCCAATTTCATTTACTTCATATTCTTAGATATGTTTTAACCTCTGGACAATACAGACTAAAATCTTTCAAAAAATCTGAAAACACAACTTGGTGGTGAGATGCTATACCAAAGTGTTTTTACAAGAAATTATATAAAACATTCTGTCTTCTAATATTACTTCTAAGTAACTACATACAGAAGTTGCTAAAGTGACTTAGATCACACCTTCCTCTTCAATTTCAGTCTTTAGGAATCTAGCAATTTTCAGAATTTTTTTTCAGAGAAAGAAAAAACAAGTTAAAGATACCATCATATGTGCTTTTCTATTAAATTACTGCATAGTCCTATTACTAAATGGATGTTCTATTTATAAACATTCATAAGATAAACAACTTGCAAAAAATACACAGATAAAGGTAAAGCTGTTTTTCTGGCATTCATTGCATTGGAAAGTGCTAATAAATCAAATAGTATACAAAGCGCAGGTTTTACTTCTTTTTACAGACTAATAATTGAGATGCTATATGCAATCAATAGACACAAATTAATTTATTTTGAGGGTTTTTAACTAGTTCCTACTCAGTCAGGGCATACCAAAATCTTCTGTCAATAAAGCCTGGATTAAAAAACCAGCACTGTCTGATATATTTGGCACTTCGACCAGCAGAAGTTCTCTGAGAACAGTAAAAGTGAGAAACATCATAAAGATGCAGGGAAAAATTAAACCTCAAAAGCTCCTAAAATCAAGGAAAAGAAAAAAAAAACCCAACACCGAACAAAAAACCCCAAGAAGCTGAACTAGAACTGAAATATATGTAGGACATATAAAGGAACAGAGAATCAAATAAAAGGGATGCAAATGAAAGGGAACAGAATTTTCTAGAGAGATGGAGGGTAGCCTGGGGGAAGCCTCCAGAAAAAGAATTGCATGAAAATGTTACAAAAGAAGAGGAAAGGTGGAAAAAGAAGGCAGTGAGTAATGAGAAAGCAGAGAGCACACAAAAGCCATAAACCACAAAGATGAAAAATGTAAAGAAAGCATTTTCTTTCCTTTTTCTCCCCCCTCAAGATATATTTGCCCTCTAAGAATCATTCTTTCACTTATTTTTATTTCTCCAGAAACTGGAAGATTGGACTGTGTTGGAAACAAGGGTTAAAACCTGTTTCACTTTTACCCTTATATCTTCACATGTAAAAATTAAAAGTCTGAATTCCAGAGTTGATTGTTGACAAGCTATGAGGCTGCTTTGCTTGAAAGCTTAAAGGCCTAGCACCCAAAACTTCCAGTGAGGGGATTTACAGGTGCACAGAGTCCCTGACAATCAGCTCCTACGTGACGAGACATGTGCATTTAAAGCTTTTCACTCAAAAACACTTACATTCCTTTGCCTCCTATTCAACGACTCCTGAACATCACAGACAGACAGTGCTACGTCTAACACAATCTGCAGAAGGACTTATCAGTACTGTTGTAAAACATGCTGGAAACAAAATGAAAGAAAACTCCTTGATAGCAAGGGGACAGTTTTGCAAGCATGGAAAACATTATCTCACTTTTCTGAAGTACCTGTTTTCATAAATGAAATTGTTTCTCCTCTCTCCTGCTCAGGAAGCCACACTTTACTGACCGCTCTTACGATCATTAAAAATGTTGTGTGTAGTAGAATAGCTTTTCCCAGTTTTTCCTTCATTATCAGTTTGGACTTCCAAGTTCTCTAAATCCTATACATATATGTAGCAACAGATAGTGTATGAGCACTAAAGTGAGGAAACCAAGCTAGAGAAAACAATTTCTGTATTTAAAAGACTTTTTGGAAGGACAATCCTAGAAGTGTAAAGATTAGTTTTCAGTACTTCTCATTAGAGTTCAGCAGGAATTTGGTTTTTTCCACCATAAAGACTTCCCAAAGTTCTCCATGAAAAATCAAGGGAGAGCTCTAACACAGACTAACACAGCAGTTCTCTGTTCTGTTTCTGACTAAGAACTCACACCCAATTACCTACATCCCAGAAAACATTTTAACTACCAAACTATCACGTGGTCTTGAATGCTTTTTTCCTTTTGGCTATTAGCTAAAAGACTTCAACAAAAGTTCAGCCAAGCAAATGAATATACAGAACTGCCACATGCAGTAAGGCAATATTTTTGCATGAAAAAATATTGTGGCTATAAATCCCAAATCAGTACTCCTTTATGATCCTGTCTAGTCCTCAGATTTCTGTCGTCTTTGGGGAATGCATCATCAGCTAAGCTCCTCCTAGGTATTTTAGCAACTGTGTCCACACAGGATAGAAATCATGAAAAACAGACATGCAGATTAGAAGAATGACCACATTAGATATAAAGAAATGATAGTTTAGTTCAATGTACATCAGCTCTTGGATGAAAGAAGTGGAAGTGGTGACAGTATACTGAGTAGATCAATTGTTAACATGCCCACAAATGTCCCATACATTTCCTAGGTATTCTCTCAAGGCACTACACATTTATTTTATTGTTATTGATATGTATTATGCCATCTTGACTGACTTGACTAAGATTTATTTCTCCCCTACAAGGAGAGCTATTTCCTGTAACAGTATCACAACTAAGTTGTCTGATGCTAGCCAAATGGAGTCATGGTGTTTTTATGGAAGGAAGAAAAATTCTTTATCAGAGGGACCAGAGTCCCTCATCAGACATATCCATTGAGGTTTTTAGCTGGTTCAGAGTTACTTAGGAGGCTGAAAGGAAGAAGATGTTTGGCAGGCTGTAAAACTTAAAAACACAAACAGCTATTTAGACTTGGAGCTCATTAATCTTGTAGAGCTGATAAGAATTTAAATCTTTTCTCTCATGAACTTAAATCAGAGTAACATTGTATTCAGTGCCTATATTAAAATAGGATGAACTAATATGGAGACTATATAATTTGCTTTGGTTTACTTTCCTTCTAGTTCTTCTGAAGCCAAAAATGCTTTTGTTAATGGGTCTACTACTGGGAGAAAAATGCACCAAAACTAGCAGCACAAAGGAGGACTCTATTTCAGCTGTAAATTTGTCATCTGTATTTGACGTGTTCATTAAAACTATTCATTACATCACTCTAAATCTCCATGGTTCCACCCATTTTGAGCAATTCCTAAATGGCAGAATGAATTTTCACTATGTGTCATTCTCCACACACTTCCTTCTAAAACTCTAGATTTCAAATTTTAATTTTATAAGATCTGCAAGACAGATACTGTGACAGGAAAAGGATATTTTGAAGAAGAACACACTATTAGGATCCCAAGGCCTCTTAAAAAGTGAACGGTCAGTGTCCCAGAAGGACGAAAGAGTATGTTTGATGGTGGATGTACTGTTTATTATATGAAAAATATTCCTCCTCCTCTGAGACTTCACAAGCTGGAAATTCAGTTTCTCTGCTGTCTGTTACACTCGGGTACTTCTGCTTAAATTATCCATTCCATAGATTCCTTCTTGTCTTAACTTGAAGCTTGTCACATTAAGACATGATGGAATACTAATGCAAGCAATTTTTATCTAACAGATACAAATTGTATTGACTGCTATCTCCCTGAACTTCCTTTTTTATTGGCTTAATGTAAACATTTCCAGTTAAAACATCTAGGAAGTCATAGATATAAAATACATTTCTGAAGTGAATACACAGACCATTTACATTCCCAGATATTAAAAGTAAAAAGGGTATCGCAATCTCACAATATTAATATCTACATAAAATAGATCACTGAATTTAATGCAGAAAATCTTGCATTGAGGGTTTGTGCAACTCACTCAACTCCTGTCCCTGAATGGGAAACAGGGATCATTATACAGATAATGCAGGACAACAGTGATTCTTGGTAAACAGATGTAGATCAGCTAGTAAAAATTCCTTCATGTTAGTCAGGATTGTTAAGTGAGAAATTCCACAATATGATAACTTTTGTCACAGCATAGGACAGCAGTTATGGCTTAGAACCCCACGGATGGCAATAAAGATGGATTTCCTCTTACAGCTATTATAAGAATGTGCTCCTCTAGGCAAGTGAGGCTTATGAAGTTGTGAGGCATCTCACGTTGGTGAAAGAACATTCCAGTCTCAAATCTCAGTCTCAAAGATATCCCCAGCTCAGCCATACAGCTTGTCTGCTAAATAAGCCCCAAGAGAATTGTGGTGATCCCAGCTAGAGAATGCTAAAAAGGAGGAGGAAAATTATTGCACTAAAGGGTATATGCATAAAAGTGCTGTCTATTGACTTTCATTTTACAAAAATATCATTTGAAAGCATTTTGCATTTCATGTAAAGGTGCTTTTGTATAAACATGGTACTCTTTCTAATCCTTCTGTATTGTCAAATCACAATAAAAAGTTGTGTTAGTGAAAGCGGAATGGAATAATTAAAAGCATAGCGTAAACATATATATTCTTTTTTTTTCCCTAAAAAAATCAGATTATCACAGAATTTCCTTAGCCCATGTATTTCAACTAGACTAGCACTTCTATGTGAATT
Organism: Gymnogyps californianus; assembly: GCF_018139145.2. NCBI lineage: Eukaryota > Metazoa > Chordata > Aves > Accipitriformes > Cathartidae > Gymnogyps > Gymnogyps californianus. The sequence goes on along the minus strand of NC_059478.1, from coordinate 21,118,691 downwards.
TGGTTTGACCTAACTGGCCTACTCCTTGCTTTATGCTGATACTGGAGGACTCGTATTGTACCTCTTTTTAACATGGGACTTTTCAACTTCTCTCCAAACCAATTTCTCTTTCCACATTTGTCCTGGTTTCGGCTGGGACAGAGTTAACTCTCTTCTTAGTAGCTGGTACAGTGCTGTGTTTTGGATTTAGTATGAGAATGATGTTGATAACATGCTGATGTTTTAGTTGTTGCTAAGTAGCGCTTATCCTAAGTTAAGGACTTTCCAGTTTCCCATGCTCTGCCAGCAAGCAGGTGTGCAAGAAGCTGGGAGGGAGCAGAGCCGGGGCAGCTGACCCGAACTAGCCAAAGGGGTATTCCATACCATGGAACGTCATGCTCAGTCTATAAACTGGGGGGAGTTGGCCGGGAGGGGCAGATCACTGCTCAGGCATCAGTCAGCGGGTGGTGAGCATTGTGCATCACTTGTCTTTTCTTGGTGGTTTGGGGGTTTTTTTTTGTTATATTTCTTTTAATTACTATTATTATTATTATATTTCATTATTACTATTGTTAGTATTATATTTTACTTTAGTTATTAAACTGTTCTTATCTCAACCCACAAGTTTTACTTCTTTTTTCCTTTCCTCCTCCTCATCCCACTGGGAGGGGGGAGGGGGAAGCGGCTGCGTGGTGCTGAGTTGCTGGCTGGGGTTAAACCACGACAGCCTTTTTGGTGCCCAACGTGGGGCTCGAAGGATTGAGATAATGACGGATCTGATCAGAGTGTGTTAAAACAAACTTGTTATAAGTATTCATTGTATTGGTTTGATACTGGTTACAATGTGGGTTCATTTGCTCTCAAAGTTGGTGTTGTGGTTCTTGAAGTTGCATTATGTAATGCCCCACTGTTGTGCTGTTTATCATCTGTGGGAACCGGGCTAGAGTTATCACATTGTTGTTGTTTGTAACACTGGTTTATGATATGGTAGAAGTGCAGGCTGTGAAACTAATCGGGTGTTTGTACTCAGCATTGTTGTCACCTCTGTACTTTGGGAGCTGCCTACGGGAGACTATTAATAGTTGTACCTTTTACCTTTTACCTTTTCTCCTCTGGGAGCCAATCTATGGAGGAGACATCTCCGTACTTTGGGTGCTATCTCCTAGAGAATATTAATAATTGCACTTTCTACCTTTTCTCCTCGGGGAGCCAACCTATTGGGGAGACATCTTCCCACATCTTCCCTTTCTCTGCCAGGTTAATTACAATAGCATTGAAGGAGTTTGTAAATTTTGAATATCCTTGGGATGTTGAACTTAGCATGGTCCTATTGCTAGGAATCAGCCTGTTCCTGAATGTGATTCAGATCTTGTCTAGGGTTAAACAACTATTTAAAAATACCACCCAGAGATCAGCTCCCATGACTGCAGCTCCTCCAACCCTGGTGACAGGCACTGCAGCTACTCAAACTCTGGTGACAGGCACTGTGGCTACTCATACCCCAGCGACAAGCAGTGTGGCTACTCAAACTCTGGCAACAGCTACTGCAGCTACTCTAATCCCTATGACAAGCACTGTGGCTACTCAAACCTTGGCGACGGATGATGCAGCTGAACTAGAGAATCAATCGGTGCCAATATCAATCGCCCCTATACAGAAGAAGAAATATACAAAAAAATCAGTTCGCTTAGCGAAGGATGAAGGTGAACCAGGGTCATCACGAGAACAGGAGGAAGAGGCAGAACTGGAGATAATCACCCGATCCCTATCCCCGAGTGAGCTGCGAGATATGTGAAAAGACTTCAGCTGTCATCCAGGCGAGCACATTATCACCTGGCTGCTCCGATGCTGGGATAATGGGGCAAGTAGCTTGGAATGAGAGGGTAAGGAAGCCAAGCAATTGAGATCCCTTTCTAGGGAAGGGGGCATTGACAAGGCGATTGGAAAAAAGACACAAGCCCTCAGCCTCTGGTGGCAACTTCTATTGGGTGTGAGGGAAAGGTATCCCTTCAAGGAAGATGTTGTATGTCACCCAGGCAAGTGGACCACCATGGAGAGAGGTATCCAGTACCTGAGGGAATTAGCCGTGCGGGAGATGGTTTATTATGACCCAGAAGATGCGCAGTTACCCACAGATCCAGATGAAGTCCAATGTACACGACCCACGTGGCGGAAGTTTGTACGAAGTGCACCATCATCGTATGCCAATGCCTTGGCAGTAATGGACTGGAAAGACGAGGAGGGACCGACAGTAGATGAATTGGCTCGCCGACTTTGGCAATACGAAGAAAGTCTCACTTCCTCCCTCATTGTGGCTGTGGAGAAACTGCCAGACATACTAGCCGAGAAATGGTCCCAAGAGTTCCAGCGATTTGAGGATAAGTTTGGCCGCCCACCTGTATGGACCAATACCTCAGCTATTAGGAGAAGGTATTCTTCTGGGCAAGAGAGAGGAGAGAGAAGGTATATACCACAGGGTACCCTGTGGTTTTACCTGCTTGACCATGGAGAGGATATGAGAAAGTGGGATGGAAAACCTACCTCGGTCCTAGACACACGGCTACGGGAATTGCGAGGAAAAACAACTACAAATGAGGGTTCTTCCAGGAAAATGGTTGCTTCAGCCTCCAGTGAGCACTGCGAGCGGTGTGGCCGACAAAGTGGAAGGGCTGATCTTACTCCTGATTCTATGAAAAGCAATTCTAATCCGTTTTTACAACAAGTGAGTGGAGAACCCTATGACCAGGACTAGAGGGGCCCTGCCTCCAGCCAGGCAGAGGAGAGGGACAACTGGGTTTACTGGACTGTGTGGATTCGATGGCCTGGCACATCAGATCCACAGGAGTATAAAGCTCTAGTAGATACCACTGCACAGTGTACTCTAATGCCATGAAGCTATAAAGGGGTAGAACCTATTTGTATTTCTGGGGTGACAGGGGGATCTCAACAGCTAACTATATTGGAGGCTGAAATAAGCCTAACTGGGAATGAGTGGCAAAAACACCCCATTGTGACTGGTCCGGAGGCTCCATGCATTCTTGGCACAGATTATCTCAGGAGAGGGTATTTCAAGGACCCAAAGGGGTATCTGTGGGCCTTTGGTATAGCTGCCTTGGAGACAGAGGGAACTTAACAGTTGTCCACCTTGCCTGGACTCTCTGAGGACCCTTCAGTTGTGGGGTTGCTGAGGGTCGAAGAACAACAGGTGCCGATCGCTACTACAAGGGTGCACCGGCAGCAATATCGCAACAACCGAGACTCCCTGATCCCCATCCATAAGCTGATTCGTTGACTGGAGAGCCAAGGAGTGATCAGCAGGATCACCCTTTAACAGCCCCATTTGGCCAATGTGAAAGTCTAATGGAGAATGGAGACTAACAGTAGACTATCGTGGCCTGAATGAAGTCACACCACCGCTGAGTGCTGCTGTGCCAGACATTCTAGAACTTCAATATGAACTGGAGTCAAAAGCAGCCAAGTGGTACGCCACAATTGATATCGCTAATGCATTTTTCTCAATCCCTTTGGCAGCAGAGTGCCAGACACAGTTTGCTTTCACTTGGAGGGGCGTCCAGTACACCTGGAATCGACTGCCCCAGGGGTGGAAACACAGCCCCACCATTTGCCACGGACTAATCCAAAATGCACTGGAAAAAGGTGGAGCTCCAGAACACCTGCAATACATTGATGACATCATCGTATGGGGCAACACAGCAGAAGAAGTTTTTGAGAAAGGGGAGAAAATAATCCAAATTCTTCTGAAAGCTGGTTTTGCCACAAAACAGAGTAAGGTGAAGGGACCCACACAGGAGATTCAGTTTTCAGCAATAAAATGGCAAGATGGATGTCGTCACATCCCAGTGGATGAGATCAACAAAACAGCAGCTATGTCTCCACCAACTAGTAAACAGGAAACGCAAGCTTTCTTAGGCGTTGTAGGTTTTTGGATAATGCATATTCCAAATTATAGTATGATTGTAAGCCCTCTGTATCAAGTGACCCGGAAGAAGAACAATTTTAAATGGGGCCCTGAGCAACAACAAGCCTTTGAACAGATTAAACGGGAGATAGTTCATGCAGTAGCCCTTGGGCCAGTCTGGGCAGGACCAGATGTTAAAAATGTGCTCTACACTGCAGCCGGGGAGAATGGCCCTACGTGGAGTCTCTGGCAGAAAGCATCCGGATTTGAACCGGGGACCTCTTGATAGGTGACCACGACAACGTTAAAGAAGAATGAAACAGAAACTGTACAGCGCATACTAGAAATAAACACAGACTCAAATGTCAGTTATGAGAACAGGGTTATATATTAACTATTTCTGTTTTCAAAATTGCTGTAAAATATCACTTTATGCTTTTCATTAGGAGAGATACTAGGCTAAAAGTACCACTACGTTGACAGTACTTTCCCATCTGGAGAGATGAAAAATTTTAGAAATACTCAGTCAGACAAAAGTCTATTTCAGATTTCATTGCTAAAACTTCCAGCCAGCACAATGTACTTTAAGTGACTATTTATATTTTTAACAATTCTTCTTTTATGAGTAAATGGGTAAAATACTTGCATGAAATAAGTTTCATAGAATAACATACTTAAATATGACTAGTGTGACTGGCTTTTTACCATCAAAAGAACTGGCACTTTACTTTAGCACTGGCTCAGAAAGCACCATTCTTTATTCTGATGTTGGTCCCTTTTTGGTCCTAATTAAACAAGACAGTGCTGTAAAGTGTCTTTCTACTTTGTGCACATACATCCACTGATGTTTGCATGTATAACAGCAGCTTATGGCTCAACGGCAAGATATTCTGGATTGGAACATGCATACGATTCCAGATATCAAAGTTAGCTTTAGTTTGACTTTGTGAGATTCTAAAAGCAGCTGTGCTTTGTTGCACTTTCTTAGATCCCAATAGTGATTTAGTTCTGAGGATTATATATTTGTCTCTTATGTGTCAAAAGTCTTATCCCTAGTGACATTACAACTCTGTTTTTGTATTTAATGTAAAAGCATGATAGCTTCACATTGATGATTGTCAGCAGTTGCTATTTATCATCTGTCAAAAGTTTCCTCATGGGAAGACAGAAAATCAAATGGATTATGGCTGGTTTTTTAGTTGCATAAAGGAATCTTACATGACACGGGCTAAAAAGAATGGCGAAACTGCTCCTGACAACCAAGTTAGCATTCATAGCAATATGCGATTTTATGTACATAGCAGGAGAACTGTCAGCCATCTTGACAAAGCAGCACATTTAAAAATGCTATGTCAGTTCACTCATCTGACCTTTTGGTTGCAAGACCACCTGATACTGTAGTTGTGTATTTCTAAAACTACTTACAGTATTCTCTAGAAAAAAAAATGTGAAAAACCAAGACTGCAAATAAACGACAGATGAAATATCTAATAGTAGATGGTAAAAATGTCTAATAATTACATCTCTGCGATATCTTTTGGTTAAGATTTTTAGAACTAAGAGGGATATACTCTCCAAAGAGAGAAAGAAGAATGAGAGAGCCGGCACCTGCAATAGGACTTGTCTGTGCCCCAAAGTAACTTCCCTGCACTTATGTAATAACTAGAGGAAGGTATACTTTCTTGAAAAAATTAGGAAATTTATCCTATTAAAGGTGTTTTCTTCAATATGGCTGGAGAAGAAATTAATGAGAAGATACTCATTTAGACTTAGTCACCTCCCTACTTGCATCAATGAACACACACACACAAAAAATTTGATCACAGAGATAGCTATGAATTTTACATAAAACTTGCACAAATCTTTCTGGTTACCTCTAAAAAAATTAAGCCACAAAAACTGAGTGAGACGTAAAAATTTCTCATCTTTTTGCCTGTTTAATGCTTTAAAAATATGTCCGTTTGTGTACACAACCGTAAGACAATTAAGTGAAATGTACTGTCTGTTTGTTATTTACTCAGTCTGTCTGGAAATATAAGGTATTCAAGAGTTGGAGTTAAAGCTCCTAGAGGCACGATGGGCGAACCTCAAAAACTTGTAAACCCATGAAATGTAGGAGTTAACTGCATTATGAATAGACTCTTCGTTCAGCCTGCATTCTGGGAACAACCATGGACCTGGTTCATGTTGTAATGCTGTGAAAAAGGCTATTTTAATGACATTTCACTTGGAATCCAAACTACAAAAGTGGTTTGCTGGTCCAGCATTCTCCATGATCTCCTTAACCTGTTTCAGGTTTGGTATCCTTTTATCTTTAATAAACCTACTGAAAGGGATTTGGTGTTTCACAGGTAATTATGCCCCACCTCTAATTTCAGTACATTATAACAGATAGATTAAGGGAAATTCAGGGAAGCAATAGGGATTTAAATGACATAAAATAGAATAAAAGATTTAAAATTCAGTCTTTTTAGTTTCACCTTACATTGTGAGATAGAGAAACCAGCTTTATTTCAACCTTAATGGTCGTGTGGAGATTACTGGTCAAAGTGCAGAGAATATAAAGCTCCTGTTATAGAAGTACTTCTGAAAAACCTGAAGCTTAGATCTGGGCTTCCACCTTCTTTGAAGCTTATTATGAAAACCTGTTCTATGACAAATGTCCAGATAATGATATACTGTAACAATACCTTGGTTTTCAAGAGTCATCTTACAGACTTGTGCTGCACTGTACCACCATTGGAATTATACCTTTTAAAATATTTTTTGTCCTTCCAGAGTTGTTAAAAGTGACAAAAGTCAGAATAGCTCTACAAATCTGACTTTGAAAAAAGTGACATATCCTGTACATGGCCACAGAGGGACAGTGCTAATATTAGGTTAGTGAACAACAAAACCCCAAGGATTAAGCTCATTAGAAACAAAAGGATGTATATCAGCAATGAATTTAAGTAATGATTTGGAGTCATGAGAACAAAAAAACCTGCCACACACACACACAAAAAAATCAACGCAGGTGGGGTGGGTCAAAACTATAATTAGGATTTAACACTATGAGCCAGTTTCAGTGTCAGGCTTCCTTTATATTTACACTCACACACTGTGGAAAGGAAATATGGATTTTCTTACAAGACAAAAGGATAGTTCTCAGAAGAGGCAGCTTTTTTTCCCAACTTTAGCATAGGTGTTCTGCATTATTTACGGATACATTAATTTTATTTCTCTGTGAAGCCTTGGTAAGAGTATTCTCTTTCTGTGCAGACAAGTTTTGAGGATTCAGTGCTAATACATGAGGCATATAAATACTATGGCAATGAGTACCATTGAGAAATGTAAAAAAACCAGTGTTGACTTTATGCTTTGTCTGCATTTACTAACTGAGCTGGAGGATTTTGGTTTCCCTGGTAGGTATTGTAATACTTGTAAACAGGAAGAATGAGAAAAGATGTATCTAAACACCTTCAAATCAATCTGGGTGCAAGTGACAGAAAATCATTTTAGCGATGAAAACATGGCAAGCCCAGGAATTTCTAGGTTTTATTAATTCTTTTCTTTAGATGGATCAAATTTAATGATCTATTCAAAATTCTAGAATTGAACAGGCCTCTTCTTGACTATCAGAACAGAGATTAAATCAATTTTGCTACCTGTCTAGACTGTATTTTCACTTTTTTCTTCATCACATTCACAGAGGTAACTGCACATGTGTGCATGGTTATATACAATGCACAGCCTCACACACACTGGGATTTTCAAGTACACACAAATTGCAAATTACACTGGGGCTATGCACTGATGCATAAAACATCGTTATATGTAAGGTCACATTCAACACATGCATAGATTGAATCCAGCCATCGCCATTTTTACATTCAACAGTCATTGCTGGAAGCCCATGATTGCCTACCTATGCTCAATACTCATTTGTAGAGTTCACTCAGCTCATATGGCTCTCTCAAATGGTGCCTTTCTTTTAGTAAAGCTACAGGCGAGAGAGGACTTGTCCCATCCTTGCTGTGGGCTTTTTGCACAGCAATAAAGCTAGGATGAGCACTACGAAAAAGGCAGTGCCTGTGGGTGTGAGTCACTGGGAATTAGTCCATTAAGAGAGCTACCCCTAGGCAATTTTTTTTTCCAAGCTCTGTTTTTCATACTGAACAGTTCCTTTTAATGAGCACTAATGTCCACTCTGATCAATATCTGTAGCAGAAAGCATTACTGTCAATTTCTCTGGTCATTCCCAAAGTAAAAGAGAGAATTTCCAGTGGTTTTTTTGAGCAGCATAAGAATTCCAGCCAACCACTTCTTCACAATGAAATATGGAGAAGCAGAATGAACATAAACACTCATAGATCTTTCTCCTCATGATGGCCCTTCTTAATTTCACGACAGCCCTGTGATTGATACTGTCAATATCCATGACACAAGCCACTTCTCCCCATTTGTCAAACTACAGCAGAGCAGCAGCAAACGGCTGGGAACACACATGTTGTTATCCGTAACTTACTCAGCACAAAGGTTGTTGAAAGCATTTTTACAGCAACAGACAAAAAATGAGGAAGAAAATTCACCCTTAGGCCTGTCCTTTTTTGTATGTTAGCATTTTTTTAGGAATCCATGCATGATCATATCTCTTGCTGAGAAAACACTGATACTTGTTTTCTAGTTCTTGTACGAAGACTTTACCATTTTTTCCCACAGACAGAGGTGTTGAGAGCAGTGGGATGTGATTCCCTGTCATGAGAGACTGGCTGCCACGTGGAGTAGGGGAAGAAGGACCACCGTAATTCAGAAACTTGGACAAGGAAGTCATTAATCCCCCCCTCTTTCAGCACCACCCTGCCAATCATGAGATTCTTCATTGATCACAGCATTACACACTTTTGATCCCTGTAACAGTCCTCCAGTGTTGACCCCACTGAAGAGAAATGGGCATCTGAAGAGCTGCTTAAGGCCAGCCCAGCACTGCATGACTGAGGGAAGAGAAATACTTCATACACCAACCAAGAACCTAAAACTTCTGCTGAATTCCATTTGTTGACAAAGTTATGCCATGATCTCGCTATTTCCCACACAGTTCATCAGTTTCCAAGGCAGCGACTTCTTCCCCAGGAAGCCTCTGACACACCACATAACATTGACAACAATCAGCACAACCAGAGAGGAAGAAGCTTGGTCTCTCACCCTGAAAATCTGCCTTAGATTTATCTAGGCCCCTCTTTAGCTAATTTCTTTTCACCTAATACAGTCCCATTTCCTTTAAAGTCCTGTCGTGGTTTGACCCCAGCCAGCAACTAAGCACTACACAGCCACTCCCCCCTCCCTGCTCCCAGTAGGATGGGGAGGAGGATCAGGAAAAAAAAGTAAAACTCGTGGGTTGAGATAAGAACAATATAATAACTAAAGTAAGATATGATACTAACTAATAATAATAAAAATATAATACTAATAATTGTAATGAAAAGGAATATAACAAAAAAAAAAACCCCAAACCACCAAGAAAAGACAAGTGATGCACAATGCTCACCACCCGCTGACTGATGCCTGAGCAGTGATCTGCCCCTCCCGGCCAACTCCCCCCAGTTTATAGACTGAGCATGACGTTCCATGGTATGGAATACCCCTTTGGCTAGTTCGGGTCAGCTGTCCTGGCCATGCTCCCTCCCAGCTTCTTGCACACCTGCTTGCTGGCAGAGCATGGGAAACTGGAAAGTCCTTAACTTAGGATAAGCGCTACTTAGCAACAACTAAAACATCAGCATGTTATCAACATCTTTCTCACACTAAATCCAAAACACAGCACTGTACCAGCTACTAAGAAGAAAATTAACTCTATCCCAGCCGAAACCAGGACAAGTCCTCAAACCCACTCAAATTAAAGGATTAAAGATAAGACAGAGATGGAGGGTCCTTGATTCCTCCAATTACTTCCAGCAGTGAGGACCTGACTTAAAACAAAAGGAGGGAGTATGGAAGTGAAGCACTGTCCTCTTGCAGACTTTCTGACATTTTGGGCAAATAAGAAATTAATATTCCAACTGCATTTGGGGGAAGGGAAAAAAATCCATGCTCAAAGCCTGAGTTAGCATTGTCTGAATTCAGATCCACTCATCATATGTCTACATGCTTCTGTCTGCCGAATTCAAATTTAAAGCATGTCAAAGGTGACGTAGTTTATACTTTTGCTTATAAAAAGAAAAGGAGAAATGGAAAATTTAGCAGATACCATAGGAGTTCCAGAGATCAACAGCATACTCCTATACAAAATAAAGCATGTAACCATCTTTAGTTACTGAACAACTTTAACACATACAAGTTCTCTGTGCTTAGAGTATCTTTGTCAATAATAATGACATTCCCACTCTCCTAGCCATCAGTGAAGGCCAGTAAATTTATATGTTAATATTGAACAGTAAATTCATTCGCTTGCAAAAGTAAACCTAATTCCAAAAATTTTCATGTGCCCTGTCTGCAAAGAATTTAAATTAATGTAGTTTGCATAAATAAATATGAATGTCAAGAATTCCAGGCAAGGTCTGAAATAGTTTTATGTTTCTGCAATATGTTCATAGTCTTTGCTGCTACATTGAGAATAGAGTGTTTTTCATTGCTTCATTCAAGATCAATTTTTTTTTTCTATTATCATCCTTACCACCTCCACCTTTTAAAGTGTCTCTCTTGCATTGACTAGTGGTCTAACAGGAAAAGCTTGCAGCCTTCTTCAAAGGCTGTTTTCCAGTATTGTTTTGAACAGACAAGAAGCAAGTAGATGTTACAATTGTTCCTCCTCTAGCAATCCCCTAAATACCCTTCAGGTATGCTTTGTCCCCCAGACTAGTTAGCTATTCTGTTGGTGCTTGCACAGCAATGACAGACTGCCTGTGTAATCTAACCTTGTCAGCTGTTTCTAATCACTGCAGCAGTGCCACAGACTATGCTCTCTCTATAGGCCTACCAGTCCGGTCTCATGGGATTTACCAGTCCTACTGATAATTGACATCATTCACCATAAATGTTTAGAGAAGCATCTATCCCTTTAAGAGTCACATCTACATATCTTGACACAATATGAAACTGCACTGTGGGAATGTATTGGGTAGGGGGGGGGCTACAGGGGTGGCTTCTGTGAGAAGCTGCTAGAAGCTTCCCCTGTGTCCGATAGAGCCAATGCCAGCCAACTCCAAGACGGACGCGCCACTGGCCAAGGCTGAGCTCATCAGCAATGGTGGTAGCGCCTCTGGGATAACATATTTAAGAAGGGGAAAAAGTTACTGCGCAGCAGCAATTGAAGCCGGAGAGAGGAGTGAGAAGATGTGAGAGCAACAACTCTGCAGACACCAGGGTCAGTGAAGAAGGAGGGGAGGAGGTGCTCCAGGCGCCGGAGCAGAGATTCCCCTGCAGCCTGCGGTGAAGACCATGGTGAGGCAGGCTGTCCCCCGGTAGCCCATGGAGGTCCACGGTGGAGCAGATATCCACCTGCAGCCCCTGGAGGACCCCACGCCGGAGCACGTGGATCCCCAAAAGAGGCTGTGATCCCATGGGAAGCCTGCGCTGGAGTAGACTCCTCATAGGACCTGTGAACTCGTGGAGAGAGGAGCCCACGCTGGAGCAGGTTTGCTGGCAGGACTTGTGACCCCGCAGGGGACCCACGCTGGAGCAGTCTGTTCCTGAAGGACTGCATCCCACAGAAGGGACCCATGCTGGAACAGTTCGTGAAGAACTGTAGCCCGTGGGAAGGACTCACGTTGGAGAAGTTCATGGAGGACTGTATCCCATGGGAAGGACCCCACGCTGGAGCAGGGGAAGGGTGTGAGGAGTCCTCCCCCCGAGGACGAAGGAGCGGCAGAGACAACGTGTGAGGAACTGACTGCAACCTCCATTCCCCATCCCCCTTTGCTCCTGGAGGGAAGAGGCAGAGAAAATTGGGAGCAAAGCTGAGCCCGGGAAGAAGGGAGGGGTGAGGGGAAGGTGTTTTAAGATTTGGCTTTTATTTCTCATTATCATACTCTGATTTGATTGGTCATAAATTAAATTAATTTTCCCAAGTCGAGTCTGTTTTGCCCATGATGGTAACTGGTGAATGATCTCTCCCTGTCCTTATCTTGACCCACGAGCCTTTCGTTATATTTTCTCTCCCCTGTCCAGCTGAGGAGGGGAGTGATAGAGCGGCTTTGGTGGGCACCTGGCATCCAGCCAGGGTCAACCCACCACAGGGAATAACTGTTATCCAATAATGACTCTATGCACAGGATGTATTTATGCATTCCATACTCAAATGTATTTTTGTACAAAATTATTTAAGACAGGGACACGACAAAGTCCTTAATGTCTAATTTTTTGGCTCAGGTTTGAAGTTCTTAATTCTCTGCCTTCCCACCTCCTGTGGTTTTACTCTGAGATGGCTAAAAAGACAGAAGTTCCTGCTTTCCAGGTTAAAAGGCACCAAAGAATGAAAATCTGAATCCTGTGCCTACATAACTTCTACCACATGGGGAGCAACATCTTGTAGCACAGATTTCTGTATTTTGTTGTTACTGAACCTGAACCTTGGTCCCCTTACCTAACAACAATTTGGTCATAGTCTTTAGGGTAGTACCCCATGTGCTCAACCATGAGTATGTGAATACTCCCACCAAAACCAGTGGGACTATTTAACCTTTGTATTATTAAACACATGCATTAGCATTTGCACCACTCCTTACTTGAATGTGCTGATTTGGCTCATCTCTACTAAAAACTTCAAATATATCATTTGTCTGACAAACAATTCTGACTGCAGAATATCTATAAGTAGAATTAATTCCTCAAGTGCATTACTTAGAACAAAGCAAAATAATTCTTCTTAAAAAGTTTTAAACATATGCCCAGCCAAAAAATAATTATTTGTGCACAGCACCCCTCAAAACCAATCGTGCATTATACAGAAAACAGGAAAACTACTATTTAGGGGCCTGGGAAGATGATAGGGTCTCCTGGATGCATTCTGAATACTGAGTCTCCGAAAGCTGTTTTCATTAATTATGGCTGATCATTTAAATCACAATATTCTTACTGATCCTGTGACTTATCAAACATTTCTAGCCATAACAGTCCCCCAAGTGAATTTAGATTTGCTTTTTCTGATTCAACTTGAATAGAGATTATTTTGATACAAAGTAGGTTACTATTTTCAAAAGTGTATTTTTATGGTTATGATTTATTAGAAGCAGTAGGGAATTTAAATTTATGGATCACTTATATCAAGTATTTAACTAAACCCATGAGAGTCCTGAACACTATACTGCTAATCCCAAGATAAACATTTTAATCCACTTTTCAGCAGAGTCTTAAAATAATGCTTCTTTCAATATGTACAATTTTATCATTTATTTTTCTCTGAATAGAGTTCCATGGATGAATTAGTAAAAAAGCACAACTTAGAAAGAAAATCAATAGTTCTCGACTGAAGATCACTTACAAAATACAATCGGGTAGTAATTGATTTGCAGCGAAATCTCCTATTTAATTCTAGTCACACGTAACTGGAGTAAAAGCATGTACAAGAGATTATAATTTGTCTGTGTGCTAATGCTCCCAAGTGTATCACCTCTGCAATGATCATGGTATAACTCCAATAAATTAAATAAAATTTGAAATGGGCTCAGAGCTTGCCAAATGCACCTTTTGTTAATGACAGGAAGTTGCGTTTTGGTTGGGATTTACCAGTGCCTTTTATTGGAGAGCCATTCCATAGCAGGGAGAAAAAAGGGGAGAATAATTACATAAATTGGGTTCAGCATGTATGTGCATAGAATAAGATAACGATTTAGTGTTACCTCAGAAACAAATGGATCCTATATTGCATAAGTTGATGATAGCCATTTATCCCCAGGAGAAACCCGCTGTGGTAATTCTAGAGGGAACTGCATCACATTAAACCAATATTTGAAATTTAAAAAAAAAAAAAAACACCACCAGATAATGTTTTATTTGCAGCTGTTTCTTGTAATGTTCACAACAAAAGCACAACACCCGACAAATGGCTTGCTATTAGAATGAGTTAAATACAAACTTAAGGTCATTTTTAAAAAAAAAATGTTTCTTCTGCCTAAGTTGCTGTAGTATAAAACACACTCCAAGACCCATCCATTAAGCGCAGCATTACATTATATTATAATCTTTTGACCTAATACCTGCACATCTTTAATTCATACTTTGTGGCTCAAAAGGTGCGGCGTATCACAAGGTCACTTAGAAAGGCTTTAACTCAGGGTGCTTTTTACAATAAATTAAAAACTGTAGTGGCATAACAAACACCACTCCTGTAAATCCTGAAGGAGCCCATACTTCTGCATGTTTCAGTACACACTGTTCTTCCCTATATACAGTATTAGCAAACACTGTATGTTAGCAATACATTGTTTTTTGAAATCAAGCATTCAAAAATAGGAGATATCAGAAGTAATTTGGATTCAAGTATTTTGTATATAAGCATTATAACCCTGCTTTTAATTATGTAAGCACATACTGTTTTTCTAAGAATTCCTCACCCCATGTTTAGCATAATTGATATTCATTTAGAAAAGTGGGTATTCTACATCTCTTTTTTTCATCTTTATAGTTCCATGTTAGGACTGTAGGCTAGCTAGACCTCACTAATTTACTTTCATCTTCAACTTTTTAGTTCTTTCCGTCACTCTAGAATCTAAGTTCTTTACATCTTCACTCAATGTCTTGATGAAATGAGAGTTGGTACTGCCATTTTATAGTTAGTAAAAGAAGGCACAGAGGAACACAGTTTAACATTTTTTCACTCATTTTAGATGTCTGATGTGAAATGTACAATGCTTTTCAGAGGCTGCAGCATGGGATCTCGTGCTACCTGTTTGGAACTCCTCACATAGATCATTTACAGGTAAGCGTATATGTCATTCCTTCAAAATATCATGACATACAGCTCAAGCTCAGCAACTAATCATGTTGTGCTACCTTTGCTCCACCTCTTTCTATTTAAGTCTTACCACTCCTCTGTATCCAACCCAGTCAGTCTCCTTCCCATCAATAAGAAACTGGAAAGCATGGAAAGCAGTCAGCTATTGGGTGTATAAGTGATTAAATTACAACCCTTAATAAATTACCACTCATCAGCTGATTTTCACTTCCGTAACTGGTCACCTTCCATTTGCAGTGGTAGGAGCAGAAACACACAATGAACTGAAGTGTTTCAGCTGATGAATGGTAACTCATCAAGCCAAAGAAACTCCATCATCTGCTGTCATCCCTACATCACCTAAAGTGACTGTTCCTAGTGCCTCAACAGCCACTGAGAAGTGAGGACCCAGCTGCTACAATTTTCAGTGTTTTGAGACACTTGAAGCTTGGTACTGACCAGTGTGATCCATACAGATTAAGTCTTTGAGGAATTTACCTCCAGTTCCTTCAACTACTTTCAAACTGAATTTTTTGCTTTTAGCACAATCAGCTTTGGAAGGTCTTTCAGTTGGGCAGCAAAAGATGTGTTTGATATCATGATCCATTCTGCCAGATGGTGTTCAAAAGCATGGAAATGCATAGATTCCTCCAGAAAAGGCTGCAGTTTTTAAAACTTGAGAACATTTTGCCTTTAATTCCTTCTTTCAGAAACAATTATTTTTGCTGAAATAATTCTTAAAAGACTTATCATGAGAGCCACAGAGAGAATTCCAAGTTAAATTAGCAAACAGGATATTAACATGAAAATACTAGATGACTTCAACTCTAGCCATAATCATCATTCTCAGCAATAAGAAGGAAAAAGCATAAGAAGGGCAGTATTGCATGATAATATTATAGTGATGTCACATGATACTTCACCAGAATTTCAAAAACCATGACAAAATGGGTTCAGGTATGAAGGAGTTTGTTGCAGACAACAGAGG
This sequence comes from Gymnogyps californianus, assembly GCF_018139145.2. Taxonomy (NCBI): domain Eukaryota; kingdom Metazoa; phylum Chordata; class Aves; order Accipitriformes; family Cathartidae; genus Gymnogyps; species Gymnogyps californianus. Next base: position 21,102,896 of record NC_059478.1, on the reverse strand, counting down.
AAGAAAATCTTTCAAAATGGTCTGAGATTTTGGCTTCCTCTGGCTCATTTAGTGTTAATCTCTCCCAACAAATGGTCTGCCATATTTTATAGTTAACCACAGACAATTTTCTCCTGGAAAGCATTGTTACTTCAGGCAATGTTACTACCCAAACAGTTATGCAAAGAGCTCCTAATAACATGTGAATAGACAGAGAACCCTATTGTATGGACCGAGTGATATTTAATAGTGAATTACTGTACACTGGAAACTTTTCTAATCCTGCATGAGTTCTTTCAAGCAATTATACTGAAGATGTTGAAAAGACACAAATGTTTTGGTCAGCATCAGTGTCAGCGGTTTCCTGTGATGTGGCATTTATGACAGTAGTACAGGTTCAGTTTGCAAGTCAGATCTGCCTGGAGGCAGTTCTGACTTACATGTCAGCCCCTGGATATTTGTTCATATTTTCCAAAATAAAGAATATAGTTATGGTAAATTAATAATTTTGGTCACTCCCACACAGAGTCTTTTTTGTATATATGAAGGTCCAACATTTTTCTCTCTTTCAAACATATAGTACTACCAACCTCTCTGGAAGGAGTAACATTTCCTCTATTGAGAAGCAGCTTGTATTTTCACGGAACTTGAGCATAAGACCCATGTAATCCATGCAGCAAGTATAACAGTCGAAGTTATGAAAGCAAAAGTAACATTCACTTCAATGCCAAGAGCCTATTCAAGGTTTCAGCATGAGTTTCACACAAACTCCAAGATAATGAAGTTACTTATAAGAAAGTATACAGACTGTTAGAAGAGGTTGCATTTTCACACCCACACACCCCCAAATGATAGAAAGAACTGAGTTCTGTGAATGGAATCCTGTAAATAGATAAGGACTGCTACAAAAAAAAAAAAGCAGCGTGCAGTTATCTTTGCATCAAAGTACTATTATCATATGCATTGATCTTAAAATAAAGACAGAGATGTCGCTACGCAATTGATGAGAACGAATCCCACATAATTCTTCTCTCCAGCAATGTTTCACCATGATAGAGGCACTTTATATTTCTAGAGAAGGGAAAGTGTAAAACTTTTTTACATCATCTGAATTCAGGAACCTCTCTCTCAGTGTAGCTACAATTAAGGATGTTACAAGGGGCTCCCTGCATCAGTTCAATGACCCACTTAGCCTGTACTAAAATTCCTTATTCTATGAGGTGAAGGACTAAAAAAGACGTAACAGTTTTTCAGTCACACAGAAATATGCTGTCACAACCAGTGGTAGAGAGGTTGGGAGGGAAGTGAAGGGAAGGGACAAGATGGCAGTATTAGAAGAATGACTATCAAATTCAGTCCATTTTCTGGAAACGTGCTCTTTTACTGTAATAAAGTACTCTTTTTCAATGTGTATAATTTGAAGTGTGTTGCCCGGTGTGCACGTATATGTGCGCAAGAGAAAGATGACTTTTTAGTAGGTAGTTTGGGCTGCTTCTCCAGAAACTTATGAGAGTCAGTGCATTTGCTCCATTTAGTTCAGTGAGCTACATTCTGAAGGCAAAAAGCATCTCTTCAAATAATCACAGGCAAGGGTGATTTTTATAGTATCAAAGGGAGGGGTGACCTCTCCAGAAACAGCCTCCTTTAAGTCTTAAAGCAGGCTAAGCAAAAGATTGCCTGAACCACTGAAAACCTGCTCCAGCATATCACTGTGAAGCTGTAATCCATTTCACTGGTGCTTAAAGTTCAAGCTGAGTTTTCTGAATTGCAAATAAGTTCCTGTGTAAAGAATATTCCATGTATGTATCCAGTCAGGGTGGTAATGTTGTTATTACAGCACTGTCTGCAATAACTCAGCTGTCAAATTCACTTCAGGCTGAAATTCAGTCTACATGGTCTCAGCTGGCCAGCAATTTCTTTTTTCATATACAGTATGTTTAAAATCTATTCAAGACTGTTATGATTCATGAGGTGGCAAGTAAAAAAAAAAAAGGAGGATTTTTTTTTTTTTAATTTAAGAAGAGAAAAGGTGTTAGGAAATTTTAAAGAGGGTGTTATCAGTTTTGTCTCCCACTTATTTGCACCTTCGGATATTACATTAGAAGAATAACTTTGTGACATCATGTATTTCACTTGTTCATTATATTTTCAGCATTGATTTTAGGGCCAAACCTCTCTTCATGAAACATTTGTCTATATTACCTTTTCTATTTAGTTAGTTTCTCCCTTAACACAGTATTAGCAAAGCCCACATTCTAGTCTACCTGCAGCAGATAGACAAATTACGATCTCTGTACACCCTAATAAATATATTGGCAGTAGTTTGAGACCAAGCAAAAAAAATAGTTTGTTACTTTGAATACATACAAAAATTCTTTCAGACTGTAGCTACCAAATTTCATTTGAATTTCAATGCATAAGCACAAATACAGAGGAGTCTGGAAGCCTCGTTGTTGTTACACTCTTGTTTGACACTGAAATTCCTTAGCAAGTGTCTACCATGAAGAACTCTTAGTGAATCAACAGTAATACTTCATTCAAGAGACTTTGATCAGATTCTCCCTTTGCTTGAAGAATATGCAACTTTAATATATATATCAACAAAACAATACAAAAATACAGAGACTTCAAACAGGATTCAATACCAGCATTTAGTTCTTATGAAACATTTCATTTTAAGATCACCATGAGCTTTATAGAGCACAGTTGATAGCTGCATTGACAGAGAGACCTATACAATGCCTACTGTGGCAAACATGAGGCTAGAACTTTGCTACATTAGAGAAAAGACAGGAGAATAATTTTACTTAAATAGCATTTCACTCATCAAATCTCATGTAGCTAGAATTAGCCATAAAATTGAAGATACTATGTCTCAGCAGTAAGAGAAGTTGTTAGATGAAAATGATGGAACATCAGAGAATGTAATACATTATAAATAATGTATTTAAATGTTTAAATACTTAAATTATTTAAAGTATTAAATAATGAAGGGAAAATTAATAGCTAAATCTTATAAACTAAAGGTTAGAAAATAGTCACTGACTGCTCTATGTGTTAATACAAACATGGCTGCCCCAAAAGGAAATGACTCGAAGGTAAAAAATTTAGCAAAATGAAGCAGCAAACCATATCTTCTTACAGGGAACTTAGGTCAAATTAAAAAGATTTCAAATGCATAACACAAGATGTGGGACTTCCTGTTCAAGCCAGGAAGAGATCCAGTTTTGATGCCAGTGATGGACAACCCATCACATCTTGGTACTTTTATCGCTGTGATGTTAAATGTGTTCTGTCTTTTCAAAGCAAATTTGCTTGGTTCATCAGTTACTACTGCGTATTGTTACATCTTTGTATGCTAGGCAAAAGAGCCCTCTCAAACTCCTTTTCTTCCCTCTCTATAATAGCGTGGAGAAAGTTGATGATTAAGGCCCACTTGTCATCGTTCTGGAGCAGCACTGCCTTGTCTGGCATAATGTTTTGTCATTGCAAGAATGAGATGCTGCGTCTTTATATTTGATGTTGCTAACTCTCCCATTAAATCAGCTAAAATAAGAGCAACATAAGAGTAACAATCAGATGAACAGCTGATGAGAACATGTTATTGTCCATGACATTATTGATTGGAATGGCAAGCCAGTTTATGGAAACAAATTCATTGTATTTTACTGTACTGAAATACAGCTGCAAGAATTTGTATAATCTGATGAGATGAAATATCAAATGTCAGTGGATTATAGCAGTCCTCACAGCTCCTGCTAGACTTTTATAGCAGCTGGCAGTCCTACATAAGTTTGCTGTGCTACATTAGTCACCTTTAAAATATTTAAAATTCTCCTTTAATATTCAGTGCAGGAATTTTATGGCAGTGATAATTACCTGTAAGTCACACATGCCAACATTTGATTACTATGTTGCTTTACAATTGTGCTGCTTAGCTTTTGTCATACTGAGGGGTTTCTAAGTTTGCTCCTTGGACAGAACTGACCCATCAGAAACTACCTGTGTTCTGCACAAAGCACATTTCACAGACAATGCCAGAAATCTTGTGAGAGGTCTCAAGGATGATTAACTACATAAGAAGGATAATTGAAGTTAAAAAAAGAAAAAAAGAAAAAAAAAAAAGGGAAAAAATTCACCCGTGACCTTTTCATATTCTTGTTTCCATATGGCCAAAGAGAAAAACAACAATCAAATGTATACAGTCATTGGCACTGTAATAGAAAAGCAAGAAACCCATATTTCAAAAGACAACAATTTTTATTTATTTATTTTTAAAGTCAAGAGCTCTCCAGTCCTTAGATTAAACCTGGCCTGAGTGTGCAAACTGATGGAACATCTTTTGAGATCTTTTGAAAAGCCAGTTGGGAAGAAGAAAAAAAAAAAAAGGCAGATAGATGCATAGTTTAGATGGGGGATTTCTGTCTAAATGGCAATTCAATGCCTTTTTTACACTTACACAGCTTCAGGAGACATGTAACCATACTGATTATTATAATAAGTAGTATAATAAATTGAGATCACCTCTGTCTAAAGCAACTAATGAACAAACCTTTACTGGCTTCTCCATTTAATTTTTGTTTAATATAGATGTACATTTTATAACTGGATGTTGCCTGAGTCTGTTTAAATCATTTAGAAATTGCCAGGAAGATCATCAAGACAAGGTTTTTCACTACACCAGTGGAAAAAGATACTGACAGTAAATCGAGAAGATTTTAAACCTCCGCCTGTAGATTAAAATAGTTAGACTCCCTCTTTGGCACTATCCAACTTGAAGGAGAGTAATGCGTGTTGAAAAAAAATGAAACAAATCAATAGCAGTATTGAACAGATATTAAAATATTATTGAATTTCTGTCTTTGGATTAAGCTTTTATGAAGGTTGACATAATGTAGTTGGGCAAGTAGGCCCCTGTCCAAGTGTCCATTGGAGTCTTCTGACTGACTGCACACAATTTCTAAACGGATACATAGTAGAAATAAAAGTATTCATATATATGCCTGAAAATTCAGCATTATTTTATATTTCAGCCACTTTTACATACACTTTCATTAACATTTCCAGGAAGTTATACAAATCAATAGTAACCTTATGAGTATTTGTTAACAGGCACACAAGCATAACCAACCAATTTTCTGAAGTCCTCTTCTTACACTGCTAGAGAGAGAAAACGACACACTCTGTGTTCTTGGTTGACCTATCAAACACTTCAAAAGCAGATTCAGAGTGCACAATAATCAATAATTTACTTGCCGCAAACAATTCATAAACATTGCCTAACATTCAGTGTTCACAAAACTCTTTTAAAACTATAATGGATAGCAAACAAATTCAAAACTCTAGTTAGAAAAAAGCCCTCCTTCTAATGGGTAGTACAAATTCCTCAAATATAATAGCAAATGCTTTTGGGTTTGGAGTACCAAACTCTAAAATAGATCATGGGTTAAATGAATTTCAAAGCACTTTTCATGCTAAAAGATATGTAAATGTGTAGATTATTCAGGCAATATTTAAATAGGATTATAGAAAGGCATAATACTTTTTAATATATTATTTTATTTTTTAATGTCTGTGTGTCTTCCATTTTCCAGTTGGAGTGAACTATTTTTAGGCAGCTTCACAGGAAATATTAACCACTATCTTCCTTTACCATAACTGTCAAAACCCCTCATTGATTTACCCATATAATATGCAGTTTTTTGTCTATTCTACACATCATGGTCTATTATTGTTGACTATGAATTAAGTTTTCAAATACTTGATAGGTTATTTGAAATACAGCATGTGCTTGAGATTTTTCATAATCTTTATAATTGATTGCTTCTGACTTTGTCTTTTCATTCTTTTATGTACATGTCCTTCTATGAACATATTTTTAAAGTACTAAAATGCACTTGACAATGTCACTTTAAAACAGTCTTTTGTGTCTTATCTCACTAGCTGTAATTACTCAGGAATATTAAAGCTGTGTCTTGTGCTGCTAAGGAAAATGAACTACTTGTGTGCACGGACAGAAAACTGGTGTAACGAGAGCTCCAAAGTACGTAAGAGGTTACACAGTCTGTCATCTTCAGTTCTGAGGTTAATGCCAGTGAGCAAGAAACTTACAATAGCCGTACTTTCAGATCTGACACAAAATGTCATGAGATAGATGAGGTAATCATAAAGTGCAGTTACCAAGACTAGACTAGTTTGAGTATGGCAGAATGTAAGAACTTAATGCATCTCCCAATGAGGCTGTTACTTCTGAAGTATGAGCTCCTCTTGTAAAGCCAGCAGGTGATCAGTTCGTAAAGTGAAAGGTGGCCTGCAAAGTACACATTTAACAAGATTTGTTTTTTCCTCAATATATGTGGGGTATTGAAGAAGAATGTTACCAGTGGGGTAAAAAGGAGAAAATAGAATGGTTTGCCTTTCCTTAATTTCTTTGGTAACCAAGATACAGCCATGATAAGGAAAGACAATAGTTGAAAACATCAGTGGAAAAAGTAAATAAAAAAATGGGAAGCTATTGAAACACTAGAACTATCTGACAATTTAGTCATATGGTAAAAGAACTCATTGCCTTAACGTACAAGGGAAGACAAAAAGAAAACTCAGAACCAGAGTTGTTCACAGATTCATAAGCAAAACAGAAAAAAAATGGATTGTATATCTTCCTGTTATAGAGGTGCCATTTAGCTCCTACGAGTTCCTGCAGCATCGATAGCATATCACAAAATTGAACAAAAGTTCAATTCTAAATTGCTAAATTCTTAAAAGTTCTTTCCCAATGCAGTGCAGTACTTTAACTGGTGCAGTACATCACAGGCACAAGCAAATTCAGAGTTCTAACAGCATGCTGGGATATCTTGGGTCTCCTGTACTGATGTAACCGAACAATACATTTTCAAAATACATGCACACACGCAGAGCTTATGCTTCTTAATAACTTATAATGCAGTATGACAATTGAAGTTAGTCTATCCTGGACCAGGGTTTTTTTCTGCCAAAATAAACCCTGGGTTTTAGTTTTATTTTTGCTAAAATGACATGTCCCCCAAAATACAGAAGGCGGCAGCAAGTATGTTTTTGTTTATTTTTTTTTTTTTCTCCTTTGAGTGGGAAGTTTAATTATTTGTAGAAGTCTCATCCAGCAGCTGTAGCAGTCGAAAGGAAGGTGTATTTTCTCTTGGCTATCACCTAAGAAATCTTTCATACTCAATGAAAAGATAGGCTGGAAAACATAACCCCTCAAAAAAAAAAAAAAAAGTACTAATCTTTTTAGTCCTTCCCTGGAAGAGTGCGTATATAAAGCAGGAACCTTGTCAGCAACTGTTGTCTTCTTGCAGCTTCAGCTTAGCACCTCCAGCCCAACAAAAAAGTAGACCTAAAAGACGGCATATGACACTAACTTCTTTGAAAATTACTAATCTCTGATAACTACATTTCAGCTTAGGGATTTGTATTCAATGCCCTTGAACAAAATTATGACACTTATTTCTAATAGTATTTATTTTATTTTTGTTTGGAGTAATTTCTCAAAAGATAAGAAATTTATTGGCGAGTAAACAATTATTCATAGGACTAAACAGAAGGCCACAACAATTTGCTTTAGATGTCTATGTTCTAAGAGCACCGGAGGAAAATGGTAATGTTAGTTAGGCATACACTTGCATAAGAGAGTGCTGCAAAAGAACATTTGAAGTGGATGCAGTCAAACTACACGAGAAAGTTCTTATATAATGTTTTTATTGACTTAATGTTTACAAATACTATTTCAAAAAAGCATGTCTGGAATACATAGTTAGAGAAGTGAAACATGGTACAGGTTAAGGGGAAACAAAGTTAGCAGGATCCTTGTATATAATCCCTATTCACTCATCCATTTCATTAATTTACTTATATTGTGTTTCTCCAGATAAGGAGTATTTTGGTTTCACATGGTCAAGGTCACCTGAGTTCTACGGAATGTGAACAAAAACACTTTTGGAAATGACTGGGTGACTGCACTGCAACTGATCACTTTAGATGTTTTAAACAGATCATCTTCATCACCATATTAGTTGGGCCTTGCTAAAGTCATCTGGCAGAAGAAATTATGTTTCAGCAAGAACTGAATGTTTTAACTTGAACATACTTATAGCAGTCCATTTAGCCATTTTAAAACACTATTAGCTGTAGATTTTTTCTAAGGCCTACTGGTTCCAAAACATTACTTTCCTTCTGACAGTTAACTCTTTGTATGAATCACACCGTTATGGAAATATTTGAATTGTAAATATTGAAAATCAGCTACTGTTCATGCATTGCAACTTTTCATATATTTTAATATTCATATGCATTTTAACACCATGAAGGCTCCATATTCATAAAGCTGATCTTCACAGATAATAATAATTGTTGAATATAATCGATGATATTACTTATTGAAAGTGACCAAGCATTGAATACGTTCTCTCTTTCACTTGCTTTAATTCTGGAGAAACATGGTGATTTTAAGTGTTCAGTATGGTAAGTTCAAAATTAATAATTCAATTATCATTAAGCACAGATTGAAACAATAGTGTTGCCTTGCCTTACAGCGTCAAGAGTTTTAGTGAACCATTTAATAACGTCAGTATTCTTCATATGCATGAATTGTCTGGATTGACAATACCATGCAATGGCTTCAAAACTAACATTTTGCAACAGCTACAAAGGAGCTGTGAATCAGAGGCATTTTACAGTTTATTTCAGTGGGGTTTTTTTCCAATCCATAACTGCAGACATTTGCTCAGTGTAAAGAATGGGCCAAATTCACAACATGGGGATGAAGACTCCCAGGGGAAGGATGTTGCTTCACTGACATACAACAGAGACAATGACTTGGTCTGAACACCAACTCCTAGCAAAGGAAGTATGACTGACAAGTGGCAGTACTTTGTAGCTATGCAGCGACTCACCTGCCTGCTGAGCCTTTGCCATGGGGTAGTATTCAAACAAACACATTTTGCCTCACAGTAAAATGAATTAAATGATCTCCCTGTTTTCTCCGATTAGACCAGCATAAGGCAGTGGACAGGAGCCATCTTTTAATTTCATTATGGTCAAATTTCAGTAAGGATTTAATTTTCATTTTAAAAGGGACAATTCCAGACTGAAGGATCATCTGAGCTTCCTGAGGAGTTCCCTCAGATGAAGACAGAAAGATGAAATTGCTTATCTTTCAGTCTTCAGTGAACCCTGGCTCTCAGACAGGTGGTCTTAACATAGCTTAGGTGGACTTTGCTCTTCAGCTTTTGATCTTGCCAGTCTCTTCTTTACTAGCATAAATGATCAGACAGCATGCACAAACGTTGCCAGTTGCATATCTTTTGAAAATATGGAAGTCAAAAACCTGGGCTCCTGCCTGTTGCTTTTGATCTGAATCTATTCTTTATGTTTTCCTCAGAGTCATAAATGTGAAAATATCTCTTGAGCTGTATGTGTGATGTCTCATTTATATTCACCATTTTCATAGCAAATACTTTGGAGACTTTCATTCTGAATTAAGGGATTTTAAAAAAACTCCACTTTTTATTATTAAACTAACCGCTACTTCTCTCCTTAATCTGTTTAGATAAACTGTTTTGGAAGAAATGCACAATCACAGACCAATTCTCCAAACACTACTGAATATATGCAAGTTTAAATTAATGACTCAGAAACATAACCTCTCAACTCTACCTTATACTTATTCATAAAGCCCATCTTGACAGATAATAATAATTAAGGATATAATTGATAATAACACATCAAAGGTGACCAAGCATTTAATAACATCTCCTTAATTCTGTATAAACAGGATATGTATCACAGATCATAAATGTTCAATATGATAAGCTCAAATTTTATAATTCAATTAGTATTAAATATAATTTATGTTAAAACAATGTTTCATGTGAATGGCAATTAAATATTACCTAATTCTCCATCAGGAGGACAAGATGCATTGACCCTATTATGGAAAAATAAATATCAATAAAGCAGCAGGTTTCCAGTAAACAAATACATTTATCAGAATAAACTATCCATTTCTTTGCACAGTTAGTGTTGGCACGCATCTTGTGCTTTGTTATAGACTTCTGTTCAAATTAAACTGCAGAAAGAGAAATGTGATGAGGCATAGAGCATATACAGATTACATAAGGGCACAAGGATCAAAAAATATGAAAACTGATGATGATGAATGCAACCTAACATGTAGATCAAAAACTACAATGAAGTAATCAGGATTGAACCTTGACTCCTACCCTCTTTCCTGTCAACCTTATGGAGCTTTGAAAGAACACCCACTCTGTGTGTCTGCAGTGGCCAGGAGACCTGGAGAGAAATTTCTACTTCCTCTTTACCTGTTTTGGTGTTCCTACAGATAGGCAAGTCATTACATCCATCAAAAGTTTGAGGGACTGGTTTTTTTGTAAGACAATACAATGGTTTCAAGAAAACTGCTTAGCCTCAGTTGAGTGGTACTGATAATGCATTGTGAAGCTAAATTCTTCCTCTGTGAGGCTATATACCCATTCTTTAGACACTAGACCGAAAGATTTCTTTCACCTTTGAGCAGAGCCAACATTTGCCACCTGTGTCCCCTGACAGACTGCCATTTGTTTCAAATTTCAGAAGAGGAGAAAAATGCACACTTTCTTTCAGTGCTTCAGAGCAGTATTCATAATCTCCCCCCGCCCCCGCTATGTAATATTTCTCCTTTGTAAAACCTGCACTTTTTTTTTTTTTAAACCACGAGGCTGTGTTTTTGTTAAAGTTGGCCAGATTTTGTAGTTTGGGGAAAAGAGCTAGCTAAATGCAGCTCATCCTGGAACTCTACAGACAGGGTAAAGAGGGAAAAGGACACATCATAAGGCAGAGCAACAGAGCACACCCTAGGCAAAGATGACCCAATAGGAAGTAGTACAGATAATTTCACTGTCATCACTGATCATATATAGGTAACAACCACACTGTTAGGATGGTGCAAAACAGAAAGACTCCATACCTCATAGGAGGCTATGAGGGACAAACAGGAATAACGTTTATGACAACAGTCTTGGAGCTTTTTCCCCTCTCCCTCCCCAGAGAAAGGAGCTGAGCTCCAGAACTGCAGCCCTTTCATGGGCAGTACCTCTGAGCTACCACATCCACTACTCCTAATAGCAACAGCTTGGTGCAGGGAAGTTTAAGACCAACAACTTTACTCAAAAAGTTACTGGCAACCACAGCAGAACCCGAGCACCAGTGTAAGGAGATCTCACTGCAGAATGACATACTGAATTGTGACATTCTGTATTAGTTTCCATTTCTAAATGATCTCAGGCTGTAGCCACATGCAAAACAGATTAGAGCAATCTTGTTTCAAGCAAGAAAAACGTGGCTAAATGTGGCAACACTTGTATTGCAAAGATTTTATTCTTCTCACCAGGCTCTGGTGAAAGAGTGAACTCCTGGCCAAGACTGCGGGCTGCACATCTGGATGCAGCTTAAGATGAAGCAATTACTTATCCTACAATAGCTCTGGTGCTTCAAGATGATGTACTCCATGTGTATCCTATTGTATGAGTCTGTGAGGCACATGTACACAACACGTTTTCCTAGCAGTACCAGCATTCAGCGTTGCTATGCTTGTACATTCTGGTCCTTATGTTCCCATATGAGAGGACATAAAAGCTAGGCTAACCATGCCCAATTATCCTTGCAATGCTAACCCTATGCTACTGAGAACTCTAAAGAGTCTGGACAGAAAAACTTCACTGACAACAACTGTAATGGCAGTAAATAATTCTGTTTTGTGGAAAAAAACCCAACTGTTTTAGATGGAGATTTCTACTTTCTAGAACTTAATATAGCTGCCCAGTGGGTGCCACTGCCTAGGATGTAAATCTAGTGCAGTGTTCTTTGCTGTTGCCTGGTAGCTCACATTGACTGGTATGTATCTGTAGCATGCAAAGACAGTCTCCGTCTGACAACTGTACTTTGACATCTGGAGAGGAAAAAAACCCCAACCTACCAGCCAAGCAACTGGAGATACACTACATAATCTCTTTCAAGAACATTTATGTTGAAATAATTTAGCTTTCAATTATAGTACCCAAAACAGCAAAAGAAAGCCTGAAATGTTTATTTTCCTGTTGATGTAGTAGAACAAAACTCAGGAGTTGTCAAAATATTCTGTTCTGGCGTTGAATCTGGATGAGAAGGTTTAGCAAGTTAGGACAGATTAGTTTCAAATTCTAAGTGAAGTGATGCCCTTCAGTTAGGATCCTGACAAGAAGGCAAGTGTGAAAAAAGTCTTGAAGTCTGATATTGAGCACAAACTCTATCATAAGATAAAGCGGTTGATGCTCAGCACAGTGTGTGGTATTAACCACCCACTCTAGACTGTTTGGCCTTTGCAGTCAATACAAAAATAATTTCCTTGCTGACTTTTTTGGGCCACTTTCTGCTTTATGTAAGAATTTACTGAAGTGGTAGGGATTGGTCGGATTTTGTTTTATTTTCACAAACCTCCCCATAAAACAGCGGTTAGTATGCCTTTCTGATCTGGTGAAAGATGTAGTCCATCTTAAATGTAGCAAGCTAAAAGAAATAGTCTGTTAAAACTAGTTTTCCAGCCCCAGCAGGCATTATGATTATTTCACTCCACTCTACTGTTGCAATGTTAGGGTCTGAGGAGGCCAGCAAAATAGCCACAAAGACGAAGTTTCCCAGAAGTGTCTATATTAGTAGAGCTTTATTTTGCTCAGTATATATTCTTTTGATTTCAATAGATATTTTGGTATCTTAGCACCCAGTTTAAACTCAAGGATGGTAGCTTGTTTTCCTGACCTTCACATGGCCCAAATTTAGCCTTTTAATCTGCTGACTAACTGAAGCTGGAAATAGCAGAACAGAAGGTCACAACTTCCTTGCAGTGCAGGATCCTCAGTATGGGATAAATCACATCTTTCCTCTGATATACAGCTACAGTGAGGATTACCGGGGAGGCTTGCATGCTCAGAGGCGGCTGTTGTTGGCAGAGCAATCTGTGCTATACTAATCAACCAATTTGACCAACACTAGTCATAAAAACCAAGAGATTCAGAGGAATGAGGCTGTGAGCCATTTCCCACTTTGTTCTTGCTGCAGTTACTCGAGAAACCAAATAATTGCTCATCTTCCCAGTTTTTAAAGTCAGCACTATCAGCTCAGCAGCCACGTACGGGTTATCTGCAAATGGCAAAGCAAGCAATCTCCTTAAAGGGCTTCCATTGCATCTTGAAACCTGTGGGATTCCCATACAAGTTGTGTGGGATTGCACTATGCAAAACCCCTCCTTCCAGATTGCAGTACCTCCACCTGGAAGGTCAAGGGAGGAAAATTCTTGAGGTCACTCCCAAACTTGATCTCCTGCAAGAGAGAATGTACAACTATCAGCTGAGCCTTTGTGCTGACCCAGAGACTGCAAATGTTTTCATTTCTTTTCTTTTTAGATAAAGGAACTTTTCCTCTCCTTCTTAAGCTTTTTAGTGGGGGAAAAAAAAAGGAACCAACATCTTTTTTAGCTGCCTTTTTCTTCTGTGTTCACTGTCCTCTGTAATCTACTTTGACTCGCTGACAATACATGACTTTCTGTACTCTCGCTGTCTTTTAATCACCAAAAAAAAGAAAAAACACACCACCCAAAACCTCCCTGACTGTCCATCCCTCATGATTACAAACCATCTCCTTTATCTAGTGGTCTGAGGAGGAGGAACAGCAAACCTTTTTCTTTCATTGGCTCCTGCCCCAGCAATATGACTTCATTTGCTCCCAGTTCTCTTTTGTGCTGTATCTTCATTGAGTATAATTTTCAGGTATGTCTCATAGGCAGCCGGGCATGCATGCAACAGCGATGCCATTCTCTTCACGTGCATTTTAAAGCAGCTATTGAGTATGTATTCTTTTTTTGGTCACATTCATTTCCATGATTGATATGTCTGCATTTCTGATTGTGTTCTGTATGCTTTGATTCATTAATTCGATGAAACCAGATTTACCGATGTGATAGTGATTTTTTTTTTCTTTTTAAAAAAGGCTAAAATAACAAACATTATAAATTGCACGCATTTTAAATGCGGGGTTTAAGTGTTCACACTGTGACAATGGCTGTGTTATCTGCGGATTATAGTAATGTACTTTATTTGTGTATACCCCTGAAAAACACTCAGACACTGCAATTACCGTAGAACAAGCAGTATAGCTGATCAAGGGCTTTTGTCCAGGCTCTTCAATGACATCCACACTGTGATTTGCTGTGACTGCCTATAGATCAGTGAATGCACTGCCAGATTTCGCTTGGTTGGTATATAAAGCTATAAGTCACACAGGACATGGGAGAAGACACGACTGCCCTGTTTGTCATCCTACCGGGATTTGTCAGGCATGTACTTGCTGAATGCTAGTAGGTGACTGTATCTTGGTATACAACCCATATCTGAAACTCTTCCCTGTACCATTTATCTTCCAAGAAAGATTCAAGACTCTTGCTAACCTCAAGCACTCAAATACGTAAGTAAGCTGCAAAGCTAATTGCAACGTTTCTTTTCAAAACGCTGGCTAAATTTCCCTTCTGTTTTTGCAGCACTCACAATTCAGGTTTTCCAGCTTTTCTCTACAGGCACAAACCCCAGTAAATGAATCAAAATCCCTTAAATTCTCACACCCGTACATCTCAGGAAATTCTTTTTTTTACTAAAAACACAGAAGTCATAGTAAATCAGGCTGTGATTCACTCTCTAAATACAGGCTGGTGTCTCTGTCTCTACATTGTGCTCATTATTGCTATATAAAGGAGGATACTGTTTTGTTTCTAAGAGGGGAAAAAAAAAGTTTTTAATTTCATTTGTGACCTGCCATTTGGGAACTCAAGGGTTTTTTTGGCGACACTGAAGTAAGTTCTACCTTAACAACAATAACATATTAAGATCCGCTGCTTACAAAGCTCTCATTTTGGAAGGAAGGATTGTCTTTGGGCATAGTGTCTTCCAGCTTCTCCATAAACCTGCCATGTGACTGATTAGCCACTGACTTCTGAAGCTGAACCGTACTATATCAAAGTCCAGATTCATTATCTGTGAAATGGGTATAATGACATTCACTACTCCAGCAGATTAGTTTTTGAGGTGATAAATGCCACACAACCATCTATGGTAAATCATTACAGGTGCACATATTGCATGGACACCTGCTTTTAAAAATACTTCTTTGTAATCTGGCAGCAGTAACAAAATTCTGATCATACTGTTACGAGGCTCCTCCTGATGTATACTGTATAGCTAAGAGACACAACACATTTTGTTAGTGTACGCTTTATGTGAAATTACAGAAGAAGCAGTGTTAACACGAAGATCTATTTATCTTATCTTAGTCATGAATATGCCCTAATGGTATAGCTGTCACTTCTGTGCACTGGTGCTCTCTAATCAACAAAATGAAAGGAATACTGTGGGACACACTTCTCCCGTGCCAGAATGTAATTTATATTAAGAGCATTTTTCCCAACCAACGCTAGAGAGGAAGGATGCAACTCTCATAATCTTTCTTTGGAAGCAAAATTAAATTATCAATCTTTAACTTAGTGATAATGTCTGCTAAAACATTCCCTCATGGCTTCCACTAAATATACAATTAAAATCTCCGTTCTGTCTGGGCTACCAGTTGCGCTCTCTGCATGAAGACGCTTGTTCAACTTTGAACTGGGTGCTCACTGGCTGCTGGGAAAGCAGCTTTCTGCTCCAAAAAGAGTTTTCACATATCACTGCATGACATAAAAGTGCAAACTGGTCACGTTGTGTCATCCTATTAGGAACCAAAACCTATAAGACAAATACAGCTGTAATCATAGCAGGAGAAAGAAAAAAGGAGATCCTCTGTTAAACCCTTTTATCACTGGGGACAACTTTACCAGTTTTGCCACAAAACAACAGCAATTTCCTTGGTTGTGTTTCAAGAGAAAGAACATATCTGAGTAGCACTCAAAGACAAGGACAGTACAGGCAGCTGCATAACAATTTCTATCAGTTGGAGAGTTCCTGCACGCACTTACTTTTTTCACTGGAGAAGTAAGTGGTACCAGTTTGGATCAGGAAGAGGAAGATGCTCCTGAAGGCCAGCACAAAGAAGTAATCTTCCAAACATGGTGCCAACAGGGATATAGCGTAAATTACTGGGGAATCAGAAGGGCAAGAGTGGAACTCAAGCAAAGTTAAAATCAATGAGACTGAGGGTCCACAGAGGGAAGCAAAGATGAAACAGAAGAAAACATTCATACAGGTATCAGCAGGGTGAGGGTGATCCCTGCTCGTGCTTATAAAAAAGCCAGTCCACCTCTTGGTTAAAAATATCAGTTCTGAATCTCCATTACTTCACCCGATTGGTACAACTTAGTTATACGTGGAAAAGGAAGAGAAATTTTGCTACAGCACAAAGAAACTGGTCTGATTTCCAGGTTCAAATAATTTCAGAAAAAATCCTCTTCATACATCGTTGAGGCAGATATGTCAAAAATGAAAAATAACCTCAGTTCCTATTTTGATACATCTGAGGTGCATTTGCAGTAACAAGACAGATTTGAATCCATGTGTTCAGGAGTCCCTTGGGCAGCATGACACGGAAGTGATGGAGTGCAGGGTGCTAACTCCAGTTTGTTTTCCCCTTTTGTCTCTGTGGACATAAAAGTGAGCTGACTCAGTTTCAGCTTCTTGATACTCTGTAGCTCCTGCTGCTCCTGTCCTTCCTGAGCAGGACAAACTGACCACACTCCGGAAGACATTCAATCACCATGACCAACTCAAGAAACCACTGTCTCCGCGGTGTACAGAAAAGATGGGAACAGCTGACTGTGGAGTACTGTGGAGTATTTATGAACTCTGGATTTTGGATTTTGGCAGTAAACAAATTGCCTCTTTCCTGGCACTGTGACAGCAATTTATTAGCATGCACCCAGACACCAATTTACTGTCCAGAAGAGCAAGAGCAAAACAAACTGAATCTCTCCCTTGTCAATGAAATGCCTCCGCTTCGTAAGAAAAGTGCTTGCATTGGTAAAGGCAGACACACTACTGACAATACAGAAAGATTCTAGATTCTGTGCAGGAGCACAGCACAGATGTTCCTTCTCTTGCTCCAAATTCTTGAGCTCTGCTCAAGACTGCAGCAGATCAAGGGATAATCTGGAGTCTAAAAACACAATCATAAATCTTCCAGGACAGAGCTGGCTCAAGGCTTCTCTGTACAACAAACTATGAGTGAGGCTGGACTACTGTGGCCTGGGAAAGGAAGGGATGGAAACGGGACAGAGAGTCTCTTCCCTGTTACTGTTGGAGAAGGGGGTGCAGTGAGGAGCAGAGTGGAAAGGAAAGGCAGCCCCTCCTGCCCTTCCTCACACCCATCTCTCCTGCAGCAGTAATTAACCCAGCTCTAGCACAGACAGAGTGGACAATGGGCTACAGCTGTTTGGCCATATCCTGCCTGGTGTCCTAGACAGTCACTTTGACTTGCCTTCAGCAGGTCTTGTCCCAGGAAATGCTTGAAGTAATTAGCTTTTCTGTCCTTCCCCAAGAGGGGAAACACTGTTCCCAAGGGGAGAAGCCTCATATTACTTGGCCAAGTTCCAAGGAAATAGAGAAGGCAAAATGGGAACCTTCAGCCTCACATCCTGGTAAAGAATTACTCTAATGTTCCTTCATTGTGCATGACCATGGTTTCACAATAGTCATAAGTGGGTGTAAGGCAGAGGAAACTATTTCTACTCTAGCACTGTCTGAAATGTATGCGTATAATTTCATACTTTTAATAATATACACCACATCAGTTATGCATATGAAGTAGTTAGAATTTTCTGCTCCCTGGTGCTGCATAGGGGAAGTTTAATACTATGTCAAAATCACTGAAAATTCAATTGATGTAGCACAAATTAATGCTCAATACTAATAATATAAAGTTATGATATTTAGCTCCCAGACAAAGACCAGTGTAAACAATGGTTCCACTATTTAGTGAACATACTTGTGTTTCTCATAATCTTTAACAAACGTAAACAGGACCGTAATGAGCAATTCCATATGCTGATGATTCTTTCCTTGATAAAAATTTTTTAACATCATTTAGAAAGTTATGTGTAAAGAACTTATTACACATGCCTATATTTAGTTGAATACCTAACCCACTTCAAATTGTATTGAGCTCAAACAAGCTGAATATTCCAAAATATTTATATTGGCATAGAAACTACAAAGTATAGTCCAATTCAAGCTGTATTCTCATAGTCCGAAACCTATAAACAACCTTGCTTTCTCCAATCCCAAGGTCTTTTTTACACTTGCAAGCATGTTACCGAATATGAAAAATCACATTGCTCATACCCCACTCCCTTCAACAGGAAGCTCACAAATATGACGTGACCTGAAAGGGTTTAAGCACTTTGAAACAGTTTAAGCACTTGCTGGAATCTGTAGTGGTCACATCAGCACATTTGCCCATTGCCTTTAACAGCCACTCTGACAATGCAGCCACCAAAATTGCTGGCATTAAATGGTACTTATTTTACAGCTGCGGAGTAACAGTGCTGAAGGTTTGTAGCCTTCTTCCAAAGCCCAACAGCTGTTGCCCACTACTGATTGCTAAGGCCAGCTCTATGCTTCTGCCTGCCTGCGTTAGGAATCCAGTTATAACTGCACAGATGAAAACACTAGTGTTCTACATACTTGCTACATATTACCTCCTGCACTGCTAGACTGCACACACATTATATATATACACATATATATAAATACACTAGATTCTATGTAGCCACTGTACGTACAAGAATTTTGACATTAAGGTTTCTCTTGTCCTACCCAAGGATCACCATGGTGCTAGGCAGATGTAACATTTTTCCCTTGATTGCAGTTTCACCAAGCCCTCACCTTTTTTTTTTTAAACTGCTACCCCACCCCCAACTCCATGAAAGTGTATATGCTGCTCTTGAAATAAAACAAAACACTCAGTGTCATAGGCAAGTGGTTTCTAACCAAGATGATACCATGATGCAACATGGAGTGTTACACTGCTGAACAATACTTCCCCTCTCCACGCAGAACCAGCTGTTAAGGCCGCTGACAGAGTGGCTGCAAAACTCACCAGAGAGAAGTCTGAAACAAAGGTTACAGATGTTAGCCCAGAAATAATGGGAGTCCTAGTCATACGCCACCTCCTGACTGCTTGGTGTCTTTCAGACACTAAGCTGATGTGAGTCCTTTCTTGTTCCAGTTCCTTAATGTGGAAAAAACATGGGTAACTACAGGTGTCGAGGAGAAGAGAAAAAAAAAAAAATTAACATGTCTACTGCTCAGCCTTCTAACTTAACACATTAGTTTGCAGTTCTTCCACTGTTATGTATTATTCCACACTTGATCAGAAAAGCAGTTTGTTTTCAAATTGATCAGGCAGAATGCATCATTTTATTTCCATTCTAATTCCCCCCTGCCCCCATCTATGTTAAGGTGAAAATCTGCATTAACAAAGTTTTTTAAAAAGTATAGACAAACAAACCAAAACCCAAACCCATTAAGCTCTTGAATTTAATTATACATTGTGGCAGCAAGTTTCATGAGCTCATTATCTACCACGCAGAAAAAGTATAAATTTTTAAATACTTGTATTTATTTTTAAAGCACGTTCTTTCAACATCAGAAAGAGCAAACATGAGCACGCAGTGTACCTAGTTACCAGTCATACCATTAGTTTGCACAAACCTCTGCCATGTATCTTATTCATTTTCTTCCTGAACTATCACTTTTTTCCTTTTTCTTTTATTGTGTCCTATCTAGAGGTAAATCCAGGGCCTTAATCACTTTGGTTGCCATTTTTTTGCCACTTTTTTCACTGCTCCTTCCCACAAAATATTTCGATCTTAGATAGATAATATATAAGCGGCTTTTCACTAACTTAATTTTCCTCATCGACATTTCTCACTGTCTTTCAAATTGATATATCAATAATAAAATGTTATGATATTCATCACACCTCCGTTTGCCTGCTGACTCTAATACCCATGAACTAAGTATACCTTAGTTGTGCTGGAAAGCCTTCGACACAGCACTATTATAGATGGGAGAGACAGGCTGATTGTTACCAAGAGTTTTTATTTTATTTTTAAGCAAACATCATAAAACAAAATGCTCTGACTACACATCCTGTTCTTCATAGAAGACATTTCTGCCTACGTGATATTTCATTTCAGTGTAAGGTGGAGGCCTTTTTCATGGGTGCTTAAATATGTATTTAAGTATGTAATTTTAGATAGACTAAATATTTGTGTTAAGGTTTGTTGATGTTCAAGTTTTCTCCAGCTACATTTCTGCTTTGTGTTCCTTTCTGTTTTTTATCAAAGAAATATAGGACTTCAATCAGAAAATTCTTGTCTCAGGATGCAGTATGTATCCAAAAGGAAGATGCGAATTTGAATTAGCAGAAGTTAACACAAACAGGTCTGGTATCTGTAGCAATGTATTTCTAGGCTCTGATACACTATTTATTGTCAAATCATTTCTAATAAATAGTAGGGTTTTGATTTCTATTAAACTGATTTACACGGAAGCAGTATATCCTCTCCTATAATTCCACAGCTATTTAAATTCTAATTTCAAAGTAATTTCTGGATAAAATTACTCTTAGCAACTATCTGAACACAATAGTTGCCTGTACAAAAGGAGTCACAAAAATTGTGTAACAACTACCTAGACATGTTTACAAGTGCAGATTCTATTTTTAAGGCTGTAAATAATTTAAAAAAACCCAAACACTTGGCCAGTAAGAGAAGAAAGCAGGTTTCCACATCTGCAATATGTGTTTCTCCAAACGAGATTGCAACAGTTACTATAGAAATTTAAATATTTTTAGCTACAAGACACATCGGTTTGCAGAGAAAACATTTTTGCCTTAAACTTTTATCACCTCCCTTTTGTGTCATACTGGCTGATGTATTAAGGATGATTACTTTTCACTGATACAGAAATCAATAATACTGAATGGTTATGGAAGAGAAACATCTGCAGGGATTTAGGTGTTGTTACTTGAATTTCAACATGAGGAAATAAAAGAACAAGGTGACTCACAGGTACTAACTACAGGCAAATTAAGGCAAACAGCTTATACTTGAGAAGTCTTTAAAAAAGTTATCAATCAGAATTCCAAACTGCTAAATTAATATTTTGTCCAAATATATTTTAATGTACGGTTTTCAAATCCTTCTCCCTTACGTATTTCGTGTAATATTTAATACATTGTTTATGACACACGATCAAAAGCAGTGTTGTTTCTTCTTCCTGACTGAGTATCCAAACTTTTATAAAACAGGAAGAAGGAAGTCTGTTGCATTAAACTCCAATTCTGTATTTGATTTACATTAATATTATTAAGATTCATGTCAACACATGGAGAATAAAATAGCAATTCCTGTGATTGTTCCTGAAAACAGATTTGAAAGAGCAATGGACGTCTGATCAGCACCAAAAATTAGTATAAACTCTCAGACATTTATCCTTAGTACTTTGACTAAGAGAGAACATCGTGGTAAAAAGCATACTTCACACCTCTCGCAGAGCTGCTGCTTTCAGCTCAGACAACTATTGCAGACTTGGACAATATATCAGTTATCACTTCATGTTGTATGACAAGTTAACACCACCAGATTCATTGCCAGAAATGTTAGGGAATTTTTCTTAAAATGGTAAGTTAGATGCTACGGTTTGATTCAAAAGAGAATAATTCTGCACCAAATCTAGGGAGCATGAAATTCAGAATAGAAGAGGCCTTGCATGTTTCCTTTTATACGGATTTTCTGTTTATTATGCATACATAAAGTACATCTACAGTCTCTGCACCTAATGTTATAGATATTGTAAGGTATTAGTTACAATAGGTTATAGATGCTTGAAGTATGGATGCTGCCAGTCTTTCTGAAGTTACCAAGTAGTTTAATTGCGCCATGAGCTGAACTTCATTTAAGAATTAAACTGGTCATCTGACAATAGCTCAGTAAAGGAAATAAAAAAAAAAGGGTTAAAAATGTTTAAGTAGTGAAACACTACTAGTACATGTAATTAGTCTATTAAAATAGGTGTATTTACAGACTTTAGAACATGTAAGTAGAGACAACACAAAGATTTAAAGACAGCTTGTCTCGGCTGCTACTGAAGAGATACCCTACACTTCATCGGTCCTAACATTCACCATTTTTTAACAGCCCCAAGATAACTTGAAGTTAACAGACACTAGATATTCAGCATGTCTGAAAATTTGATCCAGTCTTTTTTCAAATGTCATTCCTACTGAAAGGAGTATGAAGATTCAAGAGATATGCAAAAATCACTTTTTATCAGCAGAGGTGCCTTCAGTGTCTGTGTTCTACATACAAAACCAGCTATCCTACTTTCCAGCATTTTCTAATCCGCCATATGAAAACTGGCGATACAGAAATCATAAAGCAAAACTTTCATAATACTCAAATCCCTCCCCCCTCCAGAAAAGCAACACCACCTCCATCCCATCCCCAGCAAACAAGAACCCCTACCACACCAAAGGACTGCTGCTGTGGGTATACACCAAAACATGTCAATGAAATAAAATGACTGATTGCCTAAAGAAGGTGGAAATAGGCTACCAGACCTCCTGCAGTATCATATACTGAAATCTGTATTTCAAGTGATTACATAAGGGGAGTGGAGGAAAAAAAACCAAACAAAACCCAAAACCCAATATATATATCTCTGTCTATCTTTGCAGCCTTTTCCTTACTTGTGGTATTTTGCCATTATACCTGTTTCTTACTTAGTTTCAGGGACAGAAAGGAATATAATACTACAGGAGAAGAAAAAGCATTTCAGAAAAAAAAAAAAAAAAAAGCCCTTGCCAGGTCTGATACATCCCCATGCTGATTTCAGATAAGCATGTCAGCATAAGAATGGCAGACCCACAGTAAAAAGCTCAGTGATGAATGTCAGCACAGCAGCGATTGCCTTTCTGCCAAACAGGAACATAATGGACAAGCTGCAGGAGCCTACACATTTGGAGGGGATCTGCTAGACAGAACTCAGAACTATGGCGAACATCTCACTGCCGCTCTGCTGAACATCTGCGCTCGCATGGTGCAAGCCACTGGCATGAATCTTTTCTGAAGAGCATCCCTTCCATGTCATGTTGCATCATTAAATACTCCAAATAAGTCTCCATTATATTCCAAATAGGACTGTTTGTTACAAGCTGCGTTCAGAGTCAGCTGTGAAATAATAAAGTAGGTAAGAAGAAGGGGAGCTGAGCTTGAGGAGGTCTGTGTTCTGTCCCCAATTTGATCCGTACCTCACTGCAAGGAATATTCTGTGGTTCACCGCATTAACTCATGACTCACTTTCTCCCAGCTGAAAAATGGGATTAAAAATGGCTACTTGCTTTTGTAAAGTACTTTCTTTAAAAGAAAGTTGAAATAAAGCCAACGTACTTGGAAGAAAAAATAATACTGATTTTGTGACTAGTAAGAAGAAAGATCGCTGCTAGAAACCCACCTGCCTACCTGTAAATTACTGCAGTAAAAAAAACCAAAAAATCGTATAGTAAAATGTATTAGGGAGATGCTGACAAAGTTTTATATTAATGATATTCTTGGGTACACCGTGCTTCAAGTATTTTTCTATGAACTCATTGCTACTGTTTCAATGTTTTCCTGTTGTGCCTTAAGATTCAGGGTTAACATGACATGTCCTGTCTCCTGACAACACATTTTATGGTGAGCTTTTCAATAAGATAATAAGCCTGTTGTAATAGGCCAGATCTCATATTCTGCTTCCAGCAGTGTTCAATAACAGATGTTTTGGGAAGAGTACTAGAAAATATGATCTGTTTGTTTACACTAGGAAAAGTGTTCTGCCCTTCTGATCAGATGATTTACTTCTATCTTTTCTTTCTCCAATTTTTTCACCCAAAACCTTCACAAATTCCTGTAATAACAAAATCTAGGGGACCTAGCAAGGACTTCCCTATTCTCTCCTCTGCAATTGTTCCCTTACAAGTGCTTTATAGTAGAGTATAAGGAGAAAGTCCTCTGTCTTCCAGCCTGTGACTAGACCAGCTGTTTCCACTACCTTTTCATTTATTTCTCATTTTCCTCCCCATTTTCCTCTGTTTCATCTGGTCTGGCATCTTTCTGTCTCTGTTTTTCTGACATGTCAGCAATTTTTTCTCCAGCTTATGAACCCCCTGCCACATTTCATATTCTCAACCAAATCCATAAAATCATGCACCAGCTTTAAGATATACTTAAACTTCATTAGATATACTTAGACTTTATTAACTGCTCTGCAAAGTTTACACTATTATTTGTGAAGGTAGGAGATGCCACTGGAAGCTACTAATTGAGCAGCCACAGTCAAGGGAATCAGTAAGCAGAAAGTCTTCAGTGAAGTAGACCCCAAATACTGTATTTACTTTCTTAATCACAGTTGACTGTAGAATTATTATGCTACAAAACCATTTATAACCTGATGCTTCTTAAAGACTCCACCCCATCCCAGTTTGTGGAACTGTAATAAGTGCATAAAAAGAAAATATCAATATCCTTGGCTAATTTTATGAGCATCTTTGCCTTAATGTTTTATCCTCTGTGCTAAGGTTGATCCAATCCATTTCCTCATGTCAATCAGTTTCTTTTCAGAACAAAAGCTGTTGAAATCATGTCTGTCTTTTGGTAGTAATTGGTTCAATTCCCAGATTAGGGAGATGTTTGTGTACCAACTATTTCTTATTTACTCAGGTTGTTATTTGTATTAGCTTTGCTACAGCCAGATTTGTGCTTAAGCTGTTCCTGATATGATTCAGGAAGCAGCAATTTGCAACAGCTGTTATTTCCATAGTGTCTCAAAGGTTTCCAAATTAGTATTATGGAGGTGTTATCAGCCATCATCACAGTGTTATCATCCATACATAGCTTTCTTATCTTATCATATAGTATTTCTTCTTTCCCCAGCCTTTCCTGTTGTGGTCATCTGTAGCATGATCTTATTACAGTCCTTTAATCCTTCTGTCTACTAACTCCCTTTTGATTGATTTATTACAGAGACTTCTAGGCCTGAGAGTCTTCATTTTCTCTATATGAAATGCCATTATTTCTTTCTCATTTTATTTTTAGTGATTAATCTGAATGTACACAGTTTAAAATAATATGTATTTCATCCCCTTTCAGACATACGCATAAAGAACTCCCAGATGGCTTTAGCTTATTGTTTCCCATATTCCTGGTTTAAAAAAAAAAAGAAAAGCAAAGAAAGGATAAAGAAAACCAACACAAAAACCACGACAACGGAAACAGGGTTCTTTTGCATTACAATTTTAGGATAATGCAAAAGCAAAGTATATTACAGAGTATTTCACCGACTTCAGCTTTTTACAAGAGGATATTATTTCACTGTTTTGTGCAGGGTTTAAATTGATACATCTGATATGGAGCATCCTTTGGGCAGCACACACGATTGAAATAATTTGTGCTTAATCTTTCATTTATTCTCACTTGACTTCTGAAATCCCCACTATATTATTTTTAAGATATTACACCAGTAATTAACTCTGTAATTACTTGATAGCAACATTGTACTGTGACTAGTAAGTTGTTACATTAGCAATCAAGAATAAGCATTGCTTATTTTGTTCTTTTAATATCACATCATACATTGCAGTGTAGCAACATTTTTCAGTAACTGTTTATTTTCATATACAAGATAGAAATCCCCTTTCGGGAAGATGCAAAAACAGTGTGACAACCTTGGCTCGCTCTTAGAGTTTAAAGAACTTAAAGCAATTTCTCTGAGACTGTCTTGTCATAGATGTATTATACTCACCGTCTGCACTGAAGGTACTTGAAAACTAAGAAGTACTTAAGAGATTTGTGAAAGAGTTGGGGAAGAAAAGCCCTCTGCACCATGAATATTGATTTTAGTTTTAAATAAAGCACTGAGATGATGCAAGATTAGAAAAAAGCACATTTAATAATGAGGAAGTGACTCCGTCAGTCCACTGTCTGCACAAACTTAATAAATGTCATTAGGGTTAAAGAGTAGGTGCTCAGCAATGCTGCAAAGTTATTGAGAATCCTAATTCTGGGCTGACAATAATCAGCTCTGCTTGACCCTCAATTCCAGAGGGCTGCAACTGATATCCTTAGTAAATAGCTGCTTTCAGTAAATTTCTGAAAGCAAGTTCATTATAGTGCAGCAGTCCCCAAACTTTTTCCATATTCTGTATGACATCTTAATAAAGAGATGCATATCTCTCCTCCCATCTGTATCAGAGACATGATCTTCTTTTCCATTCAGTCCTTCAGTGTCCCTGGGGCAAGCACAGCAATTTCTTACATGGAACATCTATTTTACTTAGTATAGCTTTTTAGCTTCTTCTGATGCAACTGAAGAAGTACAAACAATGAGATGAGATCACATCATGTAACTAACTCATCATCCATGGACCTCTAGTAAGTGTGCCCCAAAAGAAGGCTTCCTGGGTAGCCATCTGCTACTTCTGCAAGGACAGAGGATATAAATCTGTACTAAATGGACAGTATTGACTTCCACTCTCATTCCCATCCTTTTCAGGAATAGGGAGAAAAGAGAAGGACAAGTGTGCCTCATTAAATAACAGCTCATTATAACATAATCAGAATGATGTAGAGACAGCAATAGTGAGGACTTCCAGGCACAGATTCAGAAGTCTGGGGACGCCCTACGCACTTCTGAAGGGTCCTCCCTCCCATCCAATACACCTTTGCCATCCAAGCCTAATTCACTGCATATTCCAGCACTTGCTGGGCCTTCCACATCAAATAAGCACTTACTAGCTCTGCCTCTCCATTCACACCCGAGGCCCATTTTCCTGTCTAGCTTTTGTATAGCTGCTTAGGTTCTTATGGTTCCATACATCAATGGGCCATACATCTGCAGAAGTCAAGACACTAACATTATTTTAAGGGGCTATGACTCCTACATGATGTGATTATTTTGCATTACCATAAAGCAATATATCAGGCAATGAAATGATTTATTAAACTGATGATATGCTTATCTTGCCTTTAAGTTTAGTTGCCTTCACCCTCTTCATTCAGAATGTGCTTTTTACACTGCATTTACAATAGTGGAAGTATAGCAACACCATTACTTTCTCATCCCCCAGAGGAGCAGGCAGTACATCCATGTTTCAATGTTTTACAATCTATCCTTGAAAGTCATAAAACACTTGGAGAGGAATGTGACAATGCATCAGAATTTGAACACTTCACTTCTCGGGAAGAGGGAACATGTGGGTATAATGTTTTAGGATAAAAAAAAATAAAGGCATTGGGTATGTCTCACTTACATGTCAGTGGTCTAATCTTCAACACCAACATATGACACTTCTCAGTGTAAAATACTTGGTTATATCTCACTTCAATGCCAGTACTTGAAACACAGAAACTAGGGTTCATCTCAGTATGTGGTACAAGTGCTTGAAAACTGTGCATTCTTTGTGCAAAATGCATGGGGAAAGAATCCAGGGAATGATCTAATATTGTATATCACCACATAAAAATATTTACATTCTTGGCAAAATACAGCAGAAATGAACATTCACACTTTGCTGTGTCTCCCTGGAGAGTAGATTTGCTTCCCTGCTAACTGATACATCACTGGAACTCAAACACTGCTGCATCTATTTATATGGTCTATATATGGCTGCAGTAGATGAGTTCCTCATCCCTGTTCTTGAAGCGTGGGTGTAGGGAGCCTCTCCAGAATACAATAGATAGACCTTCTATAGACCCCCTGCACACGCCACACAATTTCAACATTTTAAAACAAATCAAAATCAGATATTTCCATTAAAGATGCAATTAACTTGTAGTATGTAAGCCTACAGAAACTTACAGGCATTTCTTCATAAACAGAGTCCATGGTTTCTCAAAACAAAAATTATGAACCTAATTCTGCTATCCATTACATTCCCTCCCTCTTCCCCACCTCCCGCCCTTGATATTCCACGTTTTCACTATGGCACAGAATTATGCATACTGTTACATAGCGTTAATAATGGAAAATGCATAAACTAGATCTAAACCCCACAGAATCAGCCTTTGTAACCTTTCATTAGGCATTATTTTAGGCCTTTAAAGAATCAGCATTATACAACAGTTACCAAACTAGTAAAACTAACAGATGTGTACATAGGTGATAATAGATCAGCATCTCAAATATCCCAGCGTAATTGTTTGCAAACACCAGCTTATAAAAAGATTGGTGAGTACTGTCAATATCTTCAAACTTGAACACTTAAATAGAATAATGTTATCCAAATTTAAACAATGGATACTACTTATTGTTTCCTACAAGCAAATTACTGACCACAGTACAGGATTCGCAGTTCACAAAAGTCAGATACAGTTGATAATTTGATTTCATTGGTTTCCAAAGCAATAGTAATGCTTTTCTCTTCAGCTGCCTGTGTTCTCCAGACATATTTTGCTTATAAATCTCTCAGAATATTATTTGAAATGGCAATTCTTAGCAAAGCAAACCAAAAGTTATCAGGACTTCCTGCTCTCCAACAATCATAGAAACATAGAATGGTTGGGGTTGGAAGGGACCTTAAAGGTCATCTAGTTCCAAGGCTGTCAAGGTCCCTCTGGATGGCATCCCTTCCCTCCAGGAAGTCGACCACACCACACAGCTTGGTGTCATCAGCAAACTTGCTGAGAGTGCACTCAATCCCACTGTCCATGTCACCAACAAAGATGTTAAACAGTGCCAGTCCCAATACCAACCCCTGAGGAACACCACTTGTCACTGCTCCTCACTTGGACATCGAGCTGTTGACCGCAACTCTGAGTGCAACCATCAGCCAGTTCCTTATTCACCAAGTGGTCCATCCATCAAATCCATGTCTCTCCAATTTAGAGACAAGGATGTTGTGCGGAACAGTGTCAAATGCTTTGCACAAGTCCAGGTAGATGACGTCCGTTGCTCTTCCCTTATCCACCAATGCTGTAACCCCATTGTAGAAGGCCACCAAGTCTAAGACGGCACTCTGAAATGCAGCAAGTACTAAAAAGGGTACTCTTCCCTTTCTACAGGATGGAAAAGCATTTTCCTTTTAACATACTGATCATTGAAACTTAAGTCTTCTGTTAGGAAGAAATGGCATTGGACTTATTGATTTAGCACCAAACAAGTTTGCCCTATAATAGCGATTAAAGGCATAAGAATAACGGCTGCTTCAGCTGAGTGACCAAAATGCAGGGAGGGGGGCGGACACAGAACAACAACCAAAAAACCAAGATGAAATAAGGGCTTGATTTTAAGTGAAATGAAATACTTGGCTCAAACACTTTCATTTTGGATTAGTTACCTCTTGCTCCCTTTCCCTTGCCACCTCATTCAAGAAAAAACGAACAAAAAACCTCAAACCCCACAAAACAAAAATGCAGGATAGTTTAGAAATAAATTCTTGCCACATAAGCAGACACATACATACTTAAAATGGTAGCTTATAATCATGATGCCCTGCCCTCTAGCATATTAATCTATGTCATCCCCAAATTTCCAGTTTTTGTCCCATCACCTGGGATGGCGATGAAAGCGTCCAAGAATATCAGCCCAGTATCAGCCTTGGAAGAATACTACTCTAGCCAGCTGTCAAGTAAGACTGGCATTTACCAGTACTGTTTGAGCCCTAGGGTCCAGTCAGATTTTTCCCTTATAGTCCACTCATCCAGTCCATTTATCCCTAATTCGGATGCCATGATACTACAGGAGACTGTATTAAAAGCCTTCCTAATGTTAAGGTAAATGACATCTATGGTTTTCCTACAGGGATAATCATTTCATCATCAAAACTAATCAGGCTGTTAAGGCACAATTCACGCTTGATAACTTGATGTAAATAAATCACAAAACCCAAGAATTCATTCTTTTGGGGTCTGGCTATATAATTCAAGCAGAAATCATGCATTTCCCAACAAGCAGTGTCATTACACACTATTTAAAGTCGACCACCAAACCGATAGAAACCGGCAGAATTAGAGACCCTGAGGCAAGGTGAACACAGGCCAAGTAATGTTGTAGCTTGCCCAAAGCCGGTATTAGTACAGCGGCAAACAATACATATAAACAATGTATGGGCAACAGGTACTTGGTCATAATGCTGTGCAGAAAAAAGTCTCAGCAAAATATCCTGCCTGAAGAAAAATGGGGGTGTGGGGTGCTAATATAAAAATTATGTAGCTTTAACAATATGAGCTTGAAAATCCTTCAAAACTTTGAGCTTTACAGAAGTCTGAGGAAATAACCAATAATTTTGCTGTTCCACATCTGCCGATTATTTTTTATTGCCAGATTTTGTACATTTACAAAACCCACTAACATTTACAAACTTGTACTTTGCTGGACCTTGAGTTGCAGGAAGCAGAGAACACGACTGACCAGTGCTTTTTTTCCCCCAACATAAATCTTCACTTTTTTCTATAAAGCTCAAGAGTAATTTTATAGAAAGTCTGTATACAAACAGAAAATATGAACAATTTTAAGATAGCTATATACAGCATTCATATATTGTATTTCTCTTTATAGCTTGTGCATTGCACATGCATGTGTTTATTAAAGATAGTTGGAGCAAGTTCAGAAAGAAAAAATATACAATCCATACGGACTCGTGCAAATAAAGTAGAAGCGAGACCTCCTCATTGAACTGAGGAGGATCTACACTCTTTGCTTCCTAAGGACAACAGTTGCAAATGTATCCAACACTCATACAGGCCGGAGCAAGAAGGAAGTGAAGGAAATTCCATGGGTTCTGTATCATTCACCTACTGACAGAACCAATATGTTCTTGTTCATAACAAAGTTTCGCTTAAAAATAAATATTTACTATTTTAAAGATTTCTTTCTTTCGAAGGCTCTCTGCCCCCCACTCCCCCAACAATATTTCTACAGAGGCATGTATGGATTTATTGGAAAAATACATAATAGAGAAAGCCAAGAGCTTTATGTAGGTATCATCAAAAGTTAAGCCCAGCAGTTTCAGTGAGTTATTAAAAATATATTCTTCATATAAATCAAGAATTGAGAGATGAAGCTTAGAAGTGAAATTATGTGAGAGATGTGTTGTACAGCTGAACTGAAATAAAGATGAAACAGTTTATGTGGGTCACTGATACCAGTTGTTTTTTATAGACATATTTGTCAACATTCTTCTACAAAATATAAAACTATTTCCAAATTTTTGCAAAGAAAATGGCATGTTAAGTTTACCCAGAATCTATTTTTATGGTTGTAACAAATAACCATGCAGACTTTCCAGATAAGGAAGCCTTTGTGGTAGAATACTCCACATTTCACTGAAGAAGTTTTAGTATTTTATGGCTATGCTTTAGGAACTTTGGATGACATCTCTAATGACCAACTTCTATTCTGTTTCACTAGCACAAAGGACTGAAGTCCTCTAAGCACTTTTGAACCACAAATAAGAATCTCCTGTGGAAAACAAACAGCACAGTCCACTCCTGAAAGCATATTGTCTATTGACTTGCTCCTTCAATACACCATTGCAAAGTGATTCAACAAGCTGCATTTTGTATCATTGGGTACGATGCTTAATTATCCAAATGTAGATATTCTAGATACCTATCTAGATAAATATATAAATAGATGGTATTGGTATTTGACTTTTACTAAAGAGTCTTGAATAACACAGTCCCATGTAAAATTCAAATACGATTATTTAACAACCAGTATCAACCTTAAAATAAATATATATATATGTATATATATATATATATATATATATTTCCTCTAAGAGTCATAGGAAACTGAATTCACTGCATTATCACAGCTCTTCTGCTGTATCTGCTTTTCTCCTGACCCAGCTTTGCCTAAATCGTCCCATCCCAGGCTCTATCTTTGTAGAAACATCTGGATGGTGTTCACATTTTTGCTCACATGCCTGTGCTTGCGTACCATACTCCAGTGTACTGACTCTTTCCATTTCCTACCCCTGTCCATGTACTTCATACTGCTATGGTAGTAAAAGTAAACAGAAACTTCTGTTCATATTCCCTAACCTGCACCATCAGGCATATGCATGCATGATGGTGGAGAAAAATAATTCAGGGAAGTATAGCCTACTGGACAGCAGACCGGGATACTGGTGCACTGCTCTAACATTGTCAGTGAGCACAGCCAAGTATCTTTGACCCCAAATCTGTCTGCTAAACAGGAACACTGCTTCCATTCTTCTTCATTTTCTTTGTTTTATTGTTGCTTGTAAATCTACTTAGGCTATGAGTAGAAGCTATTTTGCCAAGCATATGAAAAGGCTAAATGGCCAGAAGACCAATTTTAGCTGATATTGTCTTTGGTAAAGAAAGATAGACAGGCCATGACTCAAATGCCATTATGTCATGGCTCTCTCCAGATGCAAGAACAGCAACCCAGACAGCAGGGTAAAGCTCAGAGATGCAACTGAGCCAACAAGAGCAGAAAACACAACATGCGAGGGAAAAAGCATGAGTCAAACAACTTGGTTCTCAGGGCTTTCCTTTAAGAAGATTTGTGTTTGTTTTTTAAAAACAAACTAGAACATGCAAGACCTGGAATGCCTGTGGATAGGGACTGAGAGACATTTGGAGACACTGAGTACCATGGAAAATGACAGAGGAAACTAATGCTGTCAGGGGCAGTCACATTTAACAGAATCAAACTGATAACATACACGCTTTCATTATTATGGTTTCTGCATGTACCCAGAGACTTTTGTTTGATAAGAGAAGAAATCACAGCCGAAGTAAAATAAAAAACCCAAACCCTTTCTTCTTGGCCTGCAGCCAACTACGGCTATTTCCTGTTTTAAACAGAGGGCACAACCAGGTACATCTCAGATATGAATGGACTGCAAAACCAGTCAAAAGAGTGCCTAGGGAAAGTGGGCAACTTCGATGTGTATTTGCTATAGCTTTTGAAGAAAATGTTTCTAAGTAACTAGGTTTCAACATATGCAGTACCAGTGTTTAGTACAAGATTAAATCAGATAAAATTATACACAAATAGAGATAATGGATTATAGAGGGTTTTTTTTTCCTTTCACTTAGTCCCAGGTTGATGAGAGAAATCCCCTCAGTTTAAAAGATAACTATGAGACAAATTCTAATGTTTACATTTCATAATTAAGTACCTACAATTGGTTACCTACATGCTTATCAGGTTACTAATAAGTTTAGCTACAGCAAGCTGTTTAGTCAGTTAAAACATTGCTGTAGGATTATTACTTCTTGATCCTTTGATTACTACTATATCCTTTCTAAGATGTCATTTAGGCATCATTCATTGAAATGTGGATCCTGAATTACATAGGATAACCATTAAGTTTCTGGCAATATGCTTTATAAAGATTTGGTCTTTCAATACACTTTACTATTCTTCATACTCAGGAATGTCCTGCAAGTTACACATTTCACTCCTTCAACACCTAGTGCTTCCACCAGCCAAGCACCCTGAAGCACTCTCTGCTTATACCTGTCGTACGCACACAAGTTGTTCCCTGGTCTCACCCATGCCCCACTTCCGTGATACCAGATACATAAACGTACAACAAAATTTTGAAAGCCTTGCCTTGAAACCACAATACATCATGGTTTATCACCCTTGGAGTATAATTTAATACAAACAGCATTCAAGTCTTAAGGATATACGAGACAGAATTTACTGAACACAACCACAAAGTCTAGGCCCAGTCTCTCTAGTTGTATGTCTCAGCAGTCTGCTCTGATGTATGCGAATTTAAATGAGGCAGTACACTTTTGCTCTCTGAATATTTCACCAATTGATTCCTCCTGGCTGAATTCCCAGAGTCTGAGTATCACAGTCCCCTAATGAAGACTTCATAGCATTCTTTTCAACTGATTCCTGCCAATATCAAAGTAGCACAGCAGAAACAAAAATACTAATGTGATGTTAGAAGTCACAATTGTTGACTTAAAAAAGAAGCCTTGGTATTCAGGTTAGAAAAACATGTAGTTCAAGAAGGAGATTGATAAATTCATGGAAAACCTGGAAACAAATAAAATAGCCATTAGAGAACATAACTCTTCAGTCCTACTCAAATAGCAAAATGTGATTTTAAATAATGAGTGCAATATTGTTGTATTTAAAACCATTTGTTCCACATAAAAAGCAGGACTAAGAAATGGCAACATGAGGACAAGTGCTTTAAAAAGGTAATTATGAGTCAGGCTGTTATTTCATGAAATGAAGTTAGGAAGGTTAACTGCTCTATCTTTGATCATTTGTACTAAATATAAAAAGACTCTCTGGAAGAAAAAATATTTTCTAATTATCTGGACCATCTGATGAAAGTTTGCACACATTCAATAACACACAAAGCCTGCCCATGGTCTTTCAATGCTTTCATGCATTGTTTATATTTATAGTATTTGATTACATTAAAAATAAGGTTTGTTAAAACTAGATGCCTTCTTGTGGGGGCCTAAAAAAAAGAACCACAGTTTGACATGAAACATAATTCAAGATTTTATTTCCCACTTAAATTACCAATTTCAAAATTTCCAACCCAGTTTATATTTTAGCAGGGCTGAAAGATGTAGGACGTTTGGTTATGATCAAGTGTTTATAATGCTACTACCTCCATTTCCTGTGCCTTTAGACTTTGCAGTTGTTTGGGTTTTTTTTTTTTTTAAACCTATCTCAATAGTTTTAGTCTAAAATAACTTTGCTTATTAAAATCTGAAGTTGTCCTGATTATTCTAATACAACCAAATGACATTTAATTTAGGAGAAATTACTTTGAACGTGCAATCTAGGAAAGGAAGAAATTGAACAGACTTTCTCTATGAAGCATTTGGGATGTAGTTAAATTGGTTTTGGTTGTTCAGAAGCGTAGTGCAAATTTAAATCCTACAGGCAGAGCCAAACTAGCAATGCAAGGTAGTATAGTCAGTTAATCTTGTGGTGTTCAGTTTGTTGGGTCTGCGCTGTGAAATTGCTCCTGAGGCTTTCATGTGGAAAATGAGAATGTTCTTTAATGGCTGATGGGGGAATAAAGAAGTAAATACAAAGAAACTCCTACAAGCTCTTAGTATTAACTGCACTAAATAAGTGTAACTAACTGCATTAAGTAAGTTATTGATTTATCAGGGCTTGACCAAACAGTATTCTCTTTTGTTCTTTTGGGGGAAAAGGATGAAAAAAAGTATGTTAGAAAAGTCAACTGCTAACAGGTTACTGAAAAATGATACTGCTTATGCCTCCAACTGTTTCTGTAAACTACCCAAGGAACAATTAATAATGACCTCAAATGGACTAAAGCTCATTGGCTTTAGCCAAAGTTTATCATATCTCAAATAAGATGTACTTTCCTGAAAGACTGTACCATTTTCAATTAGGTTCATCCTCTTAAAAAAATGGTAAGTACAGTAAACAAGCACTGGATAAGATGTTACAGGAAATCTACTTTATTGCTGTAATCGGATCAACACATCTGACAATTTTGTTATTGCCACATATCACAAAGACAGAGGAACTAATCTAACCATGTCAGTTTATTTACAATTAAACTGTTTGAATTATGTGCACTCATGGAAAAGTCAGTGTCCTTATGACAGCAACAACTTGGAGACTTTTACTTCAGACACATTCAGGTATTTTCCACTCTTAAAATTTACAGCTACAGTGGCTTTGTTCACAGGGAGATTTGACAAGAAGTTGCAGCCATGTGTTGGTCCCATTTGAGCTGCAAAATCAATTCTAGTTGGTGATTAAACTTGTGAACCATTTTAAAGGCAGAACAGTATATGTGTAAGGAAGTTTTAGGCCCTTTAAGCGCAAGTCCCAACAGTGAGTTTTGGGAAATTTGAGTTCTGATTACCTTTCCTGTCCCCAATTAACAGGAAAGCAGGTTATGTGCGCATACTGTAAAAATCACTAAAAGCATCTTGTTTCCCTAACTTGATAGAAATGGTTAGTCTACTGAATGTTACCTGCCAGGTACAGTGTAGGAACCATTTGCTCCATTAGAAAAAAAATAATAGAGGAGATAGATGAGAAAATCCACTGAACATGCTGCCCTGTCTACACTACCACACATGTATCCAAACATATCTGTATGCAAGAATTACTAATTACACAAGTTACTGTATCCACACAGAATTTTAACTATTTCACATATGCATTCTCATTCTTAACATAAACAAGGTTAGTCAAACAGTTTTCTGCTACTTTTACAGCAATTATAGAGTGATAGCTCCTAACATGCCTTCAGTTTAGTGCAATTGCTTTCCCATAAAGAAGAGGAAGAAAATAAACATACTATTTGAAGCAGAAACCCTTCTGTAAACCAAAACTTAATTTCAATTTTCTGAACACAACCCAAATGTTGTTTGGCAAGCCAACTCAAAGCTTTGGTTTGAAAGGGATAAAGCACGTCTGATCATTCTGTTCAATTCTTGTCCATCTGTTTTGGTTAATAGCATGTATTCTATTTTGTGCGTGTGTGTATGTGTTGAAGGTAGGGAAAGATTTTATAGTTGCAAGAACAAAGTTCAGTAAGCTTAACCATACAACATTTTACAGCCTCTCTCTGCAAATTGATATTATACCCTGTGCTCAATCCAGCCTGAATTTTCAGTCAGGGAAACATGATATTGTTGCACTATACACTACTGAGA
Source organism: Gymnogyps californianus (assembly GCF_018139145.2). Taxonomy (NCBI): domain Eukaryota; kingdom Metazoa; phylum Chordata; class Aves; order Accipitriformes; family Cathartidae; genus Gymnogyps; species Gymnogyps californianus. Next base: position 21,066,175 of record NC_059478.1, on the reverse strand, counting down.
TCATTTAGAACAACAATTTTTTAACAAATTACAGATAACAAGAACTTGAAAGAAAACAAAATTTACATTATGTCAATGCCTACACCAATGAAACCATTGTACATCTTCTCTACCTGTTCATATATTCACTCAATACCAGACACAAGAATTGTCTTATTGAGGAAAGACTATTTAATTTAAATGCAGTTCTTAAACATAGATTTAGGTGATCAACGAAGAGAACAGAGTAATGCTATTTATCTGCAATTGGACAAATGAGTAGAGTTAAAAAGACACTCCCAAAACCTGAAAGACCTCATACATATCCAAGGTTGTTGAAAATAAAGCATCATGCCTTAGGAAATAAATACAAAGTCATGTAAATTACACTGATTAACAGTAAAGCATTTGTGCAATATCATTTTCATGTCATAGTGCTTGTTTTACATAGTTTGTGAGAGGTATAAGAATTTTCAAAGCAATGTTTGATTAATACTATTCAGACAGTTGTAACAAGATGAGGAAGTGTTGCACATTATCTAAACATTTCTACATTTTGATATTTTAATGGGTGAACAACATATCCCCGTAGTGTCAATTTTTACTTAAGTCTCCTGATTGTTACTAATCAAGGCAGATAGTATCCTTCTTTCTCCAAAACAACTGTCAGTGATTAACTTTCTTCCTGTCTGACCCCAAAATTGTAGTTTCAGTTCAGGTCAGTTGACTGACCATCTGTCCTCAAGAGATATAAGGCTGAAGTGTCATGTTGTGGCCAAGATTTTAGACCTTGTAACCTGTAACAAGCACACATTTAGATTATAAATGGATTTGGCCTTCCTGAGAATCCACCTCTTACAGTTCCCTTTTACAAAAGCAGAGTGGTTTTGTTTCAAAGGCAAACAGGGTATGGCACAGTCTACTATTACATAAATACAGCCACACGCACAAGAAAGAACAGCTTCCCCAAGGCTTCCCACTGCTCAAACTGTCTGGCAAACTACCTTTTCACACACACAATAGAGTCCAGCTGGACCAAGGAATCACACTTATTTACCATAATGCAGAATCTGACTTTCTTCTAATACCAGATAATGAAGCCATTTACTGCAAAGTTAGATGAGTTTTTAACACAGTTGATTGAAGTATTTTCATGTATTACTGCAGGTTTAATTATCAAGAAACTCACTATTACTACTCAAAATACAGATTTGAAAACTTGCTTTAGCAACCAATGTGAGATTTAAATTCCAGTTTCAATGGCAGAAGTTACTGTTTACTAATCCCTTTTGTCTCTGACTGACAAGCAATGAGAGAGGAAAAAATAATGTATATTTTTGAACCTTTTGAACAGCTGAGTGAGAAAGGCTTTGCCAGAAGAAGCAGGGACACACAGGTGGTATCCCCTGCTGCAAAACTTTAATAACTTTTAGACTAGATCCTCTAACATTTTAGACTGTTAAGGAAGAAGGAAGAAAAAGCATTCCAGCAGAGTTCCAGTAATAAAAAACTGTTATCTTAGGCTGGCAAAAAGAACTGACGTTATGCTGTTTATCTGGAGGTTTATGTCTGATGAATGGCAGCTAAGTGACACAGAACAGACTCCCGAGAGCAGCGTGATGCTCCTACCTCAGATCTGGCTGCTGTAGAAGAACCTGGAGAGCATCAGACCCCTCATAGCACCTCTGGTCAACTTTCTCTTTTTTGAGTTCTCTTTTTTCCATTATGGTTGACATTTTCGAGTATGTGATCTGTTCCAGAGTATTAGCCTATCACCGTGAGCTGCTGAAGTAAGACTCCACTCAGAGATAGGATACGTATTTTTAATTCTAAACAAAAATAAAAAGGAGAGGTTCATTTTCAACTGTCTGCTTGAAAGACATTTTTAAGCAATAAAACCAGGAGACAAGTTTCATAGAATATTCAAGGCAAAAAAAATTCTTTCTAAATTTGTTTTATTTTAACAACTCTAGGGATAAATTAATTTATTATGTGATTAAATTAGAACCTGACAGAGACAATAAACCCCATCCTGCAGAGTATCACACTCACTTGGGAGGAATAGAACTGTAACTAAATTTAAAAAAATCCTAATTTGTATCTAACTTACCTTTAAAAAAAATAATTGATGTGATGCTGTAGGTAATAAGGGACAAAATACCAGTTGGAAGAAAAAAATGTGTTCTTTACCATTCTTCTCTAATCATATGAAATGTGTTCTACTTTAGAATTGGGATAAGTCTTAAACAAAATAAGACTTCAATATCCTTCAAAATACATGCTTAACTTATCTTTCTTGTAAGTTTCACTTTGAAATATTTACCGAGAACAGTATCACTTGTATGATGCTAGAATAACAGTAAAGTGTCTGAATAGTGCCTTATTTCAGATGTCTTCATTTCATAACTCTACCTGCTTATCAGATTTTGAGGTGCCAAAAGCTTTTTTAAGAGTAATTCAAACATTTATATACAGATGAGTAATAACTATACTAGCTAATGTCAAAACCTGATGATGCAAGTTACCAAAAATACATGATTAACTCATAAGAAAGACAAAAACCATAAGATACTTGTAATTGATTCTAAACAACAAAAAAATTTCCCCAATGGAACAAGTAGATTTTTGTTCTATTTACTGAGATAAACTATAACTCACAATCAGCTTATTTGCTGTAGGGCATTTTTACAAATATAGTAGTCAAAGTAGCAGCAAAAGAGGAGGAGTTTTCTTAATAAAATACATGCATGAAAGAAAAATAGCTCTGTGTTCACATTTAGCATCTTACCTTCTGCAGAAACACGAAGGCCATTTTGTTAGCAATAAAATTATGACACAACTACTAAACCAGTAAAGTATTACGCTTGCCCTTTACAAAGAAAAACACATTATTTTCAGATTTCCATATTTAAGACTGAGGGGACAAAGGAAGACCAAACAGAAGAAAGAATAAGAGCCTGCCTTCAGCAATAACAGGCTGCACCTGAACTGAACATAAAATGGCTGTAGCTTCCTACAGAAAGCAAACTCAGAGCAGGTTAAAAAGACATCTTTGAAAAATAGTCATTCTACAGGCACATAGATACACACCAGGAAAGTAAACAGTATCAGAGATATTGACCAATTTGCTGACTTGTATCCAAATCACAGAATTAGCAATTAATTTCATACATACTGTTGAATTCTTTTGTCAGTCTTTATCCCTTTCCTATTACAGAAAGATTAAAAGAGATACTTACTAAAACTGGCTCTAGCTAGAGATCCTGTTGTCAGACTCAAAAAAGATGCCCAGGACAAAACAAAAAATGCTAACATCTTTGCCTGAGCCCTGACACCTAAGCCATTCAGGAATATATATATATATATATATGTGTATATATATAAATACACTGCTGTTACATTAGCTGTACCTGCTTGTGCGTGCAGTGGGAGAGCCTGACAGCACCTTTAGCTGAGAAAGTGACACATCTAGGTTCCTTTCAAAAAGGGACTGCATTTAAAATCTAATTACCTAATTTCTATCCTTGTTTGTAACTATGAAGACAGGATGAGGCTCCTGCTTAAAGGAAAATCATAACAAATGCCAAACATAGTGTGAAAGCTAACAGTAAACAGCTGTAACACTTAAGAAACAAGACTTACTGGCCACAACAGTCTCTCAGCCCATACCAATTCCTTGATTTCTGTTGCGGCTATTGGTCTCCCTTATCAGATCAAATCTATTACCACATGTGCCTGTTTAATCCCTTCCCTCTTTACCCACCTCTTAATTATATATTTCCATTCCCTGACAGGTTTTGGGTGAAGTTATTAGGGGTGCTATTTGCAATGTTGGGCAGTTCTTGCATCCCTACAGCCAACTTCTCCCATCAGCTCCATTGCTACTTGCAGCTATTCCTTTGCCTTTCCAGTAGCAGCGTGGAGTGAAAAACCAGCACTCCCATGTCTACCTGGTTTGAAGCATCTCTAGTATAGTTTGCATCTTAAATCAGCAGCTACCCCTTCTATCTGAAACAGGGGCCTGCCTGCAAAAACAGGAAGGAGTTGTAAGGCTTTACTTTACAGCACATATTGACCAGAAATATAATTTGCTCCAATGATACCATGATTGTTACCAGTAGAATTCCTTACTACCACTGTGCTTCTTCTTTAAAACCTAAAGTCAGCCAGAAACAGAAATGCTGGATTACAGCAAGGGCCAATGATGGGAGCTGATGTTAGAATAGCTGGTATTAAAGCATGGAAGTCTAATAAAAAAGTTGATTTATTACAAAGCTATCTAACCAGATTGACAGCAATTAAAGTGCATTTGTCACAATTAGCCAGTCGTACCTGACCTATGCTGAGAAACTAATAGGGCATACCTGACCTAAATCATCTGTTAATTTTACTTTTTGCTTCAAATTTGGATGCTGAAGGGAGGTTAATTAGGTAGCCAGACATTACTTGGAGACTCACTGTATCTATGCTACAGCTGGACTATTAGCAAGAGCTACCACTGCTTCATGTGTCTGCTCCAATTTCTGAGCAGATGCACAAGAAAAGAATATTTTGAATTTTCCTGTTGTCATATGCAACACTGAGATGTGACTATAAAATATACATTGTGCAAAGAGTGACTGGGAATTGAGAGGTACCATTCATTCAACACCAGCCAACACAAATACAGAGTACTCAATATCAGCAAGATAGAGGCTTAAAACAAGCATGAGAAGAAAATGGAGTACCGTAGATAAAATACATTTCTTATAGAACAGAATATTCATTCCAGAGGACTCTTAAATGCCAACAGTCTTTAAGGTGGGCGACAGGCTGTGTTGTTTTTTTCAGAACCCGATTACCAATTTTCCTTTTCATACAGGAAAGCAAAGAAATGGTTACCTCAATTTCAGAGCTTTTTTCTCAATATCTCCTGAATTCAGAGGTTTTTGCTAAAATACCAATCATCTAGTCATTCTTTACATTTGTCACATATACACTGAGTGTATCATTAAGATAATTTAGGAAGATGTACATATCTGGCACATGACAGTCTATGATAGCAAAAGTAACAGGACTCCATCCTGCAGACTCCATCCTGCATTCTTATAGAATTTCATTCATTTCTTAATAACTTGTAGTTTCAACATGGAGGTTCCTACATTCATTTGCCATAAGGATAAGTTTTCAACTTCAGAAATAGTTTGTGTATCATGCGAAGATTAAAAATAGAAGTAAATATTTCACTTAATTCTGCAGTTCTCACAACTCGTACATTCTGGAAATAGACTTTAGATTGTTTCCCACTTCTTTCTGTTACGGCATCCTAATCCCTAATTAAATATGTATCAATGATATAAAAGTTTCTAAATTGAGAGTTGGACTCTTCCACTATGAAAAACCTGTTTTAAAAAGTTTTAAATGTAGGCTCTTCAGAGCAATGGAATTCTGCATGTCATTGGGAGGCATTACTGATTTTTTGAATTTCACAAACTATTGCTTCTTCATCATCCACTTGCCTCACCACTGAATGCCAACATTCAACTTTAAAAGTTGATTATTTCTGTCAATAAGGCAATTCAAAACTTGAGTTGGTCTGAACAGATTACAATGAAGCAGTTGCAGCACAGACAGGGGCTCATTTGTCTTTCAGTAACTTTATCTTACCCAAGATCTTCACTTCTCACACGGGGAATGTTTATCTGTGGCTCTAAGCCTCTTAGAAAGCTGAGATGTACTAAAAGGTAACAGAATTGTTTAAAACTATTTTGTAATATCTACGTATGCTACTTTTTCCATATATAAGTTTTCAAAAACAATTCATACCCCTAAGTTGCATACAAAGTCAGCCTGTATACAAAAGCAGTACCAACAATTTTTGAGGCTGAAGTCAGGCCTATTTGAAAATTTGACTCTGTTATAAAGAACAGGCTGTTACCTTTACAAATTGATATTTTGTTTATTTTTATTGTGTCATACAGTATAAATTCCTTTGATGGATGTGCCTACGTCAGTTTTCAAGTTATTTCAACTAAAATTTTATCTGCATCCTTACACAAAAGATTTTTTTTTTTCCCTTTAGAGAGACGAATCTAAGAAGAAAGGCAAAAAAACCCAAATGGCTTCTGTTTTCAATAATAAAACCTGTGCTTTTTTCACAGGTGTTTCTTCATTTTAAGCAGAGCTTAACGTCTGTTTCTTGCCTATAAGCATGTATGGGTATAATCCTTTGACAAGGATTTTGCGAAGTAATAGTTCAAACTGTCAATCATTTCTTCGGAGCCCATGACTTCATGGTTAAATTTTCTTTTGATACATGTGCAATTAAACATTTCACACTGTTTCAGAACCTTCATCTTACTGCCTTCAAAGTTAATGCACTATCATTGCTGTTTTATACTGCAAAGTGCATTTGAGACACAAACTATCATTAACTTAACATGCAATTCAGAGTCCACTCACTAGATGTTGTGCCCTTCAGTTTTGCTGTATTTAATATTTCAGCACAAGGATACATAACTTTGCATTAATCTTTACTAAACATAACTTGCATTTTTACAGCACTCTTCCTGAATTGCTTGGGAGAGCAAATGGATCTGCAATATCAACATTGTTAAGCTTACTGTCTCGGCTTGATTTCTTTCTACTTTTACAGGATTAAAATAAAAATAATAAAGTAGAGACTAAAGAAGCAAGGGTATCAGAGCATTTTTCCAGTACTGTGCACAGTAAATGAGATGAGACTGGATTCAACTTCATAGATCTGCTAAGAATAACGGGAGTTGTAAGCCTAACTCAAAGCTTAAGAAATTGAAATTATAACTGACCTTCTTTTGATTTTACAATTCCAACATTCTCATTTTCCAGCTCTCCTAAAATAATCTTGATTATAGTGTTTCATGATACCCCAAATGATATTAAACTTATTGCCAAAGTTTACAGCACTGCAAAGTACTTATTCAGAACTCCGCGTACAGATATCATAAATTAATTGGGTAGCTTATACTAAACTAAAAGCTTTTAAATAATTATTTAGATTCTGGAGTTATATATCCTTTGGGATACCATATGGTACACCCTCTTTCTCTGTCTTTAATGTAATAGACTAGAGTGGGGTAAGTGTGTCTGAACACCACAAAATACTACAGAGAAACTCCAAAACACCACTCTGGATTGTGAATGCTCTTGACTTCAGTTGTGCACAGTTTCTGCTGATAATTGATTCTGCATAATGGCAAGCTGAGGAAGTCCATTTTTTTCAATATATTGTGGATTGTACTTTATCCTCTATTTCTCTCAGATTGAAAACTAATAACTGATCCATTTGAAATAACACAAAAGCCATGAATTTTAAACCCACATAATTAAATCCTGAGAAATCTTTTTCTAGTTCACTCACAATGTACATGCTTTTCTGACTGGTGGACTCAAAAAGACATGCAACCTTAGCCTATGGGTCCTATCCTGCAGCCCATAAGCTTCATCGCTGTGTCCTGTTTAAACAAGAGTGTAACAAACAGAGTCATGACTTAAGCATTTACTGGTGGCCTCAACTCTGAGTTTCTTGGTCAAAGTCAACTAATTATATTCTTCACACATTTCTTTATTTAGAAAGTACACAAGTGTGTTTACGTTATTACTACAAAAGTCTCTGCACGTGGATAAAACAAACCAAGATGACATTTTGATTTCAGTTAGAATCGTGAAGGTCACTATACAGTCGGGTTCATGGAGCTAGAGATCATAACTTCCTGATTTTTCAGCTTATTGTTACTATATCTTTTCTTTTTAATTATTTACCAGACAAACTTCAGGACACATCAGAATTCATCCATTGCAATCCCGTCTGTGCATGGCATGCTTAATACTGTTATTCCTCCAAATTCTTTTTACATCAGGTCTGCAAGCAACCTATTCATGTCAAAGGGAATTTTCTTTTTATTTAAGACATACTACAAAACTATTTTACATAATAAAAAAGGTTTCCATCCAGTGCTGATATACTGGTGGTTATTTTGGTTTTTTAATGGTTTAAAGGATTAAAAAACATTCTACAGGCAAGAACCGGAGTCATACACAAGACCCTGGTAACCAGATGAAGTCATGAATTTGCAGCTGGCTGAGCTATTCATCTGGAAGCTCAGTTCAGCTGCAGGTGCTATTTTTTTCTTATTTATGTGGGATTGGCCGTGGAGTGCAACAAAGAGTCCTTGATATTGGAAGGAAAGCCACAAAATTTGATTCTTTTTTTTTTAAACATATGGAATTTCTATAGAAAGAGTCAGAAGTAACTCTTGCTCTGTAGACATCCCCTGTAGTCTATGTGTATGCATGTGCTACATACAAAACATTATGTTACGATAAATTAGTATTTAACAATTAAAATCATGAAAAGTTAGCCAAAGCAAAAAATAAGTATCTATCAGTATTTTTAACTTGGCCCATTTTTAGACAGTATCTGTTTCTGGGGATACAGCTAAAGGCATGGACATGAGAATGGAAAATACATAGACTTATTGTTCTTAAAAGTCATCACATTTTCTAGAAAGATTATTGTCCACCCAGTAGCTCAAAATTTAATTTTGGAAGAATGTTCACAGTTAGAGTAAGGAAGAATTATTTTTTATTGGGTTGGTGCTAAGTACATTGCAAAAAGCTTTTATACACTTTTATCCATACAAATAAATGTATTACCATGTAAAGTGTATGTTCCTTATAATTTATTAAAAATTTCTGCTTTTTTTCTCTCTCTAGCCACGAAGTCTTTTGGAGTATAATGATTTAAAATAGAGCAAACTTCAGATGGACAGAATATGCAAGGATTTTTAGAAACTCCTCAAACCCACTTCATATAGTTTTTAAAAACATAATAATGACAGAATAATGTCCACACTAAAACAGGGTTTGTTGGTGGAAAAAAGTTTTGAAAATGTCATGCACAGCTAGTCTGATCTTGTTACCTTTGAAAATGGGAGTCAGAAAGGCAATATGAGAAAGCAGTAAATACAGTGAATTACACCAAAAAGAGTTTGCAATTTCAGAGAAAGGTTTGTTCCCTATCTTAATCTGTTCATACATTCTAAGCAAAATCACTGGCAAATGTCTATTTACTTCTATACAAGCACATGAATTGTCACGATCTCTTAATTACCATAATGTTTATTCTGGTAATTTACACTCATTTATTAACATAAACTACATATTTCCTATGGAGAAACACATATAGATTTCTGTGATATGAACACATATCCAAGTTCAATATAGTTGCCCCACTACAAAATAAAAAATCCATTACAAAGGTCATTCTTTAATTGCCAACAAAATCTTACACGTAACAGCTATGGAATGCACAATATTGTGGTGTGTTACAGAAAACCTTCAAAACATTAACTGGAAGGATTTTCAAAATATATTGATTGACATTATAGTTTGAATTTTCCTGTCTGTAAAATGCTGACCATTCTAGTAGTCCTTTTAGTCCTTTTTAAAAATATTTTTTGTCCATAAGTACGTTACGATTGAAAAGCATATGTCTCAGTAGCGCCATCTGTTAGAAGAATGTTCCTGGATACATTAGGAAGCTGGGAACTGTCCCCTCCTGGTGGTTGAAACTTCGGTTTATAACCTTGTGGACTCATGTGTTACCCACATTTAGAGACATGACATTTTTACATCTAAGCAAGCTGTCACTGGACGATTCTTCCCTTCCCTACACTGGGTGGGTGTAACTTGAGATGAAATCCTACCTCCAGTGAAAGAGGAAAGAAGCACTCTAAAAGAAGTTTAATTTTTTTATTGTAATGGCAGCTGTGTGAATCTGCTCCAAGGCTTGAAGTGTCAGAGGAAGCCCTGGGAGAGAAGGATTAATGGGCAGAGGGCAGGTGAAGCAGTCAAAGGTGCGTAATAAATTAGCATATCACATGGTTGCACAATTTATCACATTGCTTTCTATTTCATCACATTTGTCACTACCAGATATGTGCTTGTATGCATGTAACGCCCATGGTCACGTGCACTGTGGCCCAATGCTGTGATCACCGAAATCAGTGATAAATTGCATAAATCAGACTTCATGTTTCTCATTAAAAATTGTTTAAAAAGGTTTCAAGGCATTCAGAATAAACAGCAGTAAACAATTTGTTCACTTCGGCTTCATCAAACAGTAAGGCTCAGATATTAAACCTAAATAACCACTATGGCAGAAGCAGGGATTTTATAATAAAATAAAATTCACCCATTTATACTATGCTGGAATTAAAGAAAGGCAAGAAATGGCAAACGATCTTTTCTGGCCTACTGATCAATTTTCCCCTGTTTTTCCCATCTCTGTACAGACTGTATTTTAAGGATGCCACAAAGTACTAACTGGAGTTACCAGGCTAACCTGTAGATTTTTATATCCACTTACTTTTCTCTGCATTAGTGTGGTAATCTGTTATGCAACTGCTGAGAAATCAGTTTGTAGCTCTGAAGATATGTTTATTGGTGTTAAAGTAGAAAGACTATGTGCAATTAGTTAAAATGTTGAATGTGGAAGACAGTATTTCCTTAGAGAAGCAAGATCAAAGGGCTGTAACATAAGCAAGAATTTTGATCAAACCTTAGAGGTGTTTGATATTTTAAATAAACAAATATTGACTCCTTGATTAGGTAATGATACGGTCCATCATGATGCAAGCCTGGAGAGCTCTTTGCTCATGCTAACTATATAAAACTTGCCCCTTCCAGTCCTTGCCTGATATTCTGTATGACCTCCATTATCTTCAAGGGGAATCTTGAGATTGAGATTGATGAAATTCTTGTCTGTTTTTCTTTCTTCTTTTTCTTTACATAAATCCAGAAGCCTACGTAAACTGACTGGAGTGGAACTACACCCAGATCGGGACGCTAAGAAGAGAAAGGATTTCAGCTGGCAGTAGCTGTCATCACTGCAGACTGACAATAGGGGAAGTTGTTGGACAGAAGATTGTTTTTCACTGCTGTATAAAAACTGAATACAGCTGATATAAGCCTCCCAAAGTGTATCTGAGGTTATTTTATTGCTCTTATTATATTCGTTTCCCCAAAGCAAAATGTTGATATAACTCATTTAGGCGTTCTCATTTATTCAGAAATTCTCTTCCAGTGCATTCAGCAAGTGCCATTGCAAGAATGGTGGAAGTTGTAATATATTGTAATATTGGTGGAATTTTCCCCTCCAAATGTAAGGAGGGAACTAAAATTAAAGTAGAAAAGACAAAATATCATGGTATGATAAATGTCGTCCTGTCTAACATCCTCTGCTGTGCAGAAATGTATTTATTTTTTCAATAAATACAATTACAGAACAGTTTTCCTTCTATGAAGCTGTCCCTCAACTCTCCCTTATAATGCAGGAGACACTGGGAGATGTCAGAGGGCCAGATTTCTTCAGCGAGCATGATTATAAAATATTTCTCTATCTCCTCATTAGCTTCCTGAGATTTTTTTTCCTTAACTGTGACTGTCTTGGGTTTTTTCTTACTTTCTGGGCAATTAGTGAGAGAATTCTAACAGTGACATTGTCTCTTTCTTTTCTTCAGTCTGTATTAGACTAAAAGCAGGTTTCTTTTATTCTCTGACTAGAGTGGCTGAAAGAATATAGTCTTTCATGGAGCACCTTCTTGTCTTTTTCTGTTTCAAAGCTGCAGTAAAGTAGAAGCTTAGCAGGCCTACTGACTCAGAGGCTATTCCTGTTAACTGTCTAGGGGGTTTTGTTTGCTTGTTTTGAGCTCAAAGGGGCACTAGACAAGAAAGTGGAGGGCAGAGGCTTTAAATCCTACTAAGGGAATGTGGTACAGCTATATTGCTACTTTACCTGATGTCATCCTGGAATGCCGCAGGGGAAGAGGAAGTTATTTTCCAAGCGCCCCTTTCTGCTTATATTTCATGCAAACCTAAATCATTAATTATGTCTTGCGTGAGCATGAGCATCTCTTAATCACAATGAACAAAAGCGGAAGATTTATCCCATCCTTGGGTGAAAGCAAAGAACTCTATCCAAAACAAACAATACAAAAGGGCAAGAACTTTCCATACAAAGCAGCTTTGGGATCTGCAAGCTGTTCCATAATATGCTGTTGCTGAATAGTCACTTATGTGTCTGTTAGGTAAATATCATGCTGTCATTCTGATGACATACTATAAAAACAGAAAACAACAGTTACAACAACAACATTTACATTATTTTGAGGAAATACTGTTCCAGTCTATGTGGCACTGCAAGACATGTTTTCACTTTATCGGAAGACCACTGACAATGGGAAAAATATGATGATGAAATTTCTGTAATCTAAGTTTTTTCAGTCAATATGAAGCCTTCGAAGCTGAGGGATAACTCAAGTTTACTCTGCTTATCTAAGTCAGAATATGTTATTTACTTGACGTAAAAACAAAATATAAAATATCAACTTACAATCAGTTTGCTTACAATCAAGGAAAAAACAGGGCTTTTAAAACTCCTGTGAACAGAAATTATTGTCTACTGGTCTGACATATGAAGGAAGTTACTTTTTCTCAGCAGCAGATACAGTTTAGAAGAAGAAACAGTTCCGGGTTCATTTTTTTAGGAAGCCATTTAAGTTTCTCTATATTCTAGCTTTTCTATACTTAGCTGTAACGTCAATGGCGTCACTGTACCCTTATAAGAAGACAATTGACATACTTAATGGCTACAGATTTTGATGCCAGGTTGTGCTGTGTATTGTAATAACTGCTTCTTTTTCTTTTGATGCCGCTTTCTCAAACAGGATGCCACAAAGGCAGTAACTTTGTCTGCAAGAATCTTAAAAGCAAGACGACTATATTTTCCTTACAGAGGTGGAGTGAATTTTGCATGCTTTGTGTTTGAGGAGTAACAGATAAACAACCCTTTAGGGTACTTTTATACAGTAATTCACCATGGGATTAAAACTCTCATGTCATTATAACCCCCATTGGACCACCAGGAGGAAGGAGAAAATCCACAGCCAGTAGGTTTTAAAGCACATACTTCTACTGAGGAAGAGAGACCCAAGTGTGTTGTCTAAGCCTGTCCCAGGATCTTTGAGTTCTTTCAGTGACTGCTACCATGAACAATTTTAAAGTTTAACACTTAAAATTACAAAGCCAATATTCTCCAAGATTTTAATTCAAACCGGTGAACAGCTTCAAGGTCATACATATTTTCAAGCAAACACAGATTATATGTTTAACATACACATTACATCAAAAATGCCAACTCACAGTCTGCAAGAGAAATGTACATATATATTTTATTACATACTTCTTAAAAAGACATAAGGCCAAAAATAACCAAACATCTTCTAAAAGCAATCTGATAAGTGGTGAGGCATGTTAATGTTTAATGCTGAAATGACCAATAATTATTGTGATGAATATGAAAGCTTGCATTATATTCTGTCTACCTTTTTCTTTCACTGTTTCATTATGGCCATATTTGGTATGTATACTTACATTATGTTTCCTATTGCTGTATTGGTCAGAAGATAAAGAGTTCTTAAATTTTTGTCATTAACTTTCATTGCCTCAAGCATGTTCAGCAGGTATAGTTAAAGATACAAACTTCTTGTCCCCATCCTATTTATCTTATCTTTCTTCTAAATTTGGGATGAAAATGTAAAGAAAAAGAAATCTAACTACATCCATTAATATGTTAGCATTATAGATATTAGGAGTACACTAAAATGCCTAGGGAAACAAAAATGGAATTGTAATATTTATTCTGCTTCTGTTATTCTTTAACTTGACATTGACTTATACTATGTCATATGTGTAGTAGTTTAACTTTGGCAGTGGATATTATTAATCTCTTCTTAATATTAAAAAACCCAAACAACAACCAACCCACAACACCAAAGTATACTGACTGCATACTATATTACGTAGCCTGTTCCAGAACTCCATCAAAACCAAATGCACAATAATTAATACAATAAATCTCATAACCAGGTTCCTAGGACAAACAATTCAAGGGTTAATTGTCAGAGTAGACAAGAACAAAGAGTCACTACCATGACACTACTTAGATTCTTTTAGTCAATACCTCTTTCTTCAAACTTCAGGGCAGTGACTGGCTTATTCATGAATTAAAAAAACAAACAAACAAAAAAACAACAAACCTGCTCCCTAAACCTTTAGGGTTGGAGGCATTTCTTCTTATACGTGGTTACCAGCGACCAACGTCTGAAATGAACAAAATGTACAGGCAATGGGAGATACATGTCCAGAAGAAAACGAAAAACTTACCAACTAGGATATTTAAAAACAAAATGTAAGCTTTTTTCTCACCACAGCAGTGTTTTCAAGCTCAGCTGCACAACACACTTTTCTTAGGCTTGAGAAAACTTGAGTCATTTTGGGAAATTCAGTTCAAGTTTCTTAACGTAAAGGAAGGCAGGTTTTTATCCCAATCATTTTGAATCTCTAGCTAGAGAGCTTCACTCCTAAAAAACAACTGTTTCGTAGACAGATGGAATCTCTTTCCTCACAAATTCAGAAATTCTGATAAACTTGAACTCTCATACTGTGACCACCCATGCTAGATGTAACAGGGAGGCCAGCTGTGTAAATATTCATCTCACAGGACATGAAACAATATTAATCTCCCTTAAAAATTCAACATAAAGTAAATATCCCCAAAATCTTTGGACTTGGGAATGACAGATCCATTCAAATTAGCAACTTCAAAAAGTTAAGCATTCAGGAAAGGATTTTAATCTTTGGAAACACAGAACACAATAAAGATATATATATTGTTTTCATTTAAGACAGATCTGGATGACAATTAAAAAATTAGTGTTACATCTATATGCAAAATAACCTGAATATTGATGGCACATCTAACTGCTGACTCTTGACCTCTGCTTTACAAAGAATTCAAAGAGATTTTCCTGAACTCACATTATAAAATTATCTTTGGAAAATGGTATGTTCCCTGAGAGAAGACTTGTAATTTCAAGTGAAAAACAGGTTTAAGAGAGCCACTCACCATATCATAAATATTTTTACCTACAGCACTTGATACCGGGAAATTAGGAAATATATCAGTTTGGCATCATGGTTGAAATTTTGGCTTCAACTTGCCTTTTCAGTGCCCCTGTTCTTCATCTATCAAATGGAAATAACACCTTCTTTTGTCTGTCTTATCCTGTTGATGAACTGTTCAAAACAGTGGCTGTGTCATATACATCTACAACACCTACAAGTGAGCTTCTACTCTCTGGATTACCTGTAGGTGACCTACATGATAAAATAAGTAATAATAACGAGATCCCATCCTGGGTGACATATAACCTCAGAGAACTAAAACTTTCAGGACACTGCACACTATGAAGTACAAGAAATGTACTACAAACTCTTGCTTCCAAAAAAGTCTTATGTTTGTAATACAGAAAACAATTTTTCCTTTTCACACCAACAATTATTTTTAACCTAATGGTGGAAGGCCTAAGATTCCCATTTCCTTTAGTGAATTTTAAAATAGGCTTATTATTTGACTGAATAAAGTCAAAGCGATTGCTCACATCAGGACAATTACTCGCAGAGGTTTTAGTCCACTGTGCCAGGACCTTAATTTATCCTGCCATTTCACAACTGTGTTCATATAACCTGAACAAAGAACAACAGAATGGGCACAAAAATCTTACAAGTCGTCTTCTGCTACTTCCTCATAATTACTATATGACCTGTACTTTTTCTCTCTTTCTACATTTCTTTCAGAGACTTCAAAGACGAAAAAAAAAAGAAAAATATTGTCCATGTTAAAATTTGAAGGTGGATAGTATCAAGAAATTTCCTTCATTCCTTTTTATTTTTCAGCTAGCAACCCTAGAAAGGAGTTGAAGGGTCTAATTATAATTCTTCACACCGTATCAACATGAACTTTCATTCTTTAAAATAACTAACAATAAAGTTTTGCTATACTTCTGTTTTGCAGAATCACAGCATATTCATGGCTGTATATTAACCATTTTATCTGATGGGTGTTGGGGAATACAGGCTTCAATAAAATGTGCTGGTACAATATATTTTTGGTTGCAATTTGAAGGCAGCAAAAAGAATTAATTTGAAATTTTGTCATTGAATATATGATCATTTACTTATCTGAGAATATGGCCAAATAATGTCAGGATCCTAGCAATCTGCCTTTTTTACATTAATTATTATTTCCAAAGAATAAGAAAAAAATAACTGGCATCAATTGCATTTGGAAAACATGAAGGAAGTTCTTCGAATTTTGCCTGAACCACTTATTATCCAACATACTGAATATTTACTGTAGTGACCTTCTTTCTTTTCTCCTTTTTTTATGCAAACACATACTGATGAAACAGTACTGGAAATTAATTTTCTTTACATACTTTCTATTATTACTATGTGTTGGCTATATTTGGCTAACATGTTTGGCTGGCTCTGCCATTAAGACTAAGAAAGTTTTCTGCTGACAGCTAGGACTACTGGGTCCAGAAAAATTTGACAAATATACTTGGGTTTTTATACTTCACACCTAAGCAGAACCCAGAGGACAACACATTGTTCAGAAAAATACCAGAATATGTCGGTGTCTCCAGATATTATACAATAATTCCAAGGGAAAGGTCACTCTATCACAGTGTTAAATTTGTTGTATAATTAACTGGGTGACATCACTTTTTCATAGCCATTTTCAGGAATAAAACTTATTGTCATAAAGTTAATGAAGATGTCATCATCTTTTCTATTCCTCTTGCAGTTTTATTAGGCAAGTTAGGCATTACATTTATGGTTGTCCATGAGAAACTGAGGAATTTATTCTAGCATAAGTTATCAAAGGTGAATTTGTATCGTAATGGCAGGTTTTAATTCCGTTATCTAACTTACTGCAAGATAGTTGTTTTATGGCAGAACCAATTGTGGTGTCTCATGACAAATACTGACATGATCTCAAAGCATGCTGAAGTTTTGCAACACAGACCAAGAAATCCAGCTATAAATACACTTTTAGCCATTTGTTGAGGAAGTGTAAAATAGGATGTCTGTTATTACTCCTTGTCATGCACATCATTGTTATCTATACTTGCCAATGTGTGGCAAGGCGTGACTGTCACCCTTGACGTCTTTGATGTGAAAGGAAGCACTTACAAGACAATGACTTTGTCCGGTTCTCATGTGTTGGGCTTGATTCATATTTCCTTTTGCAATGCTCAGTCCTATGACTTCTTAATTCACTGATACAATATTTGAGTTTTGGCGGTGGGGTAGCATGGTCTTGCCTTGGCCAAGAGCTGGATACAATCCAAAAAAGGGCTGAATGTGGTAAGCCATCACCTACATGACAATGCAATGAGAACTGACAGTAGTGAGCCTTCATACAGACCATGGATGAGCAATGGAAAGCAGAACACCACCTGAAATGGCTGGAAAGGTATACAGTGATATCATCACAGATGGGATGGCATCCTGTGTGAACATTTGGCTACGAAGACTATTGGCATTAGAGAAGCAGACTGGGGGGACATTGTAACACTGATATCCAACTCTGCATAGGAGCAGAGCACTCTGCTTAAAGTGGAACCAAGTCACCATCCTGCAGCTTGGCTCTGAAACTCATTGGAGGGAGCATCGCCTTTTCCAGAGCTTGATTGTCCTGACTCTTGGGATTAGTAATTGGGGTGAACCTCAGGTGATGGTGTGTGTGTATGCATGTGTGTATGTGACGTGAAAAGTTTTCCTTGGCATCACCTATCCCTCACTTGGTTCACTTAATAAATTGAACTCAGCAGTGTGACATTGTTTGATGTTCCTTTCCCCACCATGATAGAACTACATGTTGTTTCTTTTTTAAGGCAAATAACATTTTTTTGTGGAAGTTTCACAAGAAACTGCAATGCTCACATAACTCAAACAAAACTACCTGAAAGTGATAGTTATGTACTTTACAAGTGACAACCATTTAGAACCTGTCAGTCAGGAAGAAAATTATTGCTCTTTGTGCATAAAATTGCAATTAAATTGTGCTTCTTGTGTTTCAGTTAAAAGACAAGCATCTCTAGACCACAACTTAAAGCATCAGAGAATAGACAGATTTCCAGGGATAAATTCAGATTTCAGTTACATCACTACAAATTCAGAGCAAGTCTATTGAACTGAAAAAGCTTTAAAATGAACTTACAATAACAATGAAACCAAAATTTGGTCCCTTCCTGCTCATTTCTATCAGCGTTTGTTCCATATTTAGCTACTGTTTACTGCTTTCCATTAAACAAAATGAAAACTGTGTCCAGAAGAAATGATTTCTGTTGCCATAGATCTTTTACTATCATCTGATATTTGAAAATAGATAGGCTAACTGAATGGGCTTCATGACATACTTTTCCTAACTACACATCTTTATTTTATATACACTCCAGAAAACACAAATTAAATAAAATCTGCTTAAATTATAGAAAAGGTGGCTAAAATTATAGCTGAAGAGTGTGAAAAATGTTTTTTCACAGACTGAGCAATTAGAAAAACATTTCATAGCATTCAAACCTCATACACTAACACCAAGTGATAGAGTATGAATAAGGAACAAGAGGTCTGTTCTTCTTATAAGATGTTTGAAGAAATATTAGGGGTTCAATTTTCAAACTGGCATGAGAGACTTCCTTTGCTAATGAGAGCTGATATACTGCACCAACAAATAGCTGTCTAGAAAACAAGGTAAAATGTGTCTCTCTATTTTTGTTGCTCTCATATGTTGAAAATGTTAGTATATTGTAGGTTAATAAAGATATTTCAGGTGTCATTCAGGACATATTAGTAAGATATTATATTCAGGACCCTAGAATATATTAACAAAACAACTGCTCTCATCTGAAAAACTGAGTAAGAAAATCATATAAGTTATAGTACCAGTCATGCACTGAAATACTGCTGAAGGGACATGTTTGCTTTTCAGTGTGCATTATCATATATCCCTTGTGCAGCCTGATACTTCTCAAACACCATATTATTTTCAGCTCTACCTTATCAAGCACAGGAGCTCAAAGTAAAGCAGCCCACAGAATATCTGATGTGATAAGTCACTGTCCTCCTAAATATACCTAAACTCTGGATGACTCATCCTCCAAGAAACCGTCTCTTACAAATGGTAATGCCTTTTCTTACAGGAACTAAAGGTGCCAAAAAAGAAAAGCATTTCATTGTTTTATATGAAAAAGCCTGCTTTTCTTAAATCTTTCTCCTCCTTGCTCCACTGCACTGAAGAAGTACCTTTGAAATAAGCTTCTTTTCCATTTCAGGCATTCTTCATCATATTGAGATATCAGCTTCAAATATTGAAAATTCAATTTGTGTTTTATTGTACAACAATTTTGATGATTTTGATTGATTTTTTTTAGTTTTAATGGAGTGTTCTATTTTTTCCATTGACTCTTTCTAGAAACCCACACTGACCTTTCTAGTGAAGGAGAAAATTTATACATCCAATTCTCTTTAGGCCATACCATTACTGATTCTAACACCAGATAGATTAATTCAAAATTAGAAAAGCTCTGTGCTGTTGAAACTAGAGTAATTTTGGTACCCAAAGGTAGATCAACGCTATTTTACTTACAGTCTAAAATTAGCAGACATTCATAATTAGAAAGACCTCACAGCCAACGAAACAGGGCTGAAGGGAGCCCACCTCAAGCAAAGTTATAAAAATAAGGAATTGCCTACAGGACAGTATTATGGGAAAAGCTCTCATACCTTTTCTGGAAAACCAGCATAACTAGGTGCCTCTCTGAAATGCTTGTACACTAGCGCACACATCTTGGGGAACAAACAGGAGGAATTAGAGGTCCATGTGCAGTTGCAAGGCTGTGATCTCATTGGGATCACAGAGATGCGGTGGGACAGCTCACACAACTAGAGTGCTGCAGTAGATGTTCTTTAGGAAGGACAAGCCAGGAAAGTGAGGAGGGAGAGTTGCCCTTGGTAGGACAAAGCAGTGGGAATCCATGGAGCTCTGCCTGGGGATGGGTGATAAGCCAGCTGAAAGCTTATGGGTAAAGATTAGAAGACAGACCAATGTAGATGTGGTGGGTGTCTGTTAGAGGATGCTTGATCAGGAAGAATGAGGCCTTCTTCAGACAACAGGAAGAAGCTTCATTTTCACAGGCCATCATCGTCCTTTGGGACTTTAACCACCCCAACAGCTGCTAGAAGGGCAACACAGCAGGGTACAAGCAAACTAGGCAGTTTCTGAAGTGTGTTGATGACAAGTTCCTGACACAGGTGATGAGCCGATGAGAGGAGTGCTCTGCTGGACCTCATATTTTAAAACAAGGCAGAACTGGGCAGGCACGTGAAGGTTGGGAGCAGCCTTGCCTGCAGTGACCATGAGATGGTGGAGCTCAGGATCCTGAGAGAAGGAAACAAGACAAACTGCAGGATCACAACCGTGGACATCAGGAGTAGACTGCTCTTTTCAGGGATCTGCTGGGAAAATCCCTTAGAGATGGTCCTGGAGAGAAGAGGGGCCCAGGAGAGCTGGTTGATTTTCAAGGATCACCTCTTCCAAGCTCAAGAACGTTCCATCCCCATGGATACAGGAAATCAAGCAAAGGAAGCCTGCATGAATGAACAAGATGGTCCTCACAAAACTTAGACGTAAAAAGGAAGCATACAAGAGCTGGAAGCAGGGTCAGGTCACCCAGGAACAATATAGAGACACTGTTTGAGCATACAGGGATGGGTTAGGAAAGCCAAAGCCCAGCTGCAGTTGAATCTAGTGAAGGACGTGAAGGGCAACAAGAAAGGCTCTACAGGCATATCAGCAGCAAAAGGAAGCATAGCAACTGGGGCAGTTCGTTAACAAAAACACTTAAAGAAATTGGACATACACAAGTCCACGGGGCCCGATGTGACACACTGACAAGTGCTGGCCAATGTCCCAGTCGCAAGGCGACTCTCAATAATCTTTCATAGGTCATGGCAATCGGGGTAGGTTCCTGAGGACTGGAAGAAAGCAAATGTCACTCCTATTTTCAGAATGGCAGGAAGGAGGATCCAAAAAACAGTCCAGTCAGCTTCACCTTGATCCCTGAGAAGGTGAGAGACTCAATAGGGATCCTATCAATGTGTACCTGATGGGAGGGAGTAAAGAAGATGGAGCCAGACCCTTCCCAGTGGTGCCCAGTGAAAGAATAAGAGGCAATGAACACAAATGAAATACAGGACACTCTATTTAAACATAAGAAAAAACCCTTTTTTTTTGTCCCCCACCCGCTCCACCCCCCACCCCGTAAGGGTGACTGAACTCTGGAACAAGTTGCCCAGAGACGTTGTGGAGTCTCCATCATCGGAGATACTCAAAACTCAACTGGACATGACCCTGAGCAATCTGCTGTAGTTGATCCTACTTTGAGCAGAGGGGTTGGACAAGATGATCTCCAGAGGTCCCTGCCAACTTCAACAATTCTGTGATTCTGTGACACCGTTATGACTATGGGCAAAGGACTAGAAAGGGTATCATACAGTTTACAAAATACCAGTTTAAAACAGAGGGAAATTATTAGTAAAATACTATAACAATCACTGCTGGAACAACCAGTCAGCTATCAGAATGAACATGAAATACAGTAACTATATTTTGCTAATGACAAAACTGAAGGAGACCAACATAATCCCGACAGAGTTTGTTGAATCAAGTTCATAGACAGACAATGCACATTCAGCAAAGGAAGACTGAAACAATAAGAGTTATCTTAACCTTCTAAAGCTGTAGGATCTGCAACTATTGTGCTGCACTATTTCTTAATGTAGACATAGCCTGTGATGAAAGGGAACACGGCACCAGTTGACCTGGGAGACATAGGAGTCAATGTCTTGGTTTGATTCCAACAGAACTGTTATCTACAATGGAACTCAGACCTTACTTTGCCTATAAAACTTTTTTTTACCTATAAAACCTATGTTTTATAAAGCTCATGGAATATGAGGATGTTGTGAATTATAGCCTATGCAAATCATATTATTGACAAAAAGCTGTTATAAAAATAGACAAGATGTATATGAGGAACATCTAGGCTCATAGTAGGACTCAGGGATTTTAGCTATTCGAAAATAGATAAGAAATAGAAAAAGGAAAACAGATGCATAGAAATAACATATTTGTGAAGAAAAAAGAGCAGTATCTACATAGTTATTTAATCTACTGATACAATCTGAATATGAAGCGATGGATACAAGTAAAAGGGACTGGGCAATAATGGAGTGGATAGTGAGAAGAATCTCTTATACAAAGAGTAGTTTGTATAAGATGTAAAGGTACAATAGGGTAAGTCTGAAAAGCTCTTTGGAGGCATACTTGAAGTATGTCTTCAATAGTTCTGAAAATTCTAAATTTCTGCAACACAACTGTTAACAATGTTCTTTGCAGTTTTCTCACCTACATAAAAAGTTCCAGCATAAAGAAAAGAACCTTAAATAAACAAGCGATTGATGAAATAGATCACAAGCATTTATTCGCTCTTGCTTCAACTTACTCTAGTTCAGTTAAATTATTAGTTATACTTAGTGTATTATTTATACTTAAATCTGGCATATTATTTACTCCGTAAGTGTGTTAAAATACAGATTTTTCCCATACGTTACCTGCCATCAGGGTCAACAGGGTTTCTAGCAACTACCCTGGACAACAAGGAGAGCATCCACTAGCAAAATAGCCAATTAATATTCTGAGAATTCCAGAGGGAGTTTAAAGCTTGATCATTATAAATTTGGAGTGGCATGTTCAGTTTAGACAGATTAATTAAAATATCCACGTACGTGTTGTTATCATATTGAATTCACAACTTTTTATAGTAAGGTTGCACTAGTTTGATAAAATGATGTATTTATCCCAAGAGGTGCTAATTAGGTGTGAATAAATGCCACAATGAACTTTTCAGGGAAACTCAATAGGACATTTTACTCTAAACAGAAATATTGTCAGTGTCAACATAAATATTCATAGAATCATAGAATGGTTTGGGTTGGAAGGGACCTTAAAGATCACCTAGTTCCAACCCCCCTGCCATGGGCAGGGACACCTTCCACCAGACCAGGTTGCTCAAAGCCCCATCCAACCTGGCCTTGAACACTTCCAGGGATGGGGCATCCACAACTTCTCTGGGCAGCCTGTTCCAGAGCCTCACCACCCTTACAGTGAAGAATTTCTTCCTTATACAAAAATCCCAATTCTATTTTCAGACAGGCATAGGGTAATTACTTAAAACAACAAGGACCAATCAGTTTCTTGTGGTGCATTGACTACTTATTTTTGTATATTTGGCAAAAAGAGTTATTTCTTCAAGCTACAGTAATCATAGTATCAGGCTATAGATATCATCATAGCTGATGGCACATGTATCTGGTCAGTCACCCTAAGAGCCTAGTATTTACCTTGCAAAGTTATTAGTTTTGCAGAAAATCTTCCCCCAAAAACGAGGTAATTTTAGACATATCCTTTTAGTGTAGCTCTTTTTAAAGCACTCTTTTTTAAGCAGTAAGAGAAAACAATGTCTTTCAGGTACATCAGATATCGACAAAGTAGAAATCTACGTTGCGCTTATGTATTGAATTGTACCTAATTCTAATACAAATTTCCATAGCTCCAGCTAGACATGTAAAAGACTACATGAGCTACATCAACAAAAAAAATCCCTTGAAATGCCATGAAAAACAGCTGTAATAACTGGCACCTTGCATTGTAAGTGATCCCCTCTCTGGGGCTATATAAGAATTTCAGTATCTGGCACTCTAACTAGAAAATGTCCATCAAATATAATATAGACATTCACACATAATATATATTTTACATTTGGGATGAGTTTTGTGCTCATAAACATAAAGGACTGACAACACTATTTAGAGCCAAGCATAATGCAGAGAGGCACTGTGCAAACTTCCCCACACGACTTTGCCAGTGAGCGACAGTCTTGACCTGCAACCCTTCTGCTATTCCAGTTCTTGGCCTTTCTTGACTAGAGACTGCCAAGTGTGTTGAACTGAGCCAAACTGTGTGATGTGAACAAATATCCACTGGGCACAGTGATGTACTTTCAGCATGTTAAATATTATTTGTAGTATAGTAATGGTTAGAGCTATGAGAGTCAGTAAAATCCCATTTGGCAAGCTAGCTCTTTTATTGTCTTCTTAAATTAATTTTTTTTTTAAAAATCCTCTGAAAATTCCTGCCTAAAAGGAGGTTAGTTAAAGGTACTATTTAACACTACACTTTGTTTACAAATGACTGTTTGTAGTCTACTGCTGAATCCAGCTGATGTTCCCATTTATGAGCTCCCCTGAGAGACACGTACATTAACTGAAAGCTGATTTGTGGATATTTTATTGGAGAAGACTGGATAAAGCAGAATATCTCGACATACAGATTTCATTAGACCACAGATGTTCTGGACAGACCTGTCATTTCAAAATTTGTTTGCTTGGCTGCTTCCACTTTGATGGTTCTCTGAGAGGCTCCCTCTCCAGAGCCGCCTAGAAACAGTGCAGAAATAAGAGTGGTTTTAAAATGACAAGTCTAAGCAATCACAGTGCTCTGAATTAAATGTTTGTATTTTTAAGATTGAACTTAGCAGCAAGGAGCTTTCTCATCTAGTTTCCTTCCATTGAACTCCTTCCACTCCAAAAGTCTAGGTCAAGAATAAGCAGGCCTCTTTAGGCAGCATTAATATGAGTCTTCAGGTTGCAGATGCCATATGACAGAAGGGAAACTCAGATTCAAGCTATTGTATTAATACTTCGAGTTCAAGCAAAATTTTAAAGTATCGCTTATTTCACATACCTTAAGTAACAGAAGCTCCTTTTTCTTCCCTATAGACTTCCAACACTCCAGACACACTGTTATATCCAAAGTGGTATCCAGTTACCCAGTCTGGCAACTCACATGAATGTCTAAATCCTAGGGTTTTTTTTAAAAAAAGTCTCGAAATTATATGGTAAAGAATTATCTCATGAATTTTCTGGTACATATTCAGCACCTTCAATCACCTTTTTTTAAACTACCATCCAGAAAGAATTTCCACTGATGAGGAAGAATTAGGAACGTGATCTAAAACTAAATGGAAGAGATTCCCAACTGACTTCAACGGACCTCTGAACAAACCAAGGAAAAAAAACCCAAACTTAAAAATTGACTAAAAAGGTAAATGTGATTCTTCTGTCCCCTACTGCTGAATCAATCATTGTGCATGAAGTAAAAAGTAGACCTGGAAATAAAATACACAACTAAACATATCTCCATTAGAAAATGTTATTACAACCAAAACACTTTTGGGGAATAGAATTGACCTGACAAAACTTTCAGAAGAAATTAGAAAAGCTCTAAAATGAATGGCTTTTCACAATTCTTAATATTTGACATAGGGAAGCAATTCTGGTTTATCATTAGCACTAATAATTTCATAAAGCAATTGAAATTATGCAATCTTAGGAAAGTAATTATTACAATTTTTAAAGTAAGTCCTATTACCTTCTCAAAGATGTGGTGTCTTCATTTGTATTTTCCCAATTTTACAAAAAAAATTAATGTCTCTAGTTGTGTTCATAACACTTTAATCAATGAGAGCTTAGAGTGCCCAGCGTAAATCATATGCTTTGCTTCATTGCTAAGAGTATGGGCTTGAATAGATAATACCGGAAGTAATGACAGCTTTTAATACTGGTAGCTCTTGGCCTTCACACTTTCAGTGGATATTGGCCAACTAGCTATCGCACAAGTATCATACCATTTTGCTAAAGGAAATAACCCTTTTGAGATTCAAACTTCATTCTAGTTCCATTTTGTACAATTTATTAGGTGAGAACAGATTTTGTATTGTATGGCTTAGCAACTTCAGTGACAGATTTAATTTCCAGTTATCTCTGCTGCAATAGTAAATAAATCTCTCAACTGACAGTGTTCCTGTATGCTTATATTTTGTCCTAAAATGAGACTTATTCCACCGTAACTGTTCATTGGCCATTCAACTTTAATTGACCAATTTTTAGGCAGTTATCAGTTGGCTATTTTCTTTAGAGCAGATAACGTTCCTGACAGTCAAACTCCTTTTCCTTCCCTGTCGTCAAGTAGTAAAATTATGTATTTGTGAAACTTTATAAAACATTTCCTCCATCATCTGAAACATGGAATTGATGCAAAAAAGAACAATCTCCTGTGACTGGGCAGCACATTTCCTCTTTGAATCATCAAGGAGTTTACAGCAAAAGTAAGAATAGGTATCCTGAAAAGGAAGCAAGTGTTTTTCCTTATTTTAATACCACAAAATAAAATAAAATAAAATTTAAAAACCCAGGCATCTTTTACAAACCCGCAACATCATTTGGGAGTGCCTAAAATCCAAATACAAAAGGACCACTTACAAACACGACAACAAAGTGAAAAATAGAAACTAAAAATTAAACTCAACTCAATATTTTCAATTCAGTAATATTTTTACTTTTCTTTATGTTGCCAAAACATTTTTAAGAAGATATCTTTCATGGAATTCTGCAGTCCTACAAAATGTCACTTAGAAGTTTAAATGTATGCTTGATATTTAAAAAAAAAAAAAAGGCAAGAGAAATAGATTTAATTTTTAATCCACTGCCAAAATCCATCTGACAAACACTTGGCCTTTGGCCAGTCACAGTTGAGGCTGACATGAAGATTTGTCAAACTGGGTTAACATTAATATTGAATTAGTATATGAATTCTATTCTTTATTTTGGGAGGTTAGCAAGGAGACAGTAGAATTCCTAGTAGAAATGCTAACATTTTGGAGACTAGCAGTAATCTATTGGATAATGCCTTACAGAAATGAAGTAGATGGAAAGCAAATGCTATGTCAGCAGATAGCCGTCTTTACCAAAGTAAACGGCAACTATTTAGTGAAATACTGAAGCATGTATAACTATTCCTAGACATACACACACACATACATTCTAAGTAGCGGTGTCTGCCATTAAGCGGCAACGACTAATAGTTTAAGTTAAATACGCATTCTTCGGCCTTCATTAGATCCTGTTTGGTATGTTGTATCTTATAACTTTAGTAATGTGAAACAACAGACATAACAAACTACATATTTTCTTACATTATGCCTGATCTTGAAGAATGGCACTCTTCAGGCTATATACTGTAACAGCAGAACAGGAGATTAAACAGGCTGTTTGGATCTTTGAGTCCAGTGCCTAATCACCACAGCTAATGTATCAGAAAATCTTTCTGGATATTTTGGATTAGTACTCTTTTTAGAAGGTTCTCTCAGAACTTCACTGCTCTGGTGGTTCCTGTAATTTTCAAACTAAATTTATACTTGACCACATCTTAGTCATGCCTAGCAACGCTCTTAGAGTGTTGTAACTTTCTTTCCTTTTCCTGGTTTCTTCTTCTCAGTCCCTTCTCCTGTACCCCTTTCCTTTGTATTTCCTAATCCAAGGAGCATAAGGTCTTACTAAACTATACAATCGCATCTGTTGTTGTTAAGAGACTGTTATTAATTAGAGGGCAGTGAGTGATCAAATATTCCAAAGTACAAATCATGAGAGAAGAGAATGTTTGGCAGGGCTATTCCTCAACTTGGGAACTCTGTTTGTCCAGAAAGGACCAGTTTACTTACTCTACACAACCAATCATATGTTCTTTTTCCCTTGTTTCTGGATATTAAGAATAATTATGACACTGTTGTTGCAGTCAGTGTCAAGTTTCCTTTGATTTCAAAACAAATAATATGAAGGTCTCAATTCAGCTAGGGGTTTTTTTGTTTGTTTCTTTTTGTTTGTTTGTTTCCTTTTCCTAGTAGAATTTAAAATGCACATAAAATGTTTTATTTTACTATCATAAAACTAAGAGGTTTATAATGCTGTTGTTTACTGTATTTTGTTAATCTTCATGCATATCAAATACAAAAGATGAGAACAGATTTGAAAGATATAAATTTGAGAAGAAAGATAAGGTCTTGATGCTGTAAATTGTTGTATATTGACTTCCTCTACATATGACCAGTCCCAGTGAAGGTGACTGGACTTCTAATGCTTAGGCAGAATTATACACAAACTCAAATTGAAGGGGTTCTGTAGATCAGTGAAAGACATGGTTTGAATTGTGAGCTCATAGCAGAAACAGCTGATCATTTTTGCATCTGGAAACTGGTTGTAGTTATAAATGATATGACTTTGGGAAACTTTTTTGTTGTGGTTCTTTAATCTTTTAGTTTTCAACTGAAACTTGTTTCATTAAAGTGGGGGATGCCTATTCAAGGGTTGCCTTTATAATCTTTGTTACTACTTCAGATGGAGATCTGGTTTATGTGTATGATTTCTGCAATGAAGGTTTATTGTATTTACTGAACCATATGTTTTTCTACAGCCTGCTTGGAATTTATGATGACATTGTTTTGGTTTAAGTTGACAACTACAGTATGTTTCAAGTTAGCTGACTTCCACTGAAAATTGTAGTCTCTCATGAACTGAGATTTTGAAAATTTTAGTGCAATCATATTTTTCAGTTTTGGTGATAGAGTTCTGTTGCAACGATTTGTTTGGGTTTTTCCTTTTCTCCACAAATTGATAAAATTCTTTGAAAGATTTTATTATTGCCTTTTGCGACAAATTCATTACTTTGTGTAGGATCTAGAAATCAAGACCTCTGTATCTGAAAAAAGTTATTCCATCAATAGAATTAGCAAAAATACACATTTGGCGCAATTTACAACACTTGCCAAGCACCCTGTATTTGCCTGAATACTCTAAAATTGGAAACATGTCACATGACTATTTCTGCAGAATATTAGCTTAACTAGACCAGCACAGCATTTCCTGAAAAGTGGGGCACGCCCATACAACGCAGAACAAGAAAGACTATCCAGATGGGCAGAGCAGACTGGCTTCTCATTCACTTAATGTGATATTTGCTGAAGTCCTTGGATTAGTTGTTTGAACCACTAACTCACCACAAGAGGAACATCTGCATTCCATAAGACCCCAATTTCAAATCCTGATTGTGTAGTTGCAGCTCTACTTTATTAGATGAATCAGCGGTATTCTATGGTGTGTACTACTGAAAGGTCTCTTAGATGTAGTCTTTAGATCAACACATGCAGACACACTCTCTCTCAGATTTGCATGGATATTACAAACTCTATATTTTTAAGTATGGAGTATTCTGAGTATGCATCTTTTGAGAGGCTCTTCACTGCTTCCCTCATTGCATGCATCTTATACTATGCACTGACAGAGTTGCTTTCTAAACTATAAAACATATATAGCAGTTGTATTGTAAAAAATAAAAATTATTAAATATGCAATTTTCATCCTTCAAATCTAACATATTTCGCCTAGAATAACATTTCACACTACAAAATCCTTTAGCATTTCCAGGATGAACGGGAAAGTTGTTATTAAAAGCCAGTGCATAAAGTTTATCCGATCTCATTTCTTTTTGCTTTTCAAGACTGTCATGTTTGTTAGCAACTAAATATATTATTTACTAAATAAATGGTATTCTCAAATATATCCTTCTTTTTAATTGGCTGTGTGACACATGAATCTCATTAACAAGGAGGGAAAAGAAAATGTCTAAGATCTATTGATAAGCACAATGCTTACTTTCCTCTTGCTCTGGCAAGCTAAGCTTTTTCTCTGATGCAAGAAGCCTAACCTGGTGGGAACTGCCATAAAAGGGTTCATCATTAGAAGTACTTTACAATGCACAGGTTTTTTTCATCTTTGCAAATAATATTTGGTCACTATTAGTGTACTGGCTCTGGCTGGGAGGGAGTTAGCTTCATAGCAGTGCTATGGTGCCATGCTTTGGATTTGTGGCTAAAGAAGTACTGACAATGTACCAATGTTCATCCATTGCTGAACAGTGCTTGCACAGTGTCAGCGCTTGCTTTCTTTCTCCCCACCCCCAGTGAGTAGGCTGGGGGCGGGCAAGAGATTGGAGGTGACATAGCTGGGACAGCTGACTCAAACTGACCAAAGGGATATTCCATACCGTATGACATTGTGCTCAGCAATAAAAGCTCAGGGAAAGGGGGAGGAAGGAGGAATGTTTGTGGTTATGGCATTTGTCTTCCCCAAGCAACCATTACATATGCTTAGGCTCTGCTTTCCAGGAAGTGGCTAAACGTCTGCCTGCCTATGGGTAGTAGTAAATGCATTCCTCTTTTTCCTTTGCTTATATGCACAGCTTTTGTGTTCCCTATTAAACTGTCATTATCTTCATCCATGAGTCTTCACACCTTCCTTTATTTTGTCCCACTCTCATGGGAGAGGGGAGTGAGTGCGCAACTGGGTGAGCATTTGGCTGCTAGCCAAGGCTAACCCATGACAGTTAGAAAATCAGGAATGCTGATCTGTATTAATTTATGTTAGTGGTCAAATGATGCACGGCAGTTACCAAATAAAGGTCCAGATTAACTGCAGACTCTTCATGGAAAATAAGAAAAAGTTCAATCTAAAACAAACTTTGGCTGAGGTAGTAAGAGGTTAATAAACAATCTCCATGCTGAGAAGTCCAGTTCTTTTGCTTCTCTCCAAAGCTACATAACTGACTAGGAACAAACAGGGACAGACCATCTCAAATATTTAAAAGTCATTCTCTAAAAAAGAAGCAGCAGACTGACAGTACACAGGCTAGCACAAGGGTAACTTCCAGTGGAAGAGTTTTTAAAGAAACAGCTGGTAAAGGACGTGGTAAGTTTTAGGTAATGTATTTTCTAGTTTACCCTCTTCCTTACATTAGGCTGTATCAGTCCTATTAAGAGTAAGCAGTTTTGTGATTCAGAAAATTCTCAATCACTTAAAAAAACTATTTACAAGTTCTCAAAGCTTATATTGAATTGACCAGTGAAGTAATTATGATCAACGTACATATGAACATAGTAGGCAAAAGGTCTAAATATGAGAACTGTGAGCTTCCACATCTGAGCAAAAGCCATTTTGGAAAAAGCCAAATGGCAAAAGCCATTTCACCTACTGGCAGTGGGGTACGAGTTAACATGAACAAGTACTATAGGAGACAACTACCCCTAACCCTGTAATCAATGAAATAATGTCCATATTCTTCCAATTCCAAAGGATTAGGTATTAAATAAGCATAAATATCTTTTTCGTATAACACACTCTTAATGACTGCAGGTCCCACATTAAAATCCTGTGTAACAACATCAAGTCTTACTCTCCACACTGTATATCTACACTGCATTACTTCTTTGATTTCTCAGAGATGCATTTTTGGCATGCTACCTCATAGTGTAAGAAACCAAAGGTTCTTTGGCCTATGACCAGAACTTGACATGATATGATACAGAAGACTTGTAAGAGCCACATAAAATGCTTAGGAAATACTTTTGGAAGATGAAGGCATACCAAATCTGGTTATGATTATTTTCCCACTGGAATGTTATGTGTCCATGGCAGGTACGTTGCATAGGAGAGGCACAGATAGAAAAATAATTTTCATTCCTTTTCCTGTTGAAAACATTCTTAAAATAACTCAGTAGCCAGAAAAATATTGGTAAAACGGTAAAACTGTGTTTTAAATAAGTTCTTCAGCAAAGACATACTTAATAGATTTTAACTGATTATTTGTGCTGTTCATTTAAATGATGGGATATTATGAAACACACATGGATGTGCTGCACTGAGCCCACTCAATTCTTTACAAACACATTTAAAACTTTATTGGCTGATAGGGTAGGAGAGATTTCTTTTGATTTTTGTTTCTGCTATTTTCGTATGTTGAACATATGGTATATCTCTCTCAAGCACAGTTGACACTAGAAATCAATAAAGCCTACTCTCACTTATGTCCAAGCATCATTTGTGAACAGCTTTAACTGTACTTTTATTAATTCAAATGCTATGATCAACTTCTGATCAATAAAGAGCAAGTCATGAGATTCATAAATCCCATCTGTCATAGTCCATTATTGGGTAGAGTTGGACAATAATTCATCTTCTTTTTTTCCTCCAGGCTTGTGGAATCCGTTAAATACAAAGGAACCAAGCTAGTTCAGAAAGTGGCTTGGAACTTTGTTTTTAACTTTTTTTGACCTTTTGCTAGAATGATTTCAGTGCAGTGTGTCATATACAACAAATTATAATTATGCAATCCCATAAAGTGTGAATTGGTTTAATTTACCAACAAGTTACCCAATTTTAAAATGGATTTACCTTTCCAATGATGAAGTTACATTAGCATAAAACTGAGCATGAGCTTAGTAGCTTTCCAACTTCAGCAAGATGCAATTTTTGCAAGATGACTCCTTTAAGTTTACCCTATCTCTCTTGAATTTTGATATCCTAATCCAAGCTTCACCAGCAAATATAGTTATCAGATAATTATTTTCTAATTACATAAAGTTACTCAGAGGTTAGAGATAAAAAGCCATAGTACAATATTTCTCATGAGGGATGTAAATACTTAGTTTGCATTCCAGTGCACGTGCTTGCAACTTGACCAGCATTTCTCACCAAGTCCCTCTCTGCAACAATACCCTCTATGAAACGGAACATGTGTCCTGGTTTTGGCTGGGATAGAGTTAATTTTCTTCCTAGTAGCTGGTATAGTGTTATGTTTTGGATTTAGTATGAGAATAAAGTTGATAACACACTGATGTTTTTAGTTGTTGCTAAGTAGTGTTTATACTCAGTGTTTATACTCAGTCAAGGATTTTTCAGCTTCTCGTACTCAGCCAGCAAGAAGGTTGGAAGGGCACAAGAAGCTGGGAGGGGACACAGCCAGGACACCTGACCCAAACTGGCCAAAGGAATATTCCATACCATATGACATCATGCCCCGTATATAAACTGGGGGGAGGTGGCTGGGAGGCATGGATCGCTGCTCGGGAACTAACTGGGCATCGGTCGGCAAGTGGTGAGCAATTGCATTGCACATCACTTGTTTTGTGTAGTCTAATTCTTTTAGTATTATTATTGTCATTTTATTATTATTATTATTTTCCTTCCTTTCTGTCCTATTAAACTGTCTTTATCTCAACCCACAAGGTTGGTTTTTTTTTTCCCCGATTCTCTCCCCCGTCCCACTGGTGGGGGGAGTGAGCGAGCAGCTGCGTGGTGCTTAGCTGCCGGCTAGGGTTAAACCATGACAACATGTTAGATATTATATTTACTGCAACAACACCATTCTATTCCAAATAAATGTTTTATGTTTTGTCAGATGTGAAGATTTGGCCTTCTATTTATTATCTGTATTTTCTCTTCATCTGTCTTTAATTCATCTTTGTAGCTATCAAACCCCAGCATGCTATACTGCATCACATTTATACTTTGAACTTCATTTTGCCTTTATTAAAATCTGACTCCTGGCTCGCTGGCTGTATTTGCCACTTCCTCAAGAGTAAATTATTTTCAGCTAAGTCTTTTGCAACTATATATAATTTTGATAATGGAAAATGACTAGGATACCTCTTATTTCACTGAATGGTTTTAACAGTTCTTTCCTTCCTTACGGAAGTTCAGAATGAAGCTGATTCCTAACAACATTTTACAAGCAATATTACACAATGGCCCATGGCAGGTGCGTAACTCTACATTCCCTTCACCCACTTAAGCATGCCAGTACCCACTTCGCTCACTGAACAATATCCCGACCAGGTTTCCTTCCTGTTTTATTTTCTTTTTGCTATAGCTGGGAAGACTATGCAATTGTTTCACATTTTAGTTCTATTTTAAATTGTCAAGATCTAAGTTTAGTCCTAGAAACTGTTCAATGATTTTTCAACCTTTTGGGTAGGACTTAATGCTGATCCAAAACACTGACTAGGTTCCAACTCAGAACAAGATAATAAGGCTAAGCGCTTTACAGAATTGTTGATAAGATGCAATGTTACTTAAAAATATCGATTTTTTAGATAACCTTCTACTAGAAAAATGTTGCATGCTATTAGTCAATTAAATAACAAAGTGAGATTTTATTTCATATTTTATAATATTCACCAATCCTCTGAAGACACACGCATTTAAAAAAATAATAATAATTTCTAAAAAAATCACAATACTCTGTCACCTCTCATCCAGAAAAGTCTTGGGGAATATTCAGATTACTAGCATAACAACGAATTGCATACATCCAGAACATAAAGGTGATTAAAATGTCAGTCAGTGGACTGGCAAGCACTATTAAAGGAAGATAGACAACTTACATATTTTCAGGCAACCTATGAATATAGAAATGGCCAAGACTCCCTGACAACTCCTCTCAATTTTGAGAATTTTGCTGCACTGGATAGAATTTAATCACTGAAAAGGAAAAGATTCATATATACTATTTTAAATCTTGAGGTTTCACTACTCTCCTTTTTACTGTAATGTAATATAGTTTGGTCTTCTAAGAATTGCCAGGTGTTTTTTACTTGGAAGTTTAATTTTCTACTATTACTGTAATCAACAGTGCCAGGCACTTTACAACAACACTGACATTTTATAAAGAGTGAAGGATTCTTGTCTGCATTTTTTGGCGGGGGGGGGAGGGGGGGGGGAAGGGCGGGCGGAGGCCAGACAACAACACTGAAAAATCTCTTCATCTTTGAATTTTGTTTTACCAGCTTTCTAAACAAAACTTTATGATCTATTACATCATCTTGGATATGAGTTCATCTCTAGACCAATATCAGTAAATAGGAAATATGATTCCTCCAGATATCCTAAAAACTGGGGAAAATCCAGAACCCTCATTTTCTGCACAGCTGATAACAAAGGACATTTGCAGAACCTGTAAGAGGAAGCCAACCCTTCCTACACAGCTTTGATGAGATTCTGCCATTTCTCTTAGTCTGAGAGATGATAGCTGTCCTCTCAGTAGAGCTTTCAGCAAATATGACAGCAAAACTAGCCTGTGTTTTATCTGAAGCATCACATGACCAGCTGGTTCATGAGAAATATTTCATGAGATTTTTTTTTTTAATGGATAAACTATATTGTTTCTTGTTAAAAAATAAAGCATTGCATTCAGAAAAGGTACTGCAAGTCAAATATTTGGGTTCCACTCAGATTCTATTAATGAACTAGAGCTGACCTAAGGCAAGACATTTAGCCTGGTCTTGTCTCTAGCCTTTTGTAGACATGTAGCTGAACCTAAACAAGAGCACAGAGTCTCCTCAGATTTTTCCCTGATGAGAATGATGATTTAAAGACATTATTTATTTATCTCTTTAAATAAATACTACCCATGAAGAAAGTCTGGCAGTGGGCGTAGCTGGTGTATTACCCTCACTCATATGTCTTCTACAGATTTCTAAGCCACCCAAATTTTTCACTCAAAATTTATCATTCCTCATATTTCAGCTCCTACTATAGGCCAAAACTGTGGTTCTTTCCTGGAAATCTTCCTATATAAAGCCCTCCTCCAAATATTAGTGTACTTACGGTACACGTTAAAAGCGTTGTCTCTTATTTTCATTCACACCTTTCATTCTCCCCTTTAGCTTGGATCTCATTCTATAAAATTTTTTCCCAAATACCTCTTCTTTCACTACAAATTTCTCCCTAGAACATTTGCCTTCTGCTAAGACATCTGCCTACAGTTTGGTCAAAAAAGGATAGAAAATGATAATATATAAATTAGGAAACTGCTCCTTGCTACATTTGAAGATTAAACTTTGGTAATATTTTGTGCATTAATTGGTTTTGACTCTAGATTCAGTGATGGTCATATTTGACACAACTTTTGCCTACAATTCAGAGCAGTGCATTTAGACATATGGTGTAAGTTCAGAGCTTTAATGAAAAAAAGGACTAAAGATGAAGATCGTTTCTAAATCCTAAATCCAAAACAACTTAGAGGACAAAGATTAAGGCTTTGGTGTAGCTTTTAGAGAGCAGTAAAACCTTTAATATAGGGGCTATATAGTTCATATGGTCCAAAGGGAAAAGTTGGCATAAGGGCACAAATACCACTGATTTCCATCTATCATATTAGATTTAAAAAAAAATTCTGACAGTATGTGAAAGGTATACGAAATGACATTTTGTTTGTAGGTCACCTACTGTGGCCTAAAGTAATTTGTTCCTATTTCATAAGTTTATATGCATTGCTAGCTAGTTAATCATGGGGAATATTCTACTCAATATTTTACTATAACTACACAATTAAAAAAAAAAAAAAAGACTTGGAAATAAAGAACATCTAACCTCCAGAGAAAGGTATTATTGTGATATGTCAAATACAGGGCAAATCTTTTATTCAGGATGGATCAAATTACAGTCAAATGATCACAATTAGATAATCCACATGTTTTTCTAAAAGAAACTAACCTTGAATAAATAGGAGCCCTTACTATCTGATGTAGAATTATCACTTTGCCACACCTTTTCTTTCACACTTATCAAAAGAGAAGAAAACTCAAAAATAAATCCCTGAATGACTAGAAAGCCAACCAAATATTCCATATCTGGAAGAATGTGTAATAAAAAATAATTATATAGAATGTACAGTTTGTTTTTGGAAAACAATATAGACCGTAATAAAATTATTTGAAACCATCTCTTTACCTTCATTTTAAAACTGAGGGGAAAAGTTCAACACAGGATCTCCCCACAGGTCCAGCTACATTACTCAGTATGATGAAACCACAGTTTTCACCACAATAAAAAAATTTCCTGCTTAATATCATTCAGTCATTCCATTCATATTCCCCCAAAACATAGAATGTATTTGGACTGTGAAAGAAACTCAGCTATGTAAAATCTTCTTTTATCTCTAATATGAGTAGCATGGTAAGATCATGAGCTGAATAGATCCTGAAATGTTATTGTAGTAGGCTGTAGGAAGTTTATAAGTTTATCATTGCTATTAAACATAGTCCAGTGGTCTGGTTTTTCTCAAGACTGCTCCACATACCACGCTGTTGTGTTACAACTTTGGTAGATTGCTGAATCTGAAAAGTCTGTATTTTTGAAGTCATTTCTGGCCCTGCAGAAGTGACCCTTTGTCACCTTCAACTCATCAACTGCTCTCTCCTATGACATCCAAAAAGATAGTTTAGAACTTTGAAAGCACTTATCACAAATGTTGCCTCATGGTAAACCTTTTGTCTTTGCATGCCATTATTCAGTTTCCTTTCCAACTTTCTGAGCAGCTCTGTTCAATAGAGTCTAATTCTAAACAAGTGCTGTACATGTGCAGTGCAGCATTTGCCTTCCATTTCCCTACTTAGTTCATCAACTCACAATGTGATGGTCATTTTCAAACTAAAGTTTTCATCTGTGACTGCTGCCTTGCATTTAATTTAAAAAAAGCTTTACAGTCAGTCCAGCTGCTAGTTTCTCCACTTTTGTGCTGATAAAGGTATTACATTTCTTAAATAGTTTACCTGTGATTTTCTTTTAAGTGAAACATACCACTTCTCGGATCTTTAGGAAAGCTTCCAAACTTGAGCCTTCTTTGCATTGCAGTCCAGCAGAATCCCTTTCTCAGCAGTGAACACTTTCACACACTGCATTCTAGTTTCCCAACAACTTTAAGGCAATGGGGCCAAATCCTGAGCCAGTATGAATTACATAGCCTCTTTCTGAGGCCAATGGTGCCTAATAATCTCAGCTGAGAGAGTGGTTTAAATTTTCGGTATCCATCTTGCCCAGACTAAAGTAATCTCTAAGGAGTAATGCAAACCATGATTTAAAGCATGCCCACATGTGCAAATGTAAATTGTAGTCACTGTGATTAACACAGTGGTCCTGAAATGCATTTTTAAATGTAGTGAAGGAGCTGTAGAACAGCTCTGAAAATATCGGCCAATGTGAGAAGCAGAGAAGTCGGGGAGGGTCAATAACGTGTCAAGTGGACTAACTTGGGAGCTCAAGCAATAATCTTCAGGGTGTTTATGTGAATTAAATGTTCCTCTGACAATCCTTTAATGAATTAAAAAAGAGATACAACCTATACTCATTTTGTTAGTCTGATTCTACTTCAGATCTTGACCAGACTTTTATCTGATATGTGCCTGCAACTTAAAATAAATGAATAAATCCAAATTCTTTTAGGAAACCCTTAATAGAGAGCCTTTTTCCTCAGGACAAAAAAAAAAGAAAAATTGGTGCAACATGGATAGCTTCCAAACTCCTAATTATAGCTTGCAAGTTTCTTCAAGACAATTTGGTATTGCCATATAACATGTTATAAAATCCAGAGAAACGGCTAACTGCTACAAGAACATAGAAGAATTTTATGTGAACATACATTAAGAGAAAAAGCATTTAACAACTTGGTATACATTTTCAGGTTTCACAGAATGGATTATTTTAATCAAAATTTATCTGGAGGTTAATGGCCCGTTTCTCCTCTCATATCACTTTTACACTGACATAACTCAATTAAGTTCAATGGAGTTATTTCTGATTTACAATATAGTATCTGAGAAGGATCAGGCCCTGAGACTTTAATGTATCTACCATCTCATATAAATAAGCACATGAATCCTCACTGTGAATCAGAAACTTTTAAAACAGACAGGGACCTTAGTACAGGAATAGCATAATGTTAAGTCTTTGGAGTTTGGGAGGGTTTAGTGGTTTTGTTCTTTTTTTTTTTTTTTTTTTAAAGAAAACAAACCAAAACAACAACAAACCCCCCCAAACTTCTGCAATGCTCTGCATAGTTGTAATAACCTTTCTGGATTACTTCTTGGTATGCAATTTTAATATCCTCCTCTCTTCGACAAGGTCAGGTCTGCTTCCTCTTTTAGGCAGCTCAGAAGACTCAAAAGTTATAGCTAATTGCTTTGATTATTTGTTCTGTAACCTCTAATTCCCCATGACCTTTTCCAAGCCCATTTTCAATTTAATGAGCCAAACTAGTGAAGCTTACACTGGACTTTTGATGAAAGCTGCCAGAATGTCTTGACAAATTAAGTGTTCCACATACTATATCGCTTTCAGACCAAATGAAACTGCAGAGATAATGTTGTTATTTTTCTTTTAAGGTATATCATTTGTCTGTACAGAACAGTTGCTTTTCACACACACAAAAAAAAAAAGTTCATTTTTCTATATTACCTTCTGTAACTTTAAGTTGGCCATACTTACTCCATATGGGCTGGTCTCTCAAAGATTTAAAAAAAATATATATGTTTGTATGAATCCAACATTGTAACTTTCATTTTTTTCTTATCTACTTTTGTATTTGATTAAGCTACACTGACTTATTCAACAACTCCACCAGGGTGGATACTGTACCCAAGATGAAAATATTCTTACAGAGGACATTAAGAAACTTCTATGGCCACTTCCAACAAAATTGAGGTTATTATACTAAAAGCATTTTTATTCTAGCTAGTTTATACCACTCTAATTGTTCCCACAATTTTCAGGGTTATTTTTTTGCCGCTATTTACTGCACTGCAGCTATTAAGCTTTCTTGAAGGTTGACTATGACTGGAACTAGGTGGAGAGTGCACAAAACCATACTGCCTTGCCCTTTGTTTTTTTGGGGGATGCAGGATCAATATAAAGATTTGTTGTAAACCAGAACTCAATAGGATATAAAGAATAAGGCATTTGTCCTTCATGCTCATCTTGGTCATGGTATTTCATGCTCCCTGTTTCTGTAAAGCTAAGCTCACTAGACTTCTGTCCATCATTCTTTGTTTCATGGTGATCATGTCCCTATTTATTCTTTTTTAATAAAGAGTACAGGCGTAATATTTTGTTTTCCAGTGCATTCAGATAAAGCAAAGGTCTTGCCAATATTAATCTAAATATCAATCTACTAGCATTAAGTTTAAAAACTGAAGATCTTTATAGGCCAGCCATCCCATAATCTCTTATGTACACCCTTGTCTTTTCCATCTGCCATTGAGGGATCAGAAACATTATCATAAATCTTAAATATTCATTTGCCACATCTGAAAATTTGACCCTGTAAGGACTTTAGGCACCTAAAAGTTAGCATGTATCTTCCAGATACCTGAGCCCTAAAGCAGAATCCAGATACCTCCATCTCAAATTCCATCCTTTTCTACACTGTGGCCTCCAGAAAGGTGTCTCTGTCTACCTCAGATCTGTATCTGCCCTTCAGAAACTGTCAGCTATATATATATATTTTTAGTGCAGTGATCATCTTTTATATGATGATCTTGTTACTGATGTAGTTAGCTGCCTAACTCCCACCAAACTGATGGATGCAATTCCTTCATGAAAGGTAAGAGGCTCAAATAGAAACCCTTTGTTTCCCCAAGAGAGTTCACAAACCTTCTGAATGCTGAGCTACTCCAAGAGATCAGCATTTTCCATTTCTCCAGCAGAGTGAGGATCCAGAAATAAAGGGAGCATGTCAGGCAATCTGATCCTGCAGCATAATGCCTCAAGCAGTTAACAGGTTATTTATAAAGAATAGTATTATAAAGAACTAAAGCTTTGTTAGTAAAGCAAAATAATAAGCAAAATTTACAAATAATGAATAAATGATCACTACTATAAAGCTCCTATACCTATTAACCATCAGCCTGATTTGGCTTTGGATTACTCCAACAAAATCAGTTCATTATTTCAGTGAACTCAAAGTAAAAATCGCCTTCAGTGGAAGCATGAGTCTTATATTTAGGAGTACTTAGGTTTTCACTCCCTAGCCTCATTTGTTATCAAGAAATTTTATTGGATACGAAAGTTCCAAGTAAAGAGTTCAATGAAATTAAAAGAAAACCAATTCTAATAAGAAAACATGGATCAACAAAACCTGAATTTCTTTATCTTAAACTAAGCCATCATTATCTGTCATGAGCATAATAGAAGAGTTGTTAAAACAAGAGAAGTGTAACTTCTTCAGTTTTTTTATTTAGATATTTTTTATTATTATTATAATTATTATAAATGGTATTACTTCCCTTTCAAACAAAACACCCTGCCCCAGTTCTGGTAGTCGGATGAGGTGTTGACTTGTTTCAGGAAAGCTGTTTTCTCTTTGGCTTTGAAAGATGCACATTTGTATGTATTTTTATAAAATTGTCTCTCTGAAGTAAATCCCATCAACTCCATGATCTAGAATAATGAATGGTTGGGATACATAAAATGGTAGGAGGAAAAGAAGGAAAAAAAAAAAGTACTAGAGGTAGCTAATTAACACCTTCTGGATGGGATTGGATATCTTGTAATCAACTTTAGTGCCTCTACACCATTCTCCCTAGCACTTACTTTTCCAGTATTGCAGTACAAAGACACCTCTGCTAGCTTCTAGCCAGTTCACATCTCATTTATGTTTGTATTGTCCAGAAGGCAAAAGGAGCAGTCGGGGGTTTTGTTGTGGTTTTTGTTTGTTTGTTTGTTTTTTAAACACCTACTTAACTG
The DNA here is from genome assembly GCF_018139145.2 of Gymnogyps californianus. Taxonomy (NCBI): domain Eukaryota; kingdom Metazoa; phylum Chordata; class Aves; order Accipitriformes; family Cathartidae; genus Gymnogyps; species Gymnogyps californianus. The sequence continues at coordinate 21,024,901 of NC_059478.1, read as the reverse complement.
TTAGAAAAAAGTATGCATTAAGGCCCTCTTCACCACTCTTAAGGAATCACTTCCAATGCATCAAATTGTAAGCATGCACTTTGGCCAAATTTGAGCATTTGACTACAAATTATTACAACCACATGGTCATTAGAAGCTTTTGTACTTAACAAAAGTTAATACTATCAAGAGTATCTTGTCTCTATAAACTTCTCACTGTGATGCCATCCTTTACAAACTACATGTACTATCCAGCAAGTGATTGAAGAGACTTCTCAGTTTTGGTTCAGCATTGTTTTTTGTTTTGTTTTTAAACTTTTAAGATTGTTACTATTAAATTAGATTTTGAAAGATTATATTGCTTTAGAGATCTATGTTAACCTTAAAGTGAAAAAAGCTCAAAACAAAAACTGAAGCTTTGTGCCTTGGTGAGTATGAGCCAGACTTGTGTATTTCAGGTTAATCCTAGCCATTGATTTTTTTAAAATTTCTTTTTCTTAAGTGAGCTACCAAAGCTCTGTCTAACCTGTTTTATGGTAGTCATGTATTGTGCTGGTCTTTTTTTTTTCTTCTACATTAGAGCAATATTTTTCTCATTCCAAGAGATGTTGCAGGACACTGTTAAACAAGATAAGGAAGTATCAGTGTATTTCCAGAGCAGTTAAAGCCAGATTATAGTTGGAATGAAAGGCAATTTGATATCTGAGATCGTACAATATCAAAGGACAGAGAGGTAGAAATACCTCCCAAATGGTGACCTCCAGCCCACTAGAAGGAAAGTGACAGAGATATCCTTACCAACCCCTTGCATAGAAAGAAAGATGCAAGATCATTCCCGAAAAAGTAGGCAAGAGATGAAGAGTGTTCAGACTTCCTGTCATCAATTATCACTGTAAGAAATGCTAGCATTAAACTGCAGCTGTGACAAAATACTCAAGAAAACTTATTTTCATTCATATTATATAGTATGTGGTATTATTTATCAATGAATCCTGAAAATGGTGGGGGGATTACTATTTTTCTGGGTGTTTACAGAAAAGTGTGTGAAGGCAAAGCATAAAAAGCAATATGGAAAACAATTGGCAAACCAGCACAGTGACTACTCTCAGTACACAACCCTATCCACTGTGCCATGCTGCTTTAGGGAAGGAAAAAAAGTGAAGGGACTATGCACAACCATCTTTTCTACTCTTGACGTTATTCAGTCAGCACTAGACAGAGGTAATAAAGTGACCGTACAATGTACTGAGGGCTCATCCGGCTCACTGGCGAAGCTGCCAGCATAGTGCTTTTGCCCTGAAGGGGCTGAAAATATTTGACATCAACAACTTGATCTACTGGGATTGTGACAGCAGGTCTGTATCTTTTTAGTGCAGCATGTCAAACTGAAGAAAATAGGGAAAGCAACATGGGACAAAAGTTCTGACCTTACAGCGCTGTGCTATGGTGATGAGATACTACAAGTGTTATCATTTTCCCTGCTAACGCTTGCCAGGAGCAATACCTTCTATTGTACTTACGACTGGTCTTGTTTATGTACATGTTCTGCCATACATTGGCAGAGAAAGTTGTTAATATTAACAGTTTGATTCTAAAATTCTGTCTATTCCGTTCAGAAATGTACAAATCATTTAATCAATAGAAATAACTTTCTCAGATCAGATAAAGGATATGTAAACTTAAAGAATATTTTTTTTTAAATAGTCAAAAATCATTCTGAAAGGACCTTGAGATATAATAATTGCCAAGGAAAAAATAGCTCTAGTGCACTGTTTGCAAATGAAAATCACAACACAAAACTATCTGATAGTGCATGTCTTCCAGGGTCAGACAGAAGGTTCATATTTTTTAAGTGATTCTCCTTGTTCTTGTATTGTTAGTAATGATACAGGCCTGCTGTACAGTGAAATATAAAGTTAGTGAAATAGTGTATGTGAGTAATACAGAGGCTTCTTTCCCCTCCCCACCCCGCAAAAGCCCATTTTTATTCCTCTTCTTCCAGAACAGAGGAAGTCAAAATCCTGTATATAGAATCACAGAATAGTTTGTGTTGGAAGGGACCTTTAAAGGTCATCTAGTCTAACCCCCCTGCAATAAGCAGGGACATCTTCAACCAGGTCAGGTTGCTCAGAGCGCCGTCCAACCTGATGTTGAAGGTTTCCAGGGATGGGGCGACTATCACCTCTCTGGGCAACCTGTTCCAGTGTTTCACCACCCTCATTGTAAAAGATTTCTTCCTTATATCTAGTCTAAATCTACCTATCTATCATATATCTATCATACCTATCTATAATCTACCTATCATCTATCTATCATATCTATCTTCCTTGCAATTTCCAGTTCAGCAGACTACATAAACCAGAAAGAAAAGTTGTATTAAATCTATAAGGCATTAATAAAATCCAGGAGGTATGTGACTACAGGCTCCTTCAGACTCTTGCAGTGAAAATATTCTGAACAGAATTAAAATCACATTTTTAGTTTATATTGTAACGCCTTTGTTAATGTCTAGGCATATCAATACACTCAACAATAAGAAAAGGGATTTTACGAACCTCAGTGTCTAAAAGATTTTTAACTAGGATTAATATACAAAGATATTATAATATGCATAAAAGTAATTGGAGTACACAGTTTAAAAAATAAGAACACTAAGCTATTCTGAATACTTACATGTATGTATGACATAAATGTCTTAGTGTCACAATTGTACCATGGCATAGACAATCTTAAAAAAAAAAAAGTATTTCAGGAATTTTGGGACAGAATAGTTGTTTTCTTGTACCTCCTGATGAAATATGTTATTTTCAAAACTCTTCCTATATCAAATGTTATTCTATTATGTAACTAGATCACCATAATTAATGTGATAAGTTCAGAAACCTGAGTCCGCTAATGGAAGAAGAAGAAGAGTGTGTGATATTTACATATCTTTTGGAGAATGATATTGAAAGAGCAGCATTCACAGAAGAGCAGGACTGTTGAATATTAATAAAAATATGGTGCTCGGTTTTCTAGATACATATACTGAGGTGGTTCTACTGTTAATTTCAGTGTGAAATAATTTGTTAATCATGAGCATACAGCCAAACACTCAGTACTACCAACAGAATCTGCAAGTGTCAGGAATTTATTTTTAATTTTTTTTCTGCCTAAATTTATCACGCAAGCACTTAATACATCATTCGTGGGTTTCTAGTTTAAAAGCTGTCATACAGTTTATCACAGATCAGAAACACCACAATGTAACTTAAGCAATGAGTCACGTCATCATTAGCATCCAATGCTAAAAACCCACGAAATGGAAATTATTCACCCATATCATTAAATACTTTCTTTGGAAGTACTAAAGGAAGTACTTCCTTGGGGAATGAAGGCTTGAAGGACAAGTTTAGCAGAATTTCTCCCAAATAAGAATCAGGGAATTAGAACCTGTATTTGCAACTGATAATTCAACCTCTTCTCATACAGAAGAATTTTATCCCATTCTCTAACAGTGAAACAATGCATTTTAGTAATTTTGCTTTCTATCACAGTGAATAGTTATATGTCCTGATAATGTGAAATACAATTTTTCTTCCCCAAGAAGAGAGATATATTCTTGCTATTTACCGTGTTTGTAGGTTGACATTTTATTTACATGTTGCTTCTCCCCATCTGAGGTTTCACACTGATGGTCCTTTGAGGAAGTTAAGTACCCCAAAGCACTACCTCTTTCAGTGTTTTGTTGAATTTGAATTAAGATTCCCTGTAGTAAGTTGCAAAATTGTTCAAAATTGACTCTAGGCATCCTAAGAACCCTAAAGCTTCTAAGGGACTTGTTTAAAACTAAAAACTGAATATCTCCTGAAGGAAAACTACATGTCAGATTTATATTATAATGTGTTATTGTGCTTTTTGTTCTAATTGGGTTTGAAGCCAAAATGCTGTTGTTTTGCAAATACTCCTGAAGTATTATTCTGTTGTTATTATTATTTCCACATAGAAAATCAAACAAACAAACAGCATAAAAAATAATAGCACCAGAACAATAGCATTTCTGGCAAATTTTCCATCCATTATCCATGTTATTTAATTATACAGTTTTATGTTGCGTATGAGTAAGAAGTTTTAATATTTATGGTGAAGCATAGTGACAGGTTACATTTTATAGAAATGAAGTAAAATTACTTTAACTGAGTGTCTAAGAGGACAATATTTTATTTTGAAAATTTTAGCTTAGCCTCAAGAATTAGATAAGGAATATGAAAAAGTAAATCTTATCTGCCAATAAAGGATATATAATCATCAGCAAATTTCTACTACTACTTTGCACTTCAGCAATACTAAAATACTCTTATTTAATGCTAATCAAAACAGTGAAAGCAGCCCAGATATGAGAAGCCTAAATGCACTGTTTCTTTAATCATAGAAATTTCTTGAGAACTGATATTTCCTTTGCGGACATTTAAATCTTCTTCAACACAGACTATAGTTGAATTAATTTTTTCTTCTGCATGGCACCTAAATGTATATTCAATTCAAACATAAATGTAGAGTTATTCATTCAGGGTTAGATTTTTTGATGTAACAAAGTATGAGGTTGCTGCATATTCTAAATAGAACCACAATACGAGTAATAAAAGCATCATGTAACAGATTTTTGTAATAACAGAAACTCTTTCATCTTTCAGTTTTAATATTTTGAGACAGAAAGATGACCTAGCAATTAGTTTCTATTACTTTATAACTTTGTTAAAACTTTTCCCTTTAAAAATTATGTCTGGTTACCATTTATCATATACTCTATGTATGTTTATATATATATAAATGAAACTCTGACAGGTAATGGCAACCTCCCCAAACCAAACAAAAAACAAAAACCCACTAAACAAACCCACGACAATCCTCCATCTTTTAAAGTAACACTATCAATACTTAAAAAGTGTCCTTGGTCTTCTGTGTTGTAAAAGTTACTAAAGCAATAGCTTGTCAGAATGACACACACACACGATATACCTAATAGCTTAATAGGTTTTCTGGAGATAGAAAAAGGAGGCTCTGTTCTTGTTTATCTTAATGAAGCAGAGTGTCCCAGGGTTCCTTCATGGCTTTCATGAGCTAGATTTGGCCCTTTGTTTTAATATAACCAGTGTAAACTGATGGATCCACTTTCATCATTAAATTTCTCCTCCACCGATTAAGTTTCAAATCAACCTTTTTTGATTTTCTAGTGCCCCAGTCCACTCTACACAGCTAAATCAAGCAAGAGTAAACTAATACAGTTTAACATCATATTCATAAAGTTATTTCATAACTGTAGTTGGCACTTGATATGATATCAAATATTTCCTCTAAGGTTTGTTTCTTGAGAGTTCAAAAAGCATATTTAAATAGAGGAACAGCTCCTTTCAGATTGAAGGACTAAGGCAACGCTCACTCAGCTGATGTGAGAAATTGAGAGTTAATGACCTGAATTCTCAAGATGGTCCAGCTTTCTAGACTGGGAGAGCTAGCTATGACACCAAGGCTGTATACACACCTGTGAAACAAAATGGTATGAGGAGCTTCAGTTGAACACTCCTTACTTTCTACTAAGAAAGTCCTACTGAGTGAAATATGGTTCACACCAGATCCAGCTCCTTCACTCAAATGGTATCTGAGATTTGGGTATCCTCAACAAGTCTGAAATGGTGCCAGTACAGGCATAGTGAGACTGTGCCATGCTTCATTACTTTGAGATATATCATAACACTCAGACCTTAAATATACAAACAAGCAGAAAATCACTGCACTCAAAATTCCAATGCTGAAACTATTCAGATCCTTGAAACAAACATTTAAATTGTAGTTTACTGAACAGATTAAAATTCTGTTCTCTCAATGTCTACATGTTTCTGCGCTACAGGAAACAGATGGCCTTTGACATCAACCTTTGGAAAGAAAAAGGAAGAGAGTTCAAATACAAGTCAAGTCAACGTGCATTTCAGGTTGCCTGTTTACACATAAATCCTTCACAAGCTTACATCTCAACCCAGTCCACACAGAAGGAATACCTACTCTATATTCACTTGCATTTTAATTCTCAGTAGGAAAATAACGGAAGAAGGTCAAGTACCAGTTATACCAAAACAGTAATGTACTTCAACTGTATAGAAAAGGCTACATTAGAGGAGACCAACTTTGGTGCAGCCATCCATACCAGTTACTTCACAGTACAGTTAAAGAATCCATGGAACAGGTAATTGAAAACATTTGTAATGTAGGTTATATCTTACAGGAACAGCATTTCAACTAATAGCGTAGTGGCTAGCATAGATCCTGAAGATGTTTATTTCGTAGGCTACCAGTATTTATCACCCAGTTAATATAATTCAGGATGTTCTCATTTTTATTTTAACATCACACAGACTTCATTAGGTACAGAAAAATGTTTAAACTATAACATTTGTTCATATTATAGTAACCATATACAGTAGTGGGCAGATTGTATGACATGAAGGTACCAGCATAAAAGGTCTACAAGCAAGCCAACATGCTTCATGTATTAATCAATTATCAGTGGGTTATACAGGCCATTGATAATTACATCTGTTATCAACTGACAGGATTTCCACATTTTCCATGTAGCCAGGTATTTATTTTGAAAATGCAAAATCACTAACATACATTGGAAACAGAAGATGGGTTTGCATGCATTTAAATGACTATGTTTTAGTAATAGAAACAGGGTTTAACAAAATTATACATATATATATATGGAGATAAAGACACTTTTGTCTAATTTGGCACCTTCTATAAAATGTTTGTTATTTCATTTAATTACCACAAAACTTATCTTTCCTTGTCACCTTACATGCAGTTAGAATAACGCATGATTTCTTATGATGTTTCTTTTAAGTAAAGTACAAAAGGACTTTTCTCATTTAGAAGCTAAGCACAATAGGAAGAAGGAAGTTTACATGCTTGAGATTTCAAGCAAGGATCAATACATTGTTCCTTAGTGTGACTCATAACCAGGAATTCATATCTAGATTCCTGTTAGGTTGCACATCTGACTCATGTCCTCTCACAAGATGTGGTGCAGAAGCTATTCTGAAAGTTGTAAGACAATAATATTCAAACATACCAAGGAGACTTATAAAAATGAGCCATTTCAGAAACAACTAATGAGAACTACTTCAGCCATTACTTGCAAATATTTACTCTCCAAGTCAGAAGGCCATAATTACCAAGGTTTTAACAATAGAAATACTGGGTAGGTACACCTCCCAAACATTTTGGGCCGATCCATATTATGTGGCATAAAGACAAGACAAGCCGCCACTGCAACCTATATGTGTATATATGTATTTAATATATTTTAATTAACTTAAAAATCACTTTGTATTTCTAAGAAGGACCAAACTACTTTTTTTTTTCTTTTTAATATTCTTCATTAAGACAAACACAAAACTTATTCTGGAAGGTAGAATAGAAGCCAAACTCATGCATAAAGGGAAATAGATAGACTCTCCTTTTACAGCCTGTCTGTGAATACTTTTGACATACGAGAGAGAGAGCTTCACAGACATGTCTCCTTTCCATCTCCTGAAGACTGCATCTACCACTTCTTCTCATGCTTTCTTGCCTCTATATGTGTGTGCCCTTATGCAGGACAGGTTGTCCTGGCATTTCAGTCAAATCCGTGCTTGGGAACCCCTTCTTCCCTTTTCCACATCTCATTCATTGTTACTTGTTCCAAGTAAGCAGGTAAAGCAGGCAATTTTGCTCTCATGGGCTACCTGTCTGATATAAAAACTGTTTCTCAATGGAACTCAAAATGAGAAATGGGCTTGAAGTCCTACACAGCAATCAGGCTTCCACTGTGCTCTGTGCTGTAAACTCCTGGAAATGAAAAAGATACCCTCTGTCCTAAAGAGCATATAGCTTTCTAGCACACAGATATAGCAAAGACATAGGAAGTAAGAAAGTCTAACAGCAATACAAGAGGGAGAGCAGCATGAGGCAGGCTAAACCCTTGGATGGGTGTTTTATCCATGAAAAAGTCTGAATTATACTTTCTAGCTACTCTTTATAGTCCTCTGAAAATCTTCCTTTCTCTTCCCTTCTATATTAAGTGAATATTTGTTCTGGGGGGCCTACCACAAGAAGCAAAACAGGGAACAAACTAAAGAAAGAGCAATGATTATGTAGGAAGCAACACATCTACATCTATATAAAAACTGTAGAAATAGTCCTACTGCTTTTCATTTTGTTATGCTTGGAAGGTTTCTCTGGGAAACAGAACACTCATTCCTCATAGTTTTAACCCCATATTTAACTCCCCCCATAAAAAGCCACTTCATAATGAAGGTTCAATTCTGTGAATTACAATTTGGTATACTTTCTTTGCCATTAATAGCAGTTTCTGTTGATAAGGACTTGAAGAGTGTATCCTAGACTAAGTGAAAATATTCCCTCCAACACACAAAAAATTATTGAATACAGTTAAACAAAACTAACTGTTCTGTAGGAAGCCCACCTACTTTCAACAAGGTTACATAAGGCTGTGCTTGATTTTCATTACCACAATGTAATCTGATAAAATTAATTTTTTTTCTTATGAAATTTAACCTTTGGTTCCTAAATAGCCAATGATGCAAGACATAAATTTCAAATCAAGTCATACCAGAAGAGAAAGTAAAATATTTACGGTAATATTTTAACTGTACTTATGATATGACCAATCACTTTAACCATCCTTTTGCAAATAGGATTTCTTTTCTAAAGATTCCCCAGAGAAACAGCTTTTCCTGTTTCCCAGAGGCTAATTTTTATCATCTCTCCCTGCATGCAGGTGAATAGGTATCTGGGCCATGAAGTTCATTGTGCTTTGTGGCAGTTTGCATTCAAAGGTCAAACCAATTGATTAAAATGGCAACCAGCTAGTCCATATAATGCGGTTACACGGTGGCCCAATAGTCTCCATGTGCACCTCATTAGGTCTAATTGCATTGAAGTGAACTGTAATTCACTGTTAATCTAAAACAGCTGAGAGGATGGAGTTGTTCACACAAAGTGCAGTCAGGTAAGTAATTTCAAGCATGCTTTGTGTCCTTGCAAATTACAGCAGAGTTAAGAGAAAGCTTGCATATTACTGACAAAATGAAAAGCCTAGTAATCAGTAGATCAGGCTGGGGAGACAAAGGCTTAATACCTAAGTGCAATACAATTTTCGCTAGCAGAAATTTCAGGGATGTACATGCATTAGACATCCATAGGTTTGATAGAATACTATTCAACTCATTCCTTATCTGTTCTAGGTCTCACCCCACTCCCCAGTCTTCATACTACTGAAAAAACAAATATTCCTGCATAGAGAATATGCAGAAATAGTGTGAACTTCTGCTTAAAACTCCTCTGTGTGTTGTACAATAGCAATTTTATTGCCAGCTATCTGGGAAGCTTTATGTTCCTGAAGATAGTTTTCTCCAGATTAGGGGAAACAAAAAATAAACATCAAATCAAACCAGTAGGCAACTCCTGAAAAACAAACTGAACGAGAAGTACAGGGATTTCAAGGCTAAACCCAAAATCTAGCCTTTGCAGCAGCATAAGATTGTTACAGTACTCACCTTTTATATGTCTGGCTTGCAGGGCAGAATCCATGCTTGAAGGGTACAATGCAAAGTGTAGTGACAGTGAGGCACCTCAGGGAGGGATCCACTTTGGCTGACATGGAAGAGACAGCTAAAGGGAACACCTCCAAAACTTCACACCCAGACAAAGAAAGGCAGGTGTCAGAGGAAAAAGCATAGATGCTTACTTCAGCTAACATCTGAATACTGCTATATATTTCACATTAGGCCTTACAAATTAGGTATCTTTATGCCAGGTGAATCTCATAACTTAAGCTCTTCTTGTTTCTGACCTCTTAAGCCTAACTTTGCATGTCCAACACAAGCAGAACAACTTAAAAAGATAATGAAGATTGATTCAAAAAGTCAAATGCCGTCACATGCCAATTTTGTGCAAGACTGATAAGCTTAACCATCTAAAAATTTTAACCAGTCTAGCTGAATATTCATAACTTAGTTCCTAACTGTATTACTTATTAAAACAGTGCTTTATTTAACCACATTGTGAGACCCCAAATCACGGAGTAGGACTCTGCTGTGCCAGGTAGCAAGAGGACAAACCCAGTCACTTCCCCGGGACTGCAAAACAAAACATCAGGCTGGAGAGAACAGAGAGATATAAGCAGAGACAGGAAACCAGGAAAGTAAGAAATGCAGCATCCACAGAACATCCCCAGCCTGACATTTCTTCTCATTTCTTTCATAGACATTATAACAAGGGAGAGTTTTAAGGACTCAAATTTAATGAGGTCATCTTTTAAACGTTTATGGCAAGTTTCAAGTACAGGGTCAACACAGAAGAAAGCACAAAAGTGCTTGTTTGAAAATCTAACAAGTGGGCAATGAGGGTATAATGGAAGGCAGGAGCTGACATCTCAACAGAAGGGGAGGACAGACTATAATGTACTCGTATGTGATACAACAGAGATACAGGCTTTGTTGCAGCACTCACTTGGACATGATGAACTTGTCAAGGCCAGAAAAAAGACCATTATGGCAATTGAGATATAAGATGTTAAGAACTTGGACAAGAGTTTTAAATGTTTTCCTATCAATCCAAACAGTCACCTGAGAGATGTTACTCAAAAAGGAACTACAAGAATGAGAAGAAACTTAGCTAGGAAGAGGTCTGAGGTGATCATGATGGATCTGGGCCTCCATGAAAGGTAAGGTGGCAGAAAATGGAAGCTAAGAGGAAGGCCTCAGGCAGGGGAAAAATGTCTGATAAAGCATTCTGGTTTAGTCATATACAGCTGGATCAGTCAATTCCATTAATTTAGAGGTGATGGTAATCACAAACAAATATTTTCTTATGAAAAGATTGAAAAAAGTCCAGAGGTGACGTCTTTGTTTAGATCCAAGACTCAATAGTTTGGACATGGTAGCTGAAACAGAGTTTGTACACAAGATTACTGTGTTTTTTCAGTTAATAATTTAAAAATATACATTACTTAAGAGAAGGCCTGCACACTTATTCTTGTGCTAAGGCAGAAGGTGGAGAATACTTTTTCCAGCTTTCCCCATTGCTTAGTCTTCCTAAAATCAGGGGAGGAAAAGATGATGCTATGCAAAATATGTCCATAAGCCTGCAACTATACATATGTTAATTATTACAATATGGTTTAAAAATAGAAGCTGACCATAAGTAACATCCACGCATTTACTAGGCAGACTAGTAGATAATTAAGTTTAAAAGAAGTGCTCACTCTCAAGCAGCGGGAAAATATTTCAATTTACTACATGCCAAAAAACCCATTTTGTGGTTCACTTAATTATTTATGATGATGGGATTTATTTGGAACTATTGGTAAGACCTTCTTCATCACTTATGGCGGGATATTTCTTGTGAGAAATGAAGATGTAAAACTCTGCATGAAGCTTTACAGGTAACAAAATTGGTACTGAAAGTACACCTGATGATAACTTTCTCAGCTTCATTCAGTTTTAAAACTCTAAAAAAGAGAGTTAACTCCCAGACTTCATTTGATCCAGGATGCAACCCTCCTCCGTCCCTGTTTCTTTGCTGCAATCACATGTCACAAGATGTCCAAAATGTTTTTCTCACTGCTTTCAATCAAAGTCAGCGTAACAGTTTCACCTGATTTCTGATGAGACTGCTCACCCTGGAGATCCTCTATGATGACTCGTAAAGAGAATAAGAGGTGAACAGAATTCATTTCATTAATAGTGGAAGAAAAACATGTCACTGTTACCAAAGCACTAACCACAAGTGTCTGATGGAGGAAAGAGATCCCTCCCTGCAGCCCTCCTAAAGTGCTTTGATCCACTCCGCTTCGACTGACCATCTTCACTAATCTTTCACCCAAGAGGACACTCTTTTATCCCCTGAGTTTATGTTTATGGGAGGAACAACACGCTTATACACTGAAACAAGAATTGACCCTGAAGAGTAGCAGTTGCTAATGGTGGGAAGTTCAAGTGGTTAGCGTTACTTTCTGAACTTACTGCTCCTTTAACTCTTATTTAAATTAGTGTCAATTGCATTACTTCAGGAACAAACAGAGAGAAAAAATTTGGTATACCATTGTTGTTGTGTCATACTATAGCTTCTCTATAATTTTCCCTGTTCAGATCTTTTAGGTACAGATGCTTTAATTGTTGAAAGTCCCTGAAGACATTAAGTAGCAAAATAGCTAAATGCATAGTTACCTAGGCAGTCCCCAGGAAGGATGTGCTTTGCATTAAACGCTCTGCTTATAACCTCTACATTAATGATTTTGTTTGTTGCTCATAAGCAAATTGCCAATACCCAGTAAGAATGCTTCATTAATAACTTTAATTACATACAGAATAATCACATGTTCATATAATGAACATATGATTATGTTCATATAGGATTAGCTACTCCAGTCAATGTAGAACATTAAAGCACTAAGACACAGATGGTATGCAAAAATAATAATTTAACTCATTAAACTGTACTCTGGGAGAAGCAGAAACAACTTATGCACAAACTGTGTTGCTGGTTGAATAGTACATGGGAGTGAATCAAACCTCTCTTACTTCCTATTCCATTTCAGGAATTTGAAAACTTTAACTTAGATGATATTACTGTCCCAGACTTTTCTAAGGCTCTTTTTGACCCCCTTTGAAGGCTGTCCCATCTACTCTTTAGAATCCTCATCTCTTCACTAGCTTCTCCAATATCTTATTTTTGCTCTGAAGGCCTGCTTTAAAGCAAGGAAAATCTACATGATATTTAATGGTTTGGCTAGTGAAGTTTTGATCAGCCCCACAAGTTTACACACATCCTGTAGTTGAGTGCTCTGCACTCATATGTGCAGAAGATTAGTGCAACACATAACCAACATCTACATGGAATTAATACTACAAAGATATGGAGAGTGTTTATATATTAATAGAAAATACCGCAGTGTCCCAAATAAAAATAAATGCATGATCAGTTTGTGACTTACGTGCAAGTGCCTGCTTTTTATAGTCAAAAGTAAATCTATAAATTCCTTCCTCTTTCTGGGACAAGTTACAATTTAATATCTTTTATTTCTCCTTTTTTTCCTTAATATTAAAGAAAAAATACCCCTGAAATGTCACTTGATTGATTGTAATGGCCAGCTGTTACAATCTCAGTGGAAGTATAAGAACTGCTGCCTAAGGTGCACTGAAGAGTGCAAAGCCTCATAGCAACTCAGCTCATCCTAAAATGCACCACAGTCTGGAGTGAAAACTGCAATTTTAAATTCTCCCAGAGACCCATTATTTGCAAACCATTGACACAAACAGCTCCAGTCCCCCCATCAGTGTATACCTGGGGAGCTCTTCATCCACCAAGCCTTGCACGCTCAGTAACTTTACATACTAGAAGTCCTTATGAAATTTTGGCTAAAGAGGTGTTCTTACATATGTGGAATATTTTTTCCTTACTGTCCAAAAAGATCGTTAATATATTAAAAAGTACACTCAGTCTATCTTGATTTAGGAGATTTTCATTATAGAAACCAAGTCTGGCATCCAATAAATGTATGAAAAAATAGGAAATCCAAGACAACTCTCCCAAAACTTCTAGGTAGCTTTAAAGAATAGCTTAATATATTTTTAAATGGTTGGAATTAAGGGGGGCAAATGAATCTAGAATTTTGACTTCCCTGAAAATTTAATCCCAAAGGATTTTTTTTTTTAATTTAGAAATCCTTGTGAAAAGGGATTTACGCATAGACACTAGAACATTAATATTACTGTACAATGGAACCTGCTACAGGATTGTCCTTCATTTATACTAACCTTCTGAAGAACTTAAAAAACCAAAAGTTTTTAAGAACAAACAGATTGAGTCTAATCTGATTAACTGATGATAACCAACATTCAGCATAAGCAGCTGATGCTCCTATCAGCAGTAAGCCTAGTGGATATTTAGAACACTGCATTTTCTTGCTTTTTTACCTATTTTTTAATTAAATCTGTGAGTGTCTGTCTCTCTAGCTCATGTAAAATTAAAACAAATGATAAAAATAATTATTGATATATCATTGGCTTTAAAATTACAGAAATAATTCAGGATGGAGAAATTGAAGACGTTTGATACTTTGCAGACTAAAACTGTACTCTTCACAGTTCCACTCAGAGAAATTTCTATTGCAATATCTTTCCTAAGCATCCTAAATATGACATCTATTGCATCATTTGATATGATTTTATTTTCTTTCTTTTTTTTTCAGTTTTATGGGGGTTTGCTGCTCCTTTCTTCTTTATTTTTGGGAAGAAGAATTTAGCTTCTCTAAAAGAGTATTTTAGGTTTTATTTTTAACCTAGTCTTTCTTTTCAAAAAAGACGATGTGCCTGAATGGCAAAACACACTACTCTTGTTCAGATTCTGCTACTTAAGAAATTGAAGTATAGGTTTCTTCAATGCACCCCAGAGTTTAGCTCAATTCTGTAAATGGACCAGGCAATATTCACACCTTATAGCGTGAAGATTTTGTATGTTATTACGTATAGCTTAAGTAATTCACTCATCCCTTCCAATGTTTTAGTATTCTTAGTGTATCTACAAAAGTTTTGCCTTATATTTATCAAAACCTCCTTTTTGTCTTATCAGTCACACTTTATCTTCTGAATGTTTTTCTAATAGTAGAAATGCTGGAGAAAGAGGAACATAATAGCAAAGAATCAATAGGCTTATTCATATTCAATGACACTCCAATCACTGCTTTCTTTATAGGGAAACTGGCTTTTTTCCCCTACAGTTAGAAACTTCTCATACCAGCAGCCAAGGCTGTTCCAAGCAAATCTGAGAATGAGCAGGAAAGGTGGAAATAAACCAACTCCAGGATGGCAAATAACAAACAATAAGAGAAACATAAAACTCACGCAGAGCCAAAACATTGCAGCCAAATCCAAACACACAGTGCATATATGGTATTGCACGCGCACACACTCTGTAGCAGTTGCAGCTGCAGCTGTAGCAAAATACCTACTAAAATCCAACTGTGAACAAGTATTAACAGGCTCATTGCATCAATCCCATGGCAAAAGTGACACTGAGACACGAAGTTGTTGCTAATTATCCACCAGCCATTAATATATCTCCTGCTGCTGAGTCCTATCTCCTAACATTCCATCTGTGATGCTTTTGTACCTAATTTCCAATTCAGCTACTGAAAATTTTATATGTAAGATACATTTCTTGGTCAAAGCAAAATGCAGCTCTGAGAAGGCTTCAATCCACAGAATCATGTAACAGAACAGGAAGAATGTTCATTGTAATCCTTAGCAAATATCTTCATCAAAGAACTATCAAAAGATTTCAGATGACAGTGTGAAGCTTTGCAGTTGCAAAAGAGAGATCTTGTAAAATTAGCAACAAAATTAACTTTTACTGGGCAAAACAATTTTTTCTACCATAGAAAGAAATATTTCCATACTATTATGTTTGATTTTTTCCTCTAAGGATGAATTAAAAATATTTATTTTTGAATACACACACCAAAAAAAATTTTTTTTGGTAATATATATAAAAGACAATATTAAAAATGGGTGAGTTTATCGTAGCTTAAAGTATTTGTTGATACTTAGTGGATTTTACACAATATATTTAACATTTTTGCTGTACTGGGAAAACAGAATATATATGAATCTCTTCCACCAATTAATTTGTTCAACAGTCAGCTTCTACTAAATGGGCGTTTGCACAGGCTTACAACACCATGTCTAATGAAATGGCACCCTTGGTAACCTGTACAGAGAAAATACGTGAGCGATGATACAGGTTTTCTTTGAGGTTTACTTGGAGCGAAAGGAAAAAATATTTGTGATACCCCATCTCCACGGTACAGAGGGAATGTAAAGGTTTCTGATCTGTAAGGCCAAAAGGGACCTGAAGCCAAGTTAATAACTAGCAGGGAGATTAAATCACCGTTCAGATGCAAATGAGAAGAACTTAATCAATTTTATTTTTCAGAACTCCAAACATGCTACAGCTAGAGGCTTGATACATGAAGAAAAGTCTGGATAGAAAATGTTAGTGGAAGACATATGTAGTCCTTTTAAAGCTAACACACATCCTATGCAGCAATTTCTTACAAAAGATTGTAGCACTGTCATATCATGTACTCCAAATTGTATGTTCACACTTTGTACTGTTCATATTTATATTGTACGGCATATTATGATGGAATGTGGTGTTTTATGTGACAGTTCAATTTAGCTTTTATCAGTACTTTCCATGTCTCTAGATTCCGTTCAGACCTCCTGTTTAAAAACATTGGCAGAGTTCATTCACCTTCCCTATCCTTCCCACTCATACATCCCAAATCTCCTCTAGTCCGTCATCTTAGTTCATGCTAAATTCTCCTTATCTTTCTCCAAGTTTCTTAACACTACTCTTCCGCCCGTCTTGTCTTACATATTATATCTTTCAAAGGCCTTTTCTTACAGCATCCATAATTTTGCCTTTTTAACATTAAAAATTGTGGAATGTCCTATAAATACATTAAATAACACTAATCAATTTCTTTCATTTCCTCTTGAGCTTCTATGTATTTTTTTCTAGATTATAAAGCTCTTTGCAGCAGGCTCAGAACATCCAGGCATAGCAATAATGCTGACAATGCACAAACAAGCAGACATTAAAAAGCATTTTTATATTTGGGACTGTACCTTAAAAGTATCAAGCTCGTCAGAAAAATACATTCCATTGACAAAGAGCAATGAACGATCAATTCTAAAACAGGTAATTTTACCAGTTGGAGAATGAGGGAGTCTGAATATTATTCAGGTAAAATACGCTAGATCTGATATAAAAGATCAGCACTTACAAATATTACAAAAAAGAACACGTTGAACATTATCAGTAAGGCTATCTAGATAGTATGATCATGACTTTTACAGAATTTTTGTGACTCTCCATCAGTAAAAAGTCTATCCTCATAACCCACAGGCAGGGAAACCTCTATTTTACAGATGCATAAAATTATTATAGGCATCAAGGAGGCCTATGCTGGAGCCAAGAAATAAAACCAGAATTCCCGAGTCCTTGCCTCTTGTCCAAATTAGAAGTAAGACTGGTATAAATCAGTCTGCTATTGTAGCAGATATCATCAGAAGACCAGAATCAAATAAAGAACAGTATAGATATATCAGTATACATCCAGTGTACTGAAATCTTTAATGTCTTTCATGAGGTACATACATAAAAGACCAAAATCCAGGTTGTTCATAAGGTTAAAAGTTAAATTTTACTTTATACATTTTTGACAGACTTCTGATATTTTGATGTATTATTGAGCTAGTGTGTTCTACACTCAAGTATTCTAATTGGCATTCTTCCATTATGATCTATTGGCTATGCTTTGATTTTAAAATAAAAGAAAAAAGCTATTCTTGATGCTAATTGATATAGTATGAAAATTTGGAGTGCTATTCAGAATGGAAGCAGGACACTAAACATTCTCCACTCTTTTTGGTAAATGCCTTCCGTAAAATTAACTTCACCTCCACTACTCTTGTTTCTGCGCTACAAATGCTTCTTTAGACAAATGTTCCCATGTTTGGTCAAGAGAGGAAAACAGAAAATGAGACCAAAAATATTTCTATTTTGTAAGAATAAGGAAGTCAATGCCACTGTTCAAACAATTTGGAAGCTAGAAGTGCAAGAATTAATGAATGCACTTACAGTACATTAGCAGATCTACAGCTGCAGAGACACTTCACACAAAGAGGGGTATTCACACTATCTCATATATCTACGTGCAGATTCCTTTTGGAAAAAAACATTTTTTTTTTTTTTATATCAAGAAACACTGATGCTGTGACAACCTTCTGCTGCCGTTGATCATTGTTTTTACAGGGTTTGACAAACAAGGAGACAAAGATCAGATCTTTGTGAAGGATTTTGCTAGAGTCCTTCATATTTGTTTATAGTACCCCTGGTACCTTTGTATTTGGTTATAAAAACTTGCACACATAGAAACAGGAAAGGCATTTCAGATAGAATGAGGTGGCAGGATTTTTTGTAGCCTTCACAATACCTACCCTAACTTAATAAAGACATAATAGACTTTTATAAAATCTGAAAAGCAAGCAAAGAAATGATACATTGCGCGGCTATGGGGTGAGATGAATTTCACTGCCTGTGTCTAAACTGGGACAACCCAATTCTGTGAAGTTACTTGAGTGCTGGTCATCAGATGCGCAGAGAGCTGAATGTGTAATGAGGTGTCCTTGTGCCCCACGCCCTTGTACACTCACTTCTTCTTTGGAAGGAAACCTGGGCTCCCCTGGTATGGATAATCAGAGCACCACGACAGCACTGACTCCTTTGGAGCACACTTGCCTCAAAATGTGGAAACAACCAAAGAAATCATTCTATACTTATTTTAGCACAGCCAAACAGGTTCCATTCCTTAACACAATTCCTGTATATAATGTATATCGCATCACAATGATTGCAATATCACAATCCTATTGAAATAGATTATTTCTAGTGTAAAAGAAATGTACTAAATTTAGCCTTTTAATACTCTGGTATATATCTTAACCAGAGAAAAATGATCTGTTGAAAAGGAGGTTTTACAGGATGTGCTGTGCCTTCTGCAATTTTTTTAAGAATCTTTGAAATTAATTAAATGGATAATTACTTGTATGTAATGCAATAGTACTTGTGCAACATGTATGTGAAATGGGAATCTTTAGCCTGTAGTTTAGATGGTGAACTAATTATACATAGATTCATTAAAAAAAAAAAACTTTCATAGACAGAATCAGTCACCATATATACAACCAGTTGAAAAGAAGAAAACATACTGTAGGCTAGACTTCATTCCCTCTCCTCCCAACTGCTTTACATCACTTGGGAGGGTTTTTTTAAATTATCAGAGATCAAACTTTTCAATTACGCTCTCCAACTTTCTCCTTCCTGAGTACAAACTTAGTGTGCACATACAATTGTGAACCTAGGATGAAGCCTTTTTAAAAATTTGCCCTCTGGTGTTTAAACACAGTTAGATACTGAAACTTCATTTTGTCACTAAATACAAGAAAACACTGAAGGGCATGACTTCAAACATTAGAAACTACATACTCACCATTTTCTTTTTCTCAATAGTTCCAATTACCTCATTAATATTTGTTTTCATGCTACAGAGAATATACTTTGGAACATCTGTTTGTTGAACTGGGTATCACTGAATCAGAATTGGCTACTAATAGCTGCAACAAAGAAAATGATGGGAAGATTGTTTCTAAAGCACAAATGTTTGCAGTTACTGTTTTCCAGCAGCGAATATGCTTTTGGAAAAAGAAATAAACATTAAGAAGGGAAGCACTGTGGTCTCCCCGCTGTCAGTATCACATATTCCGTGAATGGGAGCATCATTTTGCTACTATGTAGCTAAACAACTGCTTAAGTGATCGATAAAGACCATTATCTTAAATCATAGCATGAATTCCCAATATCATACATAAAATCAATAAAACATACAAAGAAAAGGACTAAAAATTTCCACTAAAACATAGCCTGCTGCTTTGGAAAATAATATTTAGTAGGTTGGGTTTTTTTGTTTTACTAATTATGAGCTCAGTGGCAGTTTATTCTGCAGTAAATCTGCTGGTGTGAGATTAAACCTGTTATTGAACAGAGTTTTGAATCTACTGCAAGGCACTCATCACTGCTGGAGAGTGAACATTGCTGTTATCTCATTTAAAAGTTGGCCAGCAAAGCAGCCCATTTGTTTAAAATGCAATTAAGCTCGTGTCTTGAAGAGAAATTAGCAAGGAGTACTTCATTCTAGAGGCATAAGAGGTCTGTTCATAGACACATTAATCCTGTGATTTGGGACATCATTACGATTTGGGACTGTGTTCTGAAAAGATGTGTAGTACACACAAGCACAAAAGAGAAAAGCTGTTCATTGAGATGGGTCAGCTCTGTTTCATGGGCTCCCAAGATCTTCTCCACTAGTTCATGCATGTTGCATGTGCTTGCTACAGGGGAAAAAACAATAAAAATAATAAATTACTGAAAAATATTGCTGCTGAATTGAAACTATTGGACATTTAGCAGTTTACAGATCACTAGGTTAGCTTAAAGAGAAAGTTGAAGTTTATTTTTTAGAAACATACAGTAGGATTATTTCAGTGTTATGGCAAATAGTCCACTGTTACTTGATTTCTAAGATGCTGATCAATATTACATGTAAAAAAGCTAATTAATTATCTCAGGTAGAAAGACAAGTAGAAATAAAAAAATAAATTCAGAAAAGTTCTGTTTAACTACAGTTCTTCAGGAAGCAAACTGGGACATGGACTCAGTATAGTCTTTTGAAATAACAAATATTTTAGAAGTCTGCAAAGTGGAATAGCGAAGGACACGTCCTTCCCTGATGTAACTTGACAAAAGTCAAATGCCAAGTTCAGTCTTTACAGAAGTCAGCAGAGTTACAGCAAAGCAGCTTTTTTCCTACTGGCCTGTGTAACATGAGAGGACAGTCCCACTTTGAAGAACAAGTAAACAAAGGCAGGCACATTTTCAAATACGTGTGTGTCTAAATGTACACATATTTTTGCACAGAAATGATTTAGAGGTATCCACCTCTGGGTTCACACTACAGGGTCTGTCTGTATATACTTGGATGTTCATGTGCATTTTATAGAAAATACATACTAATCTAGATAAATGGTGAATTAGAAAATTATTTTGGGTTGAGAAAATTTCCATTTTTTCAACTTGCCAATCATGGGAATGCAAAAAGCATTTTTGGTCAGAATATCTTCAAGGATGCCCTAAATTCTGTTCTTCGTTTTACTGGGACCCTCAGGGCCTTTCCAAATCCAAGACTTGTGGAATAAGAGCAGTATTCTTATAACTCTGCTTTTCCCCCACCTCATCCTGCAAACAGAGATTGAAGAGGAGGGATTTTGTATGCTGTGAGCTTTGTGTCAGTTCCTTATTACACTGGCACCCTCCTCAGACAAAAAAAGAATCTCAGCTGGCCAGGGTTTGCATTTGGTTTTTGTTCTCTGCATTGGTCTGTAAGGATAATGAGGGACCAGGACCTGAGTCTGGTTGAATGTTTATTTTTATATTGCTGTGGTTTCACAATCTCCTACCAAAACTTCATTTAGCATTTTCAGTGAGGTAAAAGCAGTGGGATGCTGATAGCAGAATCCAGTTAACATTTGCTGCTACTGTGGACAGGAATTATTTTTTTAATTTGCCAGTTCAAAATAAACTCAGTGATCTATTATTACTTTCTGATACCCCTCCGCGATCTGGCTTTGGGAAAAGTTGATGAGACTTGGACACTGAATGAACAGGGTTCTTTTGATCGTCACCATTCACTCTCTCATGGTCACAGAGCTTAAATCTGTGCACAGCAACATCTGAAGCACAGCAGACCCTCACAACATGTGCAAACTGTCCTGAGCAGTGCTTTTCTAGTAAGTGCTGATTGGCAAATACCCAACAACAACAAAGCAGCAGTGTGCTACTGGGATTCAAGCAATCTTTCCACAAAATTAGATTTCTGGAAGAAATGAATATCAAAACATAGACTTTAGCTGTCTTGAGATTTTGTCCTGCTGTCTCTGAACTAAATGAGACTGAGGAGCAAGCTCTGAGTGAGGAGCAGCAACACACTTGGAAAGGACTCCACTGTACTTCTACTTACTTCTGTCCATCATTACAAACTAACACTGGACTGTAAGCTGACTGAATTTTTAAAACTCCAGATTTTCTTGTACTGAGAAGAGCTCCTGTGGGGATACTTCAAAGTTTTCAAAAGGTAGGAGAGTCTGTGGAGAAGGCTTTACCCTTTCTGTGCAGCCTACAAGGATGTCACTCAGCACAGGCAGATCTATGGTTTTAAACACTAGACTTAAATTCTACTTACAGGCAAAAATTAGTCTGTAGTGGCAGTGAGAAATAAGCAGAATCAAAGCCTAGCCTCTGAAAACAACTGGTTTTTCTCTGCCAAGGGCGCTTTCAGCCCCAGCTGCATTCAGTTCAAAGACAAAAGACTCCGCAGCTGGGGCTCAAATCAAAAATGCTACTTTCAAATGACACTGGAGGCTTTAGGTCCCCAAGGTTTTTTATTCATTTAAATGAATAAATAAATAATAACAAAACAGAAAAGAAAAATATTTTACTTTTTTTTCTGCTACTCTTTCCTTGGACATTATGATTCAGCTAGTCTGAAATAGTAAACAAGTTCCAGCAACATCCGTACATGCTGGAACCTTCATTAGTTAATCAGATCATTCCCTTTTTTGTATTCCATAATACAGTGCTTCGACTGATTTCTTTAACCTTTCATTTTGGACACAATTAATGTAATCACACTTCTAACAATTTGGAGATGATTTCTTGCTAGCAAACTGCTACATAGAGTGATGTGCTTCCTATTTCTGGCTTGACTCTCAAACAGCCAACAGAAATGGGAATTTGAAGTTAAGTTAATTTCTTTTTAATTATCTTTCCTTTCTTTCTAATTATCTTTTGATCACAGATAAGAGGAACAAATTACAAGAGTTTTTTCATTATCCACAAAAGCTGATGATGTCTGCACATCTAGTATAACATATTGGTGATGCTTATTGTTTCTGCAAGATGCCTTGACAACATTTTGGAAGGAAAGTATATACTTTACCCTAGTACAAAATAACTTTTAAAAAAGCCTACAACTACCACGATCGTGAAGCAAACTATACGCATGAAATGACTGATTGATTTTTTGATTAGACACAAGTCAGACAAAAATTATCTTCAGCCAACATTGATTCTCTAATCTTTCCTTGATGTCCCATACAAACAAGCACAATGTGAAAGCTACAGTTAAATATTCTAAAGTTACTCTCAAGAAAGTAGTGACATTCTTATCTAATTCCCCTAATTCCATGTTTATAACACAGGAAGTCACCACCTCACTAGAGCAGCACATCTCTATGGTACATTTTCTAGCTTTTGTCCAGCCTCTCTAACATGCCAAGCAATTTGGCATCTACTTCTGCCTTTGGGAGACTATTCCACAATCTAATAGATCTCACTGTCAGGAAATTTTTCTGCACTGCCAAGTCGTTCCCAAGAGTGCCACTTTTATTTAAGGGAGGGGAACTGATTCTGGCAATAGTGTAGTTGCTCCTCTGATATTTTCAGTCAGTGGGTGCAAGTAGCCAAACACCATCTGGTACCCAGCTGGTACAGTGTATTTAGAGGCACCTAAAATCTTTCCAACCCTCCCTGGCTCATCTTTGCGTTTGGAATCAGCTTCTTAATCATTCTTAATCATTGTATTGTTTTGCTATCTGGAAAATTCCTTTGTATGTATACAATTATTGGAAGGAAGAATTTAATTATAGTTCAGAGACTATTATTATGAACAAAGCAGTGAGGCAGGTTTTTTTTCCCTCCACTTCAGTTTAATTATCTTTAACAAGTTTTAATTGTGTATCTTTTTTTCCGTTTACAGCATGCAAAGTGTCTCACGAGATGAACTGATCTATGAAAGTGGGGCAAGGTTAGTGGCCACACTTGTACATAAACATGAGCAACAGTGGATCTTTTATGATAAGCGCAATAAAAACATGAAAAAGGGAATCTATATGGCAGCTTTAGCAGTTAAAATACTTTTAAGTATTCAGAAGGCATGTTTGAAAGACATACTTTATTATGAGACTGTACACAGTAAATTATTTTTGCTATAATTAGACTTAAGAAAAAGGTAGACAAGGCAGAGTGATATATTTTAAATGAACAAGGTGCTTAATGACTGGCCTATTATAGGGCCAAATGCAGTCCCTCCCAGAGCACAACCCCTATTTAATACTTTTCTCAAGACTCACTAGAGTGAAAAATGTGTTTAGTCTGTGGCATACTCCTGCAATATAAAAACGCTACCTATTCTTCATGGCCTGATTCCCAAGCCCACTGAAGTCAATGGGAGTCTTTGCACTGACATGAGTAGGTTCAGATTAGACCCCAATGCATAGCTAAATATTTTACAGTATTGTAATAAAAATTGCAGTAGGAGACAGGGTAGAGCAGGGATCTGATGCAAATCTTCAGTAAAGTCATTGGAGTGATATATCATGTAAAAGTAAATGTCTGCTCTGTGCATTTGCTATTTAAGTCACTGGGAGTTTTGCCTCAGAATTAGATAAAGGATATGGGGTGTCCTCAGTCTGCTTCAGCAGTGCAGGCAGAAAGGTAAAATCTTTCATAACAAAAATAAATTACTTGTCTGTTCCAGAGAATACAGGAAAGCAAATGTGGTCTCCATCATCTTCAAGATGTGAAATGAATATGCAAAACCAAGATCAGCCACTACTGAGAAAATAGCTTATTTCCCCATGTGAAACCATTTAAAACAAGAAATGGAACTACCCAAGGAAAACAAAATCTTGTCTTTCTCAGCACACACATCTTCCTCTGAAGAAAGTAAGTTCCAATGACTGGGAGCAAACAAATACAATTCTCCACAAAATTATCTCTATAAAGGACATTTAAAGCAAATATTTTTCCCCCATCTGTCAGCTTAGCAAAGAGTCTTCAGTTGAAGTCCTTCTTCTCAATTGGTATCTATGCTGCCATACACACAAAGTGCACAATCCCAACACCTGAGCCAGGACCTACAGCACCCACATGAACCGAGATCCCAGAACCCACCTGGCCCAGTTTTGAAGGCCTGAAGAGATCAGTTTCTTTCAGTCCAAGATGAATCAAAGATACTGCTATGAGCAAACGCTGAATATGTATTTTGCTTGCCAGGGAACTGGGGCATGTATGCATGAACAGAAGGTTTCCTGTAGACATTTTGCAATGAAAAACACTGACCGCAAATTCAGTACTCAATTCAGAGCTTCGTTTATCTCATTCCTTTTATGTATTAAAACGCAAAAACATTTTAAAAGGTGAAGAAACTTGAAAAATTAAACACTCCCTTAAAATTAGAAAAAAAACCACTATCAGAGTTACCTGCATGGCCTTCATTCTCCTGATTCCTGGGTTGTGTCCATTCTCAACAGGGGGAATGGCACATTTGAGGTGCAGTCTGTAGGGATGATCTTTAAGATGATAAGCACCCACAATCTAGAGGAAATCTCCAGTGAATTAAAAGCTAAGTTCCTCAAAATTCTCTACACAACATGTATGAACTGAAATTTTTTTCAGAGCCTAGTTTCAATGAATATTAATTGTGGGGATGAAGAAAGTGCTTCTTGACACAAAGGTGGTAACATTTTTGCGTGTTTTCTCCAAAGTATGGTGATACCATACCTTCCCAGTTGAATCTCAGGAGCATTTAAAAAAACCTCTTCCCCTAACACTGCTGCTGAGATTGTGTTAGCTGCAGCTTTCAGTCACCAGAACTCTGAGACAGAGACCTCCGTGAAACATTTCTGCCTGAACTCTTACATGTTAGCAAATTTGCATGCAATTGAAACCCAAATCTTGTAATAGAAACTATAAGACAATCTTAACTATGGACAATAATACTAGGTCTGCCTATAATAAAAACGAAAGAAAAGGAAACAGAAAAATACGATTAAGAAGAGAATGAAGAGCAAAGCAAATGGAAACACTAACTGCACCCTGGCACACAGTAAAAAACTATGAAATTGCTACAGCATTCATCTCAATGGGAGGAGAGAGAGAATCCATCCCCATCAGAGCAGAACTGCAAATCTTACAGCAACAACAGGGCCTGCTGGCAGCTGCCAATTTTAGTGCTGTCATGAGACAGTGTTCCTCTCACCTCAAGTACCCTGTACTTTAAAAAAATTAGTCGTATTAGTAAAATGAAGTATAGTTGCCTATCATTCTCATAGGCAGGAAAATAAACAGAGTACCTGATAGTCTACTAGATGTGTGACAGATGATTGCTCAACTGATTTCATCTCCTCATTCATTCCTATTACAAACCGCAGGCCTTGTAACTGCAGCATCTCCTGCCAAGCACCGCATCAGTGAAATGAAGAAAACACTTGTTCACTCTCTTGGCTGGAGGGAAGACATCAAGGCAGTCAGATGCTGTTGTGATGGTGGTGTGAATACATGCATTCAGTCAGGGCTCCAAAGGATAGCAGATATGGAAGGGATGGGAGACAGGAAGCTTGGGAAATGAAATATTTTAAATGCTAACAATGAAGCAGCAGATTCTTGCCTTTTTTGTGTGTTTTGTATTACAAAACTGACAGACCTTTTATCTTAGAGTCGATCCCAAAGTAGAATCCTAGATCTCAACACTGCTGAATTTGGGAAAAATGAAAATGTAGCTCTGAATTTATTGCAACCTTTTCTCTGACCTCTACTGGAGGTCTCTTTCTCCTAGAGTCATTGCTCTCAGCAGTAGGTCTTCGCAGCTTATACATTTCCTTTCACTATGTAGGCCCATCTCACGTTTGTGATACCCACCAATGGGAAATAAAGTTAATGTGTGATACTCATTTCTTATTAATTAATGCTTAAAAGAACACAATGGTGCTTAATTAAGACACAACTAAGAGACGTGTGAAATTTGTGAATTATTTCACACTGCCCACAGTCTACATACACGTTTAAGTTTCAATACCTTTTGAAGTGCCAAAACCATAAATTTTTTTGGCACTTCTTGTCTCTCTGTGCCTCCTACTGTAGGACATGCACATTTCAGTTTATATGGGTATTTTTTTCACAGGAAACTACAGCCAATTTTAATTTTTTAGCCGCTCTATAACCAAACAAATCTGGTTAAAAGCTAAATAATAATTTTTCTCACTTTTAAACGTCTATTCCATTTTTTCCTTCTGTCGTGGTTTAACCCCAGTCAGCAGCCAAGCACCACATAGCCGCTCTCTCACTCCCCGTCCCCCCGCCCCTGCTCCCAGTGGGATGGGGAGGAGAATCGGGAAAGAAGGCAGAACTCCTGGGTTGAGATAAGAACAGTTTAATAACTAAAGTAAAATATAATACTAACAATAATAATAATAATGAAATATAATAATAATAATAATATTAGTAATGAAAAGGAATATAACAAAAAGGGGGGGGGGGGAACAGTGATGCACAGTGCAATTGCTCACCACCTACTGACCGATGCCAGAGCCGCGATGCGCCCCTCCCGGCCAACTCCCCCCTGTTTATATACTGGGCATGACATTCCATGGTATGGAATACCCCTTTGGCTAGTTCAAGTCAGCTGCCCCGGCTCTGCTCCCTCCCAGCTTCTTGCACACCTGCTTGCTGGCAGAGCATGGGAAACTGAAAAGTCCTTGGCTTAAGATAAGCGCTACTTAGCAACAACTAAAATCTCAGTGTGTTATCATCAACATTATTCTCACGCTAAATCCAAAAACTGTACCAGCTACTAAGAAGAGAGTTAACTCTGTCCCAGCTGAAACCAGGACATCTTCTCTTAGATATTTTCAGCAATCAAATCCATTTCATACTCTGAATACATTAAAATCTGAAGTTCTTTTTCTGCCCTGGCCAACTAATAATCTTTAACAAGCATGCTTTTCCCTTGGAAAGCTTCCTTCCCTTTCCTTGGAAGGACTTGCCTTCCAACCACTGTATTTATAACTGTATATTGTCTGCTATACTAGAAGAAATCTAAAGGATTTGATAAACTTCTTAAATGCAAACAATACTTCTGAGAGAGTAATGGGCGTTATCTACTGATGGTCCTTCAGATATTTTATCTACAGCAAAAGAGACTTACTCTAGATGACAGTACATATTGCCCTGGCTGCCTAGGGCAGCCGCTTTACTAACAGTTTGTTTCCTGACCCATTTCTATTAAGCACAGAGACTAGCTGAGGATTTATGCACTTTCTCCTCACTGTTCATTTTGGAACCTCAGATCTATGACTCAATAGGAATGTTTACTGTGTCATCCTCTGTGGTCAAAAAGATACAGGGCAACATTTGAAATAATAGGCAGTCCTTCAATCTATAACGCTCTATTAGAATTTCTATTAAAAGCTCCATATCAAAGAATTTATTATTTGGAAGCAAGAATTTATGATAGATCAAACATTTCAACCATGCCAATGCCTCAGTCAATCAGTCAATCAAATTAATAAATAAAATTCCTTGTGTTTGTTTCAAAACTGACAGTAGAAAAGGAGTGTGGCAGAAAGCAGCATTTGGGGACTCGATTTACGTATGTTTCTAACTGAATTTTTCAGCTGGTACCAATAGTTTTGGTTTTGCAAGAAAAAAGCCAAATACAAAAATTAAAAATTTCTTGATGCTGTTTAGTAAGTTTCCAAGGATTATAGTCCAAAACTGTTCTGCTCTGTGGAGTCCTCCATGAAGAGAACTGTTACAGGTATGTTCTGTGGTTCCTAACAGCATATTATCAGTAAATGTTTCTATACTGTCATAACTTTTAAACTGAACTTATCTAATAAAAGTTTTAGTTAGAAATTGAAAGCAGGAATGAATATAGAGACCAAGATAACTTGAATGCTTTTACACTGTTATCTCTCAAATTGTGACATTTGGTATATCAAAAATAAGCTAAGGAAAGTGAGATTTGATAGGTAGATGATAGCACAGGAATAGAAGTCAACTAAGAAAAGTCATATTATGGAAGAGGATTATACACAGCTTTTGAGAAGAGAGCAAGGGAAGTCTTGGCTGTGGAAGTATCACTTAAAGAGATGTTACTGCAGGAACAAGAATATTGCAAGACAAGATCTGACTGGGAGGAGAACATAAAACAGAACAATAAAGCAAATGAACTATGGAAATAACCAAGTAGGGTATTACTTCAGTAAGACATTTTCTGTTTCTTCATCATAGAGATTATTTGGGTGTGTAGCAGACAGGGTTGTTTTACAGAAAGCGACCATAATGAATATGATTCATCCTTTAATGAATGCTTAATCCTTAGCCTTTAATATGCCATACCACCATCTACATGCTAGACAGATGTTATTTATAATACCAAGCAGGGACACTGAATATCTGCTTACAGGAAAGCAGTTCATTAAGCTATCAAAGAAGCAGTCAAAGTGCCATAGAATCATAGCTGTTCTGCTTCTTCATGAGAAATTATTTCTTTATGTTGGAATTGCAGACTTAAAGATAATATTTAACCTGTGGTTCCAGGTGACACTTAGGCACAAAAGTTGAACTTTCTAATTGTTACCGTTACCCCATCTCTAATCTTTCAGTGTGTGGAAAAGTTTTTGAGAAGCTAATTCTGGAGTTTTCTTTACTAATTAGGCACTAAATATGCATATATTAAAGAACTAATTTCACTGCCCAATGTCTTCCTTTTGGTAATGAAAAAAGGTGACATTACATTTACCTGGAGACTTGAGAACCATCAAAAATAAGGTCTGATTTATTCAACTATAAATTGGGTGGTTGAGTATTTCAGTTTCTTACTTTCAGAGAGCCCAGCAGGGAAACTGCCTATTTACATCACAGATTTTTTTCAAGATTAGCTTATCTCTGTTTTTCCCCTTTATTCTTTGTATATGAGATTTAGAATGAATATCAGTAGAAGGATGCTAACTCGAATTTCCATTTTGTCATCATCATGGCAGCAGTCACTTAAAACAGTAGAGGGATTTGAGTCTGGAGGTCTGCGTTTATCTTTAGGAAAGATTGCATGCTCGGCATGGCTGATGTTAACAGCTGAAGTCCATGCCTATGTGTGGATCTCATGGAATTCCAGGAACACTGGTAATTTCATATTTGCAATTTTATAGCAATTTACTCTGATATGAAACTTACACATTTTCTAAAGATATTATGTCTGAATTGTCCCTCTATAATGGGATTCCAGGCACAATCAGCAATCCATGCATAATGCTACTTTCTGAGCCTGACTGATAGATATTATACATCCTCTCATAATCAGGAAGACCCATACATTCAACAAATAGACTGAACAAGAATGTTTTCCAAAGCAACCAACACTATTTCCCTTTAATCCGAAATAGATCTATATTGAAAGACCTCTGTGAACTGTGAGCTGTGTGTGAAAACAGACTGCTTGCTTACTTACCAAATTCTCAAATATAAAACTCTTGGAATACACACTCATGACAAAACAGTAATAGTTTTACATTCATTTTCACACACAATATCGATTAATAAGAGTGTATGTTAGAATCTAGTATGAACCAGATACATAAACTTAAGAAACTTAATGCACATCACCTGAAATTCTGTCTATATTTGAAAATTTAGAGGTACTCTGCATTTGCAGTTTGTATTGATTTAGTACATTCCGAGTCAGATGATACAGAGAATTTTCCATTTACATTCCCAACCCTTGGCCCAGAAAAATGGATTCAGGATGTACTCATTTCATATTCAGCATCTAACTGATGAGTTTCTATGTGATCATTCTTTCACTCTAGCTAATAATTGTGCGCTATTTTTCTTAAAAAGCATACAGGAAGGATTCAATCCACAAAAATGATTTAGGCATCATAACTCTAAATATTGTTGGTAACTTGACAACTAAGCATTAAAAATGGACTCAGCATCCAGAAAATATCAAAGAGAACCTAGAAAGAGTGTGACAATCCTCACAAAGACAGTTAAATGAGATGATAGCAAGTATGGAAAAGTGAGTATGGTCCTTCTCAAGGAATTAAACCATTAACTCCAGATTAGCAAGTGATAACTCACCATTTGCAGTAATGAATACGTGAGTGACATATAGGTTGCAGCTAGGATGTGGGGTTTTTCTCCTCACAAATACGGAGGAGGGAAGGGAACAAAAGGGGAAAAAAAAAACCCCTACTGTCCCTCTTTTTATACTCTGAAATGTAATGGGTAGACCATTTCCTGGGAGATCTAGAATAAAATCCCTTTCACGCCATACTTGGAGGCACTTGAATTCAGGACTGCAGCTTCGCAATGAGCATCCTCAACAGCTAAATATAAAGGACTTTCAGGTGAGTTGTTAGTAATAAAAGTCCTTGTCCAGCTCAGGCAAAGCAGGGTTTTGAACATGGGTGTCCTGGAGTCCTGCATGTCACAGGTGAGGCTACTACATCTTTCAAAGGACACTGGAGAGGAAGGAAGCAAGCCAATCCTCCAGGAATTTTGTTTTCTATGAGCTTTTCATAGAAATCAAGCCCCAGGGGCAGAACAGGCAAGGGAACGCATCCTCTCTCAGCAACACCTGGGAGCAAGGGATAAGCCAGCTAGCACCATCAGGACTCGGGGAGTTATGACCACCAGCAGAAACTTAGGCACCATGGTGAGCTGCAGCTTTAGTTAGGGTGCAAGTGGCACTGACATGATGAATTTAAGCAAAACTGAGATGTCCAAATCTCTTTGGATTTAGCCCCTAAAAATAATGAGGGTAGTGGTATTTTTAAGATTCAGAGATTACATGTAAAGATCCACAACTGAGTCAAAATCTCCCTTCTATTTAAAGCAGTCTCAATTTCTAGAAATCAATATATAGAAAGGAAAAAAACAGATACCTTCAAAATAGCTTTTGAGATCTAAGTGTCTGAACACCAATATACTGCACCTTTTAAAGCATAACCTATACAGTTGTGAGGGAGGCCAGACCCCATGTAGTATGACAGTAATAGGCTATCTTGAACTCCTTCAGACATCTGGGAAATTTAAAAGAGATACTCTTAACTCACTTGTGAAACGGAAGCAAACTACTTGTGAAAGTAAAGCTGGAAGTTTTAAGACATATCTAAATAAGTTTTAGAATTACCTTTGAGCTTTCTCAAGCTTTCATTAAACTATTTTTTTGTCAGGGTTTGTGTATCGGGTGTCTGCGTCCAGGTGTCAGTGGCGGGGGCTGCAGGAGTCTCTGTGAGGAGAGGTCGGGGCTGCCCCATGCCAGACACAGGTGGCTCCAGCCAGTCCCAGCTGGTTCCAGCTGGCTCTGCAACACACCCACCGCAGCACACAGCTAAGCCCATCAGCGAAGCCGGTGGCACCTCTGTGAAAATATATTTAAGAAAGGGCAAAACTCTGCACAGGAGAGTGAGGCAAAAAAGTGTGAGAAACAGCCCTGTGAGCACCCAGGTCAGAGGAGGAGGAGGGGGAGGAGCTCCAGGCGCCACAGTAGAGACTCCCCTGCAGCCCAGGGAGAGACCATGGTGGAGCAGGTATTTCTCTGCAACCCTGGTCACACCAGCATACCCATGAGCTTTTCCATCTTATTTTCTCCCCCGTCCTACTGAGGAGGGGGAGTGAGACAGTGGCTGGATGGGTGTCTGGCAGCCAGCCAAGATCAACCCACCACAGTTTGTAAAGAAGATCTGATTTTTGCAGTTACACCAGCTGCACTTCTCCATGGGATTACCTGTATTGATTATGACTTTAGTATTTTTTCTAGCTATATAATCATATAAAAGTGAAACTTCTGACTGCCCATGATGCTTTTGGCCTCTCTATCCAAATAACCTTTACTTTTATTCATTCAAAGTATCTTACATCTCTGTATGAATTTCTGTCATTGCATAATTTGTATAACCTATTATAGCATTCTTTAATGATACTGGCAAGTCTCTGTCTCAATGGCAGATTGCAGTTCTTTTATTTTTCCTTTTTTTTTTTTTTAATACTAAACCTAATTAAAATGGCACTCTTCCAATGTCTTCTTTACCGGGAAAAGAAAAATGACATCTGTACAGGATAAAGATATTGGGGTTGGGGCTTTTGATATATCTGTTTCCTATTTCTTTTTCTAGATATGCACTTGCCTAATCTACAGTTATCTGGGTTTCAATTCAATACACTCTTTCCCTCACACAAGGCCTGAGCTCACCCTTGCTAAGAGTGAATCTTGACTCCAAGAGAACCTGAGAAGAGAATGCATCTCTAAACACCCTGAAGGAAGCATTTGCCACAAGGCAGTGGTGAAGTTTGGCATGAAGACACAATCAGAAGATAATAAACGAAAACATTCACATTTAAGTTAATTCAGTTTTTTCTCAGGGAATTTGTAAAGAGTTATGAATAATATAAAAAAGAAAGTGAAAAATATGATCGTGTTTTGTTATGTAGTTGACTGACAAATATTTCACAGTCCAGAATTTACGTCTGATTCAAAAGCATTAAGGGTGACCAAAGCCTGTTGCAGGTTCAAGCAAACACGATGATTTCACGAGATGTTTGAGCTCCATCAGACTGACAGTCCATGTACACTGCACTATTCACCCCAATTCTCCTCTTTTATACTCCTATACCTTTGTATAGTGTCTATGTTTTAGGGTCCCACAAGGATTTACTCACTTGTACATCAGAAAAAAAAATTATTTTAATAATTTTTGGTAGAAAAATGAGAAAAAAGAGTTGCTGGGGGAAAGTTCCTAGTGAGGCAATACCTCATCCTAAAAGCTTCTACTCAAAAGCCAGACTCAGAGCTTGTTTCTCTCCAGGTTACAAGTTTCAACTGTCACAAAACACAAGATTAACAGTTATAAAAACTTGAGAATGGTACTAAACACGGTGCCGGGAAGAGAGCCTTTCTACATTGCATACAGTGGTGCCCCAAGCTAGTTAAATGCTAGACTGATATGCAACTAATGAGTATTTCTTTAGCATAGCTATGTTTCTTTTCTTATGGGTGACGTATCCCATCTGGAAGCTGTCCCATAAGGATGAGAAATCTTGTCATTCTTTCAGTGCTGAACTAACAATCATAATATATCAATATACTAAAATATCTTTACCTGATATTTTATGTTACCTGATGGCTTTGAACACCTATTTTAATTAAGAAGCAGCTGACACATTGAACATTTCAGCTCAAGTCAGTTTCCCATGGATGAAATACTGAACAGTAGTAATGGAAGGGTACAAATGACAATGTCAGTAAATCCTCAGCTTTAGCACCAACGAGATACAAGCAATCATCTACAAAATGTAGCAGGAGAAAAAAAGGCTTAATGATTCTAGATCACAGTGGGCCTGCCACCAAAATAAGGGAAATTAGGCAGAAGACAGAGACCCATGAACCCATGAGTAACAGAAATAAGAATTAAACCTTGTCTCACTGAAATCAGTGGCAAAACTCTTGGGGGTAGCTAATCAGATCTTACACAAAGCGAACTGAAAAAGTAGAAAAAGTGAAAGAATAAAACTTCCACCAGGACAGGAGAATCCAACAGGAGACAGAATTGCCAGTATTTCGTTATGTACTACTTTTTAACACCAACTTATTACAGAAAATAAAAACATCAAAAAGTCAGCGGATGAGGTGCTTTATAAGGAACCTATCCATTTTACCCAAATGATTACTTTTTCTGTGAATATAAAAAGTAAGTTTCACAATTTTCTGGCAGAATTTGTCATTTCAAGAAAAACACAAATCACTATTTGAATTAAAGCATTATTATTTCACAGTGTAGTTTCACTCCTTCTTTTCCAGTCATCAACAGAGAACTGAAAAACTTCTTGATTCATTCTGCATGTATCCATTAATTTCAGATTCTTTTGCTCCAACTTTTAATCACCAGCAGGAAAATCTCATCTCTCCCCAGCAAACAAGGCAACATTTTTGTCTTCATAACCCCAGAGAACCTAAATAATTTTTCATAAGATTGAGAAGTAGAGAGAGATTCTGTCTGGACTGATTCTTTCTCCTATTTTTGCACCTGCATTATCCTCCTGGATTATCCTGCTGTCAGCTGCTTCTGCACAGAAAACACTATTATACATGCACACCACTGACTGAAGTCTCTTGCTTTTTCAAGCCATGCTCACCCACTTCAAAGTTGATACTGCACCATCAGCACTATTTTAGTACAGGTTTCAAAAAGCATTTCATTATTTAGGCTTCTGCAACAAGGACACCCTGTGTACTGTGGCAAGAGAGGTGTAGGATAGAAGGAAGAAAGAATAAATAGCTGACTAGTGTAGAGGGAGCAGTGACAAAGGTTCCTACCTTTGTTTGCAGGGAAGTCTGCAGCTGAATGAATAACGGCAGTGCTGAGTCCTCTTGTGGCATCACATTCCTTTTAACATGAGCGAGGAACAGTCGGCATCTGTAAACTTTGTTTACCTGGATACCAGTTCAAATTGATGGAATACTTCATCTGTTAGAATTGTTGAGGATTACAGTAAAACTGTCCCTTTAACATGCACTTGCAAGTCTATTTCAGAACACAGAAAGGAGTTTTCTGTAAGTAGTGTATTATTTGGAAACAATGAGAAGGTAGCTGGTGTTTGCAGAGGTCAAAGATATTAGTGAAAGTACCTAAAATCTTAGCAAAACGCTAGGTGTTGCAGCAAGGAGAAATTGTAAAAAAAAGGAATAATATACTGAAAAAAAAAAGTCCTGTGGGGCACAAATAGAAGATCTGACATTTTCTGACAGTTTAGCTAAATCCATTGTAATGAGAAAAGAAAGATTCTGTATGAAATCAATTCTGTTTGCAATACTTATTCTTGGATGTTGTGAAGAACCATTTCACATCTCAAAGATGACATCCTTTTCTTTAGGGCCTAATCCAAAATCCGTTTCAGTCAGTAGGCTGAAAATGACTCAGCTCAACTAGGAATGATAGCATCTGCCATAAGATTTGTTTCACATCTTTACAGCTTCAAAAGCATCACAGACATATCTCCAGGAACTGGAGAGGGAGGAGGACATGTCCAAATGCCCCCAAATCTTTGTTTAGCTTTCCCACTGTTTGAAACTTTTCCCATAGCTTTTTTATGGTGGTAAAAAATTATCCATCCCATCACAGGACACATGAAAAAGTAAGCACAAATACTGTTTTTACAATGTACAGTCTGCGTTAGTATAGTTACATTATCATTCTTTTTAAGTTAATTAAAACATTTGATCTAAAATGTGTAAACAAAACAGAAGATACAATGGAAACACATATAAACATGTCACATTAAAGGGTTTCCTTGAAAACGAATAGACTGGAGAAAAAGGAATCATGATGCATATGGAAAGAGATAAAAAAAGCAGAGAGTAAAAACTAAAATACTCAAGCCAAGACTCTTACACAAACAAATATACTGTGATGGAAGAGAATGTGAAGTTTTACATTTAAAGTTTTCTATACCATTTAATTTTGTGTATATAAACAATGAGGAAACAGGAAACTTCCTCCACAGAACAATCTGGATGGCAGTTTGCTCCACTGAGAGGTAGTAGGAAGCAAGGATATAAATACTGCCATAGTGACAGTTTTACACACAGTTTTGTTACCAGGTTGAAGTCAAACAAATCAGAGGTGCATTTGTGAAAGAACTTATTAAAAAGATGCCCAGAAGATTAACAAGGAATTCAAATACTATTAGTAGCAAATGTAGGAAGAGAAATTGTTTCTGGTTTTGAGACTTAAATAAGTAAAATGCCAAAAAAACCCTCCCAAACCCAACACCAAAACATAGTGCTGAAGCTGGTGCTGATTAAACTGTGGAATCCTTTGCCAAGCAGTATGTCAGATGTCCCGTAGCTTAAGATAAGAGACTTGAAAAAAAATCTGAGGGAACTGCTGTAGGAAATGGGCTGGAGGATGGCCAAAATGACTAACAAATCTTTACTACTACTAATCCAAGTAAGGAAGGAAAAGAAAGATAAAGGAGAATAAACAGTGCTCTCCCTTCCTTCTCTCACTTGAATGGCCAGCAGTATCCTCCAGCAATGCTGCAATCACCACATCTTTCCTCCTCCCACCCTGTTACTGTACTACATGTGTGCTCCAGTAACCTCCATGGACAACAGCAAACTTCTCATTTACTTCAGCTGAGTGGGATTCAGTCCTAAGGGAAAAAGCTGAAGAACAAATCTTATCCCCTATACGTTACTGCACGGACGTGTCTTTGTTCACTTCAAATATAGCAGAACTCTCTCCAGAATGGTTTTGCTTTTAAACAACTGATGGCACGGAGGGGAGTGAGGCGGGGAGAGGGAAGATGGGAGAGGGGAAGAGAGGAATCCATGGTGTGGGTTGTTCTTTTTTTACATACTCTTGTGTTCCTTGATTGGTTGCTAATATCCTTTATATGCTCCATAAGGAGAGAAAGGGTGGAGCACAACTTTCCTTTTAGATAACTACTGTAGGAAGAGGGTCTGCCTACTACTTGATATGACACCTTGGTGATTAGAGATCTTGCCCAGCAAATCGGAAATCCGGGTTAAATTCCTTCTTCTGCTTTAGCATATTCAGGATCACATCTTCTATTTCCCAAGTGACATACATTATGCCATAGGCTGCTTGATAATGAGACATCAGCAACATGTTTTGTTAGAGCTGCATCACTGTACTGGGAAAAGAAACTGAGATTATTTGGGCCATAGACACAGAATGGAAAGAACAAGATTTTAAATTCAAACAGGTTAAGACAAATGGTTATATTCAAGTGATGAGCAAGAGTCCTAATTTCCAATCCTTATACTTAGGATTGTTTGCTTATTTTATTCAATAACGACTTAACCACTGAGATAAGAAGAAAGAATTTAGGGAGATACTTGTCTTATTTTGTGCTATTTTTAACATTTTTGTTTTCTGCCTTTACTAAGTCACCTGCCAGTTTTCCAGCATCTGTGGCATTCAGCTTTTGTTGTGCTGACTCTGAAGTGAAGCATTAGATGAAAAGAGGGGCAGAAAGTTTAATATCTAAGGTTACTCCTGGAATGCATTTTCTTGAGGGGCAGTGAAGACACACACAATCCCCATTTCAAGCAAGAAAAACTTCAAAAATCAGCTTTCACTCCCATTTTTACCTCTGCACTCAGTGAAATGCATACAGCTGATTGGAAATAAATACACATACTCCACTTCCCTTTCTGTTTTCACTACCTCTAGTATAAATCATGAATACACCTAGCAAAGTCAGTGAAATCACTGTGCTATGTAATAGTTTGAGGGCAGAACCCATGTTTTGGACTGTTTCTTACATACCTCTTTATTACTTGCCTGGTTGACAAAATTCCTCACGAAAACTCCTTAAGACTATACAAGTTTAAGACACTTCAACTTTTTTTTTTTCCCTACTCCATGTTCAAAGACAAGATTGGCTTTTTTGGCTTGAACTCATTTACATTTCATGTGCATTCATTGTTCTGTAAGTGCATGAAAGTTTCTTAATAACTAATAGTTCTAAACTAGCTAAAATGCCCAAACACATACAGATTCCACTCATGAAAATTTGATGTCAATTTTTTCATATTTCCTGCAATCTGTACATATTTTGTCTAATTATTTTTGGAAGTACATCTGCTTGGACACCTGCAGAATTACTGCAAGCTGTCATTTTCATTCTTGAAACATTATTTAAATTTTAAATTTGGCATCTGTCAAAAACAAACAAAAAATACTATTGGATATTATAATGCAGCAACTAATATTTGCCGAATTTTACCGAATCACACAGAATGATAGACAATGCCTTCAAACTGGATCTTTATGTCAGCACTATGGAGCAGAAGAGAAATCACTGTGAACTAATATATTTCTAGTAAGATACATTTTATTCTGATTAAGTCCCTGCAAAATTGATTGGACGAGATAACTTGTAAGCACTGACAATATGTTTTTTTCCCTCAAAGTACTGTCAAAAACTTTCACATTGGTCCCAGTAATATGAGTCTCAGTAACAGGCCCTGTTTGACAGACTAGGACACAGAAAGCTGTCAACCTAAGAGTAGACTGAAGATGATTGTTAAGGGGATTTGGTACTTCGTGTATTTTGCCTAATAGGGGAGCCTGTGCTCAGCATTTCCTGAAGCAAAAGAAGACAGATGAAATCTCTGGGCACTTCATTGCTGCTGCCTCTCAAAGATTTCCTGTCAAAACGGGCCTATAAGGGAAGAAAGGTTTTCAATAACATTTTTTTTTTTTCACCTGGCAGGATTTCCAGTCTTGCTATGAAAGAGTTTGAAGGCGCTGTCTTTGTAAAAACACTGCTGCCAAACTACCATATCTAGTTGTGTTTAAAAATAAAAAAGCAATATGACTCACATTACCATAGTGTATACTGTAAAACCAGTTTTGATTGACGCTCTATCCATATTTTATATAGTGCTTTCTTTCTTCCGTCAAATGGAGCAAGTGACCTTGATGTTAGTGTGCTTTGCAACTTAAACAGGGAAAGCATATTTGTTGTCAACTTCTTTAGGGATACAATTTTCAACAGAGTACATAGGGAAAAGGAACACAACTCCTGTTATTAATAATAGGAGTTATTCATGTAATTCCCTGTTCACCTCATTGAGACTTCACCCTTTTATGTCAGCCTTCTTAGAAGGTTGCACCTATGTAAATTCTATCTGTACAGAATTAAGAGGCACAAAGAAAATTACAATTCTTTTCGGTATCAATTCTAAATAAAAAATGTTGTACATGACTGAAAATCTACAGTTCCCCATGGAATTTAATCTTGGGTGCTACACACAAGTGAATCAGCTGCATTAAAAATAGCTACACATACATAGCAACTGCAACCATAAAAACCAAGTGCTTTCCCCTACCTCATCATTAAAAATAAGCAAAAAAAAAAAAATCTCATTTTCAAAACTATCTAGGAATCTGGAGACTGTTTTGAGAAAAAGAAGAGGGCATCCAAAATGGTAAAATCATATGGAACTTGCAGCATAAGTATAAAGAATATCACTGTCTATTTAAGGCCACTGATGTGGCAGGGCTTTGATAGGGGACTTGGCTTGTCCCCTGTTGAACAGCCCTCACCTCTTTTAGGTTTGGGTTTGCAGTGGTCTTCCTGCTAGTAAGGGGCTACTTAGCCTGCTCTCATGTAAGCTTTTCTCCTAGAAGTGGAGCAGGAAATTCAGGTTTTGTAGGTTTGAGGTGTTAAATTAATTTGATTTATTACAGAGTATATGGAGGATTTTACTTTATGGTCTTACAACCCCCTGCTATCTGAGAAAACTCAAGTGATGCACATTAACTATGTCTAAACAGACTGTGGAAGATAGTTTAATTTGCTGTAGAATGGTTTGCTCCAATAGGGGTCTTGAACAAGGAAAAAAGGGGATATAAGGCTCACTGTCTGCTATAGGTAAGGGCAACTTATCTGATTGGAAAATGGGTAAAACTTTACTATAAAGAATAGAATCTTCTTTATTAAAAAAATAAGAGGAAGCATTTGTCAAATGGGAATGATGGATACTCTTTCCAGGAAACAGGATCAGCAGATGTTACAGAGAAACAAAGATGGAGGGGAGAGAATGCAGTGCTAAAAGCAAGGACTGAAACCAAGAAAATTCAGTGAAATTGGGAAGAATAGTCTTTTTAAGTCAGTGGCTATCAGAAGGCTAAGGAAGACTTTCAGGGTAACAAGGGTGTATTTGCATCTTCAGACAGCCTGCCCAGCAGAGTTACATAGGTGAATGACTTTGAAAGATTAGGGAGGACTCAAGATACGCAGCGACAAATGCATGAACAAGTTGTTCAGCAAACTGAGCGTGAAACTTCAGTAGAGGTAGATGCAGATTATATAGCACGGGCCTGGTAGACAGTGGATCTGCAAAGTATAGCATTACACAGTAATGACTGGAAAAAACTGAGAGTTGAGAAGAGCTGCATAACCCTGAGGCCAAAAAGGAAATCAACATGCCATCACTACATCAGGAGATGTAGTAAGTTAGATGGAGTAAGTCAGAGATACATTTGAAGGTATTCCTCTTTTTATTTGTGCAAGAGAGATCTATGAAAGCAGTTAATAAAGAGCCATATTGAAAACAGTATATAACTTCAGAGGAAAAAAGCCTACATTAAAATATTACAAAAGGTGTTAAAATACCTAAAGCAAATAGGAAATTCAGAATTAAAGATGCCACATGTTTACAAACTCCCTCAACCTTCTCACTCCTCTCCTCCAGGAAAAGAGCCATGCAGGCTTGAATAGAAAAATATTCCAGGACACAGCAAAGAAAGCAGATGCTTTTCTGCAGCCTCAGTCAAACACTTAGTACTCATGCAGATGCCTGAGCATAGTTCACCAATAGCTCAGTGGGCCTGTTATTGCAACGCTCTGCCTTGGCAGGAAATCTGGGATTCATATTCCTCAAAGTAAGACTGTTTTGGAGACTACTGCATGGAATATTTTTAAATACACTCTCCAAACACATATGTGAGGATATAATCTTTTTATATAAGTAATTGCTATGAAATATTTCAATAGCCCATTAAATTTTGGTTGACAGTAGGGCCAGCCCTGAGCCAGGTAGATATCTCACAGCTGCAAGAGACCTGTTGAGCAATGAAGTGAATTGCAGTAGTGCAGTGGGAGCTGTTAGCTCTCCCCTTCTTCGTTCCCCCACAAATCCACATTTTGACAGGTATCTGTAAGTATTTCTGGGGCAAAGAGCTCAGCTACAGGCTTTTTTCTTGCAGCAACTTTTCATCAGGTAAACCTCCTGTAATTCATCTGCACAGGATCCCCGTCTCATGAAAAAAAAAGAGGGGAAAAAATAAAAAGGTAGGTCACCAGACTGGAAAGACAGAGAAAAGAAATGTTTTTGGCAGTACAGTTCAGTCTGTAGCAGTCCTTCTGCTTTGAAACTTCAGATAAAGATGTAAAATCAGGCTTTTTCTTAACAGACTGCCAGAATTTCACACGATGGTACTCTTGAAAGTAAAGAATTGATGCTCTGGGCCTAGACAGGCTTCTCTCACTGTGACTTGGCACAGACAAGGAGTTAAAACTC
The DNA here is from genome assembly GCF_018139145.2 of Gymnogyps californianus. Classification (NCBI taxonomy): domain Eukaryota; kingdom Metazoa; phylum Chordata; class Aves; order Accipitriformes; family Cathartidae; genus Gymnogyps; species Gymnogyps californianus. Next base: position 20,983,239 of record NC_059478.1, on the reverse strand, counting down.
ATTTAGGCCGGAAGAGATTAACTCCACTTGTGACATCTTCTTTGTCCAGCTTCAAGTGATGAAATGCTGAACAGTGTCTGATGAGCTACAGAAATAGCTGTGCAAACAAGTCACAAGGCAGGATGGGTTTTTTTCTTGCATAACACAATTGGAAGTAAAGCAGAATATTCAGGAAAAAAAAGAGAAATCCCCTGTCCCTCTTCTCTCCAGTCTAACTTGTGACAGAAAATGTCTTTAAAGCTGCAGTTAAGGCTTTGATATCTGAGCTCTCTATTACATGCCCCAGCAGAAGGTTTGAATTAACAAATACAACCAAACCCAAACTTCTGTTCATGGCCAAAGGTAACTTGGCCTTTATGTCATAGTTAAAAAAACCCCAAACAAAAAACATCGTTTCACCTCATATCATATTTTCTATACAAAATGTTGTATGGAAACGCAGGCTCTACTGAGACTCACTTTTAAAAAAACCATTAGATTATTCACCAAAACCAGATGATGCACTATAATTCTTTTCTAAAACTATCTTCTCCAGGAAAGACAGACACAAGCCTTTCGAGGATTCCCTGCCCCTCTTTATCATGAATAGAAACTTGTGAATCACAACAATAAATTCCACCATCCCAGAGAATGACATTATCCTGTACTACTCTCACAATTTAATACTTTTCTCATTACCAGTATTCTTCTTTCAGCAGCTATTCCTAACTTCCTTTATTTTCAATGCAATATAGTCCCACATATAACTCTCCCTTTTCCACATCATCATGCAATATAGAGCAGCTGACTAGAAACCAATCATATCATTAAGAATTTCCAAGCCAACACCTCCTGAGATCTACAACACTTGCTAGTGCAGGGAATGGAGAAACCGGGAAAATACAAAATGCGTTGTTACAAGCAACCTATGTCTTGTATCATCTGAAGCTGTAAGTACATTTCTTTTCAAGTATTGACATTGCTGAAAATTTTCGCAGAGAGAGTCATAAAATTTGCACCCATTTAGACACTCCATTAAGTTTTTAGACCACTCTTTAGGTTTAAGAGTTTACCTATCTACAAATTACAAGCAAAACAGCAACTTGATGGAACTTGATTTTCTCAATTATAAGAGTACAATGTGTAGCTACAGTAAGAAAATGTCCAGAGCCACACATCAGAACAAATACATGAACACTGGACAGGAGCTGATCTAACCACAGTGATGCAGAAGCATTTTTGTCAGATGTTGTAAGCCTCTGATGGGTCCACATTATAGGAGCAAAATACAGGGCAGTACCAGCTAAATAATACCTCCATTTAGCATATAAGAATTGCATGAAAATCTTAACATAGACAGTTTTTAAAAAGGGCCCTGATGTTTTACGTTTAGAAAGTTCATAGTCCAAACAACTTACCATCTAAATGCAAGAAAAGAAGCAAAAGAAGAATAAGACTGTGAATCACAAGGGAACAGTAATGTTCAAATATGCAGAAATCTGTTCTGCATACAATGACTGCAAATTCAGTCCTTGTCCTACAGAACAATATGCTGGACTACGCAAACATAATACTTTGCCTTTTACATTTGTGTAGGCTTTTAAGAACTTTGACGGTCTTGCTATATTGTTTTTATATATTTTCCAAGTATTGTTCTTATTCTGGCTTTGTTCTCCTTTCTTCTTTGTCTTTGCACTGGTGTCTCTGAGAATCCAGTTGGTGAATTTGTGGTGCCAAAAACACTGAGGCTGCTTTTAGCATAAAGTCAAACTCCAAACAAATAAGGCAGAATGCAGCATTGGCAGCTTTCTTAGCAGAAGTAATGGGCTTTAAAAAAACAATCAAAGAACCAAACAACCACTCCTTCTTAAACAGCAAGAGTGGAACTGCAGCAGATAGCTGGGTCCAAATACTTATCACACACTCTCACTTTTTTTCCATCTTCTGCCTCCATCAGATTTTTTTTCTCCCATCTGAATCTATGTTTGAGTAAAGCCAGGTAGTAAAGCACATTGTTATTAACTGCCCTTCTAAAAAGTCATATACAAGCTGTTTCAATTTTTACAGAGAATACTGTATCTGTGTATAATAAATATCAGGGACTAGAATAAACAACTAGATAAATATTTAGTAGTCTTCACTATCAAGTCAAACAGGCATTCTTACCAACTCCTACTGGAACCATCGCCCCATGCTCACAACTCCCCAGTGTGGCCAGTGCACAACAAATAGCCAGTACCGGGGATACCAGGGCTCCCTCTTTAGCCTCTAACGCACCTATTCAATGTAATATTCTCAGAGCACTGCACTCAGTTGATTAAAGTCATGTTTGCCCGTGATGTAAACATCACAGCATCACCAAAGTGTCAACATCGTCAAACATTAAATTTGGAATTATTTTAACACAGTCTGACTACACTAACAGTTCATCAGGGTATTTGAACTAACACATCCTTGTTAATTCGTGCATACGTACTAGAAAGTAACAAATTAATACACTACAAAATCTATTGCCCTTTTTTACACATTAAACAGAAACCATACATCCTTTCTCCTAAGAAGGTAAGCCATTACACACTTACATCCAAATTCCAACACTTATTTCTGAAAAACTGAAACATCTCAGCCTGTTACAGAAACTAACAAAATAGTTTCACTAAGCTTCTCAAGACCATAATGAATCATAAGCACCAAATTTCTCAAAGCTTTACTGGGAACAGCATGGGAGACAAACAGTGCCAGACAGATACCTTTGACATCAGAGAACAGGATGACGGGGGATGACAAGGTGGAGCAACCCTCAGAGTGAGCTGGCAGCAATTACAACCCCATCAGACATCATAAATCTTCCATTCAACTCCAGTACCTCAATGGCCATTAAAAAAAACCATAGAGGGACAATCCCAGCTCTGGTATTGCTTGGAGGGGGCCCTACAAAGACCTATTGGAGTGAGACAGCCTTTCCTTAGGTCATCACTATAGGCAATACCGGGAAACTTTGTAGCCTTGTTTCACAAGCAGGCAGGGTAAAGGAGTGCTCCTCTGTTTACATCATTTTCCTGTCTCCAGTAACTTGTCAATTTTTTTTCCTATTTCCAGAAAATCTGATGCAGCTATACAGATACTAAGCTTCTTTAAATGTTGTGTGAATAGGCTGCTGCTAAAAGAAAAAGAAAAAAACAATTAGGGTGTCTGCTCTGGGAAAAACTGCAATATGAGCTCATCTTTCCATAGGCACCAGAGATTCCACGGGACAGAAGGGACATTACACGTGTCCTCATTTCAGGGAAATCTTCAGTTTGAGTTGCGCCTTATTAGTCTTCACATAATCCCATCACTAGACACAGAACTACAGCACACCAGGTTTCATTAGTTCCACTGCTTGCAAACCACTTGTTTATTTTAATAAAACATGAATAACTGAAAACAGAAGCCTGCCTGCCAGGTGAGGTTTTTTTGTTTGGTTCGTTTACTTGAAGAACTTTAGATAAAGCCATAATATTAAGCAGTAATTTTGCTTGTGTTTTAAATCACCCTATCAACAGTGAAATTACAGATGAGAGAGGCAGCTAAAATAACTGCTGAGGCAGAATGAGTTGAGCATGGCAACCCTAACCCAAGCCTGCACAGGCTGCTGCCACCTTAATCAAATTCTTCAGGTTATTCTAGATTCTTGCATTCAATACTGCAAAAGTGAGTTTCCTAGTTAATGCTATAAAGCAACACTGAATAAATACAAATAGTTTAATCTTCCTCTGCAGTCATATCCTCCCACACTGGTAAGTGTAATTAGGAAAATGCTACATTGCATGTCCTGAATAGTGAATGTAGTTGACTGTTAATCACTATATTTACATAGTTTATATGAAAAATATTTAAATTCATGAATGCTCCAACTTTTCTTTGCTATAACATTAATACCTGAACAGCATCTGAATGTATAATAGTGTATTTGTAGCTTATTGATTCTTCTGCAATGTCCTTGTAAGAAAACTGTTGGACAATGAACTTCCTGGTGTAGAGAACATTTGAGATAAAAAAAGGTATATTCTTTGATAAAAGCGACATATGCTTGGAGGGAGAGAGGGGAAAGATACACTGTTCCGAGCTGACATGAAAGTGTGTTCACATAAACAAAAGATAAACTGTAATATATTAAAAGAAAATTTGGGAAAGTGCCTTTTATAAAATCCTATTTTGCAGAATGAATTGTGAATAATCTTTCATCTGTATTTAACATCCATAAAATAATGATTTCCACAAAAACAGAGTGATAAAAACGTTTATATAAAGCATGGAATTTCATTTTGCCAACAATAACTGTCTTGTATCTGTTTTATCGAGAACAGACAAAACAGAAATGTATCATATTTTGAGAATATAAAAAATCAAGAACATTCTTTTAACAAATAACTCTTTAGAAATTTGACTAGGAAGCAAGGTATGCTCGCTAGCCATATCTCTAATAGGATTTGTAAAATGATAGAATGAATGCATAGGGTATTATTAAAACATTTTTAAAAACCTGAAGTCGGAAAAAGAGAAACTAGCATTCCATAAAATCTGTTTTATAAACCAGGCCATTATTTAAAAAAACCCCTCAACTTATTTTCTGGGTGCCCAGTCTAGGCTACCATGGACTCAATTTTCAGAAAGTGAGTGTTCATACCTTTAAAGAACTAGGTTCATTTAGAAGTCAAAAACTAGAGCACCTCAACCTAAAATATTAGTCTTTTCACGAACAAAACTGAAATAAATGTGAGATATTAAAATAATGTTCATACTAATTTATTTCCTTTTCTCTCTTTTTTAACTTTTGTTCTTTGTATTCTCTATATTGTCCAACCACGAGCAAACTTTTAAAGTAACAAATGAAATCATCATTTACATTATACCATTACACCTCTTCACATTAAGGTCATGTAAACACCCATTTGATTTGGGCATTCAAGTTTGGACATGTTCTAAGCATTCATATATATACTCAACTATTCAAATACATGCATAAAGGAGAGCGACAGTGTCCACTTGTAATACAACTTTGCCAAACAGTCTTAAGAAATGCTTTATTCAGGAATACTGTAGCTTCTCCTCATGAACAAAATCTTGAAATGACCTTAATGCCTCCCTGTAGGCATAACTATTTGCAGTTCTCTGTAGCTCTTAATCTATATTTATCATGTATTCCAAGTAGGATTATTCATCAATCTGTGATGCACTTTACATACATTCACTTGCTAAACACGTTAAATGCATCCTTTCATGACCAAGGTACACATGAAGATTTATTTCCCGATAAGAAGTAGAATACTGGGCGTGCTTGGGCAGTGATTAGATTATTAGTAAAGTATTTAAAACTCACAAGCACTGTGAGTGAACTGACCCCTTGAATGGTTTAAAAGCTGATTTTTTAACAGTTTTAGTACTTACACAGTGTGATCACTAGAACTAAAATGGCACATTTAAAACGATTTCCACACATATAAATTTTGTGCCATAATATTTCCCAGAAAGAGTACACGGCAATCCAGTGTCTCATGCAAAATCAATTACTTTTTAGTTCAAGATCCTCAGTCACTGAAACAGGATATTATTTTGTGTCCTGAACAATATCTTGTTCCAGTTTCTAAGGAAACCAGCAGCAAAAACTAAGTTTACAATGCTGCATCCTCCAGAAATTGACTACAACGTCAGTCTCCAGGGTATCATTACCAAGTGCTATTTGCATTTAAATTTCTATAACCCTTAAGCAACTGGATTGTTTGTTCATAAGCATGGTTATGATCTACTAGTTATCTAGGTGTTATTCCTCACCTCCCCGTATGGGTTCACAGCCTATCGGCATTTAACGGCTTATAAAGCTAGATTTCAAATCAGGGACACCATTTGTGAATTTTTATTTTAGAAATTTCTTTTTGCCACACTCAGTGAGAAGTCTGTTCAAGCCTCAGTATGTGCTTCATTAATGGATGTCACTCATTTGGTTTCACACATGGGAAGAAACAGGCAAAGTCATGTTGCTGTGTGCTACAAATAGCCAGAGTCTAGAGGAACGGTCTGTCTATTCGTTTTGCACAGAAGGCTTTGGGAACTGGCCTCGGGGAACTAGGTTACGTGTTCCTAGGGGAAGTCAAGGAAAACTCCAGATTTTTCTTGACAGACACTTGCCTCTTTTGTCAGAAAAGCTCAACAAATATTCTGATGAGTTACTGATGCTTTTATAGTTGAAAACTCTCCTGACAAACTACTCTGCTGACCAGAGATGACAAGGCCCTGACATCAAGTTTCTGTCTTCAGAATATACAGAATTGTTATAAAATCTGTTCACAGAGGATGCAACAAAAAAGATTCAGGGGCTGTATTTTCCCGCTGAAATCAACACCAATTTGTCATTTAGTAGAAAACCTGCTTCCTTTCTATTGTGTTTTAAGGCTTTGCACTTTTAACTTTGTAATTATTTTTCATAGAAAAGCTCTTCCATGAACTTCTACAAGCTCTAAATTTATTCTGTATTTAGTGATATAGAACTTAGTGAAAAGGATAAAAAGAGGCTTTTCTAAACAAATCACTTTTATGACTAAGCAATCACACTTATCCAAAGAAACAGAGAATGTGAATATAAGAAGGAAGATTTCTGTTCTGAATTGTAGACAGATACTTGCAAGTACAGCCTTCCACAATCAAAGAAATTTAGTTAAATAAGTAATGTTCTAACCTTGGCAGGTGCAGCCATTGATTTAGATCAAATTTTTCTCCAGAAAATTATTTCAGCAAAGTAATTGTTAGTTGGTCTTTTTTCATATACAATGCTCCCTTATTCTCTCTTCCCCTCCCCTTGTTAAGAACATTTAACCTGAAACAAACCAAAATTACTTTTCTTTTTTCTTTTCTCCAAACTTCACTAAAATCTAAAATAAATATAATAATATGGTACTCAAGCACCATATAGTAGTATAGAAACAAGAAACACACACTTAAAATGAGCTCTGAAGAAGTCCTGGGTTGTGTAGGAAAAAGTTATTTACTGTGTGCTTACTATAAGCAACTCGATTACACAGCTTGTTTACTGTGTTTTCAGTAGAGCATATATGTGTTATTACTATAAACAGTGGGTTGTTTGATTGTTACATGTTAAAATCATTGAAGAATTAAAAAGATTCATCCATTTGCAATTTATTAGTCCTTAAAATGAAACTGAGATATTGTGTTCAGAGTAGAAACCAAGGCACAACATTATTTAATAAAAATGTGATTCATTTAAATATAACCTGGAGATCACCAAACAAATGTTTTTGCACTATAAAGTCTTTTTTCAGTGTGCAGAAATAATAATAGGAGTAAACTTACACATTACATTTATAGTCAGTTATACTTTTTCTTGGAAGCTTTGCTGAGTTTCCTAAAATAAAAAAAAAATAGTAATGGTACTATGGGGTTTTTAAGTCAAATGAGCAATGAATAAAAAAAGATGTTGAAACCACTAAAAATATTTAAGAGAACACTGAAAAAAAGAAAAGTAATACTTCAAGGTGATAAATGCACATTCCCCATTGCTTGGATGCAATACAAGTACATCTTTAGTTAATTACATAGTGCCTTCTGTGATGCATTTCTTTAATGTTATATCTTCCTTTTATTGTAAATAATTAGGGTAGGATTACTTGCAAGATGGATTACTATTTGATGACTGTTGAGTTCATTGGGCAGTGCTGTTGATTTTATATGCTTACTGCACTGGCTTGACAATAAAGTAATATCCCTATTACAGTCTCACCCAGAGTAGCACTGAGCACCTCAAGACACAATGAGACCTTAAATCAGCCAGTGAGTTAGAGAACTTGTGGCTTCTTTGCATCTCATAAGATCAGTTTTCAATTAGAAGTGAAAGGCCACATATTGTACTACATCATTCTTTGACTTTAATGAGCATCTCTCACATTCAAGTCAAAGGTTGTGTATCGAGAATGATGTTTGACTAGTCTGTACTCTGAAAGCAGAGCGAATGCCGACTCATCTGCCTACCAAACGAGAAGCAAAGGCAGAAGCAGCAGCAAAGACACACCCTGACAAGGTTACACCTGTGGGGCAGGTTCCCAAGGCTGCCCCAAGCACTGAGCCCCAGCACGCAGCCAGGCTGCCGCTGCAACCCTCCCATTTCAGTCATCCACACTTTTGGCTGTATGTGTTTTAGACATCAATGATGTCTTACCTCTCCAGTCAACTGAAACAGGCTAATTTGCTGAACCCAAACAAATGAGAAAGAGAACAATCCAGATGAGGAAGGCTAACAGCTGATCAATTCAAATCCCATAAGCTACGCAGAGGAAGCCAACAGACATTGGAATACACTTGGACATTCCTGAAACACCACATGGCATACTGATGGATGCTGCTGACGGCCACAGGTAAAAGTGAAGAGGAAGAGAAATGCAAAAGTGAAACGGAGTGAGGATACGTCTGGAAGCCCTCTTAAACTCCTGAATTACTATTTCTCAGAGAAGTAGGATTAAAAATCAGCAACAAAATTTAAGCAAGAAGTGGCTATTCTAGGGATGGCAGGGCTACGTGGCTGTTCCCCAACCCTGTATCACAATGAAAGCAATTAAGATTGGGGCAAGGAAGGGAGAGGGGCTTTGACTCTGTCGAATACTTCCCTCTGACGTGTTTTAACTTTCCCTCAGAAATGTCATTCAAGCCTTACAGCCACCAAAAGGCCAGCCAAATTCTGATGAGATATAAACCAAGGCAAAGTCTTTGTTGCTTTAATAGAAATAGAAATTGTGTTTGAGTATGGCAGTTAACAGAAGAGTATTACTTAAAACACAATAGAAGGAGGGAGAAACTAAGGGCATGGTGAATGCATGAGTATCTTCAGAGATGAAAATACAGTGGGTGTCATAAAGCATGTCTGGAAATTAAAAGTTACAGAAAACAATAATGAGATCTGAAAAGACCAAAAGGTGATAAAGTAGAAATTCCAGGTAGCAGAATCAGAGTGAGAGCTTTTACACCACTAGAGATAAGATTGCTGGAAAGAAAAAGGTGTTACAAGAAGAGGATAACTAGGAAAAAGAAAGGGAAGATCATGGATAGAGATGGGAACAAGACTACTCAGGATTTAAAAAATAAGGCTGTCTTAAACAGATGTGAAATGAAACCCCTGAGTATTCAGCACAGCTACCTTATTTCTGTGTCACAGCTGAGCCATCTATAGGAAATACTGTATCACTGGTAGTTAAACAAATAAAAAGGAAGGAGAGTCTAATGTAAAAAGAAAACAGGAAATCTTCATTACAGAATGAAGAGGCTCTTTTTAATTCTCACTCCTCTTTATTTCTTCCCCTTCTATTTTGGCAGCTGCTGTGGGGTAAGCCCTGCTCCTGTGATAGGAATAACACCAAAAAGCAAAACACTCTTCAGCTACCACATTTCTGCAGTCTCCTTGCGGGGCTCCTTACAAATGCCTGGTTATTTTATGTACTCATGTCAGGGCAAAATTCAAGCTCAGAAATACAAAACAAAATTGTTTAAAAGGTTTTTAAGATACTCCCTAAGAATGTGATAATCATTCATGAGAATTGATGCAATCCTTACAAGTAATCAGCTCTTGCCAAAGACTGAATTAAATTAGAGGGACAGTGTTGAAGCCTGCATCCTGTTAAGAATATACAAGAGGAATATATTTCATACATATTTTGCATACATTTTTTCACTGTCTAATTGGGCTGGAGGAGTGAGATAACTCATAGCCTATTGTTCTGGCAAGCCACAAGTGTAAAGAGAGAAGGGAATTGTTAACAAGCTGATATTAGTCCAGTAACATGACTCGATCATTCTTTTTCTGTCTGTTGGATGGATGTCACAAATTCTCATGTAGGAAATTTGTTCCTCCTTTTGCCACAAAGATTAGCTACAACCTGCGATACCAGTACTTTGCTGGAAGGAATAGTACAGGAGCTTCACTGCTGTGTTATTATCTGGGATCTATTATGTTTTACATTTTTCAAAAATCTTTAAGCTAGATCTTTGACATTCAACTGCCTATAAAGACATACACCACCCGATGAGAAGCTTTGATGTGCATTTTGAGGATTAAATAATCTAGATGGAAGGCAATGTGTTTCCAGCCAAGAAGAAAACTATGGAGGAAATTTTGCCTCCTGCCGTTTAGCACTGCTGGCAGTCAATACCTTTTAGCCTACCCTCTAAATTTGATTTCATACATATTTACAGACTATTTTTCCTCTTACTACTAATTCCTTTGAGACCAAATTAAGAACAAAGATAGCAGGAACAGGCTTCATCAAATAAAAATGTAAATATGCTGTATCTCATTTTTGGATGAAGAAAGTTTATTTAAATATTTTTTCAAATGGAATATCTTTGCAGTATCATTATTGCTTGCAACTGGAAAAGTAATAGCCTTACAAGTCAGAGTAACCCATTGAGGCTTAACCAAATTTATGCATTTAAATAATGTAGTTTACTTTTAAAAAAAACACTAGAATTTTCTGTATTTTCAGAAAAGGAAGGAACACTAATAATAAAACAATTAGATACTAAAGAAAAGATAATCTTACTTTCTATATTCACGGTACATTGTCAGGTAGCTCAATAGTTTTAACTATGAAAGAAACACTTAAGTAATTACAAAATGACATTTTTTTTTTCACATTTTTGAAAGCAAACTGAAAAATCTAAAGCTAAAACTGAAAATGATGGTGCTTTCACAAAGTGAGATTAATCCATAAAATATTTCCAATTTTCATTTTCTTAAAGGAGGTCTAAAACCCATTAGTGTTTTTTTAATTAGCAGCCCACCTTTTCTGTCTGATCAACTTCACAGGTAAATAGGCAAACATTGTAGATATAGGGTACTGTCTTGATGAAGCCAATGAAGTCACAGCAGTGACTTTGGTGGAGTCAAAATCTTACCAGAGATGTTTGATCTCTTTTACTTCCCAATTTAAGTTCAATGAAAAAAATACATATACCTTGTCTGACTGAATGCTCTGATATTTCTTCCTCAGTTATTACTTCTACCCACAGCCAAATAAGTATTCTAAAAGGATTCTGAAAAACAGTTAGCAATAATTGTTGCTATAAACAATAGAAGTCTTTACATTCCGTCATCTTCATTTTTCAAAATATGTAAGACATATTTTCATCCATAATGACAGGCTTCAGTAAAGTTCAATACAAAATGTAAAGTTACATACAAAGCGAGAAAAGAGTAACTAGACATGTTTTCTACATGTTCGCCTGGCATGGCATCCATCGTAAGTAATTTTGACCTCTAGATTTCTCTTAATTTTAAGGTTCTTCCATCCCATCCTAACCAAAAACCACATAGAAGCTTCCAAATGGGTTTTGTAGGACCAAAGTAGCACAGGAACTTGTGATTCTAGCTTTAAAACACTGTTAAGCATCTTATTGCATTAGCTGCTTCCCTACATATCCTACCAGGCATTAGCTACATCTGCTGTACTTCAGAGCGAGCTTGGTAAGGCTTTAAACATCGTGTCTGTGCTGTTAAGGGGTCCCTGCAGGCCAATGTCTGATTTAGATTAGACACCTAGGGACGTTATGGTAATCAGGTTTGCCAGAGATAGGCACACTGTTTCTGAAGAAGGTGACGTCCATGGTGCCATGAGGGACATGTAGGAGAAATGAAAGGTTGCACCGAGAAGCCCACTGGGTTTTCCAGGTTGCATCAAACTTTAGCTTCCTCTGCACTCCCCAGCTTCTAAGGAGAGCGTGCAAACCAAACTCACTGAGCTAAGGATGTCAGGATTTACGAGGGAATCTGTATATTATCCTCACCTGCAGGTATTTCTTCACAGAATATATTAGGGCCTGCTACCTTGAATCATTTTCTTTTGAGAAACTGAATCACAGTTCTACTACTTCTAAAGTGTCATGTATTCACAAGCACAATATTAAACTGATATGTGTTTGTTATATAGTATATAGATATCCTTTGTTGACGTCTCATGATATTTCTATATAGGGCAAGATAAAATCTACTTGAAAGAAGAGCAAATACGCTAACTGTTTTTCTCAAGAAAACTCATGCAGAGAGGAAGGAGAGATTAATCTTTTTGTAAGTGCTGGCAACATTTCAGAGATGTATCTACAAAGAAGTGACAAGTTTAATAGTGACATTACGTAGAATAGTAGGGAGACTAAACACAAACTTAAAGACTCAGACTTCCCCATTAAGTCTCTGTCTGCATCAGTCGGTAAACTGCATGATGTTTAAACACAACCCCTTAAGCTGGTAGGCATGTTCATTACCTGTAGGCCTATTCCTGCAAGTCTGCAGTAGGAAACCCAAATATTCTTAGTTCAGATTTGTCCCCTATGGTTTTACTTACTTTCTCTGTTTCTACAGGAAAAAATCTGCGGCTCACCCTCTGCAACTGCTGTGCCTACTGTTTGCCCCTACAGGTTGTAGGGCAATGGTGAAATGGGCCCTGGGAGCGTGTCCCTGCTTGGCTGTGTTGGCAACTGTCATACAAACAGCTTGACGTTTCTTTACCTGCCAAACTCCAGATGCACAAAAATATTAACAGTACACAAATCTTCAGGAAATTTTCAAATATTCCTGGAGACTAGGAACACACATTTTGAAGGTTTGTGGTGTAATAATAAGCTAAATCTAGAAAAGAAAAAAATATTATGTTCTGATAATGAAAAAAAGAGAATAGAAAGATTTAAGATTGACCTTTAAAAGAAAATATTTCTTGCTAAATGTTTTTCTTTAAAGGCCTGGCATCTAATTTCTGCAGATAAAATGTGTTCATGACAGTAAGTGTTTTCTTAGAATTATATCATATAATTTGTGAGAATTAAAAAAACCACAAACTTTTTCCCATCTGCAAGACTGTATTCAAGAGAGATGTTTAGCAAATTCTCCGGTAAGGACTCTATAAATCAGAATTATACAAATGAATGTTTTCACAATCTCAGAGGCTTCACCACTGTAATTAAAAGGTGAATTTTTCACTTTTATTTTGTTATTCTTGTCTCCTGGGTCTGATTTATAACTTGCGTTACACAATTATATTCATTTATTTCTTTGTGCCATGTTGTATGTTATTTCAAAAGTAACATCTAGGGTGTCCTTGCTTTAAAATGTAGATTTAGCCTCTCTGGGTGAAACTTGGTAGAACATCTGTGTTTGAAAGTATGAAAAATTACCACATTTTCTGAGTGAACCAGGCTGAGTGCTCACATTATACTGTCTCTAAGAGAAAATTAAAGTGCTGCTGATAGCTGAGGGACTGGATGGCTCAAGGGAATCGTAGTGTGACACAGCCTTTCATCTGATGAAAGCCAGCATGAATTTAGCCCATGCTGATAATGACCAAAAGTCATTATCATTTGTTCAGTAATTTATTTAAAATGAGTTAGGGGTCCGGCTCACATCTTGGTGGTAAAGAGTCCAAATTAGAACTGAGCAAATAAGGAAGAAATGTCTCTGCAAAAATGATTTCATATTTTTAAATTAGTATGCTTAAACTTCTTTGTGTTTATTACCTTCTTAATATTTTAACAAACAAGTCTAGGAGGACGGATGTTTGTGAATTTAAAAGATGTATCTGCAATTTCTCATGGAAAGCAAATCCTGAATTTATGAAGACAAGTATTTGCACTGGAAAAAAGATCTATTTTTAGGATTCTGCTTATTCAACTAGATACGTTAAAATATGTTATGTGTGGTCTCCGTGCCTGGTCAAAACTAACGAACAGCTTCTATTTTGTGAATAAGATGCTAACAAACGATGTGTTTTCAAGAAAGCTACAGAATCACAGCTATTTACAAAAAATACTCAGCAAAGAAAACCATCTCACAAGTTAAACAGAGTTAAACAGAAAAAGAGACTCCATAAAAATACGTGATGTGTTATTAACTTAATATTTGGGATAAACTGAGGCCTGTTGGAAGTGAGAATGGAGAATTTAAGTCTTTGCAGAAGTGGAAAAGACTGGTGTGTGAAGTCATTCTGGCAATGTGGCCAGGGGATAAAAATCACAGACTGGTGTACGAGTGTATTGGGTTTGCGTGGCAAGGTTTTGGTAGTGGGGGGGGCCTATAGGGGTGGCTTCTGTGAGAAACTGCTAGAAGCTTCCCCTATGTCCGATAAAGTTAATGCTAGCAGGTTCCAAGATGGACCCGCCGCTTGCCAAGGCCGAGCCAATCAGTAACAGTGGTAGCGCCTCTGTGATAACATATTTAAGAAAAGCAAAAAAAAGTTACAGGGGGTGGGAGTTGCAGCCAGAGAGAGCGGAGTGAGAAGATGTGAGAGAAACAACTCCGCAGACACCAAGGTCATTAGTAGTATTTTGGTAAAAGTCTGATCTAAAAACAAAAAAATCTGCAAAGCTACAAAACTCTCAGCAGGACTATGAGGAAGAAGGACTATATCATTTCATGATGACATTTAACATACACCTTTACAATGTCTAAGCATCTCCATCATATATGGGTATCTCTTTGCCTGACTAGGACAGAGGGTTGAAGACTGCACTGCATGTAGGCAATTTATTCACACGGTGGGATATTTCGTGAAAGCAAGATCTGAATGTATATTGGGATCTGGTAAGCAGGGGTATGGATAAGAGACTCACAGAATCATTGAGGTTGGCAGGGACCTCTGGACATCATCTTGTCCAACTCTGCTGCTCAAAGCAGGCTCAACCCGAGCAGGTTGCTCAAGGCCATGTCCATTCAAGTTTTGAATACGTTCAAGGATGGAGACTCCTAAATCTCTCTGGGCAACCTGCTCCCATGTTTGACCAACCTCACAGTAAAAAAGGTTTTTCTTACGTTTGCAGGGAATTTCCTGTATTTCAGTTTGTGCCCATTGTCTCTTGTTTTTTTTGCTGGGCACCACTGGGAAGAGCTTGGTTTTGTCTTCTTCACTGACTCCCATCAGGTATTTATACACATTCATAAGACCCCCCAGGCCTTCTCCTCTCCAGGCTGAACAACCCCAGCTCTCTCAGCCTCTCCTCGTATGACACATGTTCCAGACTGTAAATCATCTTCCTAGCCTTTGCTGAGCTTTCTCCAGTATCTCCATCTCTCTCTTGTACTGGGGAGGCCAGAACTGGACACAGCACTCCAGATGTCTCACCAAGACTGAGTAGAGGGGAAGGATCACCTCCCTCAACGTGCTGGGGCAAGGTGCTGCCTAACGCAGCCCAGAAGGCTGTCGACCTTCTTTGCCACAAGAGCACATTGCTAGCTAATAGTCAACTTGGTGTCCACCAGGACCTCCAGGCCTTTGCTACAAAGCTCCTTTCCAGCTGGTCAGACCCAGCCTGTACTGGGGCATGGACTGATTCCTTCCTAGGTACAGGACTTTGCATTTACCTTTTTTTAATTTCATGAGGTTTCTGTTGGTCCGTTTCTCTAGGCTGTCGAGGTCTCTCTAAATGATAGCACAACCTCCTGGCGTATCAGCTGCTCCTCTCAATTTCATATCGTCTGCTATGCAATTTTGGATTCTCTGCAACAGATCTCCCAATTTCTGAAACAACACAATCAAACAGGGTAAATCTAGTCACAGAAAATGGCGAATCAGCTTCTGAAAGCTGAGTGACTTGTGCTGCAAGCAGGAAACAAGGAGAACTATGTGGGTATAACTACAGAGCTGAGCTGATGGCCTTTCATGTGTAAACACATGAAACAGACTCAAATTCCACTCCTATTTTAATGAAAAAAGACATTATGGCTTATGGTCTCAGCCTTTAAAGGCAGACAAGAAAGAAGGTTGCAAAGACAATAAGCAACAGTGCTTTGTTTCCCTTGTGTTCTACAGTCTTGGCTGGGTTCCCGCTTCCCTGGGAACAAAAGGACTCTGCAACACGCCAAATACACTCAAACAGTGGCAGAATTGTAGGCAAAGGGGAGCACTTCCAGCAATTATATTTCTGTGTGACTAATAGTATGGCAGAAGCCCCATGAAGGTCTGGACAGACTGTTGTTTTAGACAGCAGATTCTCCTCACTGAGAAACACCATATTTTACTGGAATAAATAGTATCACTCCTGATTTACATCAGCAAGTCTGAGAGGAGAAAAACACCTGGAAGAGTTCACCATGAGAGGAGCCATAAGCTTATTTCTATTGTTGCTAAACAGCATGTCAGCAACAACATTTCCAATCTGTAATCTGTACTGTTCACTATGTTCATCTTCATGCCATAGGGAAAAATGATGCTTAAGGCAGAATGGTTACACCACGCTAGCCTTAAGCTAAAATGACATCATGAACAAACAGTGCAAGAAATGGTAATAATGACAGCAATCAAGACAGATATAAAAAAACAAAACCAAAGTAGAACTGTGGCAAAGTAATAAATCTTAAAACTTATAAAATAAAACTAACTGGGACATTTAAAGATCCATTTAGAATAATAAAGAGAAAAAATGGCAACCTAAAATCTATAATAATGCTTGAAATTGTCCTTTTAACCTTTATTTAAATTAGCAAAAGTTGCATGTTCATATCCGATGGCAAAATATAGTCCTTTTCTAGCAAAACATGGAAGTTTGGTATTAATAGAGTATGTAATATTTAAAAAGTCATCTATTATAAAATCTAAGGCATGACTATATTGCCAAGTATTGAGCTTAGCAAAGAGATATTAATTCTGCTTAAATTGGTCCAAAACCCAATAAAGTTATCCAATGAAAATTTGGGTGAATTGTCCATTTGCAGACCAGTAGCTACAATAAAGGTGACAATGTTGTCACTTGTTCAAAGTAATATCTATTTAAGTTCTGAACACAAGCATCCTCTAACAATAAACTAAATGAGCTCTCAATATAAAATATGTCTTCCTTCTCTGAAAATCTGTGTTGCAAATACAGCCCGAGGGAACTTTTAACAAAATGTTATAAAACTGAAAACTGACATTAATAGGAAGTACTGATATATCCTTAGTGACAATGAGTTCAATTCTCCTGCCGCTGCATAATGGAAACACCAATTGGCTCCAATTTGCTTCGATTGGATTCGCTCCGATCAGTGACAGAAGAACGAGGCCCAGTCCTGCTGAGACATCATTACGAGAGGCAGATTTAGCAGAAAGTATTGGCTACAGCTGAAATATGTGACTCTCTAACATTACTCAGGCTTTGGTTGAAATCCATGGGGGGTGGATAGGACACAGTAAATGTGGTCAATGCATTCCTTAGAGTCAATGACTAGTTCATATCATGAGCTCCACCGGTGAGGTAAAGCACATGGCTTTCTACCTTCCCACTGCATATACCAATCTCAAGTCTCCCTCTGTGCAAATTTATCCTGGCCCTTTATTCTCAAAAAATCCTCTAGCATCTCCCACCTCCTTAATTATCATTGTGCCTTTCGCACACCTTTCTTTTCTGTCTGCCTAAATACACCTCATTTTCTTTCTCATCCTTGCCTCACATCTTAGCCTCTTTCTCCCTTCATCAATCCTCATCAGATCTCCTTTACTCCCTGCACAGCGGGGGGGCAAGGTGGGAAAGGTGTCCCAGAACGTCTGCCCAAAGCAGTCCAAAGTTCAAACTCTGCCAAAAGAATCTGTCCACTCTACTACTCCATCTTTTCTACAGTATACCTGAACTTTGAAGGGAATGAAGAGGTACTGCAGTCCTCCTTGTGAAAGCTAGGAAGGCGAAATGCAATCTGTCCCCTTACCATAATGTTCTGACCAAGAACAGATATACTGCACCAAGAGAAGGTGCAGGAAGGGATTTACACTGCGCTAGAAATATGTGATTAATTTTATACTGAATCCAACTTAATATTACAATTGATTTTTTTCTTCAACTCAGGATTGAAAGCCTATTATAACACTACTTATCAATAGAGAATGTTAATTCACACTTTGAATTAAGTGGCTAAAATGGGGATTTAATTTAGATTTACTAAGACAGCAATTGCATGTTAATTAAATAGCAATTGATTATTAAAATATTTTTACTGAGGTTTAACAGCTCCACTACATAAGAAGATTTGCTAAATTACTGTCCAAATTGTGTCTTTAGATGTACTGCAGTGAATTCAGTGAGGTTGCACAGATGCAAATGAAAACAAAATTTGACTAAATAGTTTTCTCTTGAGTTAGTGTTTATTTAACATACAGTAACTCACTGAGTCTAAATCAAGCGCTTAGCTGCAGATATTTAGGATAGTTAAAGTGTTAAGGAATATTATTGATTATGTCATATGTTTCGAAGCTGTAAAACATGACAGTAAATGTCTAACAGCATTTATTAATTGCCAAAATAATCTTTAGTTCAGAAAGATATCAAAGACTGTTGATACCTCTGTACCTAAGTCTGGCACCAGACATATAAGGTATAAATTAATGTGATATATAGCAATCCAGGCTATTATGGCCATAATACACTTAAGGTTAACAACAATGTAGGAATCCGAACTGGAAAGCGAGGACTGAACTGGACGCAGTTACCCATCAGCAAAGCATGGAGATGTAAGAACTTTCTCATGCTGCTGCATGGCGTCCGGGCACACAACACTAAGCAGGTGCTGTGATCAATTTTTTTTCCACTTGATGCTGAAAGCTGGGCTCAGGATGTGCATGAGCATACCCTGGGCTCTCCTTCTGCAGCTGAGGCAGCCCAAAGGGGGATGCCATACTTTGCTTGCAGAATATTCACTACCAATTAACATAATCAATGGAGATCTTTGCCAGATCAGAAGGGCAGGATAAAACACTACAGTTGCATTAGTAGTGCCCTGTCAGAATCTAATCCTGTCTGGGTAGATGTTCTATCTGTATTTTTCCATCACTGTTTAAGAGGTTGGCACCTTCAAGGAGGAGAAAAACATATATTTTAAAGCCTTACTTAGCCACACAGTAAGAGTATAACTGATTTTTTTTATCACTTTTATACAGTCTTAGATTCTCACCCAGTTCTTCCCTCTTAAGATAGCTCTTCTCTTGAAACAACAAAATGTACTGATTTTTCCAATGTGTATGTGGGTAAAATTCCCCTCTCCCATTATGATTCCTTGGACTTTTTATTTTTTTTAATGTTATTCTAACCAGTCACATTCAGCTTTTTATTCCCAATTTCAATGTTTTTATCACCCCTGTTCACTCCCTGTTTTATCTACCGCCTTTCAGCAGTTCCAACTCTTCCTGGTCTATAGAGCACCAGCACAAATTTCAGCAACATTGCTCATTGCCACTTTTGCTTTCCACCCTTCATGAGCCAGAAATATTCTTCCAGAGTGTATTCTTCCAATCCTTGGACCTACCCCAACTCGTGTGATATCAGATAAATCATCATTTTCTTTGGTGCAAGGACTTCTATTTCTTATTTTGTATGAAAATGCAGTTATCAGAAAAAGGTCTTTAGCAGTTAGGTCCACTACTTATTCTCCCCTACACACTCACATAAGCTCATGGATAGCAGAGTCACAGAGTAATCCTCTGGATGTCATCTCCCCTCCCCCAGCTCATCTAGTACAAATCCCCATTATATGGGGGGAAAAAAGCTAAATCACACTGTCACACCCAAGCCAAAGCTGGACTTTAAGTCAATATTCTTTCTTTCATCAAACACTATATCTGTGTCAGACAGACATACCTTTATCCTTTCTCGTTCATGGCAAAGTGCCCACGTCCAAGGAACTCAAAACCTTCCTGTCAGCATCAGCCTCTGCCCAAATTTTTATTCACAGCTGAGCTGACTAATAAGAAAATCCCCTGGTGTCCCCCCAAGAGCCTGAGGACTTGCTCAGGGTCACACCAAAAACTGCCACCAGGCATGCCCAGGCTCTGCTAACGGTGGGGGGTTTGTTCATGGTTTCCTGAGTTACCAGCTCTAGCTCATATTCCTCCTCTTTTTGATGCCATTCCAAAGCAGGTCCTGCCTGAAACATGACCCTCTCCCTTCTCTTTCCATGCTCCAACTAAACCTACAAGTGAAACTCTCCTGCTATTTAAGTTCATAATCTTAGAATAAATGTTATTTTGTAGCCAGTAGCTAATCTTCCAAAAGAAAAGTTGCAAAATTTAGCCATTTAGTTTCTTAAAGTGAAATATTCTGGAACCACGTTAAACAAAAACATACACTTCGGTGCTTCTTCTGAACTTCTTGTGTTATTATAAACCAGATACAAGGGATTCAATGACTTACTCTCCATACAAGTACTTAATTTACCTTTTTGGGGAGGGGGTAAGGGGAGAGCTCAAATGCAGCTGTACAACTTTATGTTGTGATCTTCATTACTACTCCTACCTACTGGACACACGCTACTCCGTCTCCCTAGGAAATACAGACTTTCAAAGTATAAAACAAATACAAGTTGATGTTACTTTTATCTCTATTTCTCATTTCTCTGCATTCACACTTGTGTGACTGATTTGTGTGTGAAATGGTTTCCAAGTTTTCAAGCAAAAAGCAGTTAAGAAACAAAATATTTATACTCTTCTAACTTGTGCTTCCTGCCTAGCTAGATCCAATACAGATGCAAAGTCACTGGTCTGCAAGAGCCTTCCACAGATCTATAATAAAATAATTAAATTAGTGAGTTGTGTTTAGATCAGAGATTCTTGGCTGCCAGCTCCTAAGAACTCGGGGAATTCAGAACCGCAGAAGGATCATTTGGAGTCCATTTGGCAGAAACGTCAGAAACTTGCTGCTCCTGGGAACATCCTTTTCCAATAACATTTATAGCTCTAGATGGAAGTGAAAAGCACCATATGTTAAGAGTTTCCTGCAAAGCTTCCTGGTAAGAGAGGAAATAAATTCAACTTGTCACATCTGCTCGTGGGCCAGTCAAGTAGGATTTTATCACAGCTTTAAGTGGTTTACAAAACTGTCCTGTTATCGACTGAAGGGAGCTTTACTTCTCAAGGCTTTTTTTCAATATGCATGTTTATATAATATCAATCATTAAATGATTTATTTGCCAGTGGAATTCAGTAACATGTATTATTATTTATCTCTAAACAACAAAGATTACTCAGTTATTCAGCTAACAGTAACAATTCAGTTGGGAGCCAATTTGCATGGTTCAGCTGAATAAAACTAAGCAGTCCCATTGTGCCCTTCCGGTTTTTTGACCCCAGCTCTGTATATTGTATCAAATTTTCCCTTACAAAGTACATTTAATCAGACAAAAGTCAAGCTGCTACCATATTCAGAAATCCTAGGTCCTAAGCACTGTAAATGCAATGCAAACAGCTAGCTTCAAATTCCCAGGGAGTCAGGGATCCCAAAGAAAATATTATGAACCAATACATATCATCACTGCAGTTGCTCAAGAAATCATTACTCCCTTTACAGAAAGCAGAAATTTGTTATGTGAAGTGCAAAGATAGCACAAAACAAGGCAACAGTATTCTGTGGCAGGAATTTTTGCAAAATTCACAGCACTATGAAATTAGGCATCGCCAAACTCCGCAAACTACACACATATTTTTTTGGCATCTTGTCCTGTTCTCATTGAAGTCAGTGGGAATTTTGCCACTGACTAAACAAAGAGGAGGATTGGGCCCAAACTATGCAGCTATTTGCCAAAATAATCAAGTTACAGGAAATTGCTCCTCAAAAGGTAGACATGTTTCAAAATTCCAGATGCCTACATGGAGCTGATCTAATTTACACGCACTGGGCTATATACTGTTCTCTGCTTCTGCACACAGTTCGCTTTGATGTTGATGGGAATCTGATGCTGCTCCAGGGCAGTACAGTACACATCCCTTGGAGCCCATTCATTCCACTCTATCAGTAAAGAGTGAGCACAAAAGAGAGTGGAAGTAACACATCACATTACATCCAATATTCATGCAATTATTGAAGAACACTGTATGTATTACATTTGCAAACTGTCCATAATAATTTAATTTTCTCTCCTCAATTTATAATATGTTAATTAGGCATGAAATTAAATGCTTTTTAACATACAACTGATTATGCTATAATGTATCCAACAAAGATTGATTACTGAATAATAAATCAACATTTGCATAAATATTTATATAATTTATTTTTAAAAATTCCACACTGCATAAACAGATAACATGGGAGAACAAGTACTATGACAGAAATTGTACTTTGTCTTTTAGAGATCTTTTTTCTTGAGACTCGTCAAGACTTTGCTATACATTAGGGAAACAAACTGTACTCCATACAAAAAGAAGCACTGCAGTCCTTCTTTAAATGTTATCAGAACTTCATAATAACATGGCATGTTATTCTTAACATGCACCAAGAAACACAAAACTTGCCAGAAAAGAAAACTGCACTTTAATTACAATACAATGTATATTAGCTTTACCCAATGTGGAATTTTCATAAAAAGCTGATGTTTGATTTGGGATCCATCCTTGCTCTTGCTCATATCAATGGCAAAACCTCTTCTTTCTGACCTTGTACCTATCATTATCATATCTGACCATCACAAAATCTTACTGCAATTTTTTCAACAGTTGTACTCATTACATTAACAGGGAGTTAAGGGTGGATAGTTTCAGTTTACAAGACACCACGGAAAACTTCCAAATGTGAGCAGAAATCTAAAGAAACTCCATTAACAGAGGCTGCCGAGAACTTGTTCAGCAGATTTCCCAGCAGTTCCAGCCACACTCTGCCTGCCTGATAGAAAAACTCAGTTTTTATGGACTACTTGTCCTTGAGGAACTTTCCACCAGCAAGAGCTCAGATACCTTCTCCCTCCTCCACACAGTGCCTGCTCCAAAGTTGACTGAAATAAATGGAAAGAATCCCCCAAACCTCATGAGCTGTGGATCAGCTTCACATTTTGCACGATCTTCTCATAAACCAAAGATCGTTTACAGGCCAGTCCCAACATTGGACTCTGTCCTGCCCACACTGAGTGGGAAGGGAGACTCCAATTTGAGTTCAGCAGGAAAGAAAAGACAAACTGCATGTAACTGGATAAATGCCTCTACCTTGTCTAAGTTTGTTTATGCTTCTTGTTGACCGATTTAGAAGTGTCAAAGATATTTAAAAATAACATTATTCAAAAACTGCAGCCAAAACAATGGAGTAAGTTTTTTTGGACATACTAACTTGCTGCTTACAAGTCAGGAGCAAGAAAGAGCTAGAACACAGAATCCTCTTGTAAAAAGAAAACTGAATTTAATGCCCGATTTAAGATGACCAATTAAAAACAAAATTCAGTGATACAAAGAGGAAAAAGGTTAATGAGAAAACTATTAAGAGAAAAGAAAACTGCAACTGTTTTTTTCCATATCTGCTTAACAGTCTCCAGCTAGCCAGCAGCAAGTGCTAAGGAGATGTATTCCACACAGGGAACAAGGCTGAAATAGAGCCCAGCTTTGGTTCACTGCTGCAAGCTGCTGTGCACCTCTTGAGAAACCCTCGGCTCTACACAGAAACCAGTGGGAGTTTTAGTGACTCAGACTGTTACAGCATCAGATTTTTGGATATTAATCTGGATTATGTTTTAAAAGTCTGTTTTCTTGCCCAGAAATCCTGTGATGAATTTGATCTTCAGTAAGTTTTCAGGAAGTACTCATCATTAGTGGAAGGACATGGTATAATATCAGCTTTTATGAAAAGTTTTGAGATGATACCTCCCCTGGCTGCTGCAACCGTATATCTGAGAAAGGAAGTGTGAGTCCCTGCATGGCTGAGAGCTTGTGAGAGACAGGGGCCTGACGGGCTGCCCAAGAGCTCTTCCTGGGCTTCTTCCAGGGACCGCACAGAAAATGCCACAAAGCTGAGTCTTCCAGGCAGTTTCTGCAGAAGTATTATATTTTTTCTTCCTCTCTTCTGCTTCTTCCTACTACTTTTTCTCATTCTCAATTACTTTCTCCTTTTTGTTTTCAAGGTACCGTGTAAGAGGATTTTGTTTTTAAGAAGTGATGCTCTCTGTGACTATTTCATCAAAACAAGTGGAGAAACCAGACCATCCATGTCTGCTAAACCACACTCCACCTCTTATTATTATTGTTCTGTGTTTGGCACCAGCTTCAAACCCCATTTCCTAAAATGCACAGAACTCTGCACGCTGCAGTCCATCAGGTACAAACTGGTAATGCTACTCAATACACTGAATTCTTAGAGCTTTTTTCTGCGATCTCAAAATGCTTAGAAGTATCAATATTTCTTCTGCACACAGAAAACCTGGGGCACAAGTACGTGAAATGACTTGCGGTATACACCCAGTCAGTGACAAAGCTACACACTGGTCAACCAGCTGGCAAGCCACTGGATCATCTGACATCCCTGAAGTAATCAGACCGACCTTTCCTTCCTCACAAAATTTGACTAATCACCTCATTCTTTCTGGTTCAGTTTAAAATTGCTGTATATCTTCCTTTTTAAAAGATTTTTTTTGCAACTGCTGGAAGCTGTTCTCACCCCGTTCCCTCCTTCACCCCACCATTTGATCTAGCAGTCCCTCAGCCAGGTAAGAAGGGCAGTGTGCTGCCCTCCATGCCTCGACTGCCGTGTTCCACACTTCTGGCACTTGTGCTCTTCTGCATCCACTTTTTACTACCATATTTCTTATACGCAGCACACTTATACGCAGTGAAAGTGATACAGGATGTTACATGAGGTGTACTGAAATGCTTTATTATTAAATATTTTAAATTAATCATGTGTGATAGTTAATTATTCATTCAAACAAACCATGAAAAATAGGGACTGCAGCAATTTCCTCTCTCCAGTATCAGATTGCTACTAAATGTATGGCACAATAAAACACTCAAATTAAAACTTCCTGATGTGACACCAAATTACTAACTATCCAAACTGCTGAAAAATTAGAAGTATAACCCTTGCACAACATATTTATTATATTCATGTCCTACTTAAAACTGCATCTTATTTGGAAGAAGAGAATATTCATGATCTCTCTTCTACAGATTGGAAAGGAAGTTTCTTGATTTGCCTGAAACTTTTGAAGAGCAACATAAGCAAACCTTAAGAAAGGCACATCATGTGCAAGCAGTTGGTGGTGTATGGTGAAATTAAATAATTACATAGCAGTGTAACATCTTGAAGCCAGTCTTTCCCACCTGAACAACTTCATTTTTATTATTCCTAATTATTTAGAGTGCCATTCACCAACAGTGAGTAAAAGCAGAAGTTCACTGCCCCAGATAACTTGAAAATGAAAATCTTATTACACCCTCCTTGAGACAAGACCAGTGTCGGTGGAACTAGTCTTTGCAATAAGCAACATGCAAGACAGGAAGAATTTGCAGGAAAGAAGCCTGGAAGAACAAGGGAAAAACAAAACACAGAAGAAAGAAGTCTGTAAAAGGGATGAAGTATAAGTTGCAAAGGAAAAGCTCAGCCAAACTGAAATATGGTACGTACCCTGTTAACTCTCCAATGCTATCTTACATTTACACACTCACACCTCTCAGGCTCAGACTGAGTAGCCCCTCTCCTGCCCCTTCCTAACAACAACCAAAGCCATAAAAAATGCCAGAAAAATAAAAACCAGGATAGAAAAGATGAAAGAACCCAAATCCCAATCTTATATTTATTTATGATTTTGTTGTAATTTTGTCATAAGCACTCCCCTGTATAAGTTTACCTCCTATATAATTCCCAAACCCTTCACAATATGTAAACATAAGACTTTTGACTGAACTTAATGATTCTATTTTGAACTGCCTGGGTTCTGGCAGAGATATCATTATAGTATATATTCCTGAAGACTCAGTGTAATGATCAAAGCACTCTCAAAGTACAGCGATCAATGAAGAGCTGTTTGTCTGTCAATCCTTCAAGAGAAGCAGGAGTGCCCGGCTCAGCAGAACAGCAGGAGAGCATGCTGCTGTCTGAGGGAACCGTGGCTTGGTCATGGTCTCTCCAAGGTAATAATATTTTGTCAGTATTATTTCCTTTCTTACTATAAAAAGAGATCTGTCTTCTGTGAACCCATTTGTAAGATTGCAGTTTACAGGTTTAACCTTTCATTAGTCTCTATCCACTTTCATTAAAGCCACTAATTTGACAAGTGAATGACTTCTTTTTGAGAGGTTTGTCCTTTCCTTTCCAAGGAGATTTTCTTCACCTCATCTATCTATCAGCATGGCCCAGGCACTGGGTGTCATTACTGCCTTCTCTGCTGACAGAAAGAGGTTGGAACAGGATAGTGCCTAGGCAAAGGTTTGCAGAGGTGCAAAGAGGTTACATACACAGACGAATTTTAATATTGGTCATCTTTTTACCACACTAATCCATCCTCTGTTCTTCCTTCCTCCCTTTCCCCTCCAGTAAAAGCCCATGCTCACTCCTCTCTTCATGTCACTGAGATATTCCTAACAGCATCTTTGAATCTTTTCCCCTTGAGTGTCCTTCTTCTATACTTTCTCCTGCTTTGATTCACCTTTGCTTTCTTTTGTTTCATCTTCTCTCTAGTCAGGTCTCCTATTATTTGTTTCATATTTTGTTGCTCTTTTCCCTCTATACAGTTGCTCTTTTTGTGTGCTGCTGACTTAATTTACTTTCTTTTCCCAAATCTTGAAACCATTCTTGGAAAACTCTTCCCCTTTTCTTCTTTTTTTCCTCGTTCTTTTTTTTCCCCCCAGCTTTTCCAATCTTCCTGTAAAGCACAGCAACACAAGCAAATTACAGCATTTTGTTAATTTAATCTAGCACCTCCTCAGTGTTGTTCTTTTCTTGACCATCCTGCTCCCTCTTGCTTTTCTTCAAGCAAGGATAGACAACTTTTGGTGGTCAAGGTCAGAGAGAGAGGAAAAGATCATGAGCACACTCTTCTGAAGCTCTCATGATAGTTGCCGGAGCCATTTGCTAGTTTTTATATCTATTATCTATTCGATTGTTGCTGCCATTCTTGAGCCTTCTCCTTTAAGCCTTCGAATGAGTCAGATTACAGCTTTTCACTGTTCTCTATCATTTTATGGTGCTCTAGTCTTTTTATAGTAATAATCTGGAAATACATTCTGCACAGCATTATTTGTAAGCTTCCCTCTCCCCATCCCTTTGGGTTTTTTAAGTGTTATTTAACTTTTTAACTGTCTAAGCTTGGGGACACTGTATTTGAAAAATACCACTCAGCATCTCTACAGCAGAAGACCTGTGAGAGAAAAGGAAGTACAGACCCTCCTGAAAGTGTTCCTGTTCCCTGACGAGCAGCACATAGCATGTCTGAGAGTCATTAGGTTTCTTCAGCCATTACAATACGAGTGAAGGTTGGCCAATACATAAGAACTGCTTAGAAATAGCCAGCATAAGTGGGGTCAGAGAGGGAATGGGTTCCATTCTGTACAGTAAGGTTTGTTCCCATATAGCCTCTGCTTCACACCTGCCAGAATCAATGAGCTGCGACAGGTTGTTTCTTCTCAGGTCAGGTTGTGCATGTGGGGAGCAGTGCATGAAGAAAAATTGGTAGAGTCCTGAGGTTATTATACAGATGAGGCATAAGCAATTGGAAAAAGAAATGAAATGCAAACTACCATGACAAAAGGAAAAGAACAGAAAACATAAAATAAGAACAACATGCAGAGTATCAGGCCAGGCAATCACAAGGGATGGAGAGAAAAAGAGGAGAGAGGTGGGAGGTAAGAGATTTTAGCTCCTATCCACACAGTAAGACTCCTCAGATTACTCATAATACAGGAAATTATACATAATTCTCCTCAAAGTTATTGACAGTAAAGCTACTTCTACCTCAACGATGTGGTTTGCTCTTTACAGACATCAGCATGTAGCAATAGTTTTTGTCTATGATTCATAAAAGCATAGTGTAATGTATACATGTATACAGCTACCGTATACAAAAAACCATAAGCACTTCCTAAGAACAAACACTCAAATCCCCAGTTAGAGGCAACCTTTTTTTTTCTCTAACTATACATATATGGGTTTTTCAACTGAAAGTGTTAAGTCAGACAAAGCAGCACAGAAAATCAAAAGCAAAGCCAGGAACAGAGGTAAGTGTCTTGCTTTCAGAGCCTGGCTCTCAGCACCATTCACCCTTTTTCAAAAAAGACATTTTGAAGAAAAGACTCAAGTTGTGGCAGACACTAATACAACTGGACAAGTAGCATCAGGGAGGTCCTGAAATGCAACTGGGATGGGAGACAAGACAGAGATAATTCGCTGATATTTACTTCATAATTATTGGATGTAATTTTTCTCAATACTAAAGGTATAGGCACTTTGAATCTTAACTATGTGGTTCTCCACCTGGGAAAGTTGTTTCCCAAACAAACAAGCCCTAACTGACAAGCCATCTCAGGCTGTCGAGATACCAGAACAGCAGCCATACAACAAAACACTACACAGACTCATGTGAAGAATACCAGGAAGTTGCTTCACTTAATATCCAACAACCCCATTTTCTCACTAGATTTCGTAGATCAGTATTTTAACGAGCTGATTTGGAGACATCAGCCGCAGGCTGATTAGATTCACTTTCTACATCGACAAACAACCCAACAAATCGAGTATGGTGCTCTGCAGTTCAGTAAAGACAAGATGCCTGCCTTGAGCAGATTAAACTTCAGATAATCCTAAATGATTGAATTATCAGTAAGAACAATCTTCAACTAAATTAGTAAAGGGACTTTATGGTTTATGCTGCCATTGCTCTCTTTTCTAGGGAGAATAAGGTTTTATTTTATTTTATTTTTAAATGACCAATTAAGGAAAAGTTGTCTGGTGACAAGAATTCTTCTAATTACTAAGTTTTCACAGTATTAAATACTTTAAGTTAAATCAACCAGCATTTAGCAAACTGCTGCTCCCCCCTCTTCCCCCTTCCACATACACACTTTTTTCCTTCTAAAAGCCCTCTACTGAATTAGCTGTTAGGTGCTAATTGCAAATGATTAAGCACTCACCAGTCTTACACTTCTTGCTTTAATATTAATGAGATGTATTAGCATGGAACATGGCTTGTATTAATATTATAAATGGAAGTCTGCATGGATCACTGCCTACTGTTTTGCATTACAAGGAGCATGCAGCTAAAGAAAAAAGTCCAATTTAGACCAGAAAAAGCCTAGTACACCATATATTTCTGTTGGCAACAAAGAAGTAAAAGGACTGAAGAAAATAAAGTTAAATACTATCTATTTATATAAACAGCATATCATTTTTTCCATAACCAGCAGCAGCAAACATATAAAAAGACAAATTTCTGTCATCCATCTCTGAAATAACTGGAATATATGAAGCTAAAGTTAAATTTAAATTACTCCATTAAGCAGAGCCATGCCACAGAGAAAGACCTTTTCTGCCTTGCTCTAAAGAGGTAACTTGAAGTTCTTTTTTCTGCGTATATCAGGTTTAAGGATTGTACTCTATTCAAACATCTTACTTGTGCTTTCCTATTCACGGAATGCCAAAGCATATGTAGTGGGTTTAAGTATGTATGTAATTATTTATCCTTCCTCCAAGGTAGCTTTCCCATTTCTTCAGCCACCATGGACATGTAAAACAGATCTGTTAGCATGTACAACTTAACTAGCTTGCCTTGTATTTGTTATACAAAATAAGTTATGTGCTAAAAATGAATCAAATTTGTTAGAAATGAAAAACATTGTTTTCATTCTTCATTGCTCTGTGCAACTATAAATGGACATAATATGTTTAGATGATAGGCAAATGAAAGCTCCACACACACAAACTGTGTCAGTTCTGAAGACAAACACCTTCTACGAAGTCTACGCATTTTCTGGGGAGACTAAAGAGTCTTCTCCAAGATGAAATTTTTAATGTTAGTTATTGGAAAAATATGGGAAGTATGATGTTCACACTTCAAAATAAATGACAGGTTTCCCTCATCTGGAAAATACAATACTTCTTTTTTAGCTTTTCTCTTGAAGTTAGTTATGAGAAAAAGCTTGTGGAGGGAAGGGAAATTATTTATACAGTATTCTTATAAATAAGTTGGAAGGATCAATACAAATGTGACTGTAGAAAGAGAAAGCCTGAGAGCAGAAATATGAAACCAGCAGCGGAATTCTGGGGTAGTTTTGCCATTATAACAGTAGGAGGAGTGCACAGCAACAACTGAGAAAGGACTGATATCAAAGCTCCAGGTTATAATGTCCCATATACATACGTTACTGCTATTGACATCAAAGAAAGGCATCCACAAACAGCAAAAGGAGAATCTAGTGCAGAGGGTGCTCTCAAAGAGAGTGAGCAGCTCAGCCACGTCACACCATGTGACACAGGACAGTACCACTCATCAACCAACTCCCATGGGCAACTGGTGCTCCAGTAACCCCTACTCATTTAAAAACAATGCCCAAATTGAGAAGCATCAACACAGAAGCACAGTGGAAGCAAAAAGAGCACGTGCAGAAGCAACACAGGCGCAACAGAGCCAAGGAGCGATGCAAGGGAAGGACCCTCCCCGGCAAAGCACCACCACTTTGCTGCCTCCTCTACACTGCCTTCAACTGTTGCTCTTGTGGCTCTTTAAATTCAGTACTGATCCCTCAGCAGAGCCCATTCCTGTGTACCTGAGGCACGTAAGCTGAGCCCCGCCAGCTTCAATCGCCAGCGCAGGACCTGGCGCAGGCCAGCAGAGAGGGGACTGGTTTAGTACAGAAAGGAGACCTGACTGCAGCTGCACAATATCGTGTGCTGCCCTAGGTAACTGACACATTGCCAGCTTGTAGCTAGTTACTTGGTTTGCTTGTTTTGTTTATCTGAATGTTCTACATCTATTTTTGTTTCCTATTACTTGTTTGTTTTGACTTTAAAACATGGTATGTGGGAATGAGTAGGTTGGGATCTCGTAGCTGTTGATCTCAGCTACAGGTTGGGTTAACTGGAATTTGCTTTGCACAGACGTTACAGTCAAAGACACATTTGTGAAACACTGCGATTAGAAAAATATTCCTTTTTCAACAATAAAAAAAGTTTGAATTTTTTTTTAACCATTACTAGACTTTGTAGGGGATTATGAAGATGTGCCCCAAATAGTCTAATGAATCTTTTGTTTTTATTTCGTTTTCTATTGTATGTCATTACAGAAAAGCAACAACATTGGCACAGTGTAACTTCACCATTTAACGATTTCTGCTGTCATCATACTGAAGCACTCTTTGCATAGGGAGACTTCTTTCCCAATATTTCTTATTCCCTACCATCCATCTGACAGAGAGACAGGAGTTGACTGAATTACCCATTGTCACAGAGTGACAGATTCAAGAGTTAACCCAGTTCACTTGAATCCTACTGACTCACTCTTCTGTCACAGAAGTTGACATACACTTGTTCATCTAGAAGGGATGGAGACATACCTTATACACGTATCAGTCATCCAGATTTTTCTGAGACAGAAGTTGATGAAAATTATCCACCTCCCTGTGAAAAGATGAATAAAGGGTTGTTCAGCTTTAGCTTCTTCATTAGTTCAGGAATGCAATATTAGTAGGGCTAAATTTATGGATATATGCCCAAAGGAGGAACCTTAGGAAAAATAGTCATCAAGTTATTAAAAACACTATCAGTTTACATGGATTCTGATACAAGACTGGTATCAAGTTAAGGTTGTGTCCAAACCTTGAATTCCAGCTCTTAAATTACTAAATTTACAACCTTAATAATGCCTGAGATTTTCAATGTACAGCTTTGTTTTAACTGCATATACGTAGAACCGTCATAGAAATTCAGCGTTTGCCCATATTTATCACACACTGTCACAGAAGTTTCTCAACCTTCTGTTCTTAGAATTCGAAATAAAACTATTGCTAAGAATATCATTTTCAATAGAAACTGCTTCCTACAGGAATACTAAGACTGATCATTCCTTGGAGTAAACACTGCCATTTCTGCCTTTGAATCAATGAAACTGAGCAGTCAAGTCAACTCCATACCTGATTATTATTCAACTTGGCTTTAAGTTCTAATGCAGGACAGGAAAACAGAACAGCAGGTTCCCATCTCCAGTGAGGGCTGTCCTCTGGGAATTATGCACTTCTCACTAGCAGTGGCTAAATCCTCTTTGCAGCTGCAAGACAACCATTTATTCCTCAGTGCCTTATACAAAAAAGCAATGAGCATCACCTGGATGCCATCTTCCTGGGTGCCACAGCTCACCCTTACAAGATTCTGCGACAGCTCTTTCATTTCTTTCATTTCTTTCATTTCTGTTCTCTGCTGCACTGAAGTCATTTGGGATAATTGACAGTGGAATTCTGCTAACATGAACTTTGGGATTGAATATTTTTATATTAGTGAACGTTCCTATTGCACATTGGTGACTGCCCATGCAAGTATTTATTCTTCAGATATGCTACTGAGGCTTTTTCTCTGAAAAAGAGTGTTTGGAAAGAAGACAAAACAAAGGAAAAAATAACAATAAACAGTAAACAATAATTCTTGTGGTAGTAAGAGAATCAGAGGAAGCAGTAGGTTGGTATTTGGCTACACACACTACTGAGTTCAAGGCTTGTGCTGTTACTCTGTATCAAATTTCAGTTTCTGCTGAACTTTCACAGATTTCCACTGGTTTTCCTTTTGGAAAGAAAGGGTAAAGTAGCCACCAGATGGTAGAGGAGTTGATATGGTGTATGGCTTTACAAAGTAGAATCACTGCTTCTACCTCTGTGAATACATCTCCATGGTGTAAGGCACTTGCCTGAACATACGTCATAGTAAGGCAAGAAATCCTGCTACTGGGCTTCTAATCCATGAGATGCCAGTCTCAGCCAATATATATGGTTCAACTACACTATTCTTCCCCTTATAGAGCAATGACTTGATGAAGAATTAGGATATCATTCTTGTTAGAACAGTTCACTTTCAACAGTTAGAGGGGGTTTTATGATTTCCTTTGCAATTGTGTATTAATGCTGAAATGCATCTCCTCCCTCAGTATATTTCATTCATTTTTCAGGGTAGTGAGCAATATTGAAAGGTCTAAAATCCCCCTTTCACAGGACCAGCTACCTCACCCAAGTGAGCAACGGTTGTTTTAGCTAATGCATGTCATGGTAACCTCAGGAAATTTTCATTCAATGTTGTAAACTGTACAGCTCCACAGATTTCCCATATAAATTACAATTCTTCACTTTTCAGTATACAAATTGCATCTCCTGCACTACGTGACTCTGGATAGCAGGATAGTTGGAAAAGAGAGACATTTGCTTTCACTACTGATTGCACTGCAGTGGAATCACCTATCTTCTTTGCTGCCTTAGCCCTGCTGACTTCTCCAAACGGGTGGAGAAGTGGGAACAGAGTCTCTGCAATATTTGGTCTCTACACATATATAGTGACTTGATCTTATACGGATCTGAATCGCCAAGCTCCAGCTCAGGAAAACATTTCAACCCTTGTTTAGCTTTAATTCAATAAACTTAACTGAAGTCCACTGAATTACTTTGGTGCCTAAAGTTAAGCACAATAAAGCATTTAAGCATGCACTGGAAAAAACTGCTCTGCACTTTTTAAGCTCGTACTCAACTGAATAAGTCTTAACTGAGTGTCATGCTCAGGAGTTGTGGAATGAGACTCTCACCTGCTTTACGTCCTTTTGTCTTGAGACCTTAACAACAAGCACGTTATTCAGTCACCTCTTATTGCACCATAGCAGGTCTGCAAGCACTACAGCTTCAAAGAGGCAAAGTGCTAAAAATGAGGCAGGCTGATCATATGACATCAAAAATATACAAGAATTTGGGTAAGGAGGTGGGGAAAAAAAAAAAAGGAAAGGGGAATGAAAGCATGTGCTTACAATCCCTGGACAAGAACTGCTCTCTCAAAGACAACGTACTGTACATATGTTATTTATGTGCCACCATTTTAATGGCTCTTCAATGAAAAACATCTTGTTACCATAGTAACTGCCACATTGCATGCTATCTCCGAGACTACTACATCATCATACTAGACACACACAGCGTTTCACACCGATAAGTCATAGGCATGTCTGGTATTTTACAAAAGAACAACGTGCACATATTTTCTCTACCTTAACCCATTATTCTGCATACACACTATTGATGTGAATTTCTCAATATGAAAAAGGAAAATTGTGTTCTTTTTATTTCTCTTATTGTTTTGGCATATAGCAACATGTGCTCAAAGGCAACTCACAATAGCAGGAAAAACTTTGTTTTCAATTATTATTCTACCTCTCCAAGCAGCCACAAGCTATTTACAAGTTGAAGAATTTGTTGAATTGTTTCATCTCAATTTAAAAGGGCCTACTTAATCCCTTGTGGCATTTCTGTAACACTGATTTCTCAGGATACTTTGCAGGGAGTTATGCTTGTTTGCAACAGAAATTCCCTGCAAGTCTCTCACTGTGAGGTGCAGGCAGAAGTCTGTCTCCATCCTTCACCATTTATATATTGTAAGATATCGTACATTTTACCTAAGCCATTGAACAAGTAATGTCTGTTGCCCCAATTGCTTCCATATTTCTATCCAATGCTATATTCTTTGTCAGTCATAACTATCTTAAAGATTTAAAACCACTCAAAAAGTGGACTGAATTTTCCCTTTGGGAATAGGCACAATAAAAAATGCTTTGCCATGAGCCTAAGGAAACATTCGGTCTCTGTACATAGTCTCCACAGGTAGAAATTCAGAACAAACTATGCAAGAGTGTTGGCACGCTGCATACAATAACAGCTCTGAAACCTGTGAACTAACATCCATTCAGTGGTATAGCTGAAGAAAACACAGGTGAACAGTCTGCTGTTTCTAATTTGATCAGTATAACATCTTCAGACATTTAGTTCACTTTAGATGGGCAAGTTTATTCCTTTTGAATACATTATTACATAATAACTTTTTTTTTTTTAATCAAAGGAGAATTAACCCTGGAGCCTACCTGTGGCAAATAAAATACCAGTATTGTTGGCTACATTTACAGTACAATTAGCAGAGACACCAAGCTGTTAAACTTATATCATTATCATGTTGTTAAACATAGTAGCAGATATTGCAGTGGGACATTGCTTAAAGATTTCTCGAGACAGGGAGGAAGAGTAGGAACCATCATTGCCAGACCTGAGGCTTCTGCTCTGCTGTGCAACATATGGGTGATAAAGAGATATGACCATTTTTCACTGCAAAAAACCTCCCTCGCAAGACAAGGACGCCAAAATTCAAACCAGCTTCTTGCCATGCCTCAACGTTAAAAGCCCCGAAAGGCTCCTAATTTGAGGGCAGATGAAAGTCAGGCAAGTTTACTATATAGTCCAGGAAATGACCTAGAAGACAGTTACACAGAGGACTGAGGAGAAGTTCCACCATTGGAAGATCGCTGCTAGGTCTGCACCACGTCCTTCCTATGGCTCTGCCTCATATAAGAGGCTCAGCAAGAAAAATATGTTTTCGATCGTGTGACTTATAATCACACCAGTAACTAACGTTTTCCCCTAAGTTATAGAAAACATACCTAACTAATACATTAAAAATATGACTCATCTGGAGAGATATTTTTCTTTGAATATTCAGGGATATCCTGCATCGTCACCGATAGAGACAGAACTTGCTCAACTTAAAACTTTTTAATTGACTAGAAAGTCTGGAAGCCCTGAGGCCACCTATGCACATTGCACAACAGACTGTTTCTGCTTTCCCACTAAGAATCAGGAGCAGCCTTGCAGTATTTTCCTCTTACTCAGAAATTGGAACTGAAAAAACAATGAATTTCTCACACTGTACGGAAATGAGCTCAGCCCCAAGACAGATACTGGGAGCTTTAAATCCTCACACCAGAAGTTATTTCAGACCTGACAAAACATTTATAATATTAAGCATAGGCTTTAATGGCAGGAGTCAGCATATCTGCACATTCTAGGCCACACTGCTGTGCAAAAATGGGGGTTTTTTGCTGTTGATTTTTTTTTCTGTCCGTATTGGAAGGAACCTCTTGTTAATTGTACCAGAAAGTCACTTGATGGTCTGTTATTCAATCAAAAGATACAGGCCATGAAAGAAGGGCTTAATATAACAAAGTTAATGTGCCCATATAACCTATTTCTATTACCAAGTTTCAGACACGGAAGAAAGCCATGTAAAAGTTTACATGTAACTGCAAATTTTGCCCGTTTTGAAAAAGGACAGGATGAAATAGCATTAAGGATTATAAAGAGGTTCAAATCTTCCTGTGGGCACAGAAGTCAAGAAGAATAAAAACAAAACCTTTAACATTTAAAAAGATGTAGATATTACATTAGTAGGATTTTAAGTTTTTAAGTTTTATAGTCCTCTGACCTCCCCAAGTTTGGCTATTTCAAGCTTTTGTTTAATGTCATTATTTCTGATTTGGCTCTGTGCTCCTCAAATTCTTAAATATCCTCACACTTTGGTCCCCCTTGTAGCTTTCTTCACTAACCTCCTACTTTCCATTCTACTGAACTACTGAGACAACTTTACAAAGGTTATTGTACATCTAATTACACAAGCACCAATGATGTGTTTCATTGCTGTTAAATTCTATGTTTTAGACCGCAAAAAACAAGCCAGTTCCACTTGCTCAGAAATCATTATCTGCACTGTTATTGATACCAGCCATAAGGGACCAGACTCTGCAACGGCAGAACACAGAATTTGTAGCAGAGATGGAAGAAAGTGAAACAACAGGACGTCACTTTGGATTTGGTTTCTTTATATTTTCAAATTGTTCTGCATTGTGCAGGAGCAATATGGTTTAAAAAATAATAAGAAAAGACAAGTAAGAGACCGCTATTTCCTGTAGTTTGGTCAATTCAGTACATAGAGTTCTTTCTACCTATAACCCACCAGTGGCATATGGGAGAAATAAAGGGAGTGTGGGAAAGACAGGAAAGGGAAATGTACATTGGTTATTTTAGAAGGCTCTTAATAGCTGCTAGCAAACTAACTGGAAAAAAAGTGAACCAGTTCCAAACCTTCATATGTTCTAAAGCCAATTTGTAATAGAAGGTTTTCAGCACTGAGGAGAACTAGTCACTCATTCAGGCATCCAGGATCCATATGACCAAGATCTAAGTGTGAATTCTCTTACCCATCCTCAGCTACCCATGTTTCTGAAGTGTTTTCCATATCTCATTGCATCAAAGAAAGAAAAGTGTAGTTATGATTTCAAAATTTGCTGAAGCAGCACTTATTAAATTATGCACGCAGGACTTACTTTGAAATCTGTCATTTCCTAAATTTTAATCCTACCTTTCCAGGCATCACTCATTATCACCTGAAATTCAGGACCACAAGCAAGGAAGACTGTCCGAACACTTGGTTACAAGAGAGTGATTTTCCTAGCAAAGACAGACATGTGAAAGCTTTCAGAACTTCTTTTCCAACTTTTGTGAGTTTTTAATGATTTGGATAGCGTGGGTAGTGGAAACAGATGCTATCGTCTCTACATTTTTGGCAGAGGATAAAGCAGCAAAGGCTAACATATTCATGCTGTTTGCAAACTGATGTATACCACAGATCATCTTTCCAAAATACATTTGGGCAGGACAGAAAATTTTCAGCTCTTGATGATATAAAATTATACCATTAATGTCTAAATATATCATTACTTTTTAAAAGAAAATAACCCCCCTGCAATACATAATCTTTCCTGTTCTCAAATGGATAAAGGATACATATCTGGGTAGCCTTTTAGATTCTTTCCCCTCCCACAAAAGAAAATCAGGCTTGCCAAGTGCTTTAGGATCTTCAGATGGAAGACACTTTGTATGAATGAATTCCATTATTTATTGCTACCACGCAACATTCAGTACATGCATAAGGCTTCCTGCAGTCTGAAGACTATATTAAGATGTAGCACAAGCAGATGTAACTCCACTGACATCAGCAGAGCTGCACTTACATCAGGCCTCAACATGGTCTAAACACTGCTGCCTACTGTTTATACATTATCTATTCTTACCAGAGAAGCCTTTGTAATTTAATAATAATTGTCTAGATCTGATCCAAAAACTCAAGATACACAAGCTGCTCAGAAAACACGACTAATGCAAAGCAAGTGTCCATCTTTGCTTCACCCTAAGCTTCACCCTGTCCTAAAGCAGCTTGGTTTGAAGCCTTAAAAATTTAACCTTTAAAGATCACAAAGCAATAAAGCAGTTAAGTATTGAGGAGAGCTGATAAAGGGCTTGAAGCATTCTATCTTTGCATATAACACAACACACTACACCACAGCCTCTGCAACACATATGTATCCCTGTCCTCTGTGTTACCCTCTTTTAACTAGTTGTAGGCTGTATGACTGAGATGCATCATGTAGCATATTTAATAAATAGCATCTGTCATCCAATAACCTGAAAATACTTCAGCTGCATTCCTGCAAGAGATTAAACTGCATTTAAAGTGGTGAAAGAAGAGGAAGGCAATTCCAGAACATGTGCAACACGCTATCATCTGAGAACCTAATTCCACAGCTCATTTTGCACAGGCAAATCACCGTGCAAGTGCACGTCCTCCTTAGGGTCAGTGGGACTATATGGGTAAGTGTGCTCCAAAAAGGGATCTGGTTTCAGGATGAGATTTGGACTGATGATTACTTAAAATTGACAATAAAATGCAGGATATTTGGGGGATTTCATAGATAGTTAGAAAAGAAACCTCAACTCAAGGTTCACTACCTGACCTTTGATGTGACTTTGATCTGCTACTGGAGAATACTCCGGAAAGCAAAGGCCCTATTCCTAGAATCAAGCTGATATCATTGACAGCATCATCAGGGATTCTGATGAGTAAATCATACTAATGCTGTCTTGAACTGTACGAAAAACAAGGGGGGGAGGAAATCAATATTTTTCCCATTGTGGGAAACAGAAGGCCACTAAAAAGGGAATGGTGCTATTTTCCAGCTTCTATTAGCCATGTCCACTAACTATTAAAAACAAGACACTTGTTATCATCTCTTTTATAGTGTGGTGAAAATATGGCAGTATGTTTTGTATTTTGGCTTTTAAAAATGACAACGATTTGATTTTTCTGATTTCTTTATTTTTAGCAAAGTAATGGCATAAGCTTTCTTACAGCATCTTTTGAGAAGTGTGTCATGTTTTTTGAAAAAAACTCCAAGCAGTTTAAAACTCTACTTGCCTCATACCAGACTAATACTTAAAACAGGTGGTGTCAGAAAAAAGTCAAGCGGGCAAAAATCAAGTCTCAGTTGTATTTTTTTTTGGTTTTAAAACTACTAGAAATCTCCCCTGTCTCTTTTAAACTCTAATGTTATATCCATATACACTATAGCATAAGAATTATTAGGCTAATCTATCATGAATCTACGATCCTACTCAGTTACAGTAAGAATATTAAGATTCAGTTCCAATTAATTTTACCAATAATTAAAGAAGCTGTGTTAAATATACTTTAAATAAAAACTTAAACATGTTATTGTTTAAAAAAAAAAAAATACTTGCAGTGAATTGCCAGAAGATGACAATCATGTATTATAGTAAGGTGTTCAATTAAAATTGCCCACCTTTCAGAATAAGCATTAAATCAATATACAATATTTCCTTGTTTTCCTTCTAATGAGTAACAGTGGCCGAACAGTCTGGAATCACGGCAGAGTCTTTGAGCACTCTGCAAGTCCTGATTACTGCACTTGTTTTGACAAGCAGTGACTACGGCCTGATGTTGCTGTGTTTTGCACTTTAGAGAAAGCTGTTTTGGTAAGAGAGCTGCCTAGAGAAGGTACGGCTGCAATGGAGAAGATGGGGAATATAAGAAGATCATTTTTTCTTAGGATTACTGTGTACCATATCTAATGCTTCTTATTCCATCCGTATGCTTGAGGGAATAAGCCCTACCAGTAAACCTTTCACCTTTCACATTTTCTATTCAAAGACTGTCAAGACAGATGGCAGTAAATGCCATCTTTATTGAATTATGATCCATAGTACTTTACCAGAAATAAGCAAGTATTAATCAAAGTACAAAGGTTTGAAAAAGGTAGAGCCATGAGAGCTTTGGGAAGAAAACAGCTTAGTAGGCATGCTCTCATTTTTGACAAAAATTAAAATCAAGAAACATTACAGTAGTTTGAAAATTTATAGGGAGTCTGAAAGATGCCTCATCCTACCCTGCTTGGTATCTGGTAAATTTTCTGAGTATTCTGTCTTTTGTTCTGTGCCATGACTACATGCCTAACGTGGCTGTTTTCCTGGGTGAAAGCGTAATTTTTCAGATTTTAATTTCTTTTGTTTTAATTTTAGTTAGTTCACCAAACCTTTTCAATTACGTATGGCTGTCCTTGGGCCCCTTACTGGTTTGTGGTTTTTTTTGTGTTTTGGTTTGGTTTTGGGGTTTGGGGTTTTTTTTTTTAAACCTTTTTGCCTCTTGTGGTCTTGCTGGCTTTTTGCCATCATAACTTCATGCTTCTGCAATTTGTTTTGGCTAAAGGACAAAAATCAACTCTAGTCTCTCTGAGCAGAGTTGCAGTCTTTGCACTGCAGGTTGGAGATGGGACACTGCAGTAAACCCGCACTCATGTGCTCAGTGTAGATCCAGAACCAGTCTGCAATTTGTCCCCTGCCTAGGAGGAGTTGTGAACTAGCAAATAATCTGGTAAACCAAAAGCGTATACTAGAGTTCGAATCCCTTACTACACTACAGCTCTGGAAACTTGAAGCAATTGCTTTTAACAATTATCTTTTTTTTAATTGCCAAAGGACTATTTTCTGTAATATAATAGAAGCTCTGAGACACAAATACATGATGGAGTACCCCCACATACAACCTAGGTCTGGCCATAACAACCAGGAACATGCTAGTGGGGCACTACAGCCCTTTTAGCCCCCTCACTGCTCCCCATAAAGCCAAACACCGCATACAGTCCCAGCTATCCCATAGCACATCTGCAGCTAGAGCCACAGAAGCAAAATGAAAGACCTGGCTATAGGTACGTGGGAGAACATGAGCACACATTAGAAGAAATACCTGTGGATCACCTTTTCTCATATTAACTTTCTCTTATGAGTGTGGTTTAAATACTAACCAGCAGGCAATTTGTTCATGCACTTGCATGCTGAATACCTTGAATTGAATAGATCAGTTAAGTCATACCAGACTTTGAGGAAGAAACTCAGACTTAAAAATTCTGTTTGGTTCAAGTTGGAGCCAAAAAGCTGTACACATCTACCACAGATGAAAGCGTTTTCTCTAGTGAAATCCCACTAGGTGTTTTTCCAATAGCAATGCTCATTTAACAAGTGCACTCTGCCATGCAGGTGGGACCTGT
The DNA here is from genome assembly GCF_018139145.2 of Gymnogyps californianus. NCBI lineage: Eukaryota > Metazoa > Chordata > Aves > Accipitriformes > Cathartidae > Gymnogyps > Gymnogyps californianus. Next base: position 20,942,081 of record NC_059478.1, on the reverse strand, counting down.
TAGGAGCAACAGCACATTGGAACATAAGCCTTGCGTAATTAATATTTATTGCTTACGAATATTCATTGTATTTATGTCTTCATAGCCAGCCTCATGGTCTACAAACCGGTGTGGTAGGAAAGTAGCAAAAGTTTTCACTAGCTGTATGCACCTTCTATGGCACAAAAATATCTCCAAACACCTAAATACATGCATTTATGATGATTTTTTAAATTAAATAGAACAAAATATCAACCGATTTATCACTTGTCAAAAGAAAACAAAAGAGTGAGTGACTCCAGATGATGAATACACAAAAACGTCAACATGAGGCAAATTACAGTCTGAATGAGCAGCTCAGAGCTGATTTGCCCATGTACCTGATATTACTCTCCAGTAAACTTGATGGGAACTTGCTTACTCGCTAATGAAAGGGAAGTGAATTACCTGGCAAATACAGGTGGGCAAAATCATGCGCAGCTTATGTACTGAGGTGAGAGCAGCTGGCAGGCTGCTAATTACTCACAAAGTTACCCCACAGTAACTCAGCAATGTGTTTGCATTCTGGACTCTGAAGCATAAGCAGCTTGAGGCACCACAAAGCCTCTCCACTTATTAACAACAGGCAGTGGCTCGTAACACAGAGTGGTTATTTACAATTAAGGCTGGTTCTTTTTATAGGGAGCTAGTACAAGACCTGAAGAAAACTTCATTTCATAGGACCCACAATTGTGAACATACCTAATCTGAGACCTAAATAACATCTTAACCTTCTTTGTATCCTTTCCTGCTAAAGTACTACACTAATTATTATTCTTCTCTTTTCCCGTGCAATACTCCATGCTATTTTTCATAAAGAAAAATATTGATTTATCTACTGTTCATTGTTTGTTGTTACTGGTAGCTTCCTTCCCCTAATAGCATTTTTTGTGACATTTGTCTGGTATGTTGGCATTTGAAGAAACTGCGGTTCTACTCTGCAAAGCACTTAACTACTTAAATTTGGTTCTGCTGCAATCAGTGAAGTAAAGTACTTGTGTAAATGCTTTGCTGAACTAAGGTATAACTAAATATCATGAATTCTAAAAACCTAAATTTCCATTTATGTCTCCAAAAGCACAGTAGTTCTCTGAAAGGCCAAAATAAATCTTATGTACATCCTACTCCAGTGGATGATAAGTATTTTTACTTTTCTTCATATATATGTAAATAAAAGTATATAAATACATAAATACATAAAGATATAGATATTTAAAAATTAACATTGACACAAAACAAAACATCTAGTGTTTGTTCTCTCACTTGCTCAACTATTTTTATTTTAATAAAATTTTTCCAAGGATATAGAAAAAACTCTAAAAAATTAACAGATATACACTATGAAAAAAACATTTTCTTTATTAATAATACAATTTAGGCTTTAGAGCAATGTTGGATATCAAACCACCCAGAGACTTTCTGTATGCTTCTGTGTCAGATGGCAAGTTCTACCAGGTTACTACCAGTTTTAAATTGTAAAGAATTTGTATCATCTATCTATATTTCTATTATTGTTTCTGGTTGACTTTTGCCAGACCTGTGCTAAATATAGAAGAAATGAAAGTTTGCATTATTTTTAAGTCTTGCTTCTGTACTTTTTAAGACAAATATTTCTTTCACAAATTAGATAACACCATTCTATTAGCAAGATTTGCAAAGCTGTGATATCATACAGTACTACACATGTAAATCTGTTCCATAAGGGTTTAGAATCTGTGATCATCCTTGGTTTTTTCCAGGACATTTTTATCTGTTGGAGGACAATGGGTCAAGTAGCAAAAACTAAGCATTAACTCCAATAAAAACGTCTCAGTTATTTGCCATCTGCACTTATTTGCACTCAAAGCTAGGAGCATGGAAGACTAGAGTCTAGTCCATGGATAGCTTATGAGATAACTTACTTGGGCAATCTCATGTCAGGGCTGCAGCAATGAAAAATGTGGGAAAAAATCCAACAATAAGAACTTGAACAAAATAGTTTGAAATGCCTATTTTTCCCTTTCTCCTCCTATTTCAATCCCAGGTTGAGGTTCTTCATTACTAAATACAGAGTGCAAGAAATCTGATGCACAGTAATGTAAATGCAACTTAATGATGCACTGAAAAATGTCTTATTGTTACCACGATCAGTGTCTTTCTGGATATAAGAGAATTTATAGGATTCTGAAATAAAGCCCTAAATCCATTATACTTTTCCTACAGAAAAGTAAAGGCTGATTGCTAAGGACAACTATAACAGTATTTTGGCGAACTACAGACTCCATTTGTCATTAGTGGTCAGAAACTAAATTAGATCTCCCAATATATTTTTCTGTATATATTCTAAACAATCTTCTTGCTATTTGACCCATGTAATTTCAGAAAATAGGCTGAACACCGGTAAGTTTGACAAAGCTGCAGTAAACCAGACTGCTCTACAGCTCTGTTTCTGATATATTCCTAGATTAAAATAGCTGGTAATTTACATCCAAAGATGTAAAATAAACAACTCATGAGGCATTCAAGTTGGAAGCACAACTCCTTCTGCAAAACTATGAATAACTTATTCACTAGCATCAACAGTAATTTCATCTCGATTGCAGTCTTTACGTTGTAGGCACTGAAGGGATATTAAATACAACAGTATTAACTTCTGCCTTTGTTATCAAGCAATACCTCTTACTCTTTGAAATTGAAAACAATAGCACAAAAATAAAAGTAAAGAAAGAACAACATGACCAAAATTAACTCTGCAAATCCAGAGGATATGGATAAGTGTTTGTGAGTCTATTGAAATGCTTAAAGGAAAAACACCGTAAGCCTTAAAAATGCAGCTAGATTGTAGCCCTACTTATAAAGGAAGAATGACATTTCTGATGCAAAATATTAGACCATGCTGAGTGAAATATATTACACACTTGTTCCAGGTTGGAGATCCATAAAGACTGTTTATTCTTTACCTTGTTCAGATACTTTTGAGAACTCAAATTGAAAGGGGGGGGTGGAAATCAAGAAAGAGACAAACATCAAGTATTCAATATTTTACTATCAGCCGCTTGGTTTCATTTAGTGTTAATGCATACATGCTTTAGTGCTTACAGAGCTCCAAGGAACATTGGGTGTTATTAGATTGATAACCAACTCATATCCCCAGCAGGTGGCTCATAAATACTTAAACATATGCAGATTAGTTGGAAGAAGATAGTCTTCATTTGTGGTTTTAGGTCATACTAATGTGATTTTCTCTTCCAAACAGAACTAAATAGATGTGTCAGAAGGGGTAAAATTCTTAATGGAAGAGAACACAAATAGTTTCTAACCTGCTGGTAAGGTTAGAAATGTCACGGGTTGTTGTCATTACCATGGAATAGAGAGTTCTTCATCATTTCAAATGCATTTTCATATCCACAGGTAGTCAGATAAGTGACCATTACCACATGTAGCAAAAGGACAAACAGATGGGATGCACCTCATTCATTTTTGCCTCTCCTGTACACTTCTGTTGTTTTCTAAGTTTGCAGTCAGCTATTGACTATATGAGAGTGGCTCACTTTTCTTAACTGAAAAGACACTTCTATGTGCAACAAGGAGTATCATGTCTTTTGGAAAGCTACTTTCTCCAAATTTAAACAAACTCTGTATTCATTTGGATCTTTGACACAGTATCTGCCTGGCACACTACTGATGCGGGCACAGTTCTGTCAGAGACTGAAGGCAGAATCAAAAGGAAGATTTGAACAAAAAAAAAATCTTTGATGATGTTTTTCCACACTATTATTTTTAAGCAAGACAAAAAATAGAATGAGGTTAAAATTTAATAAGGGAAACAGTGATATAATCAGCAAATTTATAACACTGACAGATCATATCAGAGTATCAATCATGAGTCATGATATGATCAAGGCAACTGACCTGATGCATCATTCAAAATATTTTAAAGAAAATCCATCATGTTCAGTAAATCACAGCTATAAAAAAAAGAATTCCCAGCAAATTAACATTTTCAGCCATTAAATATAATTTTAGTCAATTTTTGCATGCAATTCATGCAATATGCCTCATATATACATAGACATACATATAGCTTGAACAGGCAAAGTGCAGTGACCTTTGTAGTGTCCAGCATAAGACTGCAAACAATCCATCTCTTTGCACATCTGCTTACAAAATTATAGAGCAGAGAAGTCAGTGGTGTGCACAGTTCATACCTATGGTTGTTGCTGCCTAAGGACAGACAAAAGCATCTCTAACTAGACAACTGGATTCCTTTAGGCACTAGCAGCATGTCTTCATTTAGTTTGATTTCAGTAAGTGAGCTTTCAACAGTGACTGCAGTGCAAGGTTGTAATTACGTCTCAGGAGTGGAAAGACACTGAAGCCCAGATTCTGCAGACTTAGACATGTGCTTAGCTTTCTGCACTGTAAGAACAGCGATTCATCTCCATGAAAACACTGTTCCCTGTGTACACAAATACATGTATAAGTACTTGCTGGACTGGGGTGCAAGTTGGAATTTTATTTCAGTCATTTAACTGTGCAAACTTGCCAGTTTTGATCACATTTTATCAGTCCAGTAAAAATGAAAAATTGTTGTCACCCCTGGCTGAGACTAATGTTATGAACCCCTCACTGTTCTTGGCCCAGCGATAATTCTAGCCCTGAATGACAGTTTTCATACCACTCAAAAGACAGATCAATAGAGTAATATTCACATTGGCACAGATGGCCAGAGAAAGGCCTAGTGCACTGTATTTATTGGCATCGAGGTTTGATATGATCAGCTGTTACCAGGAGCTCACACTGGAGCTGTCATGGAAGAGTGATGGACACAGAATAACCAATCTGTTAGACCTGCACCGAATGACAGAAGGAGCAGAGAAGTAGGCTGCATAAAGGGACACACAATTTTAATTCATATAGGACTCATTATTCCTGGCCCAATTTGGTGGATGAGAGCATTCCACTAATGGGGCAAAACAGTCTATCTTTCAAGCAAAATAGCAGATTTTTAGGATAGGAGGTTATCAGGGAAGCGAACTGGCAATAGTTCTCCTATTTTGTCTGCGTCAGAGCCCTGCTGCTGCTGTGACAGTAGGAGAAGCAGTAACATCCATGAGCGTGAAGTAACGACAACATCAGCCCCTTCCTGTACCCATCAGGGGCTATTGCAAACCCCTCTCTTCAGGTTTCTTCCTTTACCCCGAATGGGCTTTCCGTCCCAAATCGCCTATTCTCCTTCCTTTTCCTTCAGACAAATGATGCAGTGGCAAGTACCTGGAGGCTGCCATGCATGGAGAGCAAGGGGAGAATCTTGGGCATCAAAACATTTATTGAGAGAAGTAAGAAACTACAGTATGTTGCTTATGACCCTATAGCTTATGACACCTCCACAGACTCAGAAAAGTGCTCACATTTCAAATAAAATCAGATCATCCTGTCAATCACATTGATTCTCACTGCTGAGCTTCTGCCTAGGCCTTTCCTTACATACGTGCTGCACATCTGCACAAGCACCACGCACATCCCCTAGCCTCCCCATGAAGGCAAGTTACTCCATCCTTCCATGAGGAAATGGAGTATCATCCCTAGGTTTTAGGAGCTTTCCTGTTATGTCTGAAGAGGAGTGCCCAGTGGCCTGGATTCCTCTATGCCAAAACTATGTACTCTGGAGGAAACTGGAAGAAATTCTGGGAAAACTTTCTCCTAAGGAAGCCTGAGTTTCCCCAGCTGACTTCTGGCTTCAGACATAGATGTCTCTTAGTATGTACTGCCCAGGTGTTATACTGGAAACTCTGTTTCGTAAGTGAGCCTGCCACTGAAAGAACTCAAATATAACATCATAGCCACATATAAGAGAATATGATACTAATCAAACATTTCACTGAAGGTAAACGTGCAAGCAGACTGATATATACAAGTGATTCTTTAGAGGCACTGAACTTTTCAAAAATATGGTAGTTTTGAAATGGAAATTGCCTAGCAGTGGTACTGAAGTTGCAGCTGAGCCGCTTATCATACCCAATGCCTTGCTGGTATACAGCAATGTAGCTAAACTGGAAGCATTATTCTAGCTTTCATGGTAAGCAGTGCTATCAATATGGTCACATATAGAGTTCCATTTAAAAGTTCTGTTTTCACTCATTATAATTTACTGGGGAAGATTATATGGGGGGTTAAGGGGGGCAGAGGCAGGGAGGGTGACAAAATTTTTGATGCTTCACCTCTGCAGGTAAATTACTTATTTTGTTAATCTTACAATTGCTTGAATTATAAGTGTGCAAGAAAAGGATAATTGCTCCTGTTTCCCTTCACTACACCATCATCCTCCATTATCCACGCTAACCTTTTAATTTTCTACTTATTATTAGTTATAGAGAAGTAAAGTTATACAACACAATAACAAAATAGCAAGTAAGGTGGTTACAAAATGTAAGCAATTTAGGGGACAGGTATTGCACCACCACACTGTACTAAACTCAGACGTGAATTTAATATTCACACAAAGAAACCTATGAAATTAAAAGTTCGATGTAAAAACCTTAGCAGACCCTTATCTGTAGTTACTAGTAGACTGTCTTTACACACACATCCCCTTTTACAATGTCTCTACATTTTTTTTTCCTCCTTAAATTATGTGATTTCATCCAGGCTATAAGAAAGAGCTGAAGCTCTACTAAAACATTCTAATGGCTTGTAAGGTGCTGTCATTTTCTGTTTTAACTTTTTACTTATAAGTGGTGATAGGTATTTTATGCTGGTCATGTAGAACATCTCCATTGCACATTTCCTCCTTTTCTCTTCCTAGCTAATAACTTGGAGTAGGAATTTAAGTTAAATGGTTCTACACCTTGACCTCCATCTTGATGTGAACCATAGGTGGCAGAGACTGTATTAGAGTTGTCTCTGGGGTGTTATGCAAAAGACTTCAGTGCTTATATAGTAAAGAAAATTGTGCTTTAGGGCTAGCCTGCTGAGTATGCATTATAATTCTCTATTTTCAGCAAGGTGTTTTATGGGTTTCAATGCCTTCAGATGCCATATATTTGGTAGGAGGTGGCATTAAATTTTACATGTAAGGTTCATTAGTAGGTTTACATGTTAAATTTAAAATTTGTCTTGTACTTTATACAGAAGTATGCCAAGTGGCTGACAGAAAATCTAAATCTCAGACCCTGAAACTAAATTCTTCTTTTTTAAGAAATTGTCTAAACAGTGTGATTCAATATAGATGTGCTGGGAAAAATACATCACAGAAGAAAATATTGCCTCTTATAAATATACAGACTGCATAAAACCAGTAAAATCTGCTAAAACCATTTTTGTTTTACTCAAGATCAATTTAGTGATATTGCTCCAGACCCTTATATAGCAATCAAAGACCTAACTTTAACATAATGGATTGCAGGGCTGGAGTTTCTCTTCATAAAAGAGAAACCCTTGTTGAGAGCTGAAACTTGTCTTGTGAGACAGAACTCATCATGCCCAATGTTACCTCATCATAACTCCTTCTTTCAGTCTTACACAGGGGAAAAAAGCTAGCCCTTTCCTTCTAGTTATTTCACGTCAGTCTGTCATTACATCTCATCAAACCAAAGCATGAGGTCTTTGAGGCAGAGATTGTGCCTGGGGATGTACCAGTACTGAGCTCAGAACCGTGGAACCAACAGTTCAGGTTGAGATATTTTATGACATTCTGATTTACATAATACAGATGCTTCATAGATCTATCTATATATACAATCTCCAGTCATGTGGTCTTTCTGTGTGTATATATATACACACATATACATACACACATATAAACATGTCTATATATGCACAGATACATACCAGGCCAAGTACAAATCATGATCAAAAATCATGATTCACTGTGAACCATCATCAGTAGGATTTCAAATTTGCCAAGAGACTTTTCCTGAATTAGTGTCTCTTTGTTTCTTTTAGTCCTTAGCTTTTACTATACTGATGAAAGTTAAAAACTTCATGTACACCATCCATAGAGCAGAGCTGTTAGAGCTCTGTCAAAGAGCAAGCACCTCTACTCTGCTTGCTATGACATTCATAAATTTTTTAGTTACTTTTGATTCCCAAACCTTTCATGGTGAAATGCAAAACAAGAAAAACTCAGTTTGCTTAGGATAATCTTGATCTTACCCAGCTATGAGAAACAATTTTGGTTTTGCTCTTGAATTGAAGAATGTAACATTAAGCTAGTTCAAGAAAAGAAATTAAGGATATTCCTTTTCTATGTCTTTTGGAAGCCAAAATTAGAGCTTTCTGCCATTCATAAATTTTAATTTTTTTTTTTTTTTACATAAAACATTATTAAAATGAGTTGCACATATAATTCCTCTTAATATTCCATTAAGCAACTGTGCTGAATGCAGTTTTATTTGCATGTGCTATTTACAACCTACATGTACCAATGTTCTCTCCAGTTCATTTAACACACATTTAGATAGCAGAAAAAACATTACAACTACAACAAGACAGTGTATTTGGAGAACATACCCAGCCCACCCAGAACAAGCATAGAAGTCTACCCCAAAATGGTTTAAGCTGAGAATTTAATAGAAGGAAAAAGACTCGGGGGGAAAAAAAAAAAAGCAGAGCTGTTTCAGACATCGATGATATATTTGTTCAGCTAAAGTATTGTATTTTCATTTTGCCTTTGATATAATGATTTCCATCATGCATTACCATTACCCTAGCAGTCTGATCATAATGAAATAATGAAGTGGGCTTATGAACCACTGATACAGAGTACTGGATGGTCATCACCATCCTTTGCCAATCCATACCACAAAAAGAATTTGGTTTAGACGTTGCTAATTCCTCTTGTGTTCATATAATTCATATTTCCAAGGAACATTATTTCTACCTACGTAATCTTCTCTCTTCATCTACATTATTTTCCTCTTCTCAGTTACCATTGTTTCCCCAATCTTTCCCTGCTTTGTCCTGTGTGTTCCAGCAATATATTCTTTCAACTACTCTTTTTAAATGCTATTGCTAGCCCAGGACGTTCGGGTGTTTTATATCTAACTCAGCCACTTCCCGGCATACGCATTTCAGAATTTGAGTCATTTTTAACCTTTGTTCAGCTTTTACTGCCAGGACATAAGTCTCAATATGTATCAGATGTTTTATGTACCATTAAAATACCATACTATCCTATTAACTTTCTCTGAGTGCACCAGTTTTTCAAACTACGTTCCACACGAATGGTAGTTTTTGCTGTCTTCTCACCAACTGTACAAGTAAGAACTTCCCTTGCTATCCCAGAATAATTGTATCTTGGAGTTTGGCTTAAGCATGCACTTCAATATTATATTATCACATTATGCAGGTGCCATACCAATAAGGGAAAAAAATAATTAAAAACCTTATGCACTACAGTTAGTAGTAAATAAAAACTAAAGAAATCTCTAAAACCATGATGGGGGACACTGAATCCTAGTTATTAAGCTAGTTTAAGATTATCTTTCAACGCCTTCTCCTCACAAGGCACCCCATTTTGAGGAGAGAGGGAGGAGAGGCACTTATGCAGATGTACGCCAGTGACTCAGAACAAAGCAGAGTAACTAAAAACATCAGTTTTAGAAACATAAAACACCAATCATGACTAAGATATAAAAAAGTCACTTTTAACTGTTTCATTAAAATCATTGCAAATACTATGCTTAACAATTTACCGTAGTTAGCTAAGACCCCGCAAAGCTGTGTCCTTAATAAATGAGGTTCATCTGTAGTAAATGGCTTGGTACAACACCGGCATCTCTAATCAAATTTGGGACAGATGAGTTCCATAGATTCAGTTTATTTCATTAATTTGCAACTGCTTAGTGCTCATGGTAGATGGTCAAATGATATTATTTGTGACAACACTAAATAAAATAAGCAAAAGAAAATGAGGCACATGATGTATTACCAGGATAAATCATACCACAAATGTAGGGAGATGAAAGCCTACAGCAGCAACACTTAGCACACTTCATTTGATTCCCATCCGTCAGCTTCAGTGCCAGTGGCTGAAAAAAGAATGCAAAGGTAAATGAACACCAAAATATGATTTACAGCACTTGAAAAAGAATCACACAGAAATAAATCAAAATTCTAGTGTTATTTTAGGCCAAGGTTTATTCAGAATATGGGACTTTTATAATAATATACTGCTAGTGTAAAAACATCACAGTACAAACATAGTCATAAAAAACCCAAATAAAATAGACCCTATATGTAGCTAAGCCTGTCTACATAAGGGTCGAGGGTTGGATTTCTTTTTTTTTTTGGTAGATAGTTATATTCATTCTATCCTAAAGAGGATGCACAGACACCTAAAATTTCAACTGTGGCTCATGATGCTGACTGCCTTCTCATTTGCCTCAGTCTTCACAAGAAAGTGGTCCTCTTTTTTTTTTAAGCATCAAGATAGCCTTCTGAAGGGCTCAAGTTGTATGCCTGTGGGTCATAGCTCAGAGGGGGTGCAGGGAGGGGGACTTTGCCAGCTAGGGAGGTTTCTCAGCCCTCACGAGCTCCTGTGTAGCATGGTGTCTCTCTCCTGTTCAGCAACACCTCATGCCAGATGTAGCTACTTGACAGGCTGGTCAACTGTACATCGTGCACGAGGCTACCACTGTGGGGGAAAAAGTTGGGGTCCTCCTTGCTAACGGGTGAGGTATGTGATCAGGAACTGTGGTAAAGCTAACAGAGCAAGAGACCTGCATAAAACACAAGACCTGAAAGATCTCAGCATACACAAAATGTAATTTTCCAACAGCCTGCTTATCCTGGAGCAAACTCCTCAGCTGCTGGCAAGAGTCGCATGTGGCAGCACACAGCAGGACAGAAAGCAGCAGGCATTACCCAGACACACAGAAGCAAGGAGCCATTTGTGCAGTGGCCTGTCTGTCCTCCACCTTGCAAGTGACACGAGCTTACTCTATTGCCCTAGAAAAGTTCTTGCACATTTGCTCTGCAATCCGTGGCGGAGGCTTTCACCATCTCTTCTGACACTTTTTATGAGCCACTGTTGGGACATACTAGCCTAATTAAATGCCTAAAAGCTTCAGTAAAACCACCAGGTCTGAGAGAAATCTTAGGGGAACACACAAACAACTAGATGTCTATTGCAGGTTTGTCCTATGTGAAATAGGAAAAAGAAAATGAGCCTTCGCATGCCACACTGTATCCAGGTCAACCCTATCTAGACTATCCTCAAGCAGCCACGCTATATACCATTCTTGGACTAGTAATATTTCACAAGTATATCAGCATTCATTATTACACTAAGCTTACGGTTTTGATTGTTTTTGCTTTCAATAATCTGAGTTCTTCGTCAAGGTTAACTAGTCCATGGCTACAGCTTGAATGTTTGATTTCCTTTTTTCTTAATTGCATGTAGAAGCAACACATTGGAATGATTTTTGACCACCTACTGCTATATCTTATAAGATTTATATCCAGTACTTTTATTAACAGGCTAAAAAGCAGCAGCAGAGAAAAGCTTTGATGATAATAATAAAAAAAAACCCTAAACCTTATTTCATACCTGTAACATCATTCCCAGAAAGATATTTTCCTAGTGTTTGCTCCACAAATGCTTTTTATATTACTGAAACTTAAATTGTAATACTGTTGCAAGTAGGGATGAAACATTAACAAATCTAGGCTACTAGAGCTGTATGAAGTTAAGATTATACATTTCAAAGGTTTAAATAGGTGTTTGCCTGAGAGCAGCAATCTCTATGGAAAACAAGTTTGAGAAAGAAAACACCAGTTGGATTTTCATTCTATTATCATTGAAATGGCATGGGGCTTTTTTGTTAATGACTGAATAAATCAGAATTTCAGCTTTATATTCACAACATTTTCTCCTATTTATTCCATGCTTGATGCAAAACTGAACAGCAGCTGAAGAAATAACTCACTCTACGATAAAACATAGAGTTCGCAAATTTGAATTGGTCAGGCAGCTGGACTAGATGATCATTGTAAGTCCCTTCCAACTAAAATATTCTATTCTATTCGTATTGGCTGAATTACCTCCCAGGAAAAAACAACCCCCAAATAAATGTGATTTAATTTATCATTACAGCTACAATAAGAAGAATCTGGAAGATTGCCAATGTTCTTATTGAGGTGGGAAAGATAAGGGTGATCCAGGAAATTATAAACTCATGATCCTCATTTAAGTACCTAAGAAAACTGTTGAGAAAGTCATTACAGATATCATTATAAAGTACCTGAGGCACAAACCAGCATAGCTTTCTGTAAGTGTAAACTTTGTCTAATACATTAGAATTCTTTGAAAAAGTTAAAATAGCAAATAAGGGGAGAAATGTTAGATATACTGTAACTTAAGCACTTTATGAGGAAACAACTCTCAGTTTTGTTATGGTGAAATATGGGTAAATTTTACAAAATAAAAATAAAGAATTACAGAATTAATCTTACAGCTTTTGGCATGAAAGCTATGAAGTATTATTTGGGGCCTGAACGCACGTTTAACTTCTCTCCCTTCCCCTCCTGCCCTAAAGCAGGCAGTGTCAGCACTGTATGGTTGAGCCATTAGGTTTATCTTAGGTCTTTAACCCAGACAGTTTACCACAATCTTTCTCTAACAGAAATGCAAAGCCTTTCCTGCTCAGTATGAATTTGGAGCAAATCTTAATACAGTGCCTCTCCCACCAGCCATAGCCCTAACAGGTTTTTAAAGAATTGGGCATAAAAAACACCCCACCAAAACACCACACACAGATATAAACACAAATTTAAAGCTCGTGGCTGGTGAAGGAATCTCTTCTACTGCTCGTCACACCCTAGTATTATTTCCTACGTGCATAAAAATGTTGAAAATAAAATGCCTGATGTCTATGATTCAGTATTCCTCCTGTCAACTGAACTGGCAATTAAATGTTGCATCCAAGAAAAGGGATCTATATATACACAAGGACTAGTAGAAGTAATTATGTAGTTGGTTAAACTTAGAGAACGTAAAAAACCTCCTGAGGTGGTTAATGCAAACTGCACTAGGCATCTGACAAACGTCTGCAGGCTGAAGCTCTTGGAGCCTGGTTCTCAGCCCCCCCATAGCTTTTGCAGTTATTCACACCTGCACAAGGCAGGCGTAAAGCCGGTGTTCAGATCTGGCAGTGTTTACATCCACATAGCACAGCTGTGAATGTCGACAGAAATCGGCTCAAAGCACTGTCTCATCCCAGCTCATCTTTCAGTTCAACATGCTACTTTAAGACTGGAGAGCTGCAAAAGCCATCAACTCTGTTGCCTTAAAACTCAATGTCTGTAAGTTCAGAATATACTTTAATGTCTTTCTAACTGTTTTAATAAAATCTATAATCAACTAAATGAGGATCATAAATGTTTTGATGTTTTAGATAAAATGTGACCTGATCAATATATGTAAATTACTTGTCCATTTTATTCTTGGAGAAAGCATCTGAAGTTCATAAAAGTATTAGTAACACATGGCCTCACTATAGTTTCCAACAGAAAATTCTGAAGGAGGAAAGCTATTTCATTGTTTTAACCATTAACATGATTTACAAATAACCCTCACAGCCCCAATAAAACAGGCATACTCTGATCTATTTTAATCTAGTGCATTAACAGTCTGAATGATACTCAAACGCATGAGACTGGCAACAGCAGCACCAGAAAGACTGGCAGGGTCCCAGGAGTCATCCTTCCTCGGTGCTCTTCCCACGGCTTCCTCCACAGGGCCAAGGCTGGAAGGCAGAGCTACCGGCATGCTCCTGCTGTCACCGGGACTGGATGAAGTTGGAGGTTGGCCGTGAGATTTCATGCTCTTCTGCACCTCCTCGGCATCCCAGTTTACACGCACATATGAAAGCAAGCAGCGAGGAGAGAAGGAAGGAGTGGCAAACCAGGAAAGCTCATTGAAAACCCTGCGAGTTTCACCGTCAGGAGCTGGAGGTATGGAGTTGCGTGCAAGTAGAGAAGCCCTCTGCTCAGAGCCATGCAAACCATCCAAAGTTAAATTGATGATACCTTCAAGAAGAATGACAAATCCTAAACAAACCACAGGCTGAGCCAATAACTCATAAATTTATCTTTGTCAAAATATTTATCTCTGTCAATTCAGAAATTTTTGCACACAGCTCAGTATGGTAACGGTTTTATTCATTGCTGCTGTCAGACTACTGTCACCTATACCTTGCTCATAAGTAAGTGTGCACTCGAACTCAATATTCAAAAGTCAAAGTCACATGGCACCTGCCCATCCTTAGCATGGAAGAACATAAGTCTCAATCCGTTGCAAATGCCTATTGAGAGCAAATTAACTTGATGGTTCTGTGAATGTCTCCCATTTTCTTTACATTAATTCTCTGAAACGTTCAAAGGGGAAGAAATTACAAAAACAGCAGTGAAAAATTCATTATGAAAGTAAAAGGAATATTTGCAGGTTACACAAATTAAAGGTAGGGGCTGTACAACTCCAAAAGAAAAAAAAAATCAAAACACACAAGTGTTTCTATGAGTGGGAGAGCAGGGTACAATGTAAGGAAAAGGAAGGGAGTGAAAAACGATCAGTAAAGAAAATATTCATTAATTCTACTCACAATTTTGGAAGGGAGGAAGGGAGCTGACCATTTTAAAATAAAGAGATCATAAGAAACTATTATTGACCCCAAGGGATGGAGAAGAAAGCAGATCAGGAAATGTTGACATAGATAAGGGAGGTATGTAAAATGGCTGGTCTATTGCCCATGAGAGGTTTCAATTACTTCTCCAATCGGCACAACAGTGGGATTACAAAGAAAGCATTCATTTTCCTGGAGTTGGGACAGAGTCAACAGGTTTCAAAAGCCATTCTGGAGTTAGTTTAAGGAATTAAACCAAATAAAATGGGCAAACATTTATAGTTTAGTGTTGAGAACAAAGTTTCAAATATACATAGCTAAAGACCCCTCAAACTAAACAGTACATAAGTAGTAAAATTTTAACAGATAAAATATAGGAAAAACTTGTGCAGCATAAGTAATTTAAAACAATCCATAGGTCAAGTTTACTTTCAAGATCAGTGAAACTGGGTGCACTGCAGTTACAAGATAGTTTATAACTTGTACTTTGCTTTCATTTGTACTCATCCCTGACACAGTATTTTGCTTAAATGAGAAACACCACTTTGCCGTTGAAAACCCTATGAATACCTTGTACTCTTCAGCAATGTTAAAGCTGTGCTACCAATCTTTCAGTGCTAAAATAAATGAATGGATGATGCTGTTGCTCTAAGGTCTCAGTACTTTAGAGACTTAAGTGTGTAACTTCATGCAGTCTATACATTTCCAAGAGGCTCCTGAGAGCACCAACCTTTACAATATTATAAATAACACATTAGCATCTTAGCTGAAGGCCATGATATAAACTGGATTAGCTAACCTCACACAAAGGGAATTAGGAGCATTCATGCAATACAGTACCCAAGTTGAGGAGTGCTAAATTGCAGGGAAAGACCGGTAATTTCTTTCAGCTCTTCTGGTTAAGATTCACAATTCCATCTACACTTTGCAGATACTTCTAAACCTCAGTTCAACAGCTCCAGGAGATTCAGATTACATTCTTTCTTCCTTCTTTCCCCAGACTCTCACACATCCATATACTTAATTCTCTCTTCATTCAATCTTCTCCCCTCCACACACACTCTTTCTTTGTCCCATTTCCACCCTGGGTAAATCAGTCTTGTACAAACTTTCCAGAATTATACTACATTTGGACACAAATCAAGCATGTAATATTTCTGCTGAAAACAACTGGTGGTCCCAATTGGCAAGTCTTCCCTAATTATCAACCTCAGTTACTCCTTTCCCCTCTTCATTCTATTGCCTCAAACAGGATTTTGAATGTTCACATTTTAAATTTAACTTCAGATTGAGTAGATACTAATTTATGTCTCTTATTCCCTGCTTAGATAAACTCTATGCATTTCTCTCTCCTAAACCTTCATCATGAGACAATCCTGTTGTTGTGGTGTTTGGCTGCTTACCAGGTAAGCTGGCAAAGACTAGGAAACCCATCAAGGGGAAAAGACAAGCAGAAATGAAAAAAAATAATCAAGAACTAAATAACATTTTCTCTGGCTGATGCACCGGTTCTTCATCTCTGGCAAAGGTCTTCACTTCATAAACTGATCCAAGGCCATTAGCTGAGGCACCGGGTTTCATTTTAAGTTCAAATAAACACCTGGCTATTACAGGGAGAGTGCCACAGCATTTCTAGGCCTACACACCTGATGTATTTTTTTTAATCAGAAAAGCAAAAAGAAATCCTAAAAATCAAGGAATCCAGGTGTAAGTAGTAAAGAAAAAAAATCCAGTTGTAAGTAGTAAAATAAAGAGGGTCAATTCTGCATTGATATGAAACAATGTAACTGGTTTATTTTTTTAAGCATCATTTTCCTTTCAAAGACAATTCCCTACTTGTTTTGGTAAAGTGAAGTGATAAATTGTGTTCTCATGGGTTGTGGCTATGTATTTGCAGTTACTGGAAAAATCTTATCTTGTAATTTACAGCAACCAGGACTCAATCTCCCTTTGCCTGAAATCCTGTAAAGTGTGCTTAAATGGGGCTGTCAGGGCTTTTCACTCAGCAGCTCAGGGGCCATATCCCTACTGCAAAGGACAGGGAAGTAATGCATGGACACAGTCAGAGAAATTATAAAATTAACCCAGCTGGAGCCCAGGCTGGGCTCACTGCCAGGGCTCGAGGCACCCTGCCTGCACAAGGGCTGAGAGCTACTGGCTACGATTGTGGCGACGCTCGTGTGATGGTAGCGTGAGACATCTCATGACAGGGTGAAGGTGAGGGGGGGACAAAGTGTCCTGCAATCAGGTACCCCAAAAAGGTACCCCAGGCCCTGCCTGTGGCAGCAGGTGGAGAGGAGCTGGCCTGCGCAGGGGCCTCCAGCGTGGAGCACAGCGCAGGAGCACGGGGCTTCAGGAGGCAGCCAGCAATCCCAGACAAGGCAGGACTTTGGGGCTGGGTGTCCTGTTACCTTGCTGCCTTGTCCGGGGCGGAGGGGGGCAGGGGCAAGATTCCTACTTAAAAATGTGCAGAATAAAGACACTTGTGGCCCATTTGCCCCTTTAGGGAAAAAAAAAAAAACCACAACCTGAAAAGTTACAATATACTAAATCCTGTTCAGGTCAAAGAACTTCACACTGGTTTAAAATCGAAGTCAATTAAAACACATTCATAAGTTTCAGGGCCCAGACAACAATGCTAAGCAGATTCAGGTTCAGTTCTTAGATGCTCCCAGAAGTCTCCACTTACATAGGAAGGTATAAGATGAGGGGCATACACAATTTCTAATCTTTCAGTATTTTTCATACATTGCATTTTTCAGAGCCTAGACCACTTTTCCAGATGTAGCTGCACCACAGGCAGGAATGACTGACTTGCTCCTTCTGTGATAGAGTTTTTAGATATGTTAACCAAAACTCAAAGGACTCTCTCTGTTCCTGGTGGTCACTGAACACTTACACAGGATCTGTTCATTATTGCACCCCTTTTTTCTCACCCCCCCCCCCCCCCTTCAGTGTTCCAGGAAAGTTTCTGCTTTTCAAAATACTTTATACAAACATATTGCTTGCATACTTCCAAGCCGAAACTCATTTTGGTATTTACAGGGCATGGTTTGATTCCCTGTAGATGCTATTTCATTATTTCCTTGTCTTCTGGTATTTGTTTCTTCTTTCCATTTTAGCATCCTCCTCAAATTGAATAAGAAAATGTAGATTTATTCCCTCATCTCTTTAAGAACAAAGACATTGAATATGTTCTTGCAAGAATGAGTGTCATCATATTACAAAAGTATAATCATACAAGTATCAGTAAAAAGAACACTTAAGAATTAACAGCTTTTAATGGATATGACAAATAGCTTTTAGAAAACAAACCATAGTTAAGAATATCTTGACCATAGCCACATGAGAACATATATTTCTCCCTTATATCTAAATGGTATTCAGTAAAAGAAAACAGATTTCTCCTGAATTAGACAGATTGTATTTACTCATTCTTACCAGTTATGTTGTTTCTCACCAACATGTTGCTTCCCCCACATTTTAATCCAAAAAAAGCCCAGCTGTTTATCACAAGAACCTGTGACAGTGACTTATGCCAGTACACTTCTCACAGGCAACTAACTTTGATTTTTACGCTATAATTTTGACATTTACATTGGTCAAGATGTACTCTTCATAGAACATAAAGAGGAAAAAGGTGTTCATAAAAAGACAGAACATCTAAATAGGATCCGAGTGACAACAGAAAACCTAATAGAAAATATTCATGAGCTTAAATAAAAAAATATACAGAACTTAAGAAAAAAGCCTGGATCAATGGGTTAGACAGGCCACCCCATGGTGTGCTCATCAGCCAGATCTCCCATAAGGAGCCTGGCCTTGTCCCAGCTCATCGCTGAGAGCGGCCCGGGCTGCCTTGCCCTTCCCAGGCAGGTTTCCTCCCAAGGGCAAGGGCAAGCCTTGGTGTGACTGGCACTGTCGAGTGGGTGGCACAGGGGATCTGCGGCAGGGATGTGGTTGGGGTGACTGAGGATGTCACTAATCACTCCTGCCTCATGGCATTTCTCATTCACAATGAGGAAAAAACCACCACAAGCTACAGTGAAAGCTGTGAAAGCTACCCTATTATAGCTAGTCCTTCCTCGCACACTGATTTACTGTGCAGGGGGCAAGGACTGATGGTATGGGAGTGCAAATCCTTTTTAATAGTATGAGGTATAAACAAAATAAAAGTGAAGCATGTACTGTGCTTGTCTTTTCTATGAAGAGGTCAGGAGTTTGCTTTTGAAGGAGGAAGATTTTTCTTTAAGTCTGTACTGCTAGTAGTATTATTAAAATGGTTAGACAGTCTTAAAAACCATGGCCAGACAAATATCCAAATGTGCTAAGGAAGTGGGGAGAGAAACTAAGGAATTAGCAGGCACATTCACAAGTTCATTTAGTTTAGAAGAGACCCCTGGGGACTGGAAAGTGGCTAACATAACAAAGTTATTTTAAAAGTGCCTGGAGACATAACAGGAAACCATAGACCAGTTAGCTTGATATAAAGTGGGGAGAAACTCCTAGAATATCAAATGGGAAAACACTTGAGGAAGCACAGCTTGATTAAGGATTGACAGTATAAGAGTAGAGAGAGGAGGGAGATCAGGGTTCATGGCTCGCTAACTTGCTGGGATTCTTTGAGGAAATTTCTGCCACAGTAGTCAGGGAATGCAGTAGGCACCACCAATATAAACCTTTATCTCTACTAAAGAAAGCATATGCTCTATTTCAGATGAGGATTAACTCTTTCCTTGATAGCATACCACCACAGCCTTTGCAGAAAAACCTGATCATGTCCAGACACACCAAAATATTCCCTGACTAGTACCACCTTTTGTGGAAAGCTGGTCCTTCCATAAATACATTTCTTACACAGAAATAATCTAAGGTAAATCTAATGAAGAATTTAGCGATACTTTTCATCCGCTGTTTCTAGCAATATCAGTAGCAATGCTGTTTATCAGAAATCCTTATTAAATTTTGTAAAATACATTGCAAAAAAAATAGAGAAATATTAAGAATTAGGTCCTGTTTTTAAATCCTCAAAATGGAAACAGCTTGAAGTTTGATTTCTTTATACTTTACATGAAAGTAAGCACATTCTCTTGATATGCCACAGTCTGTAGATAATGAACCAGGCAGAAAAGACAGCACTGAAAGTCTGCTTTGATTCATGGGTGAGACAGCACAATAATGGCAATGAATATGAAGCCATCTACTACTCAGTAAGCATTTTAAATCAGTTTCATGATTATAAATAATTGTTACCATATTTGTAAAACTGAACACTAAATTCCTTTTTTTGTTAGAGATAATTGTCCAATTCATATGAGCAGAAGTTATTCTCCTTCCTCTTCCCCTTTTAAGTAGCTGTTACTTGTGCTAAGTTTTATTGCATGAAATAAGAGAGCCGAGATACTCATCGGCACAGTTAACTGAACTGAAATGTTACCCAAAAATGAAATGTTGCTGCAAAGGAAACATTTGGCAAATGCAGAAGTCAGATTGTGGTCATGCACAAGCATTTTACGATTAGAAATGTCTCATTCTATTCTTCTGCCTGCCCTTGAGGAGCCAAAATTAACTTGGATTTCTGGCTATAGGTTGTGAGCTCCCAGTCTGGGACGACTGCTTATATGTTTCAGAGAATTGAGCTGGTTGACAAGACTTGCCATTTTCAAACAGAAGTAGCCTGGATATCACAGCAGATCCAGCACACATGAGTTCACATGCCAGACTTATATCTGCATTTCCAGCAGGAAGACTAAAGTATGAACTGAATTTGTTTACTTAATGATGAATTTGGTGCTATTACCCTCACAATCAAGAGCTTCCACATTTAAAAAAAGCATATGGTGAGAACTATTTTAAGGACCATTTTACCAAATTTGTGTAACAAGGCAACAAAATAACAATTTACTGAAGACCATGCAACAAAAAATAAATATTTAACTTGCATCATCAGCAAAGCTCATCTGAACCCAGCTTGGGTTGCAGAAAGATGGGATAAGCTTGGCACGGCAGAATTATCCACTGAAAAATCCTCTGTTTTGCAGACAACTGATGAGATCCTCGAACAAAAGGTAGCAACCCTAACAGAAACTCAACTAGCAAAGAAAGGGTCATAAAGAGATATTGGGTTTTAAGACCAAAAGTTGAAACAACTGCAAGAGCTGGAAACAGCCGATTTAAAAGATGAGTTGAGAAGAATCCTACAAGCTATTTTCTGTCCTGCTTTGAAAAAAAGAAGGATGCTGGGGAGTGAATGGACTGTAATCCATGCTGGCCATCAACCACGTGCAGCTAAAACCAGTAAAGCTACCCATGTGACCAGTAACTGGGAGTAACAAGGTAAGCTGGAATCAGAAGTTCCGTATAATAGTCTATATGCCTTACATTGTAGCCCACCAACACTACTTATGCCAGAAAAAGACAATTAAAAAAAATGCAGCACAATCTGTGATGGCTCAACTCATGTGTCTTGAGCACTGTGAACACAGCAAATGGAAAGAAAGATATAAATATCATCTAAAACACGGTATTCACAGCTACTGGTATTCATGCCTTTTCTCAGGCTTTCCTTATTCTTTCACCAGCCTGAAAAATATCTGGTTTCCGTTCAAAGAGCAAGTGTCATCACCTTCTCTGTATACATCAACAGCAAATCTGCACATGTGATATGGAGTGCCATAGTGCGCTTTGCAACAGTTTTTGCAGCCAAATATTTTCTGCTTCATACTCTACATTTGCTTGCAGAAGTGCCAACATGGCTTTCTCTCTCCCTCTCTCTCTCCCCCTTCCTCCCTCTATAACAAAGGAACAAAGATCCCATAAAGGTTCTATTAGAATGAACATAAATCAGTTGTCAAGATAATGTCTGCCAGTCAAATCCTTTAAGTGATGTTCTTCATGATGAATCAAAGTCACCCGTTTTCTTTCCTTTTTCTTTTTGCAGAAAAAAAGAATCACCATGTCCCCAGCCTGCTAAAATAATAGCATCATAGAATCACAGAATCATTTAGGTTTGAAAAGACCATTAAGATCATCAAGGCCAACTGTAAACCTAACACTGCTAAGTCCATCACTAAACCATGTCCCCAAGTGCCACACCTACACATCTTTTGGCTAAAAGAAAAACTAATGGGGTTTGGCTGTACTGCCTCCAGATCTCTGGATGTCACCAATTCTAGATGTTGCTGAAAAGAAATGAGAAGTAATTCTACCTCAGGCCAGCCTCCTTAGAGCATGCAGCCCAGTCCAGTCACTCCCCAAGACAGTTCGCTCGTTCACCAGTTTCCATGGCACTGAATTTTTTTCAGGTCCCAGCTCCATCCAACACTGTGCCCACCAGAGAAAGCATGCCTCTATCTGTTCTCTTTCCTCTTATATCCAGAGCTGTAGTCAAACACCTTGGTATCCATAGCATTGCCTGCCTGCAAGTGGTCACAAGCCAGTTTCCAGGTCCTACCACTGTCTGAAGGTCAACACGGTCACAAGCCTTCAAGCCAGCTCTTGTCACCACCTCCAGAAAAACAGAGGCAAGAGACAGCTCCTAATCTCTGACTGCTTGCACACAGGAGTTGCTAGAAGCTGGAAGCAGACTCCCAGCTCTGCCTTGTACCTTTGTGATGATTTATGTAGCTCAGCCTGAAAATCTGTAATTGCAATTACTAGTAGCCTTAGCTAAATTGCTAGTTTGAAGGCTTCCCCCCCAATTACATTCCCACAGCTCATCACCAAATTACACAATATTATCTCAAACGTCACCTAAGACTTGGGAGGTTTATCAGAGTTCACTTAACTGGTTAGCATGAGATCTTTTTAATGAGGTGATTAGCTACATAAAACAATGACAAACCTTGAACCCTTGTATTTGGCTGATAATATTTATAAAACATTAGTAAGAGTTTTACTCCTGGTAAAGCTGTAAGTGGATAAAACTGGCAGCTGCTATAATGAGATAACCACCTAGGAACTTTTAAATACGGACTATGAAAATACCACCTTTGTTCCCTCCCTTCTTTACCCCTTTGTGCAATCTCTGCTTTCTTCCAAGTCCCAGTGACAGCAGACTGCTTTCTCTGCACAGCTATCTTCTGGTTATAAACTTCACACTAAACAACTCTGAGAACAGCCAGATAGTCTTTCCAGATATAGCAAAAGGCACCCATCCTTTCACAGCTGTATGAAAAACATTCCCAGGGTTGCTGGGTCAGGTTGTTTTTCAACTGCTATGTTGTAAATAAAGTAGTAAATCAAACAATATTTAAACAATGTAAAACACTGCATCTTTTAGACTGGCATGTCTCATAAACACCTTGTCCGATTCATTTCTCTCACCAGCCTCTCTTAAAAAAAATAAATACAAGTTCTCCTGTGGCAGAGGAGAGCACATGAGAAATGTCTTGGCTGCATGGTGAAGCTGAAAATGAAATCAAACTCAGATTTATGGCAAAAAAAAGCTAATTAGTAGCTTAAACATGGAAACAATTGTCTCATATAATATATTGTGATGAATCAGCAGAGCAGTCACAGGTCATCAGGGGCAGTGTGAGGAATGAAGCTGCTGCTTCTATCAAGGGGTCATACGTCATCAAGAGACAGATTATTTGGGGGAGGCCAAACAATCCTGGAGCAGCTGCTAGAAGGAGTTGGCCAGTCTGGAACAGGGACAGGACAGATCTCCTTCAGAAAGGGACAGGCCCAGAGATGAGGGACAAATGTGTTGCATCACATGGTATTAGCAGGACTGAAGCAACAGCCCCTTGCACTGCCCTGCGTGCCCTTGGCACAGTGCTGTGCCAATGTGCTGGAGAAGCCTCACGAGACCCTCCCCCGGCACCGAACCCTAGCTGGCAGAGGCATGCGATGCCTGCTCACCTTGTACAAAAGAACAGACTGATGGAGGATAATCAGCCCTTGGTTGGCTCACTTTGGGCTAGGCTGGAAATTTATTAATTGCAACTGTTAAATCTAGCAAGACGAAGTCTATCTGCAGCTCTGCCAGCTCTACCTTATCATCTTTCCTTTAAGACGTGTTCCAGGTAACTACCAGAGCCCAAAAGGCTGTAGGAACTGTGGGCCTGCCAGCTGCCCCCCCGCATCACAGTGCACACACGTGCTTAACAAGCACATGAGGAAAAGAAGCTGGCATGTCCTGCCAGTCCACTATCCTCTCCGAAGAAAATGACTGCCTATGTAGCTACACACAAACACCAATATAGTCACCAAATATTTTGCAATAGGAATATTTTATGGAAAAAAAAAAAAAGAAAAAACCCTTTCACCTGATGTTGTCAGTTTGTTTTCTTTCCTAAATGGTGCTTATGCTACTCATCTCCATTGCCACGGGCATTTATGTACAACCCATCTACTGCTATGTTCATTCGGAAGCTGAGACCTGTCTTTGGTATTGCAGAACAGGCCATTTTGGGGCTTTGTTTCAGAAGGCTATTTGCTTTTTTGTTTGTAATCGAACGAAGCTTTGTCATTTGTCAATGTCTGTCTTTTCCATTGTATTTTGCTGATTTTCAGTATTTGCTTTTTTCACAGGTGTGGTGCTGAATGACAAATTCTTCCTGCACTAAAATAGGTTACTTTCTCAAGGAAGTCTGTACTTTTCCATAAATGATAATTGTTCCTGTAGTTGCGTAGCATCATGAGAGACCCCACTGATGTCTAATAGAATCCCAGCCTGCACAGAGTGCAGGAACATACATGAAGGAGAAGTACTCTGGGGAGAATGGGTGAGAGGCTGGTATCTTATAAAAAGGAGGGTGTTACCATGCCTGTTCACACATAGCCCTACCAGCTAAAAAAAGTCATGTCCTGTCAGAAGACCCACAAAGTACCTGACACTTATGCCCGCTTTTCAAGGAGCTGAGCACACACTGCTCACCGAGTACAGCGTTAGGAACACCACACTGCCTGGAGAGCTCTGCAAGCCTACACAGCTTCTGGCCTTCCAGCTCTTCTGAAAATTACTACTACTTCTCTTTTTTTTGTTTTCTTTTTAAATAATGCACTTTCATCCCTCTTTTACATGATTTTGTTTTTAAGTCTGCATAGATTTAAAGATGTTTTATGAAACTCAGCTCAAACTTTGGACTTTGGTTTGTTTTCAGCCAAACGGACACAAAAGACTTGACACCAGAGCTGCAGCAAGACCTCAGGGAGCTTAGGAGAAGCTGTGTAAGGAGTTTTTTCCTGCATTTAATTCCTTAAATCCACCCTGACATTATTCTTTCCCCATTCAATTTTATCATACCCCTTAGCTTTCTTGTCATATTAACAGGAGATTCCCATGCCTCGTACCAGTGCCACCAAGAATAAAAACTGCACTCTTCATTCAATCTGTCACAGAGTGATCTCACACAGAGACCAGAAACTCTGGGCCCTCTACCTAATCATATCTGTATGAATATTTGTGGTATTGGTAGCTACATGAGACACAAAAGCTTTAATATGACAACAATTTTTAGCAAAAGTATCATCTCCAAAAATAGATTTTTTTGGCCATATTTTTGTAGGTATAGAAAAACCTCACCACCTTTATCATATCTCTCAGTAGAAAGCCCATTGGTTTCTAAAGGACAGCCCTTCCTGACAGAAAAGTCAGCCTAAGTGTGCTCAAAACCTATTTTTCAGAAGAAGGCATGAGATTTTGGATGAAAAATAAAATAAAAAAAGTATTCTGGACAGCTCTTTTACACAGTCACTGCTCTAATACAGTTAACCTTAAGAACTCATTCTCTTTAAAGGTCAACCATCAATGTGCTCCAAAATCCACAGCTCTGAAAGGTGATATAACCACCAGAACTGAAAACATGGTTGACAACTGGGAACATCCCAAAATATATTCACATATACCTCCCTAAAAAAAGTTTCCCATGGAGAAGTATTCCTAAATATTTCTAAAATGGTTGACAATTGTTCCCAAAAGAGTAAAGATCTCTTGCTGCAACACTAGTACAAATGCATTAATGCCACATGTCTACAGACTATGTAGTTAAAAGGATTTCCAGTCATCTAGTTTTCTCATGAACTAGGAGGAAAAATACAGGAGCTGGCAGGAGCTAGTGTCGCTATGGATTAATCTTAGGAACCAAACACCAAATACCTAGCGCCACAAAGGTATCTTACATGATAATTAAGATAACATAAGTGATTTACAAGAACAGATATTCATGTAAAAACAAAAAGGGAAGGGCAAAAAAAAAAGTGATGCAGCTTACCTGTTTTATTAACAGGTAAGCTTGCTTGCTGGTATCATCTTCCTTCCTCAAGTTCACAGTGACTCAGATTTCTGGAACATAGACAAGAACAAACTGAGGCATCACTGCCTCGTGACACAGCTACAGCTCCATTGATCCATTCCACCTAGTTTCACCAGTATTTAACGTACACAGAAAATTCAGCAGGAAAGTTTACAGATAATCCTCACTGACTGCAATCAGCCCCAGCTCCCAAATTTCAGAAGACTGGATCACCAGTAACTGCATTGACATCAAATTCCAAGACTCTCTGGTTTCCTACTGGTCTCTATCATAGCTTTCCACTTCTCCAGGCATCCTATTTACATGCACAGCATCTCTGTCTCCACTCATTTCTCACAGCTACCCATATCCAAGAGTCTTCATTTCACTAC
Source organism: Gymnogyps californianus (assembly GCF_018139145.2). Taxonomy (NCBI): domain Eukaryota; kingdom Metazoa; phylum Chordata; class Aves; order Accipitriformes; family Cathartidae; genus Gymnogyps; species Gymnogyps californianus. The sequence continues at coordinate 20,915,828 of NC_059478.1, read as the reverse complement.
TCCATTTATTGGAAATAATCTTCCACACGCATGCTATCATATCATTTTCCACCAAATACATGTGAAAGGTATGTTTCTCTTTCATTTAGCTTCAGCCCTATCACAATTTTCAGCAGTCTATCCATCCATCCCTTCCTGACAAGTTAAGGTCCACAGCAATAATATTGGGCTGTTACCATCCTGCCCCAGGAGATGTTCCCAATCAAGGCAGAGAGAACTGAGCAGGCACGGCAACTTTACCAGCCTCAGCCTAACCTCCTGCATCCAGCCTCTCTTTTCTGTTCTTTACTGCTGTTCTTTTCTTCACCACTGGCTTCCATTGCCTTCTATTAGTAAGAGAGACTGGCTTAGCCAACCAAGATCTTTGTGTCACACTGATTGCTCCTCTGCATTATCGCTGATGCAAAACAGTACTGTGAGCCAGGAGGCAGCTAAACTGCATGCTAGCGTGGCTTGTCACATTTCCAACAGACAAAAGACTATGTGCACTGCCACCCTTTTCCAAGAGTAAGGCTGCAATTAAAAGCTGTAACATGCATTTCCTATTTTCTATCCCTGCTGCTCCTTTGTTTACAATTTTGTCTGTTTGTACTTTCCTGTCCTCAAGGAAAGAGAATTAGACATTAACATGGGCAGCAAAAAAAGCTCCTGCTCTTCTCTATTACATTTGCCTTTTTCCTCAACACCAAAAAACTATCATTCCTAACACCATTTAGAAGACTGTCTGCTGCTGAAGGAAAAAGTGAGAAAAAGATGTTTTCAGTTTCATTTACTACTTACATTTCAAGAAGTAGTGATGTGGTTACCATGGTGGGCTAAGGATATAAGCAACACAAAGTTTCATAGAGAGAAACAGCATCATCCCACTGATGTAGCTGAGGAGAAAACAGAAGAAACTCTTCAGACTCGAATATAAGTAGTGAACTTCAAGCTAATACTCGTATTAGGAACAGCTGTTCTGAATTAAACTTACCTGTCTTCATTAAGTGGATGAGTCTAGGCTGTCTAGCACCTGTGCCTGAAACAGGTTTTTAAGCATTTTTAATTGTTCTTTTTTCTTTTCCTCCGTGGAAAGAATTGGTGGAAAGGCATTTAATGAAGTAGGTAAAGATTTTTGCGCTAGAATCCTTCAATCTTGTTTTCATGCCCAATGTATAATATTCTTGGCTTTGACTTTTGAGGCTCATTTGGCCCAAGAAAATTAACAGATTTCTACAGAAAATCCAGACTATTACAGGAATACAGAAGTTAAGCTGATGCCTCTACTTTAGGAATGATTTGAAGAAAACTATACACCAGACCTGAGTTTGGTGCAGCGTGCTGTTGGAAACAGCAGCTCTCTGACAGGATGTCTAAGGTCTAGCAAAGGACTTGATTTTTTTCCCCTGTGAATTGCAATATCAAAACTTCCACTGCTCTTGACTGGTGTACTTAATACAGCAGTATTAAGTCTGTTTTGGCATGTTAGCTAGTATATGAGCAGATGACTGTTCTGCTCACCTACATTTTTCCATGCACTTTCAATCAGAACAGCTCAACTACAAGAAGGAAACAGCTTAGGCATCATCTTTCTAGCAGTCCATAAACTGCCAAGTAAAATAGGAGAAGAGTTAAGAAGGAAATAAAGCCCTCTGAGGAAGGAGATGGAGGGGACTGAGCAATTGTCTGAAGACATATTTTTATTGAAGTACACGGTTATTGATACAGTCTGGAGCATAGAGCAACAAAATACATATGTGCCGTCTATGAACTAAAGCAATCCTTTGAAGGGGTTTCTCTACTATATCCAGAGCAGAGGATAAATTGAAACAGATGAAAAAAAATTCCATTCCTTTCTGCTCCACCTACACTGTGTAATTATGATATTACTGAAACAAGTTTTTATTTACATGTATTTGATTGAAAAGTTTCAGTTATATTTTTAAAAATTGGATTTTATAGCACAGATTTTTCTTTATGGGATTACATTCCTTCTCCTTTCCTTTTCTCCCTTCTTTTCTTCCTTTGTCTATATTATTTTGCCTCTTTTTGTTTCTCCTTTCCGTCCTCTTTCTGCCTTTCATTGCTATTGTGGTATGAATATCATGATTTATTTTAATTAAAGCCCCAGCATCTGGAATTGAGTGACTGCAGGACGATCTCAGTTTTCACCTACTATAAATAAAACTGATTTCCTAAAGATTTGTATCCTTTGTCTAATCCCTACCCTTAAAAATGTACAATAATCCCAGGTTCCCCTTTAAACCTGAAAACATGACTGGGGAAGAGACAGCAGTACTGAGACTAGTTTCAATACGCGAGTACTAACTGGTCAACCAGCTGCTATCCAGACAATTCATTGTGATTTACTGTCTGCTTTCTTCTCTGAAAAGAAACCTTAGGAACTTCATTATTGGTGGTACTATCATTATTATTATTATTACTTTCATGTGTATAACTTCTTAGCTTTTGTGGTTAGAGGGAAAGCTTGAAAAGGCAAATTATAAACTCTGTTATCGCTCTGCAGGCAAAATCAGGTAGTGTAGCCGTCCTACCTGTTGCCGTTGCACAGCAGGACTACCCTGTATCTCAGGCAGTAAGACAAACACAGGGCAAATAAGTGATAAGTAAGGGCACAAGCTCGGCCAGTCACCTATAAGTATCCTTTCTCCACCCTCTCTGTCAGGTAGCTGGTACGTTTGTCCATCTATAGAGCATAACGTTATGACAAGTCTCAGGTGAAGAGCAGCTCTACCTTGGAACACAGGACATAAATGTACCCATCTGCTTATCAAGTCTTTTTGGATATTCTAGGAAGAATGGTGATAAATATATTCATACACAAAATAAACTATTGATCATTGTTGCTGCTGTGAAGGTTAGTTTCCCTGTATGAAGAATACTTAATAAACTCAGGAGTACACTTTGATTCTCAGAAAAACAAAACAAAACCCTGCATGAAGCTGAGATTCCCTTATCCTATGGAAAGCACAGTGTAATACAAGTTTTACTTGTTCCACTGCACAGATTTTCAACAATGAATTAATTACATCTCACATAAATGATAGCAGAATTCACAAGGGAAATCAAGTAGGCCTTAATTGTTGACTTTCCCCACTGATTATAGCACATTCCAATGCTATAGTAATTCTCATAGTGAGCTTGTAAGCATTTTCCAAGCCAGAACAGCCCTCAGTCCTGTCTTGGTCTAAGCAGAAAAAGTAGGGGTTTGTTTTGGACTGAAAATTACTGTGAAAAGGAAGAAAAAACTCCAGAAGATAATTCCAAACAAAGAACACAGGGAGGCAACAATAGTAGTAATAATCTTCTTTCATTTTTAACACCTTTCACCTTGAAACTTTCTAAAGCTCTTTCAAAATTATGTATACAGGAGTAGCTTTCCCAGCTGCTGAAAAGGAGTGGTACCTGAGAAGGAACACAGCTAGCTGCAAGAGAAGAAAGGACTTGGTGTTTTCTTCCGCTGCAACCTTCCTTTCTCCCTCCACAACGTGTACCCCATATGACAGCTTTTATGAAGCATATTTCAAGGCTGCTATCCCATTCTCTAAATCCACTTTCAAGACCTTTCAACATTCTTTACAAGTATTTGACCATTCAAGACAGTTAACACAAAAATAAAAATCCCTTTTCCCTTCCCATGCATATACTAACATCATGGTGCTGAAATACCTTCCACCATACAGCCACATCATCTCTCACCTGGAACCTCCCCTCGCCCTCCACGCAGGCCATCTGCAGCAGCAGATTCCCCCAGCAGTTCGGAGTGTGTTGTCTTCCTTGGAGGCCCCCGTATGCTCTGGGGTCTACAGGTGTTTTTACTAGTAAGGTCTAACTTTCCAGCTTTTCAGGGCAGGACTGATTTCCCATCTGGGCATTTGAACCAGCTCATTCCAGCATGCCATCAGATGTGGTGCAAACCTAATAAGTACAAAAACACCGGATTAATAATAAATTAACACCTAGCTACAGTTTATTTATATGTAATATTAGAGCACATCAAGATATTTCTTCATACAAAAGACAAACCTGTCATTCAGTCCTTTGTCAAAAAGAAAAACGGTTAATTTACTGAATAAATTATTTTGTACAAGGTCTACAATAATACTGACATTCCTTTTGCACAGAACTATTAATATTTTATTTATATTCTAGCACTGCCTTCAAACCTCAGCCAAGAATCAGGTTCCCATTATGCCCCCTCAGCAAATAAAGAGACAATCCCTGCTAGGAATATGTACCAGGTAATTAATATTTTTAGGGACTTTCTCATTTTTTCAGGATGCCCTTGTAGAAGCAGAGCCCGCCAAAGACACTAACCTGGATTTTCTCTAAAGCCACCCAACTCTTTCTGAAATTCAATTTGCTTCACAACTGGAAATTCACCATTTGCTCTTTTTCAAACTTACATCCAAGGACACTTCTCCTTTCCTAGTACTTTAACCGTGCACAGACCATGAAGTCAACATACCAAGAAGCATTGCATTACCAGCCAAACGCAGACCAATGAAAAAAGGAATGATATGAAGAAAGAGTATCATACATGATCCCTCACCTCCTACTCTGTCATCCCTGCCACAAAATTTAGGACCTTTATCAAATTTCATTGGCAGACAGTAATGCAGGATGTAAAATATACAGAATCATTAGCTAAACTAGTAAGGATCGAAAGATAAATCTTCCATAATTTTTTTAGGGTCATACTCGGATGGAGAATCATTACATGAAGGAATCTCAATCCAGAGAAATACGTGAAATCTTTCTCCCTTGCAAAATGCCTTTAATACTCATCTCACCCACAGCACTGTACAGGATCATTTCTCAGGTTATAAGTTCGGAATGACAGAACAGAGGGAAATTTCACAGTTCTTTCATTTGCCATAAACTTTTTGGGGTGTTTATAGATCTTGTAGGAGAAACCACAATGCTCCCACTGGAATGTGACCTGTCACTTATTAAAGTAGAGGAGAGACTGGCAGTGAAAATGTCCCAATTTCCCTTTCTTTCCAGCAGAGGCTTTTCACAGCTTTCCTTGTAATTGCACATAAATTATGTACTTCCTTCAAAGTCAAGTTGTCCAAAAGACCACATTTACAGCTCGTGCATCTTCCTTTCTTTCACCTGCTGCGCTCTTCTTTGGCCCTACATTCACCTCCTAATGTGAGGACTACACAATGCTCCTTTCTTGGATTTTTTTTTGTTTGATTGAATCTCTGTTCCCTACGATGAGATTTCCTCTTCATTAATTATCCTGAATTAACAGCAAACGGTCATAGTGTAGTACCCAGGATGTATCATCAACATCCAAGTAATAGCAGGAATCCTGACTTCACACACCCGCCTCTTACAAGATACAAGAAAGCAGAAATCTAAATAAATTCTTTTGAAGTTACGCCCACATGCAGCAGCTTATGGTGCAAAGACCATAAGGACTGAAGTCTTGTTACAATCAGTTGCAGCAAGTACCATTTCATAGTAAAATTTTATTTAATCTGACCTTGCTTCTGATATACAACAGAGTGCTGTCAATATGTCTTTCTCCTTCTTTTGACTGCTGATTGCTTTTTGAATCAAGAATTGGTGGCACAACCAGTTTTCACTGAGTTGTCTCCATCATGGTTTCTTAGGTGAAGCAGCAGGCAGAGAGCAACTCCACTCTCTCTCCTAGCTTAAATTTGGAGATCCTTCTCCCAGCCTGTTGCCAGGGCTAAGCAAGCTCTGCAAGCTCCAGCTCAGAATTTCCCAGAATTTCCTCCTCCAGTGCAGATGGATGTTTGCTTCCATATTACCTACAGCAACTCCACTGAGAAGGGACTTTCTCAGTACATCATCTACTGCTGGGCCAACATATCCGCTACATACAAACCAGTGCCACAAAAGGAGGGAGCCTGTCCAATCTCATTACCCTGCACTACATCATTTGCAATGATGAGACACATATCACAGACAGCGAAAGCTAAGGGACTCACCTAATTTACATGCAGTCATGAACACTAGTTAGACTTCCTCCCAAGCTACTTATGAATTTAAGTCTGTGAGTTTGGAATTAAATATTACTTTGGAAACAGGAACATAGCCTGAAAATAACATATGAGAGATTCTAATACAGAAAAATCAATGATAGTTACCACACAATCATGCTTTCAGGAAAATGAGCCCTCCATCTCCTGCTGTATGTAATCAACTGTTAGATATGTAGCAACTCTCTACTTACAACATAGCCAGCCAATATCAATATTAATTAGAGTTGAGGAAGCAGCTCATAACAAAGAATTCATTTGATGAGTTCCACATATTTTGCAAATGTCACTGTTCTCTTAAATTTATAATTTTTCATTATTTCACGGAATATATACTTTCTTGCCAGCTAACTAGTGTTGGAATTGTTACTTAATTAATTGTGGTTTGTCACAGAGATCATTTAAGAAATCTTCTTTTAATTTTGCTTTGTATGTTATAAACAACTCTCATAGAACACAAGTTTTAAATGAGTTTATTGGGAGAACAGGAGCTTTCAAGACGAAAATGAACATTCTGTTAACATCTGCACACACATATTTTGAATAATTGGGGAAAACACACAGAGAACAGAATGATACGACTAAAAACAATACACTAAAATGAAGTGGAACGTTTTGAGGAAATTTTGATTGTATTTAATAGTACCAATTCCAACCATATTCTGATGAACAAAAATTCAACTGTCAAAGGAAGGAAATACCTGCAAAATAGTGTTTCTCAATTGTTTTACTGTTTACAAGGTCTTTCACGGTCTCTGAAGTCCTGCCAGGGAATCTCAGAGGTCACCAGGAAACCAGAGGCAACCGCAGAGAAGCCCCTTATCTCTAGGCCAGCTCTTGGTCACTATCATTTGCTAATTGACAAAATATTCCCAAGTGACTCACACAACAGATTTTGAAACTCAATTGAACATTGCTGTTTAATCATGCTGAAACCACAGAAGTACTTTCAGGCAGGGCTTGGAAAACTGTTAAAGCTTTATGTTGCATTATATTTCCTAGCAGACCTCATTCAGTAGAGAATGTGCATGTCTCAGTCCTCTCCAAGCCAAGAGGCTTCTCCTCTTGCCCAATGCCTGTCCCTTCCCCATACTTGGACTTCAGAGTCTGAGGTATGGGGACATGAGTACACTTCCCAGAAAAGTATCCATTAGACTTGCAGATGGGAAAAAACGAAGGAGGGAAAGACAATATAATACCTAAGACTTCCACTGATTTCAAAGAAAAAGTCAAATACACAGCAGCCAATTGTGCCAGAGTACGAACACTTTAAAAATGTAAAGTCTCGCAGTCTACCTTACTAAGTATTTGACTTGTTCCAAGATTTAAATAAAAATATCAATACTGAAAATGTTTTCTATTCTGTTTGTATTTGAGAATACTCAGCAGCATTTTGAGATTTAGAAAAACTACAGTTTTCAGTCAATTTTTATTTTGAATAAAAATATCCTACATCACTCAGCAAAGGTTTCTCCTGCACTATCAATAAAGTTTTTCAGAAAAGACGACTACAATTTCTAAAAAATGGACTCAAATATACGTATTCTTCTCAACTCCTCACATCCTAAAGCATTCTGCAATTTATTTCCCCACTCTCATCTACCAAGATTCAGAGCAGCCATGGTGTGATCATATGTTTTTTCAAGAATAGCTGATGAATACCTGAAAACTCTCCCGCTGTGGGACTTTCTGTTTTCTCAGGAATGAAAAAAAGCAGCCAGAATGACACATTTTCTATTTCTAAAAATAAACTAAAAGGCCAGAGAAATCAATGAAAAAAAATCACTGCTAAGACAGCACAAAACACAGAATACCAATTACATTTTGGCAATGTGACTAATGAGATAGCCAGCTAATTACCTGATTCTGATAAACTTTTTAGCAAATAATAATCTTATGGGTAATGCTTGCTTTCTTTCTAACACTGCTATTTTTCATAATGAAAAAGCATAACAGATAACATATGATAAAATCCCTCCCTACCTAAGTGAGATTTTGGTTCTATGCTGTTAACCATCTGAAGACTCAACTAGCTAAGTGGATTATTGCTGGATAAGGAAACTGAAAGAAGGGGTTTGTCTGGGAACAGGTTGATCTTTTCCCTGTATTGCCTTACATGAGAAAGGTAATTTAACTTACATAGACTTCTCTGTAAGGATTTCCTACATTTCCCCACTCTCCTATCTGGAACCCTCCTGGGAGGAAGAAAAGGAAAGGATCTCTCTGTAACCCCCACTTTTTTGCATAGAAATTCACCTCCACATCCAAGGCTTCCCTCCTGATTTGTTAATCACCAGATACTACAGAATGAAGAGGAGGTTAATTCAACCAACACATGCTGTTCCAGAGAGATGAGAGTAAGGGTAAGTTTTTCCTTTTGCAGGTCCCGGTGCCCTACTCTGATCCATGAACTCAGATACGTAGGAATAGCTCCATCAGTTGGAGGATTTTTCAGAGCACTGTAGATATCAGCACAGATCTGCTGCCGTCATTTCTACACATGTTGCAACACTGGGGTACAAACATTATTCTGATCTTTAAAAAATACCTGTTATCATGTCTCCTCCAAAGGCATAAAATTAATTCTTCTCAATAATTCCTCTCTGATAGGGATTGATTCATCACTAATCCACAGGCAACACTCCCCCGCCCTGGCCCGGGAATGCGTGTGTATTGGGGAAGCGAGGGGACAAGCCAAAAGTGCCTTGAAATCTAACGGCAAGTAGAGGCTCCGAAAACCTCAATTATTACAGGTTTCTAAATGCTATTAAAATTCAATCTAACTCAAGTTACAGAAAGGACATGTAATATAAAGCTCTGCTTTTAAAGCGTGAAAACTCTTTGTAAATAATATAGTTCCATCATCGCTTTGTATCCCTCTGTCTGTATCCCCTTGCTGTCTTTTGGAAGTTCTTTCTGCATGTTTGTACAGCGTATAGTGCTCTGGGATCCTGGTCTACGGCAGGAACATTTAAGTGTTTTACTAATACACATCATAATATGGCTTCTTGGATATCTAAAGCACGCTGCAATTCTCTTTTATTTCTGCCTGTCTTAAAAACTGAGATTTCACTGAGCTGGCAATAACAATTAAGAGTAGATATTACAGATCCACATATTTTTTTATCATGATAGAGATTCCAAACAACAACTGTGCATGAAAGGTAAGGAACTTCAGTAGAAATCTTGCCCTGCACGGTAAACAAACAGCTGTTTATCATTGGCCTAATTACCAAGTTAATGAGATACTAATTTCTATATTCATAAAGTATGCATGAGCAAGCTTAAGCGTATGCAAAGCAGAGCATAGTGACAAATTTAATAAATAAAATAACAAGGTATTGGTAAATAAACATTAATGATCTTTAAACCTAAGAATCAGGTATGTTTTAGGGGAAGCTTGCATGAGCAAGACATAATTCTAGTAAGTCTAGATATCTGTATATTAACAGCATAGCACAAATATAAAGTACTTCATTTAGAAAGGAAAAATAGCAAATGTACAAATATAAACTGGGGAATAACTTTGCTAACAGCAGCACTGAAGAGAGGTTTGGAAGTTACAACATAGCACCAAAATAAGTCAAATTAATAATATGCAGGTGCTGCAAGAAAAGGGAAATTTTCTGGGAGGTCACCTATAAGTACAAGCAGTAATTCTGCTCTCCTCTGACGATGTCATGGCTGAAGTGCTTCATTAGAAAAGAACTAGAGGAATTAGTGAGAATCCAGAGTAGAACAATAAAAGTGCTGAGAGGTTTGGAAATTGTAAGCTTTGCAGAACTGTTGAAAAAAGTTGAATTCTTCCATTTAGAGAGTAAAAATCCAAAGAGTACACTGTAAATTCTTCAATTACATAAAATATTGCAATGAGGAGTAAAATGACTGATTTTCTCCGTGCTTCCCTGAGGAATTATGAATACTCACTGACAGCAGTGGGGACTTAATATATTAGGAAATCTTTCTCAATAGTCAAGCCCTGGACTTTTAAGCACTGGAACAGCTTATCTATGAAAGCTCTGAAACCCTTGCAACTGGCAGGTTTTTAAGAAGCAGTATGACAACCATCTCCCAAGAGATTCTTGCTTTAGAGCAGGAGGATGAGATCGAATAGATGACTCCTGCATTTCCTTTCCAGTCCTTCACTTCTGTGATCGGCCAGTCTTCGCTGATTCTGTATATATGAAAAGTAGAGTGAAATAGTTCCCTAACACCTATCTTCTACAAAAACTGGAATATACCAGCTTCCTCAGCCATACATCCTTGTGTCCAACCTCTGAGGAAGCAGTGTATTTTTTAGGAATATTCTCTGTGAGATACAATCTGCTCCTTGCAAATATACATGCTTGCATGAGCCATGTCACTGAGAGAGCAGAGATATCAATTCAGAATTTTTCTCTTGCTGACTGGTGCAGGTGTTTCAGTAGGATGATCAATGTATTTCCACAATTGTATTGGAAAGCATGAAAAATGAACGATGTGAAATCAAACGGTGTGAGAGCTCAGGATCATGTCAACTCTGAGAATGTTCAGCCTGGCAAAAACATGATAAACGGCAGCTCTTAAAAACAGTTGCTCTTTCCCCTTTCTATTCCACTCCCCCTAAATTTGTTTTAAAAGTAATATATCACAAACTGACACTGTGCACAACATTACAAATCCTGGCCTGTCAGTGTAAGCCTGACAGCAGCTGGCTACCATATGCCTAAAAATAGCTTGGAGTTCTAGAAAATGCTAGAACTAGGACTGGTTTCATCTTTGTCCTTTTTGAAGAAGGATGGGCAGTCGTGGGTCCTGCTTATGTGGAGATGGTAACCGCCCCTCAAAATTATTTAACTAAATGAGATTTCAGTTGCATCGAAGATGATGGGTTTGACCCAATTTTCTCTTGGAAATCCAGAGCTTCGCATCATCCCTTCTCATCCATTATCCAGGCTTAGCCTCCTTCTCTAGGACAAAGGAAATTCAATTCCCTCTTCTGCTCCCAGGGGAAGGGAAAGAGAGAGTAAGTCTATGCCTCTCACATTGTGCTGAGGTGTTAATGAAGTATCAGTAGAAAAGTTCATCACCTCAATAATCTACTTCTGTTTTGTTTGGGGTTTTTACCATTTTTTAGTTTGGCTGCTAAACTGAAAAATACGCTATGCACACAGATCTGTAAACTGCAGGTCAGATTCCCACATAATTAGCTACCTACTTACAAGCAGCTGGATTTTTTCAAAAGTTATGTGACTAATGGTAGTTAATAATGGGGTGTTGGTAGTTTCTTCATAGCTTCAGCTGAAACTAGCTCTGTATTATAAACCTTTTTTCTCCCTGTCAAATTCTCCCCTTATTAAAAGGGCATTGCATCTTGGAAAAATTCTGGAAATCAGTCAGATTTCTTTTTCTAATCATCGTCATCATTTCAGTCACAGCACTACTTAAAGGAAGGCTTAGATAGTGATTTTTTTAGAAAAAAAAGATTAGAATCTCTTTTTCGGTACATATTTTGGCTCAGATAAAAGGATTTAGATGCACCTGAATACAAAGTCTAGTAGTGACTATTAGTCATTGCTTACTATGGTATATTCATTCTGTGTATAACAGTCTGTAATGTTGGAAGAGCGAGCCTGTGACTCCATTTCATAAGGCTCACAGCAATGTGAATTGTTCTGAAATGACCAGGTGTCACCAGGAGTCAGATGCAGCCCCTTGATGTGGGTCTGTGCCCCCTTGCACCTCTCCCATTGTAGCTTGCGTGAGAGGCAGAATTTGGCCCGTGGCTCCTTCCAGGAAGCAGCTGTGATATTCAAGCCCCCTGTGCCATCTTCCGTGCCTCGCAACTTCTATCCCGCTACTTAAAGCCCATATGTTTTGTTACGAAGTAAAAAAGAAATTGTGGTGCTGCACTGACATGCTGAGAGGTGTTTGCACTGTAGCAGAAGAGGAAGAGATGGAAATATGTAGATGGGCCTTCCCTCACCTCAGAGAATCAACAACGGATAATGTTAAAGCATGGATCAATATGCAATCTGCCACAAGTGTCTGGTGGCTTATTCAGACCTTGGCAAGGAAGAAAGAATTTCCCTCCCTTGCTTTAGGGAAAGTGTTGATATAAAAACAATTGTCAAAACCTCATCGTCCAACCATCTGATATTGATCCTTCCATGTCAGCCAGTGCTCTGGATTCTCCAAAAAATCAACACACCGTTTCTAACAATTGATCCTACGCAGTACAAAACTACCATGCCAGCCTGTCTTAAAACATACCTTTTCCAAAACGTACAGGAATAAAAATCTAACTCCCTGTAAGGAATGAGGAGGGGTAAGACGCATTCTCCCTCTTCTGAAATTTTGTCTAGAGAGTCCGATCAGGTTGGTCTCTCCATGGACCTCAGTGGAGCCTAATCAAGATACAGTGGTTCACAGGACTGGAGCAACTCATGCAGCCTTTGACTGCGATCCCATTCAATGCAGGGATCTCATTGATCAATTCCTATAACACACCTAGGGTTTGCTCCTTCTCTTAACCAACAAGAATTGCCCCTTGTCCTCCCCTAAAATCACATAAAATTAATTCACAAGCAGTATCCTGATTTTAAGTCTGCACACAAGAGAAAAAAAAATGAGTAATGCAGCTCAATCCTCAAAATCCTCTGTCATGGTAACACAAAATAGGAGAATACACAGACTGTGAGAATTCTCACTCTTAACCTTCTCCTGACAAAATAAGTTAAGCTCAATGGCCCTGTTGTTCAGAATCATATTTAGCAGGTATTTGAAGTGAGGCCTAATTCCGAGAGCTCAGGATGACACTTTTCAAAGCGTATGTATTTTCTGCTTTTTGGCACACAGGATGGTCCATGTACCTATTGTCTTTTGATGGCTGTTTAGCTGTGGCATTAAATATCCTCTTTTCTCTCTGCTTGCAGCCTTTTCTTCATCTCTTAAATACAGAAGTAGATTTTTCACAGCCTCCTGCATGTGAAATAGATTTCTCTGCTACTCCCTCCCTGTGTGGTAATCTTGTTTCACTAACATTACAATAATTTAAAGTCATACTGGTAAATCTTCTATTAAATACCTTGACAGCTGAGAACAGACAACACCATGCTACTAAAGAGTCCCTCTAAAAGACTTAAAATCTCTCCCAGATGTGACAATAACTATTAGTTATTGTTAATTTAATAATTTTCTCTTAAGTTGTATGTCCAGGTTTACTGCCAATCAATCAAGCTGCATTTGAAAGCCTGTTTAATATTCCCGATTCAGTGAGAAGTGTCCACAAAACGGAAAGAATAGTATCTGCTAATTAAAAGTGAGCCACAGAGAAGGCATAATAATATGAACAGGTTAGCTAAGGGCTTGCATTGGGAAAATGCCTAAAAATTCTGCATTAAGTGAGAGGAGAGTGAGATAAGCAGGCAATGTGATTTGGTTGTGATAGAATAAAGCAGTCTGAAACTGCTGTAAATCTGCAGGATTGGAGGTTTTCCTTCCTCCAGCACAGAAAGTTTGGAAGCTCATCTACAGGATCAATTTCTGTCGGGCAGGAAGACGCTTTGAGAAAAGAGCTGCATAAAAATGTGTGCCTGACTGGAAAACGAAAAAAAAAAAAAAAGAAAAGACAAAGAACCCCAAAGAAAATCTTTGGGGGTACAATTTTCCTCCCTTGATTCATCATCAGAGTTTGTTGGGCTCAGTAAGAACCGTTGAAATTGCAGGCTGAGAGCACTGTGCCACAGACAGGGACACCTCCTGGCCGTGCCTGTAAGTCCTGTTTCACTGTGCCTTCCATTTGGAAGAAAAGATGCCCTGATGCAATGCCAGAATCTCCGAGGGCCCAATTATCCCAAATGATGTGTATAAAGGGCTCCCAGTGAAGCTAGTGGGAGCTACAGGTGCTCAATACTGAACTGAAAGTCAGTTCCCTTTTAGTCACACATGAATCGAGGAGCTGAGCTTCAGGAAGCTAGATCTGAATATTTGGGGCTTGGCTCTTTCATGAGACAAAAGCCAAGGAATAAGGAGGAGGCTTGAATAGATTACAATGAAAAGTCTTCCCATTTATCTTTTTAAAAGTAGGGAGAAGTGGTCTAGTTTTAAAATCACCTCTATTTATTATTTTTGTTTTCAGCCAATGCTCCTCGGGGGCTTACTAACCTACAGAGAAGCCCTGCCTGGCAGTGGTGAGAGAGCAGTGTCCTGGAAGACACCGAGCAGAAGTGATGGGAGAGTCATCACAGAAGGTGGCAATTTGAAGCTCAGGCAGGAACAACAGGCACAAGGACACTATTACGTGCCAAATCCCAGCACACTCCACCAAAGGCAGGTTGCGTGCAGGTGTGAATTACACAAGAGGAAGTTTATCCCTATCTTCTAAAAATCTCTGTTGCCCTATAAGCTGCTTGCACTTCCTCAGTGGCCTCCCTGTGACTGGCTCTGTGCAGTTTACCTGAGGTACAATTTATATACTTGCAAACTGGTTGCTTATTGGTTTGACTTCATGAAAGCCTTCTTATGTTACAGTTGTTCACTATAAATTAAGTTAGCGTGAGAAAATCAAGTGCATCAGTAACAATTTGGCAACTGGTCAATAAGTAATCCATGCATAAACCATTTCTATTATCTGACGTGATCCATAGATGCTGGGATGCAGGGAAGTCTATTTTCCTCATTCTTTGGGAAAGCAGTAGCCTGTGATGGTAGAAGATTGCGATGAGTGCTTCTAGCCATCCTCTCTGTCAAGCAGGGACTACTCCCTATCCCTGCGGGCACATCAACAGGGCTGCCTGGGCAAACTTTTTTTTCAAAGACTGTTTATAATCTGTCATGAGGAACACAGTTCTTTTTCCCTATGGACTGTAAGAAAGGAAAGACGCTTCTCAGCAGCCAGAATGCAAAAAATCTTTTGGCTCATACACAAAGTTTAGGGGAAAAATGTTTCCTGAAGTTGGCCTTTTCGCCTCTTCTACCCATCTTGCCCAACATGTCTTGGTGAGTAGTCTTGTGGATGGAGTTATACTAGAAACTTCCAGGTTAGTAAGTTTATTCTGATCACTGCATGATAGTACACCTGACTATCATTCAGGGAATTTTTCCGGTTTTATATTATTTCTATCTGTTGCCACATTTGTCAGTGAATTTCAAAAGACAGCGATAATTATTTATAGAAGGTGATGGTTTACTGAATTTTTTTCCATTTAGCTTGCCAGAAATCTTGAGTGAGTTTGTAAAACTGCTTTTACACCAAGCTTTGGCAATACAGTATTTAGTATGGGTTACCTGAACATTATCTAAACAATAATAGTAGATGTCTGGCAAAAAGCCAACAAAGGTAATTCAGGCAGAGTCTGTCTGCAGAGTGGTAATGATCTAATGACTAAAACTGAGAAATGCAAGGAAAATCTGGGACCCCCAGATACAATTAAGGAGTAAGCAGCCTGAGATGCAGAGAAGTAACCCCAGAGGGAGACAGGCAAAAGAATGATGATTAATATCAGTAAGTGTTATACTTGATAGGACCAGTCACAGCAATTACACTAGTGATTCTAAAATGGGGGCAGGGGCATATGGTTGCACATAAGGCTCAGAAGTGTTATTATGTCCATATATCACCTAGATCATTGTAAAATAGTACCTGTAATGATTGCACCATGAGCTGTCCAAGAACACACATGCATGGAAAGGACTACAAAGTTTGTTATGCCAAAATTGCTGCAATGCTATTAAAAATACGATTTTTACAGTCCAAATTCCTCTCTGGCTATTACAACAAAAGCATCTGCTCAGTGTTGCTAGTCAAGACAAGACTGCCTGCCCTTTAAGTGAATGGGATTTTCAGAATAAACAATCAGGATGATTATGCTTTCCACTGCTGCAGGGATTTTTATTTACTTCTACAGCATATTAATATAGACAAGAAAAAACCCAGATAAACATTTTTTTGGTTGTACTAGATGGCAAAAGTATATAATTACATCGCTCAGAATCTCATCAGCTCCCATCAGTCTAAGCTACTTTATGAACGTATTTATAACTGCCGAGTATAGAGCAATTACGGGAAAACATTCTCCTTTCTGAATGCATCTGCACATTTAGTATGGTCTGATCTAATTAAAGCCACTTCCATTAAAGTCAACTGGAGTATTTCCACTCCAGGTTAAGGCAAAGACACAACAGGCACAAGAGGACCCCAGTTCCTACAGCCAAAGCTTCAATTTTAACCAAATAAGAGTATTTCTAGAAATGATCTGAAACATGACCTGAATACAAACCTCAGCTGAGACAGCAAGTTGTTTGGCTTTATTTTCTCAGTAGGAGTCAAAAACCTTCCTATTTAGTGTGGGGTATCATGCAGGAAACTGTACTCCAAACAAACACCATTTGGGGACAAGAAAATAGGGGAAAAAACAAAGATTGAAGCTCCATGTTCCATTATTTACAGGCAGTTGAAATTGATTTCAATATTTCTCTCAAGTACTTTGTTTTCTGAGAGAGACAGTGACATATTTTAGGGTCTCCTGTGCCCTAAAAGCTCTATCAGTGCAAATATCTGGAATACAATGGAAAGAAGTCAAAAAAAACAAACCCTGCGTGCAGTTTGATAAAGCTATTAAGATAGACTATTGGTTTTAATGGCGAAAAGAGGAAAGATCTGAAGCACTTTAAAAGTGAAAAGTTAACATGACAGGCAAGTTTAACAGGCTTAATTCATAATTCCATATTAAATTCATGTTGATTTTTTCTCACCAATACTCCCTTTATCTAAACAACCTTTGACTGTCAAAAGCCTGGGGAGACTGCCAAAGACCACTTCATTAATACATTCAATAGGAATTGTTAAGTCTCACAAATATAATTAGTTTATGTTTATTTCGGGACAAAAGGCACAATTATATATTCCAGCTTGAGCCAGCTGGGCAACAAAATTTATTTTGGAGATTTGTCAAGAGGCAAAATGCCTTTGCTCACATGATCGAGAATACTTAGCAAAAGTTTTTAATAGCTGAGCAGAAACTACACACAGTGTCATTGACTTCAAAGGCCTTTCACTCACTTATATTGAAGGAGAAGCTTTGTCTAACATGCTGGATTTGTTTTCTTTAAAGGAAAATCCATGGAATGTGTCTATTGACCAAATGTCAAGGTAAGGACAGATGGAGATTTTTTCTTTACATTCTAAGCCAGATTCTTCAATGATAGATTTAATTTTAAGTGTAATTAGAGTGGGGTAGTTAGTGACAAAGCAAGTCCTTTGTTTTAAGTAACTAGATTGGTGAGTATCTTTTAATGAAGATGATTTGATCTTTAGCTTTCAAAATTAGGAAGGCAGAGAGCATATACGTATTATGTCAAAACACAGGGCTGAGCACAGAGATTAAAAAAGAGAAACAATTTTGGGCCATATTAAGAAGACAGTGTAATTATATTTAAGGAATTCAAACTTGTAAAGACTTTAGTGACAATTAAACTTTACTTTTCAGGACACATCACTATCTTCCATCTTCTTTCTCTGTACATTGCTAATAAAACATTCATAACATTAAGTACACAGGCAGAATTTGAAGGAGATGTAATTAACTGCCTGGCACATCAGAAAAGGCACAGTTTCTCTGGTTCCTCCAGAAAGAAAAGGACTGCCCAACTAATTATACAAATAGACAGCCGTGAGCACTAGAAAGCCACTTTATCCTTGAAAACACCACTGCAGAGTGAACAAGAACTATCACAGTAGTGACACAGACTGAACCTGCCTAGGAGAAACCAAGCATTTCACACGGAACAAGCAGGAAAAGAGAGCTGGCACATGAGCACCAAACTCCATAATGGATACAAGCTTGGCGTACGACTTTTACCAACAAGCAGAAAAATTCCTCTTTCTCTTCCTGCTTGTCCTATTTATTTCACATTTGAAGGGATTTCTGAGTTGGGTGTATTTTGCCTTTTTCTTCTTCTTACTAAGTATTAGGTAAATTTATGTCTTATCAACAAACACTACGTAAACAAATATGTAAATAAGAGAGTGAGCAGTATGATTTGCATTCTTATACAATCTTATTATGCAAGCCAGATTTACATTTAAGTGCTTCAAAAAAACCTAAAGAAATATGGAAAGACATACAAAGTACAACTGGAAAGCTGCCTCCCTCTTGTATGCAGACATACACACATACTTCTACACACCTACAGTTTCTTGATAGCTTTGAGTCATTACTTCTTAGTAATTGCTCTAGCCTAATTATTTTAGTTACACACTAAACCATCAACTTTTCCACAATTTCTGAGTAGCAGTGAGTTCCTACAAATTTCCACCAGAACAGAATGTAACTCATGAGTCTTTACAGCAGGGAAATATCCTACTCTGACATTGTCAAAAATTACATAAGACAATTTTGCTCTGAAAGGAAGGATATCTCATGCTTAAGACTGGATTGATAAAAGAAATCGGGTTGAGTTCCTGACTATTTCACACTTTCATTATGGCCTGAGGCAAGTAGTTTAACCTCTGTGTATCTACTTGCTATGACTAAAATCGGTATAATAACATTTTTTTCCTTTATTTTTTTTCTGCCTTGCCTTTGGGTATTCTCCAGCAAGGCATGTTTTTCACTTTGACTTCAGTCCTGCTAAAGTGCACACACTTCAACAGAATTACCCATGTACTTACTGTTGCACACATTTAAGGCAACCTACTGCACTGGGAAAAGCACCTACCACAACAAAGCTTCAAAAATACCGTGATATATATAAATAATACCTGCTTATCAATACCCTCATGGCTATCACATACTGATCTTTATGAAGAACTTCTTAAAGTATTTATGCCAGTGATATTGCCATATTATAAAAAGGAGGAGTCTAGAATTACAATTGACACCTGTGATATTTTAAAAGTACTCTTAAGCTGAGTTTCAGTGGTTTCACATACTGTAGCAAAGTTACATGGGCTCTAAGTCTGCAGGAGCAAGACTCTAATAGGTGTAAGTACAAAATATCTTCCAAAGTGACCAAAGTGACCAAATCATTAATAATTAATGATTATTAATTCAACAGGTCTAAAATGTCTTGCACCACAACTGCACCTTGCAAAGCAAAACCTAAAAGGTTTACGTTTGGTGTACTGTCAACATTGTGTGAAATCACCCTTTTATAGAAAAAAAGACTCTTCCTATAATATAAGATTTTAAATAATTATTAGTGAAATACTGTTACTTCATTTTATTGATATGACTAACTTAATGTGTTAAAAATAATACATTGTAGGAATCATTCAGCTCCTGCAGCAGCAGAAAAGGTGTTTACATGAAGGACGTTTTCTCAGACTAACAAAAAATGAACGTGTGGCATGTCTCTAGCCCCCGGGTAATTCCTGACGCAGAATAGGCATTACTTCATTTTTTCTCTTCTTTTCTTATAATCAGCTTAGTTTGTAGACAAACTGCAATATCATTATGAACAATATTTGGTATTTGTTAAATAACATCTATTCACAAAACTGATTTCCTAGTTGACAGGGACTCTGCCACTGGCCATCACTGCTGCTATTACCAGATTCCTCTAGTGCTTTACTGCTGTTTTAAGCATGCTGCCCACACAAGCATTTTTTCCTCACTCTCCCCCCTCCTGTGCTACCTCAGACCAAAAGTCTTTTGTCTCTCCTTTTTCAGTGCCCCATAAAACAAATCTGTTGTCAATCTGAGGACACCTGGAATGAACTTAGCAGCGGATTCCTTGACCTTTTTAACACATGGGGGTCAAAAATCACCATCAGCAGTTGGAGGGAAAAATGTGAAAGATCAAAGTCTTCCACTCCCACTACTGTTCTTGTTTTCCTTTGTTGATATGTGCACTGCTGACAGAAACCAGTAATTTTTATCTCGAAAGTGCAAATATTTGATAGGAAACTGAGGCCAGATGTATAAACCTAAAACAAACAGCAAATATTTCTGTGATTCTTTTAACGGCACTGGAAAAGGTCCTTTTTAACAAACAAAATCTTTCTCTTGGAGGGTTTGTAAATCAAACATTGTAGCTTTTATTAGTTGACAGACTGTTGATACTAAATAAGAGCTGACTTTAAGCCTGAGAGCAACTGCATAGACTCTTTTCATTGTTGAGCTGAGATATGCAAAAAATAAACACCATAAATCATGAAAACTTTGCTTTGTACAAGTATTTCATGATAATACTACGCAACATTTTGGTAGAATAGGCAATGTTTTTTAAAAACCCACATTTTTTTTAATCAGTCTCTCTGCAAATCTATATCTTACAGGAAATTATTCATTTTCTTTCACTTTCCTTGAAATAAACTTTTTCTCTCTTGTTTTCCAACTATTATTTTTCTCTGCTGACCTCTCTGTGGCCCATATTTTAGAGCAATGCAATGAAAATGCCTTCTAGCATCTCAACAGTTCCAAATTGTTTATATTCCAAACTGACTCCATCCCAAATCAAATGTCAATATATATTTGGTCTTCTAAAAAGGCACAAGATTCTTTTTGAAGTATGTTCAGAGTATTGAAGAAAGAGAATAAGAGTGCAGAATCAAAAGAACATGGATTTGGTCTACAGTTGTACCTAATTTGTCTTGTAAAGTCAGGCACTGAATTCCCTCAGCTGTTCCCATTTTTTTGCAACTCAACACAAAATTGAACGAGTATAAGGTGTGAAGTTGCCACTGAGAAAGTAGCTGATAAAATTTTAGGGCATCTATCACGCTATTAGCAAGGTCCCCTCTGATACAATTTTAATGTAAAGCTCCTTATTTCCTTAAACCATTTTCCTTTGCACCACTGTCACATGGAGTGTCGCAGTCTCTAAAAGTGCTAATAATCCAGCGATCTTATTTATGTTCAAATAAGAATTCTACCCATGCAATTACAGTTAACCTGACTATGCATGAAAATAGCATAATTTAGGATTGAGGTTTGTCAAGGTTTTATTGTTTAGTGGCACAGGCATCCTTGGAGAAGCCAAAGCCTTTGTCCATGCCCCTTACCCTCTTGGTACAGAAACTAGGAAGATGCTGCATGCCATCTCCTAAGCGACTTAAGAAAGGACTACTGCTAAAGACCAAGGCCTCTGTCTCAAGAGTTCTTCCATGCAAGTGGACCCGATACCAATGCAGGGGTCAGAATACATGTCTAATTACTTAAAAGGGTACAATCCAAGAAATCACCCAGTTGTTGAGTTCCCTTTACACACTACATACATAATACCTACAAAATCAGGCAATGTACGTTATAAAGAGCTAACTCTTAAAATGTGTGTTTTTAAGTCAAAGTATCAAAACATAGCACATGTTGAAAATCACTAGATGATTTATCAACTAACCAAAATATCTGAACAAGTCCTTAGAGAATCTTAAGGCAGAAGCAATTTCCACACCAACTTAATCAATCCTCACTATGATTTCCATGATTTGATGTTTTCAGAGAATTTTGATCTAGTCTTAATTCGCAACTTTACCATCTGCACAGCATTTTTATGAAAGGTAATTTTATCCCCTCTGCCAACCTGTTAGATATTGTCATGGGAGGATTTATTAGTTTCCATGACTCCAGACAATATTTTATTCTCCCTGAATTTTCAGCTGGCAGAGCCATGTTCCTAATTTTATCAACTGAAAGCACTGAAACCACTCATTAATAAAAGGCTCTAATCTACCTATTCTGTGACTCAAGAGCAACATTTGCCTTTCAGCTCCGGTCTGACAGTCTCTTTCACAGAAAGAGGGAGAGAAAAAAAAAAGTTCTTCTGTGTGATGTAAATCTCTGCAAGTTAAGAACTCTAGGTAGAGCTCCCCGACTTTCTAGTAAGCAAATGCTTCCGAAGTATGAACGTATCAGAAGTCTAATTGCTACAATGTGTTGGAGAAATGTAATATTCAATTCAGCTCTAAGCTTTTTAAGAGCACCAAACTCATTTTACTCTTAAAATTCTACACACGCTACTGATGATCTTTAATTATTACAGTGCACTGATTAATAAAAGTAGCAATGCACCCAGCAGTCTAAGCGCACATGAACTCTTTCTACTTTAGGAAAGCCTGAAATGCACGATAGTGGATTCTTTCCAAAAGTATTTATCAGAAAGCTGTTTATCTTCTGTAGTAGAGCTTGATTCATAGTCATTCCATTCGTGTCAATGAATGCAGCACAAGGCCTTTAATACTCCCTGGTTGGGAGCTAATGCCTTTAGCTTTCCATTAGGTAATTTGAAAGACCTATTCATTTTTTTTCACAGTCAGCTAACTAATTCTTTAACACTTCATTTCAATACCACTAACACTTACTAAGGGATTGACTTCACTAAGTGAACAATCTCAGCTGTCTCAACATTTCATCGTTACCTGACATATATAGCTGTGTCTAAATCAATGAATCACACTGAGGTAGGTCTATCCCCTTGAGCATTTTTTCTTTTTCTTTTTTTTCTTACATCTAGTCCCAGTGCTCCTCTTTATTGTTCAATGGGAAACTTCCAAGATCTGTGGAGAGTACGATATACTTGCTTTTTTACCCCCATTTCTATACTGTTCTTCTACTCAAATTACAGACCATCAGCTGTCCATTTCAAGAACAAGGACTGCATTTCAAAATGCTTCCTTTCTGATGTGCATCCTGGCAAAGGTGGCAAAGAAAAGACTAAGTTTCTTCCTTCCCTTTAGCCTGCAAAGAAAATCAGATATCATGATGACAGGCAGAGTATAGGAAAGGTGAATTGGGCTCTTTTTTTACCCCCCATCTTGTCAGAATTCATTCTCTTCCAGCAAAATTCTATCAAGTACACCAAGGATGAATATCAGGGATAAATTCATGAAAGTTTTCGAGATGAATCAGTGAACACGTATTGAGTTTAGATTTCTGTTGGCATCAGCTTTGACTATAAAAAAATACCAAATCAAAATGTAGTCATTTATTTATTCCAGGCATACTTTAGAAAGTGAAAAATTGTAGAATTTTATCTCCTAGCATGTCTACCCCACAGAGAGCAGTATAAGGAAGTTCCTAGTAAAAGATACAAAAGCACATTAGAAAGAAAACATCACTAAATTTAAACTAACCTTCTTTCAGCGCCTTCACTAAACACTATAAAAGGGCCCTACCAAGATGCAGAACATGCAGCTTTTGTGACCAGCTTGTTTGAGCATGGTGTCTTTGCAGATTCTGCTGCTCTGAAGAAGTTATTGCCCCTCCATTGCCAACTTGCCTGTGTCTCAAATGCATCACTGAAGGGTATTGCAAGAAGTTACTTGCTTTGAATCTTTTTGAATCAACTTTGCAGTTGAATAATGTCAGGATTTTAGGTTTTTTTTACATTACATAGCTTATCAGTAGTACAGAGGTAGTATACAACCTTATTTTTCACATAACCAGGTTTCCATTACACTGTTTAAAACAAACAAAAAAACCCCCACAAAAACTCAACGCAAAACAAAAAACCACCAACAGTCTCCTGGAAGGAAAATAATCAGATGAGAAAAAACTGTCTCTGGAAGCTTTTTAGCATTAGCTTTAGTGATCTAAAACATCAAGTGAGCTTTGTCTTTCCAGAAGAATGTTAGCTGAGGAAGAAAAGCTGGTGTTTGCCTGTAGGATGCCTGTCGCTGTGGTCTCTCCAGGGCAGCTCTAAACTCCTTTGCGAGTTTCATTTCTATGAAAAGCAGAAGGGGACCAAATCTCAAATAATCAGTTGGTGTCATATGCTGAGGATCAACAGTCACCTTTCTACTCAAGTCTGAGTGAATTCCCTTGCCAGCAGAAAGCAGGTGTCAACTTTAATCCTACAATTTTTGCTTCTTTAATGAATCTTATAGCAGATATAGTATACTTTGATGTTTTACTGCCATAAGAAATTATGCCTTTATACAGTCCAAAGCTAGCTTCTCCACATTTAGAGTTACAACATACTATTACGGTAGCTAAATAATTTTCAAAGTTTTGTACTTTAACTGTAACCCCATTTAGGTACCTAAAGGCATCCCAGTTTTCAAAGATAACTACAACTCAACTTGACCAGGAGTGAGTAATAAAAAACCAGAAAAATTAAATAAATGCAAATAAATTACATAAACTCTTTTTGAGTACAGAATAAACTACTACTGTACTGAACAGTGGGTATATGGGTGTATTATCTTGGAATCTCATCATTATGATAGGTTTTTACAGTGAAAAGGTAATGAAGTCTCATATAAATTAGAACCAATTCACTTTCTTCATGACTGTAAATCCTCTTTTACTTTTACTGTCAGAAAAGAGAATCACTTCATAGGAAATGGTAGAACCAGCTACACATGTTCAGCATTGTAACACAGAAATCACATTATAAGATTACTATTGAGTTCTTTTAACTCAGACAAAGCCCTCTTGTTAGCAAATGATACTTTGTATTTGGCCATGATTTGTAAAAGCAGATAATATTTTCCATTTGTATCATAAATTTCATCACTGGATATGAAAGTGAGCTAGTGCTTATTGGCTGCTTATGTACAATATGATTCTTGAGAGAGCGTCTGGGGTTTTTTTGGATACAGAGATGGAAACAGCAAATTAACTGATATTCCCCAAATATCCTCAATGCCTCTGGAAGAACAGAGTAGGAAAGCCAGTCTTCCTGAACTCCAGACTCCTGTGCCTTTGTCAGCAGAACACCTTTCCTAACTTTAAGCACCTTTGTTATCATTTTTTAGATGAGAAGGACAGGGAGGAAAAAGAACAAACAGAGCTAAAAAGAGAGGTCATGCATTAGTCAAAATATTAAGTAAGCCAATTTTGAATAAGTGTTCATTTAATTCTCTCTTCACAGACCTCATACTTTTCCAGAGTAAATTTTAAGAAATTTAAAAAATATCATCACTATGATAGTCTTGGGAAGTTGGACCCCTTTCACCAAAATACACCTGTCTGGAGGGTGAAGAACTAGAAGTCACTTACATTATTTTACAGAACTCCTATATAAATAAAATGGGTTTAGAAGAGAATGTGCACCATCAAAAATCCAGCCTCCAGTCTCAAATAACTCTGTTCCAGTAATTTTGAAGACTTTCATAAAACCTAGAAAACAAAGCTGAATCTCAATTAAGGACTGCTGAAGGGAGAATGGTATCCTATAACACTGACATCTGGACTACTGCTAGCGCATGTAATGCATATCTGTCACTGACAGCTTATCAGGTTATATGTAATTCTGAATCATTAGTCATGTCTTTCTCAGCAAGCACAGGAATCTGCAAAACCAACATAGTCATAGAAGAAGTACCTTTGGAGGACAAATCCACTTACATGTAACAATCTTAGAAGGTAATCATAAGCCATTAATATAATGCAGACCATAAATGTCAATGTAAATAGTTAAGTGCATGTCAACAAGCAGGGTATAGGCACGACTGACCTAGACAATCAACTTAATATGGCAAATGATAGCTTTGTAAATATCTCCAGCATTGGATAAACATTTAATCTCCATGTGCTAAATATCCAATAGGAAAAAAGCAAAATCCAACATCATTTCATAAGGGAGGAAAAAACCCAAATCTGTTCCTGTTTCCATAGCCTTGTAAAAGAACTTCTGAAAAACGTCCAAGAAGAATGCAGCGTGCCCCAACACAAACTTATTCAAGATGTAGCTAGCAGATAAAACCCTACACATGACACCGACTGGTTAAACAGAGGCAGGCTCTACATGCCCTGTCATTTGATCATGATGTAGATTGATCATTTCTATTACTGGACTAGACTGTAATGAAAAGCCTTGTGAATGTGCTAAGACCATTTTAACAGCTCACTAGAGACCCAAGTGTGGAAGGAGCACGCCTAAGCCAAGTTCTATACGCAGTCCATATACCACTATGAATAATGAAGTGTTTTAGGCAAAAAAGAGGATATTACAATGAGCATTTTTTTCTGTCACTGAGATTTTTTGGAGGAATTCTACTGACAATTGATTGGGTGTTTTAGGACTGGGGGATATGTTTAACCATTTGGTTGAATCCTCAACCATAAACTGTTTTTCTGAATAGTAACTTAGTGGAAGAGGCAGGAGTTTATATACTTTTAGGACAAAAAAACATGAAAGAGCTTGATAAGAGTCTTCTGTAGAGAACTGTTGTTTGCAAACACTTAACTAGCACTGCTATTAATTCCTTCTAAAACATGGCAGTTTTCTTTCCTGTAAAAACACAGTGAAATTGCTGTGGAGAAATGTACAGTACATAGGCTTCCCGTGTACGTTGGGAGCATGACAGACTTGAATATAGTTTAGGATAATGTTGGAAGAGACATCTTAAAAATGCTAACTCATTTCTTTTCATAAGAAACTGTAGTCCTAAATGCATTCATTTAATTATTAACTTTTCCTGTTAGCATCTGAATACTCAAATAAAAACTTTAGAAATTACATACAATTGTACAATCAACTTAGAGCTACAGTTCTGCTTAAAAATCTCCCTTCTGAAGCATATGCTTAAAAAAAAGAGAGAAAGAGGTTATCAGAAGAACGAGACCTCCCAGACTCTATTCTCCCAGTGTCATTATCAGCTTATGCCCATGACAAAATTAATTCCTCAGTTCTGCCAGGAATGACAGTCTCATTATCCATATTAGAATGATGACAAAAAATAAGAAAATGTAGGGACCACTGAAAATTCTGAAAAATCAAAAATTGTTTCAGGGTGAATAGTGTTTTATTTAAGTATTCAGGACATGTTATTACTTTATTAAACAAAATTAAATGTTGAAAAGTCTTTTTTCAAATAGAAGTCAAAATATTTTAAATAAAAATACTATATAAGCTTTTATTATAAATTTCAAATGAGCCATTTTATGAAAATAAACATGATTTTGTTAAATATTTGGGTGTGGCCAAAACTGTATTTCTTATTGGAAATGCTAGAGCTGAAAAATTTTGTCCTGCTCTGTTCCTGGTATAGGGGGAAAAGCCTATTTCAAAGCCGGTTTCAAAACAGACACACCTGCTGATGGATGAAGTAGACTAGCAACACATAATGGTTCTGGAAAAGTCAAAAGATTAGATTGCAGTAAATGTATAGATTAGAAGAATCTCATGCTATTTGTGATGCATGTATGAAACAAACTGTCTGTCTCCTTTTCCCCAGAACAGACCAGATTCATAGTACCACATTTTTGTAATACAATGTGTTAGAACCGATGGCTTTAAAGAACTGACCCATTTGGATTAATGATCCTTATCACGCTGTTACACAGTTGAACTGAAGCAGCATGCTTTATTTGCTGACAGTATTCAGAACTGAGATTATGATTTAATTTTGATCAGAGATCTTTTTTTTGCCTAGAACATGAATTACAGCAACAGAAATGTTAGAAGAAAAAATAGCATATGGCTAATTGACTGGCTGAATAAACAACTGCCCCTTCCTTTTAAGAGCCTTCTACCAAATATTCACTTGATGCCTATTAGCAGCAGGCATTCATGGAGTCTCTGCTCATGGCATCAAAGAGAACGCAGGAAACAAATGTTAACGCTTGCCTCAATGCAGGGGAAGTGCCATTCTCTTAAATTTATCCCATAATATCATATGGATTAAAAGACAATTCAATACGTTTTCATATATATCCAATGAATAGAGCCTAAACTAGAAAAAGGTTCCTTTACAGAGCGGTGGGATTTGGGCCAGACACCTTTCGTGAGGAATGTCTTAGAAAGGGCCAGTTAGAGCAAAGTAAACAGCTTAAGTGTGGGTTCCCCCCAGGCAGCCGGAGTCATTCATTAGGGGCCTTCAAGAGATAAGAAAAGTACTGACACACTTGGGGATAGCAACTAAAATTACACACTCACTCTGCACTCCTCATACATTTGTCATCATGAGGTATAAACACTTATGTCAGTGATAACAAATCACTTACCTTATTTGACTATTTTGAACCCCAGTGGAATTTAAAGAATATCATAGCAGTGTGTTATGTTCCTGCTAGAGAAAAGTTATATCATAACTGCAGTGTTTTTAGATGCTATAAATTAAATTGTACAATCTTTGTCTTCTTGCATCCCAAAAGAGCTAGTCTCATAACTACTACACAAATACTCTTGATCACTGCAGTGTAATAAGGTGCCTATAATACAGTGATTAGCTTGCTGTACAGTTAGCATGTGGCAGAAAATTCAATATTTTCATGTTAAGGCCAGTGGGAGTTGATGATCAGCACTTTAATTGTGTCTCTTCGTTGCTAACTTTTGAATAATTCCTAATGCTAATTCCAATTTTCACACTTTCTTGCAAAGCAAAATCAACACACATGAAATTTAACACATTGCAGCTTATGCCAGAAACTTTCTCTAAATCTTTGAGTAAAGTCAAGTAAAAGTGTATTTGAGTGACGAGGTTTAAAATTAGAATCATAGCATTTGACTTCTCACATTTCTGAAAGGATTTCACCTACGAACACCAAACAGGATTTCTAGCCCTGCAGGATATATAACAAACATTTGTTGAGGAAGTTCATCTTGCAAATTCTTACCTACAAAGTAAGTTTGTTATGACTGTGGGAACTTTGTATTTACAAGGAAAAAATATAGTTCACTTTCAAAAAATCCTTTCAATTCAAAAATAAATAATGTGAACACTAAGTGTCTATATGGTCTGGAGATGCTCTATGCCTTTAGTATTTGGGTGACATTTCCTGTGTATTTGCTTACTCTAAAGTATATTTGAATGTTGGAGGTTCTACAGTGTTCTCTTAAAATACCACTATCTGAAAAGTGACTTCAAAAGATAGCATTGTTTGATGTTTATTGTTTCTTAGTGATTTCGGTACCAAATGTGTTCCAGTTCAAAGTTAAAAAGATTACTTGCTTTCTGATTGTTAGATCTGCGAATGGATCCTAGTTCCAGAAAGTCAGGAGGCTCCCATTGCTAAAATTTCTATAGGATTGCAATGTTCTATATTTTGTTGCAATTATATTAATTGGGATGACACTGTCACTCAAGAAATGTGCAATCTATCAATATTATTTCTTGATGCAACATAAAGAATAGCATCTACTGTATACCTTAAAAATCTATTTAAAAAAATAGAGGCTATCTGTATTCTTGAGCAGCAAATGTAATTATTTGCACTGCGATCTGTGGAGTGAAAAAACACCAAACTTTGAAGTAACTAAGTGATGCAGCTACTAATTTGAGGGATTTTTTGGGACAGCTTTTAGGCAAATACAGCACGAGATTAAGACAAAGTTTCTTTCACTGTCGATTTCTGGATTAGACAGAGGGGTCTTGAAGACATAAACCAATTAACAGTTAAGGGGGATTCCACAGCATCACAGGATATGTCTTCTTCACCTTTGCTTTCAGGTTGCCCCATGCTTTTCCAACCATGTCTGATTCCTCAGGCCTAAAGTAGAAAATACCTCATTACAAAACTTTTTTTACTGTAATCTTCTTGGACAGAAGCTTTTTAGATACAGTCAAATTCTGCTTATACAAAGGAAACAAAGTTTTGACTTATGTTTTTTCACCCTGCAACTTTGATAATTGAAAACTGCAAGAAAATGAATCAAGACTGTATATTGGGACAGCAGATCACGAGGGCAGCATGCTACCTCATTTGGCATAGGGACAAGAAACATAGTGCCAACTGAATTTACACTGTAAATGACTCTAGATCTGTCCTTGATAGTTACACCTTATCTATCATTAATGATCTGCTTACTATTTGAACAAAGCTAAAGTACTCCATTTACATATATAGTAAACATCTCCCCTTAGCAAACAGATTTGACTCAGTCTGTCCTAGACTGCGCTAGACTGCTTAGCACACACAAGACTCTCAATTTTCTATTCAAAAGAAGGTTATTCTCTAGAGTCTATCTTTTTGGTACAAAAACCAGTGTTCTTTTAAGAACTTAAGTATCTCAATCTCTTCGGTAGTCTCAATGTAATTTTCGATTTTCATTACTTGGACTCTTACAAAAGAAAAAGCAACCTAAGAAATTTCTGTTAAACACTCATCTTAATAACATGTTGTTTAGCAGAGTTCTGTGTCTAGAATCATTAAACACACATTCAAACTAAAATACTGTTTGGTGACTAATCTTTCTCTCCCAACACCCGTAGAGTCCTGCTAACTCTAGTCGAATCTCTGTGACAAAGGCGAAGGTAATTCTTTGACTTTTCCTTTTAAACAGTTAACCCACCCCTCTGTTGGCTGCTTTTTAAATTTTGGTGCCTAGAGGTAACTAGACTTCTCAGGTGCATCACTTCCGGGTTGGCTGGATGATTTTTAAACTTTTTCAGCCTAATTATGCAGGGATTTACACTCCTTATCCTGAATGTCAGACATCTGTGCTATGCAAGGACACCCAGAATTTTATACAAGCAAGAAGTCGGTACGATGCAAGTATAGTCAGATGCAGGTATGCCCTCTCCTACAAAGTATAAAGAAATGCTGTGAGAAGTCAAGGTTGTTTATCAGTAATTTAAAGATAAAAGTGCTTATGGAACAGTTGAATCTAAAGGAAAGAAAATCTCACAGGCCAAAAAATGCAGAGTTAAACTTAACCTGTGTCAGTATTCCTATCACCTGAGCATTGTTTATCATTGTCACATACTTGAAATTAAAATGCTGAAGACAAATCTTAGAATGCAAAGCATTTTCCAGAAGGTAAATCCAAAAGGAGTGAGAAGAATTAAATCAACAGGTGAGTTACATTCATTATTGCTGGCACTGCTATGGCAGTTACAGGCTGCACAGCAGTCCTGGGGAGCATAAGAAGAGTGGATGGAAAGAATATGTAGTTTCTCAGTGAGAGAGTATTTCCTGTAGGGTTGCTTTTATCCTATCCATTAAAACTCATACCCACTGAACTCAGATTATGGTGAACTAGGATTATTTTAAATCCTGCCTTAGTTTATGAACACTGGTTCAGTTTCTCAGTTAGTGTACACTGTAATATTGCTGCTGACTTCAGTGGTGCTACACCAGCTCACTTTAGCTTAGGCTGGCTAAATAAGTATTAAAACTCTGTTGGTTTTAATACATTATTAGTCTAGAGGTTTCCCCATATTCCCTTTTCATCTGTTAATTGAGATAATTTTTATTATCTGTTTCTCTCTCTAGCTAATGAATCAGCACCTCTTTCATTCCCTTCCCATTAACATTTTATTGTTGTGAATATTGACACCGAACATGTTTATAATTGTTCAATAAATACAACATATAGAAAAAACAGTACAAATAACTTCTGGGAAAGTGAAAGACTATGACTCCTTTATGGAATCTCATTTAAAATGGATCACAGCATCCTATTATATCCTGTTACAATATCAAAGGCATTACACTTAAATTAAAGAAGCAGAAATAAGGGAAACCATCCAGACGAATGAAAATACTTGCTCAGGGGAATAGCTTTATTCTAATCCTGAAACTGTATATATATGAAAATCTTCATTATCAAGTAAAATCCTAGATGCTGTGACAAGGCCTCTTCTAGTAATCCACAACTGAAATGATTTCTGGTAGTCCTCTGGGTCAAAAAAGGCCCCTTAGCCAATTTATGTCATAGGAGTATGATCCAGAAAGAAAAAAGACTTTGAGGATTTGAGGATTCGCACTACTTTAGTAGCTGTACACCTTAGCTTTGTTTTCCGTCATCAGCTCTGAGAGACTAAGATTCATTACCCTCTGTTCCTTTATTAACTGTGCTATCAAAGGCTTACGATCCCTGCACGACTTCAAGATCTTACTTCAACATCAACTTGGTTCAAGATCGATTCCACTTTTTGTCGATATTATTCAAAGACTCTGTATGTGCATCTCATCTTTTATTTAAGGCATCTATGTACTTAGTCATACTGAGATAAGTACAGGTCTGATAAAAGCAGATACAGTTCTACTAACTTCAGCTGAACTGAATCTACTGAAACCAGAACTGAACTTGGTCAATTGACATTCAAATAAAAGTCTATCCATATGGGTAAAATCCATGTTTGTTCTATTACCATCTCTAAATAATATGTCATCAAGTATATTTTTATTAGAAAAATCTGCTTGTGCTACTAATAATTAGAGGGCGTGATCCTAAAACACCTTAAGAATTTAAGTTAATAATCTTTAATGACTGGCAAATCCAATTAATTCATGGTCTTCTCTATTTACAAGCTGATCACAAAAAAATGAAAAGTATCTGCTGACCTGTATTATTCAGCAGTTTCAAATCCTTATTGGTATTGACTGTATGCATATAACATGTTTGTTTAATATACAAAATAAGAATCAGTCAAGAGGATTTTGACTAAATATACCACTCACACTAGATTTTCGTTTTCTGATTAGACAGCCTCAGAGTAAAATTTTCAGCATATGCTCACATTCCCAACTGTAACATCACCCCCAGCATTCACTTCAAACTGCCCACTTCATTCGCTCTTCCTGTTAGAGATCACTTTTGCTGTTACAGTCCTTCAGTAGAGGGTAAATTATGCCCCAAAATAAGAGCAGCAAGTATGTCAAAAGAACAATAAAAA
Source organism: Gymnogyps californianus (assembly GCF_018139145.2). NCBI lineage: Eukaryota > Metazoa > Chordata > Aves > Accipitriformes > Cathartidae > Gymnogyps > Gymnogyps californianus. Next base: position 20,883,323 of record NC_059478.1, on the reverse strand, counting down.
AGTAGAACAAAATCGGTTCAAAAATTCAAGTAGCACTGTCTTGTAGCATTTGCTCAGTTCTAGCAACCGACTCTGAGGATCGCACCCGAGAACAGTGTGCTCTGAAACTATAACAAACAGAGGGATTTAATAATGCAGCTGGTTAGACAGGAATGAGCCCTTAGAATCTTCGTAGCAGGCTGTTGTTAGTTTAACTGGTTTTGTTCTCCATCAGCCTGGGCCTGGTCTATCCCATCTCGATGCTGGGATAACAGAAGATGTGAAGCTGAGAGCCGAACATCCGCACTAGAGACCTTTTGCAGCCAGCCCCTCCCTGCTCACTCCCGCACTAGCCTCTTCACTTTATTGCCGTCCGGACCACAATACAGATGAAGCACATACAAGACTGTATACATAATCTTGGCATCTGTCCTGGACCCTAGACCTCTCCCTTTGTGCTGAGAAATAATCCATCAACTTAATGAAATCACTGATGGCATTTCAAAGGTTAAAACAGCACTGCAACTATTCCCTCTTACTTTCTCTCATCTCTCTAGAGAAGACACCACTAGTTCTTTGAAACAGTAAATAAACCTTAAACCTTTACGTGTTCAAAGGAAACGCTGGCTTGTCTCAGAGAGCACTCCTTTTGACACAGCCTCCAAAAGCCTGCTCCCTGGCAAGTTCATCCTGTTCCTCAGGCAAGACCTGGGTATTCCCTGCTGTGAAAGAGCAAGCCCTTCTTCCCCTTCTCCCTCAGTGGAAAGTACATCTTCTTTCTAGCCAGGCTAACCTTTGACTTTGTCTAGAGCATAACAATATTCTCTCCTTTGAAAGCTTCCTGGAGGACTTCTTCCTTTAAAGCACAGAATTGCCCTAATTGGACCTCCAAGAGCGACTGTCGTCTTTTTTCACATTGCTTTACAAACCCACTATCCTCCCCACCTCTCTATTCTGTGGTGTTACATTTTGTTAGGTTTTAGATTAAAATAAATTAAAGGCAACTGCATGAGGTTAAAGGCACTGTAGGGTTTAAACCACTGTTATTGCAGTACCTCTCTCCCTACTGTGGCACTATCATGCATCCATCACATAGTCACTTCTTTCAGTGTACAATTGACAGAGAACAAGATGGAAACAGTCCATCAATCTAGTGTCACAGCTGTAATAAAAGTCTACAGAAAACCTATAAAACTGCTTACACTCTCAGCTATAGCACCAGTGTGCTGGCTGGTGTAAAGTATTCTACAGAGCTGCAAAGAAGCAGCATGTCATATGGAAAAACTGCCATTTGAGTCATTTTGCAAGTACTAACTGCTTGCAGATACCACCCTATCATAACAGGAGAGAATGAGCACAAACAAACACTTCCGCAGTTCCCACACTAAAAGCACAGATAATTCTGCTATGCTTTCATCTTGGGCTGCATCTACTGTACGCATTAATATGCTAAGGGACATAGTCACCCAAGTCACAAAGCATTTGTCTAAGTAACCACCTAGTTCATAGTGAGTAAACATACAACTCTTCTCAATGAACAGAAAAATCTTTATGTGTTTTTTGCATGCACCGTATATTTGCCCCACTTGGTAAATTATAGACAACACACCTGAGTGTGGATTTCTTGCACAAAATACTGAAAGCCACGGTAAAGAGAGGACTGCAAGCTTTCAGAATAAAGAACATGTAACACGTAAATCCTTACTTATAGTTCACAACGTACAAATTCATTCCATGGAAAGCATGCTTTAGATGCTCTGCTCACAAATGAGAGGCATGTACAAGAAATAAGAGACACAAGTCCTGCTATCTAATACCATTCGCATTGCTGGGAACAAAAATGCTAATATAAAAGTAAATGAAGGAAGTAGGTAAATGAAGAGATAAAATCATCACAAAGGTATATATTTAGGAGGGAAACAGGGAAGCATCAGAAACCAAATAAATACACAAAAAATATAAAGATGTCTGAGGAGGCTGAATCGTAGGAAAAATACATGGAATAAAATTCTACTTCAGAATACAGTAACTTTCTAGAAATACATATGCAAGTTATACTGATTTTTTTTTAAACATTAAACCTGATAAGAATTATATTTAAATTAAAGGAACCACCTTTATTTTAAAGAGGATCAGGAAATACCCCCATCACCCTATTTACTCACATGAAGAAAGCAGTCACTATATTAAATTGCTCCTTTGCCAGAGTGAAAACCAATCAAAGAATATCTTTACAGGCATTCTAACAGATTACTTTTACTAATAAAATAGAGACTCACTCTTTAAACTGTTTATTTCTTACTCAGTTTTTAAGTGATTGGCCGTTCTTTAGTACCTTAATCTACCACAAAAAGGGGGTTACAAAGCAGTTAAATTCCACAGTTTTGTCCAGCTTTCTTCATAGCCTCTTTGTCAAAAATTCACTGTAGGAATGGTTTTGTTTATCAAATCATAATCAGATGTTTGCAGGGTGACCCAGAATATGAGCAGTGGCAGATGTGTCTCAGTCTTTGTGTCACAAGATAATGATTTGAGTTAACAAAAATTGTTTTGGTGAGGTCACGGATCTTTCTATCATCAAATAAGAGCCCAGCAATCCGGGTAATGAGGAGCAGCAGGAAAAGCAAGTGAGAGAATAGAATGAAAAATACGATTTCTACTTTTTTTGATTCATTGAGACTAAGCCTTTAACTGTTCTAAGAAATAAGATTTTTCTTCTCGGCTTTAAATAGCAGTTCCACTTCATCATTTATGTGGACATAGAAAAACGTGCTATAAAGCCAAAAACAGAGAACTGCTAAAATCTGGGATTTAGGATAATTCTTACCATATTGGCAATTGCTCTCTTTCCGATAAATACGAAGGCTTTTGGTGAACAGGATAACCAAGAATGACAAGAGGGAAGGTGAGGAGTCTTTTATCATCCCAGCAAACACAGTAGTTAAAATGTTAAAAGACCCACAAAGCAAAGAAACCCTCTGCAACATGAACAAAGCTCACACTTGCATTATGGAGCTGACTTCTACACATAATCCTCCCCCACCAGAGCCACACTGGAGACTACATCCATGGTCATGCCCTGGTTCTTTTGCACTGTTAATCACTCTTTTAGCATTTTTGTTTCCCCCCAGAATCAAGAGCCCTTAAGTGCTGCAAAACCAGCTTTATGTCACACCCCCAGCTACCTGAATAGGCACGGATTTACTGGAGCAATGGGGATTTAAGGGAATTTCAATCAGTTCATCTCCCATTATGTTAGATCATGTGCACACACAGCTGTGCAGGACCCTACTTTAAATGAGGGCTGAATTCACCTCCCCTGCCAACAAAGATGCAGTGGCCACAGCATGAATTGCCCAATGCTTTCATAATCAGGAGAGTAGTAAGGTTAGAACACCACCTTGCTAATAAAGGCATTCAGATGATGGAAAGAGTCCACTAGGTTGTTGCTTCCAGAGGTGAAATAATACCTACATGGCTCCAGGATTAGGGATTTGCAAAAATGATGCAAGATTTCTCTGATATTGCTGCTTAATGAGACTGTGAAAGCAGGGCCTTCACAGGCACAGGAAGTATTATCATGCTCGGGCTTGCAGAGCCTCTGCCTGCCTAAACACCCTCCAGGTGTCTAGGTTTGGGACCTGGCACCATAGTCCTGTGGTCTTTGAAGTCTTCTTGCCTCTAGCCACTGCGACTGGCCCCAGTCTCTCCAGCACAAGAGATCCCTACCTATTCTAAGTTCAAAGGATCAGTACTGATCTCCAAGATGTTGCATGAGCTTAAGCAAACCCTTTCTGAGAAAACCAGTACCAAAAAGTTACTGCTTTTGTATAGCTCTGTCCTGGTTTCGGCTAGGACAGAGTTAATTTTCTTCCTAGTAGCTGGTATAGTGCTGTGTTTTGGATTTAGTAGGAAAAGAATGTTGATAACACACCGATGTTTTTAGTTGTTGCTAAGCAGTGTTTATACTAAGTCAAGGATTTTTCAGCTTCTCGTGCCCAGCCAGCAAGAAGGCTGGAGGGGCACAAGAAGCTGGGAGGGGACACCATCAGGACAGCTGACCCAAACTGGCCAAAGAGCTATTCCATACCATATGACATCATGCCCAGTATATAAACTGGGGGGAGTTAACTGGGAGGGGGGATCGCGGCTCGGGAACTAACTGGGCATCGGTCAACGAGTGGTGAGCAATTGCATTGTGCACCACTTACTTTGTATAGTTTAATTCTTTTAGTATTGCTATTGTCATATTATTATTATTATCATTATCATTGTTTTTCATTCCTTTCTGTCCTATTAAACTGTCTTTATCTCAACTCACGAGTTTTTTTTCCTGATTCTCTCCCCCATCCCAGGGGTGGGGGGCAGTGAGCAAGCGGCTGCGTGGTGCTTAGCTGTCGGCTGGGGTTAAACCACGACAACCTCTCAGAGCTGAACCACATCCAGACACACGTGTGCCTTTCAAAGGTTCTTCATTCCAATACAGCTTTTCTTAGATAGCAAACAAGAGAGCACAGATCCACTCAAATCAAAAGAATTAATCCGTACCATATTCCTGCCTATTTTCCCCACTTACCTTGAAAAGATCTCTGGCCTTAATTCAGTGTCCTATACGGAATCCAAATATTCTTTCTGTAGCTCACAACTTCCCTAATCATCAAATTTCCCCTCTTTCTCTACCCAGACTGGCTTCTACTGGCCATGGCTGGGTCTCCTTGTTAGAAAAACATGCTCCACTCTTTTCTGTCCATAGCCGCCTCCTTGTTTTTGTGAATTCTCCCACCTTTTCTCATTTCCCCAGTACCCGTGGTTTTAAGCCCAACATAGATATACTGTCCACCTGTGGAGAGATTTTCTTTTCTCCAGTCCCCCTATCAGTGAAGCCAGAGAAGATTTTTTCCCCTACAGATGTCAAAGTTACAGTTCTGTTTTGTTATTCTAGGTAAGATTTGGCAACCCTTTAGACCGACCAGTTCATGGATAAGTACACAGGAACTATTCCATCCTCTTAGCACAAGGTGCTTGAGACACTACTCAATAAAAGACAGTTCTAAGACACAAGAATACAAAGAGATTGATGAAAATAAATTGGAAGACGTAGCTTTGGATATAGACAAACTTCTCACATGAATAACTTGCAAATTCTACCAAGATGACAGGCAGAGATTTGACGTTTTGTAAACAGGCTAAACATCTAAAATGTTTGGCCTACCTTAATTCTGAACAAGTGGCATCACCTCAACCATTTAAAGAAGTATTAGCCCTGAAAGTTAGCGGTGACTGTCCTTATGGGAAGTTATTCTTCGTGAAATCCTATATACAGGAAAATTCACAGCAATTAGTGGATATTGCAGATTGTGTACACACATTTTGCATTATTTGGTGATTTTAATTGTTAAGTCTCACCCAAATGGCATTTTGCAATTAGTCTTTTATCTATTTGATGCATTCTCAGCACAGTGTTAGACAGGACACCTTTAGATAAAGAATGTTCAGATGTTTGTCTTAGATTAAGTAGGAGGGTGTTAATTGGCAAAATAGTGCCTGATTTTGATATTAAATATGAGTATCATCCTGCATATTTTCAAGTTTATAAGGAAGGAGCACCTAAATTCTGCATACTGTGTTTACTTTGCAGGTCTTGAAATGAATGATATATGTTCTTGCTAGTGTACAGATGGTCATTTATTTCCATGCCAAAGTAATGATAGTTTTTTTCCCTACCTTTTAACATCCGCCCTAAATTTATCTATTGCTGTGTTACACTTAGCTTTCTTAATTAGAGGAGAGAGTGAGTGTAATTTGAAGGCTCAACGGGGATACATTTTCCAAACTACACCATAGAGTCTGAGTCTTCTCGACCCTTGGGAAATCCAAACAGCCTGATGTTACTTTGGCAGCTCCTGTTTTCTAAGTTCCCTACTTTCTTTTTTCAACAGACTATGCCTTCCTCCAGGTCTCCCATATGGACAGTAAATGGGATGCTAACATCCTGTATGGCTGCTAAATTCTAGTTCACTCTGTTCATGGGAACATCATGACTGCTCACTTGTTTCCACATGTTTTCAATGGTTTCTACGACAGTCCTTACTTCAGGACCAACTCGTTAAATAGAGTTGTCAGCAATCTCTTGTGTCCATTATGTTGGGAGATTTATATCCCTTAATATACTTGTTTGATTATACAGATATGGCTTTTCCTATTTCTAAATTTTCTATTTAAGTTGTTATTTTTTTAAATATAGTTTATTAATTCTCCCTATATTCCCCTTTAGAGCATTAACTCGTACCTGCCTGATAACTTGCATTGACCTACAGCCCCAGGCTGCTGTAAAAAGCATCTTGTGATGACGCGCTGTTTGGTTATTCATGGAGCTCTGTGTTCTGCAGATTGTTCAGTGCTGATTTTTCAGAAACAGTTTCATAAACTAAAACTACGTTAGAAAGCCCACTCTCCACTGTAGCAGATGATTTAATGCTAATTATCAAGATATTCTGCAACATTTATGAAAAATATTTAGAAAAGAGAAAAGTAACATCTTTCCATCCAGCTTATAAAACATTGCAAGGTCTACTCAGAAGCGCAATAGACTTCTTGTAAAGCCTTGACAGCAACAGATTTTGATCATACATTCCTGCCCACGTGTCACAACCCTAAATGAAGGGATTTTGATCTTTGCAAAGCCAGTCCACTCTGAATTACCTTAGAGGTACTGAAAATGTTTATTATCTGCATCAGTTTGCTGTTGCTGCTTATTATTTTATTTAGATTTATTTAAAGTGCTCATCCATAGCCCTGTTACATTATTCTGCTATTCATTTCCCTTAATCAGAACATTCAGTAAACGGTGTTGCTATAGCAATACTGCAACTTTTCATATGACCAAATTCTCGTCTACTGCGGTCTGCGCAAAGAAATTTAAAAATAATACTATCAACAGCTAAAGTGGTCCAGGGGTTCACCTAGAAAAAAGTCACCTCTCATTTTGAGAGCCAGCTGGCACACTGTTATCAATTAAGGGTACACATACGATATATTTTAAGTTTACTATTCACCTTGATATATGATGCACTTAAATGGAGGGTTAATAACAGTGCATGAAAGGGTTTTCTCTACCTTTGTGCACCACAGAGGATGTTTTTCATCCTCAGGTCTTCAAGGTGGACCAGCCCAGTGTTAAACATTAGAAATAGGTCAGAGATTCTCCATTAAATATGTAGTGACCCAAATTTTTATGCAAGTGGCACAGTGTAACAGTTCCTGTTAGTCCAGACTAGCAAGTAATGCAGAAGTACCACTCCCTGGACCTAGGTTCACAGGGTAGAATTTGTTTCCCCATTTTCCTTGTGCTTGACCCACATAAAGCCCTTTCAGTAAAGATCTGGTATTTGAATTAAATTCACTGATCCACAGTTGTATTTCTCCAGTGTGAGTTACGCTGACTTAAAATGAAGTGGCGAATTAGGCCCTGAGGGCTTTAGGAATGATGGGCCTTTTGCAGGCCTTTTGGCTTGGGATGAGTTTTTGCCCACAGTGAATACATAAAATAACTAGCAAACTCTTTTACTTTGAATATCAGTTACAAGACCAAGGAGTCTTCATTACTCTACTGGCTGGGGATTGAAAGTTCCAAAATTAGAAAAGCTACTCAAGGAAAAAAAAAAAAATCTCTGCATGCTATAATTGAACTGGTTATGAAAAGAGCTGTGAAGAGACTATGCAAGTGAGGCAGTGAATGTACTACTCAACAGAACAGCAGCAGCAAGAGGAATAGATACTGCAAACCATTTCTAGGCCAATGAGGCACAGAGGGGGATAGCAGGCCAAATAATAAGAACAAAAGAGAATTAAGAGTGCTTTACCAAAAGATTAATTTCAAATGTTTATAATAAAGTTACACAAATACTTCAGTTCAGTAATTCAGTCTTAAAATAATGCAAATTAATCATACTTTAATTTGAGATCACATGCTCTCTTATGAAGTTTGTGGGTGTTTTTTTAATAAATTTATCTTAATGCAGAGACTCATATTAGGTCTTTCTACCTGTGTCCGTTCCTCGTAGTCACAGAAGTTTTACTTCCCTTTGCTCCCATGTAACTCACTGGTCCTCTGTGATTATTCAGGGAAGAGGGCAGTGAAGGAAGAGGAATGATGCAAACCTTTTCACCCATACTGTGCCTGTTGAAAAAATAAAAATAAAATTAGTCCAAATAGAGAAAAAGTACAGCAACGTACATGTCAGAGGCAGATGATGACAGTCCCGTCACACAGATTTCATGTCCTGTTCATAATTCAAATGATACAGGCCTCCTCCCCAGCTGGTTTTACTGACAGAGCATTCTGGAAGTTGTTCCAACAGCTTGGGATCTGGTAGTATCATTTATTAAAACAAAAAAAATGTATTTGGTGTCTCTCTGCTCCCTTAACCTTGTTATCATTAATTATTGTGTTGGAAATCAAAATGTCATCTCTTTTCTTGGATTAATTTCATAGAGATATCTAAAGCTGGGTGGTATTGTGCATGTACTTCTGCCAAGCTGCTTGGCTCAGCCTAGAGTAACTCTGTTGCAGAGCAACAGTCTTTCTCACTCAACCCTCCTACTCCATCCCAGCTGAGTATATTCTTCTGTGTAATAGTTTGCTTTTTCCTTTGCATCATCTATTTGCTATTCTCTGTGGTTGGCTTAAAAGGCAAGAACACATTAATCAAGTCATTATTTTCTATAATAAAAATCCCAAAACGTGTTCTTTCCTAGGTTTTAATTCCATTACTAGTGAGTCTACACACAACATCCACTGTACACGCTCTCCTTAGCACCGAGGACACTTGCAGCAGGCTAAGTCACCAATTTCGGAAGCATTTTTGGATCAACTCTACCTGCCAAACTATGCAAGGGAGTGAGTCCATGTCTATTTATAATGACTGCCCATGTATAATGATTTTTCCTTTTGCTTATCTGCATCCTAGAAGCTGTGATGAAAACTTTATTGGTGGTGTACAGGATATATAGCAACACACACTGGAGCAAGCTGGGACTTACATTCCATTTCTCTTTGGGATTTTAGTATATCAAACCAAATTTCATTAGTACTGGATCCCCTGACACAGACTCCACTTGCTTGCTTCTCCTACGCACTGTAAGTATTTATAATGCACAAACAGTGCAGCATCTGAGCACCACACAACTGGTATATGGAATAAATCTTTTGTAAAATATGAGAGCAGCAATCAGCACAGAAAAATAAATGCATTCTGAAGCATAACTGTAAAGCCCATCCCACAGAGAACACATTAATAGATCAGTATGCATACAAATACCCCATTACGGTGGATCTACAGTCTTACTAAGTAGCTATCTTTCTTCCTATCAGTTAAATCAATCCCTCTTTCCCTTTTCTGAAACAAAGTACTCCTTATTCCTGGCAGCTGGCACTCAGCCTAATTTTATGTAAATCTGACAGACAAAATAACTTAATTTTCACTATGTACTGCATTCAACCAAGGCTTTGGGCTATATTTGGAATGGCAACCCTCCCCCACACCCATTCATTCATTCATTAATCTGTTTTCCATAAATCTTGTTGCATAAATAATGTAAGTTCATTATAAATATAACTAATAATGAATCCAGCTCCAAACTATGAATAAACTATGCTCTGGAGTTTTTCCAGTTTCCAAACAATATGAATTTTGCCTGAGAAATGGTTGAAGAACCAATCATTTTGATCTGACACAACAGAAAATTAATATTGTAATAGGAAATTTCTAAAATCAATATAATAGACAGCCTCTGCTGGATGCATATAAAATCCCTGAGTTAAACGACTGTGTCGCTGAAGCACTCAGAGACAGGGGATGGTTGGAGGCCCAGCATGTGTTTGCTGTAGTATTCTGCTGAAATGCAGCTTTTATTAAGTCACATATCTTATGGAAAGTTTCTTTATAGCACTTATTTTTTCTTTGTCCTAACTCTGTTTTCCAGAAGAACACATGCTCAAATTTCAGAGGCTGAGACCGACTACTAGGTAAGGGCGTAGAGAAAGCACTACACGTCCCTTTACCAATATCAAATGAAGCTTTGTAGTTGGGATTTTTTTTCAAAATTTAATGAAAAAGTGCAGATGAAAAACTACTTGCAGAAGGCCTATTTGTCTGTTTATGTTTAAAACGCTTAACTTTGGGGGTGCCTAAGTTATCTTGCAATGAAAAAAAAAAGCAGACGATTTTGAGAGTTGCATTAGCAAGTAACAAGCATGAAGTTTGCAACTCTGGCTCAAAAGTTTTTCCTTTCCTTTCATTCAAAATTAAATAATTACAGAACTTGCATATAGTTTATTCCGAACTACTACAGTTAATAAGACATTCTACATAGTATTAGTATTCATGGACATCAAACAAAAAACTGGCTGAGGATGGCATATTTCCCTTCTAACAGGAAAATTGTTGTGTGAAATTGTACATAGTTCAAACAACTTCAAAAATAATGTTTAATATTTAAAGAAAAGTACTAGTCAAGGGTTCTATAACTTCAGTAGATTTTATCATGTATTATTTACCTATTGGAGACTCTGAAACCTGCTCTATAACAAAAATGTAAAGATGGGTGCTGAAGTAGCCCTTCTAACTGTGAGAACACCTGAAGGAGGGGTTTTGAGTTTACGATATCTTAATAGATAGAAAATATGTGGATGATTATGTTAGCAAAGAAAATATTTGATGGCATTTTTATGTTATTTATTCAATTAGATTTAATTTTTTTCAGTCACACTAGACTGAGTTAGGTACTTCTGAACTGAAGCCTAAAGAACAGAGAGGAAAGAAAAAATTGTCCCTTCTCAATGCCCAACGACTCTCTACCCTGCCTGGCCCTGCTCTTGCAGACTGAAGCAGAAGCCCATCAATTACACTGCATCAGCTGGACAACTCTTGGTGCTAAAAAATCAAAATAGGTGGAATTAAAATTGATTTTAAACCTGCATACATAACTGTCCAATGAAACAGCACTATGTTTTAGAGGGAACAGAATACAACAGAATTTCCAAACCCTCTGGCCAGAGCTGACATAAAGAAAAATCTAATAGGACAGGGGCACACGTTCTCAAGTGTGCAGCCCAAAGACAATTAAGTTTAAACTTTTCTGTGTGGCCTTACAAATGTATGGCCTGCACGCATTCTCTATGAAGAAGTCTCCAAGTTACATGGGCCAAAAGACTCATCTGAAATAAACAGCCTTATTTCTCTGCTCTTCCCCTAGCTGCTTTGCTCGCACAGCCCGCAGGCCAGATCTGGCTGGCAGGTCCCAAGAGCAGCAACAGCAGATGCCTCGCAGACGCAGCCCGGAGCGGGCAGCCCCCGCCAAGCCCTGGTAGTGCTGCCGTCACCGGGGCAGAAGGCAGTGGCGTACCCTGACACGCATGCTGCATTTTTTCTGCTGGTGAAGCACTCCTGAGCAGCTGGTTTTAGCTACTGTAGTAGCATCAGGGATACTGTAAACAGCAGATCTATCACAACACTAAGGTACAATAATCCCACCTGACTTGAAATGTTATCTGAAGGGGAATCAATAACAGACGTTTCGCTTGCAACTAATCTTCAGCACAGTTTCAATACGCAATATGAAGTGGCAAGAAAGAAATAGATCTGCTATTCTTAAAATTATTCAGAAAATATCAAATAAAGACTAACTTCAAAGACTTTGCTATTTGTTCATAGTCATCCTAAAAGCAGAAAGATTTATTCAGCATCTATTTATTGAGTAAACTGCTGTGATTAATTTTTCAGTCATCAGTGTCTTTTGCATGAAGAGACATTTAAAGAGCATGTGCAGTGAACATTTTATGAGTTGCATTTTATTTGGCCAGGAAGTTGGACAAGAGGAAGATGACCTTGCCTGACACAATTTCTTTATAAGACCATCTTCTCAATGATCTATGGCTCCACTGAGTAGAATTATAGTTTCAATGCTGCCCTTGGAACATGGGTCAAGTAATGTTGCGAACATACATTCTTCCCTGTCAAACATCTAACTGATCCCATGGTTTGCAGAGCCACTACTATTACTTCCAAATTTGATTTGCATGTTTTCAGCAAAGAGGTGCCTATGCCTGTACATGATAAGTAGCTGCACCTGCCTTCAATTTGCTTTACTACATCTAATTTCCTAAGTGAGCAGTTCAAATACTATAAGATGGCAATCAAAGACTAGCAAGATTTCAGTAGCGAAGGTAAGGACTGAATTACTCTCAGCTTTCAACCTATGTTTCCCTGGCCTTGTCCAATTTCTTGACTAAAACTGGGAAATAAAGACTCAGCTCCACTAAATAGAGTTGTCGTCTGTTCACTGGGAAGCTGCAGGGTAGAAAAATGTTTTATCAAGACATGATGCTTTATTCTGGTAACTCTGAGCTTTACGACCATTGTCTTAAAACTGACAGAGAATTTATTCTAACTTATAGATACAGGGAAGGTAAAATTAGTCTGCTGTTAGAAAACATGTCTGCTGTTTTGTTTTTAACCATTCTTTTTTTGATGAGAACCAGTGTGTTTGTGGTTAAAAACAAATATAAGACAAATAAAGCTTTGATATCTTTTGGCCAGTTCATGTCTAATACTTGATTCAGTCACGATTGCCCGGTTGGCATTACATGTTTGAGTCCCAATTGGAAGCAATTTCAGCCATCAGGGTGAACACACCTCACAGGATCAACACACCATAATACAATCCATGCTGGTACATTAAGCTTTGTCTTCTAAGGGCAAAAATTTCCTTATGTCCATTGCTTTCAGTTGGACTCTCTGAAATCACACAAGCAATATGTGATTTCACAAAATATGAAATAACTTTTTTTTCTAAGAAGAAAATTGTACTTATCATTTGATATAAGAAGATTATTCCAATGGAAACAGAAAGTTCAATAGAGCTTGCCAACATGCATATAGAGAAATGATCATCCTCTCAAGATGTTTTGTTGTTGGATCTATGAATTGTTGTATAAATCGTATGCTGTTTCTTGCAAAAGAAATTTCACTCTGAAATAATCTAAAAGATAATGTAGAGAGAACTAAAGCCAAAATATAACTAACTAGTAACATGCACAGTCCATAAAGAGAGCCAAATATAATTTCCAATTATTTTATATTAATATATTATCTTCTTGTTTTACATTATAGCATTACCTTATACTACACTTTCCCAATTTTGATAATGTATTTAAGCAGGCCTGAGCACTCTAACTATTTATCAAATCCTGAATTCTGTAATTCCATCACAAAAAAGACAGAGAAGGACAACAATATATTTTGGTGCTACTGAAAATTAGGTTAAATGTTGTTACATCAGACAGGAAAAGATAAAATTTGGAGGAATGAAATTATATAATTTATCTAATATGATTAGATATAATACCTAGTAAAAATGTATCAGTTTTAATATACAAGTCTTCTGAAAAACGCAGGAGTGCAAAGAAGAGAGAGAACATTTAATACAAGTTTGCCACCACAGTATGAAATGTCTTATTAGTTGTGAGTTATTACTTGATTAATTTTTCTTCATACCATTTAGATTTAGTTGGGCTTAATAGTCACCATGTAATAGCAGAAAAGTGATAGAGAGCGTACTCTACTGTCTGAATGAGCATACCTGCTTTTCAAGATCATGCTGCCATTTTCAAGATCATGCTAGCCATTTGTTACCCTCAAGCCGGAATGCAATACGCAATGTTTCTCCTTTAGAACATCTCCTTGTCTCATATAGTATGACTTCCAAACTTACAGCTAAAGTCATTTTCAGAATATGGTCTCTAATGCAACCCCAGTGCTTATAAATGGACTCTCCTAGCAACTAATTCTTTAAAGACACATAATGCGTGCTTGAACAGCATTATCTTCTAAGAGGCCTCATGAGTCGTCCAAGTTAAAAGAGCAGAGAGAGAAAATCCACTTGTTAAATAAAGTCAGAGTAGCAGAATAGATTTACTACCCACTAAACTAATAATTTTATTAGTAATATGAGTCTTTTATTAATTTCTGTTATAAGAACTGCACAATGGCAGAAAATATTGCTGAAAAAAAATTGTTGCTTTGACAAACATATTAATTTCATCATCAGATACCCACCATGACAGAAGGTCAGTACCTAAGACTTTCCTGCAAGTTTAAAGGAGAGAATGTACTTTAGTACCAAGGCAAGCTAAAATGGGACTGGAGAGCCCACTGAGCCATGAGTCTCTAGAAACGGGTCCTAACCTGAATACTCACAGAAATAATCTGGTGATTATTTAAATTATTACTGAAATCACGTGGTGATTGTTTGCTAAGCCCTCAAAAAATTATTTGTGTGTTTCAATAGAATAATCATCACCACAAACTCGCACTAGTACCTACCTTTTTATCTTGGGAGAGAAAGCGAACCAGTTAAAAACAAACTTTGCAAACTCTAGCCAGCAAAGTGCCTTTTAACCTTCTAAGCACTTGGGCTGTGGTATTATCAAGTCACTGACAGTAATTTCACTGCCAATAATAAAACACGCATCACACGTGATATACATGGACATTTTCATGACAAAGTAGTTGTTACTCAAGAAAACATTTGTCCCCATGAGATACAAATTTAGCTCTTTTATATTCATAGCAAAAACCAACTCTTGATGTCTCAAAAAGTGGCATGAGGAAATTAGCAATGAATGCTTTATTTCAGGAACCGATCACTAAATGCTTTACCCAGGCACCGCCAGTCACAATAGGGCAAACCTGCAATGGGCCGTCTGGTGAATGCAGGCTCCACTTCACGTGGGCAACACTACTCATGCTCCAACAGAAAAAAAGAGCAAGATGCATTTCAGGAACTGGCCCAAACGCTGGTGGTTCAGGCTTTTGTTTCTAATTAAAACTTCATAAAAATATATTGATCTTGCTTTATTAGCAATTTCTTTCATCCCACTACTTTCTCAAATGTCAGTTGCTTGAAAGGGACAAACTTTACACATTATCAGCTCTTTCAACATATTAGAAAAACAAATATGAACATAGTATACCATATTCCTATATAATGAAAAATTGATTACAAGTAAAGAACTGCATACTGTGCTAGTGTTGTAAATTACTTCCTCTGTGGCTTTTACAACATCGCCTATGAACATAATTGAATGTCACTAGTTTATGTTTGCAAGTACAATCCCAATGACATTGCACCTGGGAGTGTCTATGCACAGTCATCTGTTATAGAGAAGGATCTAAACATATGGCCTGTTGATTGGGGTCTGGCCCCAAAGCTATCACAAAATCCTCCAGCCAGTTTTCTGCCAGACTAACCCATCACAGTAATTCAGCTCTATCAAATAGGAGCTTCCCAACAACGACCGAGAAAGTGTATAGCATTTGAAGCAGCCACTTCAGATCTAAACACTGAACATTTGAGAAAGCAAAGGTCAGAGGCATACCTCTTACCAAGAGAAAACTATATTGGGTCCAATCCTACATTTTTATTCATTTTACTAGGCTGGCCTGTTAAGATACAGGTTTTATTTTCTCCTTCAATTTTCCAGTAACACCATTCTACAGCAAACCTTTAACAGTGAGCTTATCTTTTGCGTATATGGGTAGCATCTGTATGTTCAAAGTTAAGCTGATTCTTTAAACATAGCTGGACCTCATGCGCATGGTTCCCATCAGCTGTTAGCTGGCAAATCAGTTTTGGACAAGTCTTCTGTGGCTCACAAATGCAATGCACATGCTATCACTTACACAGGCAAAACATGCTTCTTTTCGTCATTTCTGCATGTATTTTTCTGAATAGGATAGTAATTAAAAAAAAGCCGAAATTAAACTGTAAGTTTCTATTTGTGAAAACGAGCAAACATTCCTGGGAATTCAAATAGGATATTTAAACTTTAAAAAATACCTCTGGAAAGAATATTTTCCACCACTAAACATAGGAGTTTGATGTATTTGAAATGAGATACAGCTTTTGACAATCACTAAAGCTTACTGCGGGGTTCCAGGCTTTAAAAATAAAGGTCTACATGTACATTTTTTGGAAGAAACAGCAATCAGACTAAGAACTAAGCACCTGTTGGCAATGCCAGAATCTATAAATTAGGGCAGTATCTGTCGGTGTCTATTATTACATTTGAATTTGAAACATCCACCCAAAGTAAATTGCAGCATTTGGGTTGCTTCCTTTGTCATACGTTCCAGTAAAAGCTGGCTTAGTTTGATCCTGAAATGCTTTTAAATTGATAACTGTAAGTGAATGTGCGCAATGGCCATGCTCATGCAATTTTACTTTGTATAAAATAAAATAGTCAAAACTTGGTGCTGTAAGTGATAGCCTGCTGTTAGAACATATTGAAAAGGGAAAGACGTTCTTTCTAATGAACCCTTAAAGTGAAATGTTCTGGAGGACAAAAATATTCAAGTTACTAGCTGACCTTTAGAGTCATATAGGAGAGGATGTGCATAATGCATTATTCTGTCGGATATGCATTACTTATAAAATAATAGAGGCTTCAGTACTTTACATGTGACCATTAGAAAGATCAGAACATAACCCAGCCTTCGTAATATAATTGAGTGCTGCAAAAATATCTCTAATGATTAATATACCAGACGTTATGCAATGCTCCTACAAGGTAATTTTGTCCTGACACAGAATAATGATTGTTACAGTACTTCTGCAGCTTAAGACACATTAGGCCTCCGGGCTTCCACGGCCAGTTGTAAAGCTGTACGTGGGTGTAGAAATTCCTCATTAACATCAGAGTATGTCCGACATCTGTTTACATTAAGCCAACAAAAATTTTAAATACTTGTCTACACATAACTGCACAATTCTCCCTTCAGTGTGCAGGAGGAAGAGCCTTCAAAGCTGAATACAAACACCCTCATTCACACAGTGCTGCTCACACACAGCCAAGGCCCTGGCCTTGCACAAGTGGGGAAACAGACACAAGATTTTTGCCCCCCTTATTAAGTCCCTGGGAAAGGACTGGAAGAATCCAATGGTTTATAAGATCTGTAAGTCTACTTCAGCTTAGGCAGGGCAACTTACTGGTAGAGATGAGCTATGAGGGACTACACACCGCCCTGTTAGTGCTGTTTAGTTCACCACCATAGGTAGCAGAGGAGCTGGAGCACAGTCCCCCACCTCTCCCTCTCTCTTCCCCCTGGGAGCAGCTTGCGCATGGCACCACTCTCAGCTGTTTGGCTCTTGCCACCGATCTTACTCTGTCCACAGTAAAAGGGCAGGAACGAACAAAGAAAACAAAGAGCTAATGTAAAATAACTGCAGGTAGAGAGATGCAGAAATGTCTTCTTTTTTTGTTACGACAATTTGAGAAGCAACACTAAAAACTAATGTCCAAATCTGTCACCCAGCTGAATTTTTTTGTTGTTTGTTTTGACATAGAATGAATCCTTGCAGTTCATATGACAACAGCTCTTAGTGAACAGCAGTTTGATACTTGTTTCATGGTTTAAGTATCTTTTTCTGGGGTGCCATATTGGGCTATCACTTGTTTGCAATTTGCATGGTAAGCATTTGCAGGGCATACATGGCAATCTGCTATGAGTGGCTGGAAAGGATGGCAATGTTTATGAAGGTAACCCTGTGAAACAATTCAGAACAACCAAAATCACTATTATGGCAATAAAATTTGAGCTGATATTCCTTCAAACCAAGATTAGAGATCGTTTCTAGTGACAAAAGGGAATGTTTTTATTTGTAAGCACCCAAAATTGGAAGAACAACTGAAACTGGGGAAATTTTTTGCACCTATATACCGTTAAGTGTTATAATTAATGTTGTATTATATGACAGCACTTTGCTTCCAGCTAGTAAGAAAAAGATTGTTATGACTTCAGAAATTACGTGTATAACATCTACTCCTCCAATTTCAGAAATAAAATCTGAAAGAAAAAGGCAGCCATTATTTGTGCAAACACAGGAGCTTCAAGAAACCAAAGCAAATTTTCTCACTAAAGCATACAGCAACACAAGACAGAGAAAAGAGCAGCGCCGTGAGACAGGAGTTGAGAACAGATACCCTCAGACAGTTCTGAGAACTGAAAAAATCCTGAAAACAGAAGAGACAACTAATGACCAAGGCACTATTTCCAATGATAACTAAGACATTTAAATAAAATAAATGTTACAAATTTAAATTAAATTGCCCAATTAACCCCTTCATTCCTAAAGCCATATATTTTTTCAGCAGAAGACATAACAAATGTTTCTTTGCACACCTTGACTCACAATGGAAAGGCTAAAGCTGATGTGAGCTAAGCCAGCTTTCTCTAGAAACCCACAGTTGAAGAGAATTGTTTAGAAACAGCTCCAATTTTTTTTAATTCTCCACTCTCATACTTTGATATTAGCTAGCAGGCATGAACATCAGATAATAAGATGTAAAGACCAAAAGGACAATGTGTTTCATAAGACCACACAAACATCATTAATAGGAGATGTATTTAATAAGTGCTGCTGCTTCTTTCTGTGAATCAAAGGACTGCAAAAGTTGCCATGGCAGAAATCAGAAACTTAACAACATCTTGTTAATGTAAGAAAATATTATCAGAAACAAAATGCTTTATTTTGGAAAAATTTTACAAAACGCTTTGACCAGTGATTTTTTTATTTATTTTGAAAATCAGTGGAGTGGAAGAAATCCTTCAAAAAGAATGAGCAACCATTTTTTTAAATATAAAACCTCTGTGCTCAGCCATCAGGGCCGTATGGTATTCCCAATGATCAGCCCAAGTAATCAGAAGCAGGGAAAAAGAGTAGCCCTCCTTACCCTAGCACTTCGTGGCTGGATCAGCAGCGCTTAGTAGCAGATATTCCAATAGCTGGATTAGACATATAGTCCTAGAAACATTGCTTCTTGAATATGCTTGGCGAATAGCATTTACAGATTGTGAAATAAAGAGAAACAATTTATACCTAAAAGCAAAACAATAGAAAAAAATAAAACTATGGTTTTATTTCTCTTTTTCTGGAACAAGTTAAGAATATACCGAAATATTGCAGTTTGGGAACAAAATGGTCAAATAGCTTAGAGGCAGCTGACATATTACAGTTTCACTGTCTGCGTTAGTATTGTTCTACAGAATGAAGGCACTCCTCAGTTGCTTATGGAAGTAGCCTCTGATTAGCATTTTAACCAGGTCTAATGGAGATCCTTTATACTGAAATTGTAAAAGTGCCAGTTCAAGAAAAATAAAAAGATACTGAATAAATGTCACTTATTTTCTTCCTGGCTGATGGGAAAGCGTGCTTAAACTTTAGCACAGGAAAGTCCATTTAGGGAACTTTCAGACATCACCTCTCTTTCTGTTTTTTCACTTGAAGATTTTATTCACTTTTCCCTTTTTCTTGGCATTACAGTGTGGATGGAGCCTTTCAACTCCATCTTTTCATGGGATTAAATCATCCAAAGAGGCAGCAACAAAGTTACGGACAGAATCGCAAAGGAAAATGTGCAACGTGATTCAACAAGGATAAAAAAGTGAAGACAAATACAATGAGGAGACTTCTGCTTTTACAGAAGCCACCTGTGGGAAGCAGAAATAGCTTGGGGACATTTTGCATAGGTGTACTTTTATGTGCTTCTAATATGGACATCAACTGATCTCACATTTGGCCTTTTCTTCATTATCTACAATTCACAATGCCATGGTTGCTCTTTTTTTTTTGAGATTTATAAATAAAACAAAGATTAGAAACTTGCAAAATTTAGCATACTGGGAAATTAAACTTTAAAGGTGCATTTTCAAGTACTGTTTTCTTGCATAACTAATACAGAAGATGCTATTAGCATTTGCTTTTCAAGTCGGCAGTTGTTACCATATAAACAGCAGCTATAGTGTACTCCCTTCTTTCATTAGCTTATTCATATCACTCTCCCTGTGAAAAAGCTGGTGTATATCTCTGCTTCTTAAAGTAAATATTTTATGGTATCAGAGTCCTAAATTCAACTCCAATATTGATTACAAGGTGTATTACATTTGAGTTCTGTATGCATAGAATAAAAACAAAGATCACAGTTAAAGTATCAGAGAAATTTTAAAACCAAGAGATCATGTCCTGTCATGGTGACAGGGTTGCACACACTGGAATACACTGGTAATAGGCATCAGTTTTCTAAGAATTTTACTGTGCAACATTTACTGATTAATCCATTTGGATATACCTGTTGTCTTCAGCTTACACCTTGCCAAAAACAGATCACAATGGAAATGTTTGGAGACTATAAGATGATATATTTACATATGCATTTATGTCTAAAGTAAGAGAATTTTGCAAATAAATCACATTAGTAAATCTCGGACTACAGTTGTCATTGCCATCCCAGTGCTAAAACCATTGTAGTCACTTCACAGAACAGAGCTTAACTGTAATATTCTTTTCAGTCACAACAACTGACAGGGCTGACTGTTTTATTTTATGCTGTCAATGTGCACTTTCCTAGACAGCAATGCCAAAGAATATATGGAGAGAGGAAAAAGGAACCACGAGACTGGGTCATGCTTATAGGGTGAGGTACTAGGTCTTGCAAAGCAGGGGCACAGAGGAGGGGCTTTGGGGTGATGGTAAATAACTAACAGAACGCAACGATGCTTTAGCTAATGCATGGCAAATGCAATCCTTAGATGCACAACTAGATGAATACGGAAGCTCTCAAACATCACTGAGTCATGTATCACCTTCTAATAAAACCAGTATTTGTGTTATCACGTGTTTGTTTCTCGTTTGGGACTACACACTTTAGATCTTACACAGTTTCAATGAAGTGTTTCTAGACTTCATAGTCAAATATGTGCCAGAGAGGTTGAACATAACTAGGGCTTGCCAAAAGCCAAGATCTCTGCTTCTATTAAAAAAGAAAAAAAAAAAAAAGTTAAGACTTTGCAACGTTTGGGAGCAAACAGACAACAAAAACCAGAAACCAGAGGTAGAGAAAGATAACTGAAGACAGCCAAATAGCTCATTAGCTGGGTCAGTCAACATTTCACTGGATCCAATTAGGCAGCTAATCCCTACGCTCCTGTTTCATTTTTCTTATTTCTGGACCAGAGAAACTCTCCCAGTGGAAACCTTAGGTAAACAAGGATATGTTAAAAGTATAAGTTACGGTTTTGATGAATTAATATTTTCAGAAAAAAATGTTTCACCAAAAAGCTCCCACTTTAGTCTAGTTACTCCTGACTTTTTAAACACATCAGGATTTTAGACAGTGAACCAGAGGACAGACAATATAAAAGGCATTATTATTATTTATTTATTTTGTATCATTTCTATTACAAGAAAAATATTTAAATATATCAGAAAGATATCAAGGTGGTGTGCTGAATGATTTTCAGTAGATTGCCTTATTTATGTAGGCTAAACTTGATATTCCTGCTAACTCATATCTAGGTAATTGCTGAATATGAGCCAGAGTTCACTATATTTAGGTGTCCACAAATTTACATCAAGAGAAATAGAAAACATTAATTATTTTAGCATTTTAGAAATGCACCTATGCCAGATCTACACTCTGGAAACGATGTGTACATGCATAATGATGAGAAGGACCCCACACTAAAAGGCTTGTGGTATAACAAAAACAATAGTCATGAGAGCTTACAATCCAACTTAAACAGCATATGTGCATACTGTACCATCTAACATCATATCCTAAATTTACAGTAAGAATTACTGAACAAAAGAGAAAGCTAAAATTCTAAGTGAAATTTAATAGTGAAATACGTCGCAGGGCAAAATCATTATTCAAAGTAACTCCAAAGTGAAAAAGAGCAATTTAGCTAATTTGAAGACTGGGCTAGCTCAAAAGCACTAATCTTCAGTAGTGTCTTTACTACTCCTTAGCAGATGGCTAAGACTGTATGAGAGCTCCAGAACATTAGACTGAAGGCCAAGTGCCCAAAACAACACACCAAATGCTTTTATTTACTAATTTCTAGACTCTGCCACACTATTGCCATAGTGCAGATATTAAGTCATCATTGAGTAGTCACAGGCAGATGACACTTTAGAAATGAACTGCCACGTACTTTAGCTACCACAGTAGCTCAGCTTTTTGGCGACTATGACACTGCTGTTACAAGAATTGAACTTTACTGAGCAGGTGTTTGAGGATAACAGGTAATAGCAGTTACTTATCTTCTCATCGGAGAGTAAAGAAGGAAAGAATGCAAATTCCACTTCAAGTCTGCTTCTATTGCTTTATTTCTTCAGGCATTACATGAAGTGGCAAACTCCACCAACAGTATTCCATCCCACCTGAACAAATGTTATCACATCAGAACAAACATTGTAATATTACAAAGTTAGCTGTAACACTGCTAGGAGCATTAGGAAAATATGCTTTTACCTACATATGTGAAGACAAATAATGATATTACCTCTTGAGACCACATTTGCTGCTCTGGGTTACTCTGAGTTACTATATGTTAATCTTTTTTTACCTGCAGGCTGCTCAAATGTCCCAGCTCTTCAGTGCATCGCATTCATCTCCTTACATGCACTGCTTTTATTTCAAAAAACCAGAATCATCTTGATTTTATTCAATGTCATTGAACCACAATGACCCCTCGGAAGTTCTGATCACTTAACACAACTTCTTCTACGCATATCTCATGGACCCTACCGCCAAATCATCAAATTAGGGGATAAAACTATGTTGGCCCACTGAGTTTAATGGAGATGTAACAACATGTTCCAAGAATTAGTGAAGAGCAGAAACAGCGTGGTTTGCAAGTCTTGTAACATTGTGTGTGTTTTAAGACAGAGTGTATCTCCAGGTTTTGGAGAGAATGACAGGAAAGAGATTTTAAAAGGCAATACATTTAAAACTTTCAACAATCAGAACCTGGTGTGGAAAAAGCTAAGTTGAGATTTTTAAGAAATACCATAACTCTCAGTGCACCGGAAAACTTATTTGTTCAGCCCTCTTTAGAGCATCACCGACAACAGTTTAGAAAGACCATGAGTGAAATATAGACTCTGTGAAGCTCATGATGTACATGAATTTAGCTCCACTGATGCTCTTATCATACAGAGTTCAGTCACATTTACTACTTATGAAACTGGTCTGATGAATTCAATTACTGAAGGAAGTCTGGTTTTAATTCTTAGAACTACTACTTCTTTCAATTTAAATTGATTAATAATAAAAGTTACAGCATTTCAGAGGAACAGCATATAAATTAACTATAAACTGAAGCCCTAGCCCATGGCAATAAGATACAAAGCTCTCCTTCATGTCAGCTCAGATGCAGCTTTCAAGCATATTCTAAAGGTACTTCTTCTGGATAAATACTTTACTTTATAGATATAAATTACAGTTTATTGCCAGCTGTTTAAAATATCTATGATTTGGTAAGATGAGTCTTGCTAACCCCCAGCTGTCTCCCATTTACTTGAATTGGAAAAACACTGGGTAAATTGCTGCCCATGGAGCACAAACATAAGCAACTGAAGTACCCATAATTTGTTGGAGTTTTAGATCATCCTAATTTAGATATTTTTCAAAAGACATAATGTAAAGTAAACTCCACTTAATCGCCACCCTGATAAATAGCTCTATTGGGAAGATAATACAGTTAGTAGAAGGGTAAATTAAAAAGCCATTCTGCATCCATGACATACCCAATGTGTTTGGAATGAAGTTGCTTGATAGGCTGATCATAGAAGTGTACAGTGAACTACCACTATGTATGGCACAGCTGTGTATTATCTTCAGGGGACTTTCTCATGCTCTTGAATTGAAATTTACGCAACTCCATAGGTATAATTAAAGAAAAACTAGAAAGTGTCTTACTTCACTGTGCTCTTGGGTTACAATATGAATACAGCATTCCATGTGCTCTCCACAGGGCATTTAAATATCTTTCTTTGCAGGTTTTATCATATGAGAAACTACAATAAGTGAGGATGTAGTCTACAGTCAGGATATGTACCTGAGTTATATGCCAAGGTAGCAGCAAAAAGGGAACCTCAAGAAAAGAGAACTGACAGCACAGAAGAGGATATCTTATGTCTCAGCAAGTCTATAGTAAAGTCTAATTATTTGTGGCATTTTCTGTGGTTCTTATTTCTATATGTTAAACAGAGACAACATATGGGGTGAATACTGGTTCATACTACACTATCTGTCAAAGGTATCTGCAGACTGCTAGGTACTGTTGCCACTAAGCAAAAATTGCAAGCTCAAGAACTGAGAAATACGTAGCTTTTCAATACATTACAGAGCCAAGTATTTTATTCTCCATCAAAAACACATTTAGTATTTCCTTTTGAAGGCTATTTATAACCACAAAGGCAATTTTGTCCTCTTTGACTAGTTAAAAGCTTAATCTCTGGCTTTCCGGTTCAGAAGATATTCTTAATAGAATGATTTTTAACTGTTACAAACCCTTTCTATGACTCTTAGCTGGGGCTGAGCCTTCCCCCTTTTTACAGGGCACGATGAAGTCCAGATTAGGAGAGAAACAGAAGGCGGCGGTGGCAAGAGAGAAGCAAAGGAAGGAAAACGTGTAAGGAGAGGAGACAGAACTGCAGAAGGTAGAAGTGTGGCTGACAGCCCTAGAATCCCCCAGGATCGCAGTCAGCAGTGAAGAGAATTACCTTGCAGAAAAGACACAGCTGGCAGGAAAGATGTCAACCACAGGAGGTGAAGAAAAATGCAGGCAGGAGGAGAAACCAGTGAGCCACTCTGTGGGCAGGAGTGCCTTGGGAGTAACACAACATGGGTAAGATGGCCGATGACTTACAAATGTGCATGCAGCCCACAAATTAATCTAAGATTCGATTACCCTTATCAATCCAAAATGGTTTCCTTGGACACCAATCCAAGAGAACACTCAAATTACCTCTTCACTCACTGACAGCCATGGTTCAAGAGCAAACACCTTATACCCCCCGTACACAAGGGTATTAGCCAGTCATTACCTCACATTTCCTTGTTTCCCTAATGGGCCCTGCTTCATCTCCCTGGGTATTAAGAGCTGCTTCACAGCACATCCACGCAAGCAATCTGTAACAGTGCACTTAACCAGTCAGCAGGGGTACTGAATAATGAGCCCATCTGTACCGACCTCTCAACCCTGTCCTGAAAGCATCAGTAAGCTCAAGGAGCAATATTTTCAAGGTACCTCCATCTAACCAAATTTCTAAGTAGCAAAGGAGTACTCTTATTGTTAGGGTGCTTCTTGTACAGTATATAAAATGAGATTTTTACTGTTCAGTCAATAAAAAGTATTTCACTCTTTTTGTGTTGGCAGACAGCTAATAATAAAATGTCTACTCACAATAACACCGTTATAAAAGGGAACCAGAAGCAAATGAGAATCTTCATTCTTTCTTCTTCCATATCATGTCACCGAACATACCCAATTAGTGGCAAAACACTTGATAATCCCTATGCTTGCACTCAGATTAGAACAAAAAAATTAAACAACAATTTGGTGGAAAACTTTTTAATATAGGCATCCAAGAGTAAGAACCTTCTGAGTTCTGCAATGGCAAAAAAAAACAAAAAAAGAGAAAAACGGTCCTCTGATACTGGAACACCTTCCTCTTCTTTGTTCCTCCAAAAAGAAAATGCAGTTCTTTTTCATACAGAAGGAGTAGCTGGAGTTTTATACAAATTAAATGCTCAGGAGTGAAATCTATCTTCTATTCTGGATCGAGACACGGGTCAAGCAGATTTCTGACCAACAGGAAATAATAACTACAACCATATTTTCACTTGCCTCAGTTCCTGCCAGGATCAAAGCCAAGGCTGTCAATCTTCATTTATGTTTAGATATTTAAAATATTTTCAGTATCATTCTGGATTTTTTAAGCAGTTGGCACTGAGCAATATCTGAAACTGTCCCACTGTACTAAACTATGGTGGTATTTTTTCCCATCAGATACTAGTACTGCAATCCCCTTCACGTCTAATTTTTTGACAGCAATTCAGTTTTAGATGGCTTATAATAGGCTCTGCCTGAATTCTGCCAGGATTGAATTGTTATTGATTGGTACGAAGCAATGGTGTAGAAGGGTGCATTTCCACAGCTTGTATTTGGATGGGTCAGATCTTTTGACAGCTGATTTTGTTAGAAAACCTGGGGTCATTGTGGGCACTGATTATTACACACCCTTGCATTTTTTCCATCACTGCAAGCTCAGCTTCTTACTCTATAAAAGACACAAGTAATTTTCTTTCTAAGGTCTATATAGAGGTTCTTTCATATCCGACATTATAATTGGTCTTTCTTTGTACATAACTTTGCTTCATATTACTCGGAAACAGTAAATGAGGTGCATGAAAATGAAACATCTACAGTTTTAATTTTTGATCATATTACCCTGCCTGGGCCAAATCCAGCCATCAGTGAAGCCAATGGAATTATCCTGCAGGAGTAAGAGTGAGCCTGTCAATGCTCTTTGAATGCTGCTTTCTCACAGAAGCTCCCATGTGTCAAAAAGGTCAGGTCAAAAACTCCAAAAAACCCCAATCTTACTCTGCAGGCAGCAACTTACTGTATTTTTTTGGCTTCTTTTCGTTGTCAGTATGAGAATTGTTCTCATTTGTTTGAGGGACATATGGCTCTCACTAATCAAAGTAATGCCCAAAAACCTCCATGGATTGCACAATCTTAGGTTTTCAAAAAAAAGAGGGAGGGAGGGGGAAGAAAGAAAGGAAAAAAAGTCCAAATCTCCCTCTACTATTTGTCTAAAAGAATATCGTGTTCTATTTGAAATCAAAGCTGTCACAGACAAGTTTTAACATCACTGAGCTTCAATTCTGCTGTTGTCAGTCTTGCTGATGTAGAAAACACTAGCAATTATCAAACACAGCCTGAGTATATCAGCTGGGAGTTTTAATCAATCCACTGTAAGAGAGTTTAGGAAGGAGAAACAGGTTGCAGGCAACGGATGCCGAGTGCCAGTTTCCTACCTCTGCACAGCCTACCAGCCTGAGAGAAGCTTCCTTATAAGTGTATCTTTTCCCATCACTGCAGGCTCAGCTTCTCACTCTACAGAAGCTATACTTCTCTGTGCTGCTGTGTCAGTCAAGCCCATTCATGTTCCATTTCTACACTTATAAATGCCAAAATACATGAAGTCAACAAAAATTCATGTATTTGACTTCAGAAGATGAAATGAAGTAATTAGTAACATTACACTTATTTTATTACTGTTGCTTTGATTTAAATTGTTAGTGGTTTGAACATCTTAATTTCAGAGTGAATTATATAATTGTTTTTGTTGCCTGTTTATCGATTTTTGTATAATTAGGATGCAGTAATTTACTTTATATCTCTTTAGTTTAATTGAGTTAATAATGTCTGCTGAGAAGCATGATGTCACACTCCCAGCTGCTTGGCTGGAAAGCTGGGGGAAGAGCTTTCACTGGACGTAAGAATTTCAAAGGGCAACTTTTCTTTCAGAGCTGTAGCTGCAAAAGTTAGTTTTCTGTTGAAATGACACTGCTGCTTCCATATTTTTGTGCTTCTGTTATTGCTCTCGTGATCATATTAAAAAATCTTTCTTGACATGCCATGGTTCTCCCTGATGATATTGTTAGCACAGAACACTACCTACTGTATCAATAACAGCAAATAGGAGCAAGGACAGTCTGTATTGAAAAAGAAAACCTTAGCTTTCAGTTAGTGTCTAATAACTGAAATTGCCTCCCTTGAAGTCTATCAGTACAGCCAGTATAGCACATCCATCTCCACTGGGGAGTAGCATTTTATCAACCCTTCAACTTTTCATGACCCAGCCAATCTGGAAAAGACCCCATCTCCATTTGGATCATGTCAGGGAGGACAGATTCACCTGGGGGCTGGGTGCCACAGTAGTGGAGAGCGTCTTTGGCACCAGGCTGCAGATGAGGAGTACATACTTGCCAGCTGCTGCGTGGCATGTCAGCCTCTCCCCAAAGCTGAAATCCCATTTGGTACATACCACTGGTCAAGACATCACATGGAGGCAACTGCATCTCGGGGCCACACAGTATCTCACGCACAATGAATAGGATTTGACTGGTCTGGTGTCATTGACATAAAGTTATTATGCAAAATCAAATAAATGCCATATACTGGGATAAACTACCTTAAAGACAGTAATGCAGCATCTGCTTTAGGGGTTGTGCCACAAAAAATTCAGCTCAAAACCAGCCACCATGAGTACAATAACTATACTCACCAGACAGCCTAAAAGCCTAAATCTTGACTTCCTCCAGAAGTTAAAACCCGTAAATAAAGATTACTGTTAATAATCCCTAAAACAGGTGGAACTACTCACCAGTAACTGAAAGAACTTGTTTAAAAAAGCCACATCTGTTAATAGACATGTATCTAATATTGGCTTCCAAACGTTCAGTGCATGTATAACACTTTCCATCTCCAAATTGCGGATAAATATTAACTGACTGATTTGCATATATCACAGAGAGGGCAAGTTATGTAATTGCCATTTTCCAGCTGGAATAATGGAGATGTTAAAAATAGGAAAACAAGGAAGGAAAATGCAGTAACAACTAGTGCAGCCATGGAGGCCTCTTCATAAAACTGCCTGTGACAAAAAAGGAAGCACCACATGGTAAAAATGCAATACTATAATCTTAGCTGGAAAACATAGCACTAAAAAAGTTAATTTATGGATGGACCAATTCAATAAATGAAAATTCAGAAAAAAATGAGGCTACATGAGATGAAGAAAAAAGTTCAGTATAATTTCTGTCATTCCAAGACAGAACCACTCTCATAGCACCTCAGATATCAGTCATCGGATAATACATCCATGCTGCATCTACAGCCCACAATACGCTCTGCTGACTGACTTGCCAGCATGGTTGATACGGGCACCCTATGTCCAGCGCTGCCTGCATTCAGAGCAGCTACAGGCAACACTGTATGGCTGCTAGTAAGAATTCATAAGTACCCAATAAGTGTAGTTAAGGCAGTACTTTTAGAAGGTGACTGGTATTAGCACTTTCTGCCCCACAAACAGTGGTGAGGTTCAGAACTAGAGTGTCCAAGTAGAAAGAGGACTCTCAGGAAAATGGGAAAAAGAGAGGAAAAACAGCCTATAACAACGTGCAAATGAGGGTACTCAGAACAGAGTAGCCTTAATCTAGACCAATCTGTTTTATAAGGGGCCAAGCACAGTTTTACCCCTAAAGGAGCCTTGGCTTTTGAAACCCAAGATGCCCACAGTCTGAGGCTGAGGTTTACCCATTAAATGCAAGTGAATACTTAAGTCCTGTATTCTGGCTCACTGCAATATTCATTTTGAAAGTATCTGTACAATTTAACCTTCCAGTGCCACAGCCAGCAGCAAGACTTCCTAAATTAGCAAAAGTAATAAACAAGAGCCTCATTAAATCTTCCTCTTCCCTGTTTTTTTATCCCTCTAATGAAGCTCTCTGTCCTGTAACTCCTCTCATTTCCCTAATTCTCTCTTCATCACCGATTTCTTTATCCTTTGATATGACAGAGTCTCCTGTCATAAGTAATGATAGAGCTACGTTTTCTAGAGGGCAGAGTATGAAAAGGACAGGAAGGCATGTTGTTCTTAAAACTGTGGCCCAGCAAGGCAGATGGCTCATTAATGTACCAGTCTTGCCCTCTCAGCAAGGAAAAAACACACTCACTTACCCAGAGGGGTCAGCCTGCGAGGCACGCTCCCTCTGCTAGCTCAAGTCTGGCTGCTTCTGTTCAAGCTGTCTTCTGTACTACTTAGGTTCACCTTTATGCAGCAATGAAGTGAAATATTTTTTAAAAGATGTCGGGACAGCTCTTGATGCACTCCTTACGGCTTTAAGTCTGGCAAAATCCGAAACTCTTGAGAGCCCCTTGAGATCAGCAAAAAAAACCTCTGGGTATCATGTTTCTTTGCAGACATCATTAACTCAATTAAACAAAAGAGAAATAAAGTAATTTACTGCTTGCTAATTACACCAAAAAAAAAAAGGTTTAACACAAGCAGGCAACAACAAAAAACTAATATAATTCACTCTGAAATTAAGATTTTTTTAAAAACACCCTCGGCTTCTATCAAAGCAAGTAATAAAATAAGTGTATTGTTACTAATTATAGCAGTTCATCTCCTAAAGTCAAATACATACAACTGTGATGACCTTACATATTTTGACAAATGAAACTTGAAAGAACAAACACAGCTCATCAGATCAGTTTCCCCAGCAAGGAAACAAGGTCAAGGCTATAGGCATATAGTTTTCCCTGCTTTTCTATCTTTAAAGAAGGTGTCAAAAGCACATTGACAAAGTCAACAACCACAGATGATCCCAGGAAAGGCTTTGCCACTTTGTTTTTCTTCTTATTGTCGCTTGAAGAATAGAAATAAAATTCTGTTATGCCACACATTGCTCCATCAGGACTCCATCAACTATTTGCTAATGGAAAGTGCATTGCTCCCTGCATTGCTGCCCCTGGGCTCTCCTTCCACCGTACCCTGGAAGCAGGTGAACTACTTCCATACTCTAATACCACCATCTTTTTGCACTGGATTTTTTCCTTAAATAAGGAGATTTACTTGCAGCAATCGCTCTTCTGCCTCTGTACTGCAGAGTAGGTACTCCAAACCTACTTCAGCAACGGTAAGGGCATAATGGAAAATTGATCTATCCCTGAAAAGCTAAGGAGCATATTATGAGGGAAAGCACAGGGAATTCAGGGAGGAGAAAATATCAAAGACTTTTCCCATTTGAAGTTAACTCCTCAATCCCAAAATTGCCATTGGGCACCTCAGCATCCCCAGACCCTCACGACTGTGATGGATTAGTGCTCTGTTTACTACCCCAGACACTTTAATTAGTATCATGCATCTTGGTTCACAACGTCTTTTAATACCAACGTTTTTCCAGATTTTGTATATCTTTCATACATTCTACTTTTCACAAATTCAACTTTTAATGTATTTCAACTGAAAAAAAATTCATATTTGTTATGCGGTCTTCAGTAATCATGGCAGTTCAATAAATGAAGCTTTAAAAAAGTCTCAGAAATTAAGAGATGCTTGCTGAGAGATCTCTGTGATTCTGAGGCCTTTAAAAATGGAAATAATAATTCTAGTTTCTAATGAGAAATTCTTCTGAAGCTCCAATGAGAAAGGAAAAGAAGGTATCAAGGCATAAGACCTGTGTTTCTAACGTGTTTCTACAGATCCCTTCCTTATCTGTGGATCTGATCTCAAGGGGCAATGCTCGGGATCTCCTGAGTTTCACAGAAATGTGAAGGTTTCCAGCATTTTGCAGGAAAAGGCTGTTTGGTTTTTTTGTTTTTAAATCAGCTCAGCTTACTAATAAAACCAGTCCTGTCTACCTTAGCTACTGCAGATCAGGATCCAGACACGGTGGTAGGACAGTGGGTGGGGAAAAAAAGACAAAAATGGAAGTGAGCATGCCTTCCTCTAAAGTCACATGGATCCTGCGGTCGGTGGATCCCTGCTGAGACCCCCCTTCCTGATTGATTGTCTTGCCCAGCAGGAACCTGCAGACTCTCCAGGAGCTAAAGGAATGGGAGCTGCACCTTTTAGCAGTAATAAGTGTCATTAACAAGGCAACTCTGCCAAGAGGGTTGAAGGCATCTGTTATTTTGTAAAATACTTAAATGGATTATATATGCATTGTACCTGTTTGTGCACTGACTTGTATGGATGTAATGTATCAAAGCAGCAAAATTACTGTCCAGTAAGCCCAGGCAGTACTCTTGAGCAACAAGAAAACTGATCTTACTTTACTCTGAGTTAAGGATAGTTGACTTTTTGTCTATTAGTGTAGCTTTTGATGTTATAGTGTAATTAAATTTGAACCGAACGTGCCCGACTTCTGCAACAAATGATATATATTTCTCTTTCTTCTCTTTGTGTTGAAAATATATCCTGGCTGACTGGAATCACTGTGGCAAGCTGTAAATGATGTATGAAATGAAAAATCCCTGCTCACTGCAAAGAGAGAATATAGACAGGGCTCAGCAATTGCTGCTGGGCTATGCTATTTGCTGAAATATTCAGCTCAAATGCAGTCATACAAGCTTGCCAGTGCTGACACTGGGCAGCAAGTTGCATATATCATTTTTCAGTCTTATTCAGGACCAAATGACTAAGTGATAGCTGGCATGATAAATTCAGAAAAAAATTACAAAGATCCTAAACCAACTTCAGTTGTTGGGGTTTTTTAATTTACTCAAATGACTAATGTTCAACTGCCTCTGTCTCGCTAATGCTCTGAACTTTAGAAATGCACAAAGTGACACCAAGAAGGGCTGGACAGCTGGAAAAACTATTAAACAACAAATGGTTTGAGCACTCTGGAACTATTTATAGACACTACTTAATATATACTGAATCGGTGCCATGTTTATTAGGGCGCACTGCAATCAGGAGGGTTCTTTGAAAGTCTTTGACCAAAGTCAGAGGCAAAGACTCTCTCCATCCTATGGTATAGAGACATAGAAACACATCTGTATCTCAGCAAAAGTGAAAAACAATTTGCATTCATGCACAGGACTGTTGGTACATCAGAGATATTTGTGTTAACTGTTGGGACTGAGGCTATGATTTAACAATATACAGACTTTTGCAGATTATGGAGTTCCTGCTAACCCCACACACCCCGTTTGTTGTCATCCCAGAGCTCACAGTTTCCTCCATTTTACCAAGGCAACTGAAACACAGCCGTGCTGTGAACTGAATCAGGAATCTGACTTGACTTTAACAAACTCTGTCAAAAAAAAGAAAAGAAGGGAAAGGAGTATTTTAGGTAAGCCAGACAAGTTCTCCCTAAAGAGAGGGAAGGACAAGATGAAATGTGAGACCCTGCACAAGATTAACTTAGGGCAAGGCTGGGGCTCATTCTGTCATTAACAGCATCCAGGGTGGATACTCAAACACCACAAACAACTGTTTGGAAAAGCTGTCAATTACAAACCTAAGAGCTGAGAAGAGGAAGGGAAAGGCATGGCAGCTGAAAAGAGGGGTGACTGTGTTGGCAGTAAATCTGTGACTTCTGTCTCCTGTGATAATTGTAAGCCTGACTGACAAAATGCAGATCATGTAACACCTATGGGGTTCTCTTTAAATATTTTTATTCTTGAAGCCCTTCAAAGATCACACAACAAGTTGAAATTTGAGATTTCTTTCTGCCTCTGTGTTCTTCCTTCCCTCTCTTCCATTGAGCTGGCTGCAAAGGTTAGAAACTTGTCTCACCTCCCCTGAAGGCAACCAGCAAAAGGGAACCTCAAAAAAGGCTTTAAAATCCACATAATTTAAAATGTATTAACTGTAAAACTTTGGTTTTGTTCAGACATTTTTTACATACACATTTTCATGCATTATGGGAGTTTGGAAGTCTAGCTTTACATACTTAATGTTCAACCTTCCAGGCATATTTTTGACTTCTTACCCCCTCTAAGTGGGTTTTAATTCAAACTAGTCAAGAGGGCATGAACTTGAACAAAGATCTCTTTTCCAATGGTATTTTCTCCAGACCTTTCAAAGATAAGGTTAGATATATGTGTCTGATCCAAATGTGGTGCAAGCAGTTAATGGCCCTCAAAGCACTAGTATAGCACCTTGAGGCCAGAGTTGATGAACTGAAGGAGCAGGGAAATACGGATGTCTCTACAGAAACAGCACAGCAGTCCTACATCAGAGCTGGCTATCCTTACCATGCAGCAGGGAACACAGCACATATAAGGGGACTTGAGGGGAAGGTCACTATTCTAAACATATAGAATATAACAGAGAGAGAGAAGACTACACTGTAAAATCTACTTAAATCGATTATACCCATACGGATATAAGCCCAAATGACAGAAAACAAAGATGTTAGAAGCATCATTGTGTTAATCACCTCTTGATCAGGGAATGAACTCTGACTTCACAAGGTATTTTATCTAAGGTCTTTTTCCTCATGTGTTTAAACAGTGACTAGTACAATGACAGCATGGTCTGCAAATAAGGCTGCTGTGCATTACTGTAGTCTGAATATTTTTCCTACACTTTATTTATTCTGAGCATTGTTCTAACATCTACAATCCCCAGTCATGGGGCAGGACCCCACTGAGAAAACCAAGTCTAATAAAACAGCAGTAACAGGCAACTTCAGCCCTTTGTATATAAATTAGATTGCTTAATACTGTTACAGCCTGAAGATGAGCAGAACTCCATCTGTGCACAGCTTTCTGCATTTGTGTGTGACCAGGTGCTTAACGCCTGAGCCATCATTTGCTGCCTTCCTGCAGCAGGGAGGGCAAGCTGGGAGCTCCCACTGCGACTTCAGCGTAGCTTACCAGGGAGATCTAAAAACCAGGATGCAGCCCCTGTGGCTAACAGATTTGGACAAATCCAACTGAATCTTCTTAGAGGCTAGGAAAGTTTAGAAAGGGGATTTTTGAACTGACTGCTGTGGGGACATTACTGCCTTTATTCATGGCCAGCAAAAAGGGCGAAAAAAATAGCTGATACAGAAAGATGGACCCAAAGAAAACTAAGATCAAATTTGAATATTGAAAGCAAAAATGTAAAATAAAATAAAAATACTTAGTTCTAAGAAGCAACAAAACAGGGTGGCTGATGCCTTAGAATATTAGAAAATAAAGGGCACCAGAAAGGGACAGAAGCTAAGTCCAAAACAACTGAGTTACTTTTGGCAGGAGACTCTGCACTGACGCAATACCTGGCCCAACTGCCTCTCTCTAGAGTAACTGAAGCAGGGTGCACCTAATGTGTGAATGTCCAAGAGGTATGTCTGGGGCTGTGAGCTGTCTCTCTCCTTTTCTTCCCCTGCAAGAGCAGGCATTTGTCAACACAAACCCTTGTGGTGCTCCTTAGCATCTTGAGAGGAAAGATACCCCAGTGGCTCCATGACCTGTTTTGGATTTCCTCCCTCCCTGGAGACAAGAGCACTCCAAGTTTGCAACTTACACTTTGATTAAACTTATCAAAAAGTGAGATAATATTTGTTGTAAAACAAAGGAGAAATTTATTACCGAGTCTCAAGATCAGACTGTTAGCTATAGCACTGGATACAAAAGGTCACAAGTAAAACCCAATTTTAGTCTAATCTTGCTTCAATTAAAGTTTTCTATTTACCGATGGAATACTTTTCTAATTGCTTACTCTCATTACATGGGATTTCAAGATGTATATGACACACTGGAGACAAAGGTTAAGGTTAACAAACATAACCTGTCTCCTGAATGCCACTGCCAGTGATCAGTAATTTTCTCTTACCTGACCCAAGAGTATGTTCATTTTGAATCCTAGTCTGAGATGGAAATATAAATGTTCTTCCTGGCTCTGCTGACTGGCTGTCTTGGGTATCATCTCCACCCTGTTACATCTATCAGCCAAAAGATATATGGGCTCTCAAAAATCTGTTAGTGGCTTCTTCCTGATCATTTCAGGTGTAAAAGAGTTATTCCCTCTTTATACCTGCCCACTCGCTGTTTATCCTCAGTCTGATGTGTTCATTGTGTATAGGTCATTGATTCATTCATGTCAAATATCATGAGATTGGTGACACATACTTCCTGTTTGGTTCATGACTTATTTCACTAGCTTTCTGTGCTAGTATATGTGACATTTGTAACAGTTATTTCCGGAGTGCAGGGCCAATGCATTCTCCAGCAAGTCCCACAGTTCTGGTCCTCATGTTCCTCATAGGTTTCCCGCCTATGGGACTTGGGATGGTGCATGGCTGCTCCAGATCTGTAGCTAGGACACAGTCAGCTAAGGTGCCGCATCTGGAAATGAGAACATCCTCTCAGAAATAGCCATATCCATAGATTGCAGTTGGTTACAGGAAGAAATACATATTAAGTGCAACAGCACATGGAGACAAGCTAATCTTCATGCAGATATCCTCAGGGAACTTCAGAATGAAATGGCTGAGCTGAATACAAAAAAAGTTATAAACCTAAAATTATCTACTACTGCAGGGGACTTGGGGGCATTGTTAATTTGTGTTTATCCTTCAGAAAGGTATTGGGGTGATTCTGGAAGCCAGGCACTAGTAAGGTTTTTTAAAAAAAGTGCTGAAACAACTGCAACAAGAATAAATTACACATGTTAGGGACAAACAAGCACAGCTCCTACAAAGGAAGATGTGTCACTGTCATCTATTTAGCACTTTGGGGATTGTAAACAAAACTGAATGGGGAAGAAACAGCAAATATTTATATGGGCTTCTAAAGCTTTTGACAAAAGAAACTAGATCTTGAAGTCAAACAATATCATAGATAAGATACTGACTTGAAGACAAGAAAGTATAAATAAAGGAACAGTTTTCAATCTGATAACTAGATGGGATTGAAACCTACTGGTTATTCGGTTTGTGGTTTTCTTAATTTATCTTGTAAAGTCTTCAAATTAGGAATATTCTTCTAAAGTACCTGACTAACAAGACCTCCCTCTTGACTGGAATTTCCATACGCTTACATGAGTGAAATTTAGATAACTAACCTAAGATTTTATAGTTACAGAATGTTTGTGCTGGCAAGGAGAAATCTTCTCTAGCTATGAAAGTCACCTTCCTCTTTTTGGAGTACCGTGATGATACCTCTTAAAAGTAGGGGGCAGGGGGGAGCAGACGGGAAGTGTAAGAAGTACTGCCAGTCATGAACCCAATGAACATTAGAAAAGGAGTTTCCAGTTTGATTCTAAGTCCTGAACATTAAAGGGAAGACAAATGCCTAGGAAAGGGCAATGCCAGAGACATCAGAGTTTGTCTGAAATTTTTTTTTTTAGACTATTTTGCTAATCTGATGATCATTTTTCCAATTGCCCTAGGTGTCTGCTTACACATATATTGGCCAAAGGACTTTGTCAAGAAGAAAGTCACGGATACTTTTATGAGGAAAAAGCAGAAATAGAAACTCTTTCTCCTTACTGTTGAAAGCACCCCCTTTTTTAAATACGAACCAGGAGAATGGAGTGACAAAAAGCCATGTGCCAGTACTATGGTCTCTGATAATATATTAGGCCATTCACGATAATTGATCACTTCGGTCCCTTCAGCTTTACCATCTATTAATTCATTTGCATAAACAATACAAACTTAAACTTCCTGAAAGATTAAAAAAAAAATCCAAGAAACTTGTGCTGAAACGTAAGAAGTCATCCTAAACTCTGTAGTCTTCTGTGTCTCAATCAGAGCACACAGAAAAGGTACTCACTGCACAGAAAGAGCAGGGGAAGACAAGAGCTATACAGCAACTGCAAAGGCAAATGAAAAGTAAACCAGAGCAAGCAGCAGTAACTGTGAACTGAATGAAGGAGATAAGCGATAGGGGTGCCTCCAGTAGTTACCATTAACGCAGCAAAGAGGAGAAGATATATCTTGGATCTTTTACTACATGAAACTATTTGATCAGCATGCCTGAAACATTCACACCAGCCATATGACCGTGTTGCACTTACCAGCAATACTCACTGCTGTACAAGAGAAGTTTAAAACAGTCAGGAGTATATTTTGCTTCTCTGTCTATGCAACATCAAACATTTCTTTAAAGCACTGTCTCTCACTCAATCAGCCAACCCTTGAGACAGACCGTACTCCCACAATAGGCAAAATATAGACAAACTGGCAAGCTGTTTTCTGCATTAATATTTTGGCTTGTCACCTCCCTCAGCAATTGATAGTAACTTTTGAAAATAAGCTAACTGCTCTTTACACCTCTGGGTTTAACGAAGACTACATATCAGAGCTTCATGACCAAATTAACGTAAGGTCTATCCCCTTCCCTAAGGCCCCTTCCTTGGCATTATTATTGCTGCTAATATTGTAAGTGTAGTGTGAAATGGCCAATTCACACATGTGCCATGTTTTGCACATTGCCTGAACCTGCTGGAACATGATTTTCGTAAGAATGATGAGAGTAATAAACATCTTCTGGCAGAGGCTTGCAAAATCTGCACACATTTTATTCACACAGTAATGGGCCATAAAACTCTTAGAGAACTGCAGGAGAAAAGCAATGTACATACACATGCATAAATTAAAAGAAGAAATGTGAACTCGGTGGAACACTACTCTTTTAGACATTTAGAAAAGGCACGTATAGCGGAAGAAAACTACATACATACTCAGTAGCACTCTCAATAGTCAGAGAAATTAAAGCATACTAGTTTCTAAAACCAGATTTTATGGGAGAGCTTTCAGTGATCCAGTCTCAGCAGTTGCCTCAACTGGATCCTAGGTTTGAGTCCTCCACATGGGCTGTAGCGGTGTTGTGACAGCAACTATGCTGGCAGAAGAAAGTCTTAAAATGTACTCTCTCCTACTAACCTATTACACGGATTACTTGTACTTCCACTGGATGACCAGTAGGGAGGATCCTCAGCATTTACTCTGCTTCATTAACGAAGTCTAAACCTTACTGGAAGGGTTTCAGATTTTTTACAGCCTTTAGAGAAACGCAGAAATCGTTTGCATTTTTTTGGAAAACCAGTCTGATGTGAGTTAAAGCTTTCCAATTGTCTTCTCACTAGCACTGAAAATCATCAGAAATGCTAGAGATCACAACTACCTCTCTGCTAAATACTGCTGAATGTTTTATGTACCAAGTGTGATGACAGCATGGGAAGTCCAATGCCACACTGTAGTACACTACAGTGCCTTGTAGTCTTGGCCCCCACATTTGACTTGCTTTTGGAAGAGCTACTGCTAAACTGCCATGGTCCTTCCAGAAGCACAGGTAATAGGAACTGCTGTCACACAAAGCTAACTTTCTGGGATAAGGAGGTATCTGACAGCATTACATTACTGACGCACAGCTGGATTTCCTCCAAACCAATGTCCAATCAGAGGGATAATAAAATTTCTTAAGCTGAGAGATGAAATTCAACTTTTATGCTAGAAGAATTCCACCACCAGATCAGGAAGGTCTTGGTAACTTTTGTGTAAAACACAAGCAAGAGTGGGGAAAAAACTTCAAATTTTTTTAGGTGAAAACTCTGATCACCTCTCTCAGTTATTCAGATTACCTACTTACACTGTCAGTGCAGCAGGGCAAGTTTTGCTCACCAAGGAACCAATTTGAAGCCTGAAATTGTAAAGTAATTGACATTCTGCATGCAGCTGCTGCTTCAAAGAGACTGGGGGACTGCAGCTCCTGGTGTTGCCAGCAGCGTGTAGCAAGTATTTCCTGCATTTGCTGAGAAGCTCTGAACATGCAGAGAAACACTGACTGGATGATAACTAAGGTAACTGGTGTAAAAAGCACAGTTTTGCCATGAAGTTAATGAAAGCATAGTCTTAAGTGCACAGGAAAACCAAAGTCATCTTTTTTGCGTTCTGATTTTAGGAAATGAATTTGGATCATGAAAGTAACACTTGTACTTAAACAGGATGAGCTCTGAATCAAAAAACAGTAAACGCATGGGAGAAAAAAAAATGGAGGAAACCAAATTTTTGGCACTGAAACAAGTGCCATCAACCGGGCTTAACCAAACAACAGGATACTCCCCATTCTCCTGTTCTGTGTTAGAGATGTGGTGTTCAGCCATGGCCTTCCTTCGTTGCTTCTGAACAGCTTCTAGTCCTTGCTATCTCTGACAGAATTTTGCTTTGAGAGTTTTTAACTACTAGTGACTAGCAACAGGTCAGCTAAGCGACTAATTCCTGGTGTAGGAACAAACTGAATGTGACTTCTTCAATGAAAAGCTGGGTAGGACACAAAAAAGCTTTGTCATGTTTTTTATCTTGTTCCTCCTTGAATGTTGACTATGTTAAAGTCCCATACCAAGTTTCACACCAAGCACTGCTAGATGGAGGATCTATTCCATGTGTCTGTTTTCACAAGTTCCTCCAGCTGCCCAGTGGCATGTGTGCCATGGTCTCACACAAACTGTCAACTATCAATAAAATCTAGATCTTTCATTGTACTTCTGTTGAGACTTGCTGTGTCTGGTTTTAATTTATGTATTTGCTCTTTCTCTTGTAATAAAATTGAGGGCCGTGCCATGTAGTAGAGGTGACAGAATGCATTCCTGTTTGACACTACCATGACCCTGAAACATGGGCTCTTTCATGCTCATGTGAACTTCTGATCATGTCTTTTATTTCTCTTTTACATAACACAGTATTTTAAGATGTTCAGTTATGACAACTGTGAAATACTTTCTTTAGATCTATGAAATGTATGGGTAGATTTTGTCTTTCAGGGCTCTTTTCAACATTATTCTTAGAGTGAAATCGGATTAACATATGCTTTTCTGAAGTCCAATATATCTTCCCTTAACATCTCCTGAAGGGTTTGTCTTAGTTCAAGATGGTATTACAAAGAAGTAATTATAATTGAAAGAACTGCGACACCTTTGCAACCATTCCAACAACTTGGATCGACTTTTATTCAGTACTTTGACTACAAGGACAGCATTTCATTATTCTAATAACTTTTTCCGGGCCACTTCTTTACTGAGATGTTCTGGGAACTCAGCAACGGTAAAATTATCTCAGACAGTCAACATTTTCCCAGTGATGAGGCTTCACTTGCACTTTTCCAAAGTTTTATCTTTTTATTGCATCTTTAAAAAAAAAACCAGAAAACTATTAGAAACCAATATCAGTTGAAAAGTAGAAATGTTGGCAACAGTCCTCCAGAGAACCTAGTTTATCTTCTATGGGCAGAACAGCTCTGTAGTTTATGAGTTTTGCAGGTTCAGAAATAATTTCCTCAGAAGCTTTGGTATCCTACCCTACAAGAACAGAATTCTTTTGGGGGTGCCACACACAGGAGTTTCCCAAGAATATATGTATGATCAAAAGTTATTTAATGGTAAAAAAACCCCAAAACACGTTTTGAGATTTAGAAGAGAGAATTATTTGGGTATGACTAAAAATCTACCTGATCATTAACGATAATATCACCATAAGGAAGAAACAGACTGACAATAAAAAGGAGGAGGAAAAAAAACCACTTTTTTCAGCATATATTTCACGATGGTTTTTTGCTACTCTATTAATATTTAATAACAATAACCACCATATTAGT
Organism: Gymnogyps californianus; assembly: GCF_018139145.2. Lineage (NCBI taxonomy): Eukaryota > Metazoa > Chordata > Aves > Accipitriformes > Cathartidae > Gymnogyps > Gymnogyps californianus. The sequence continues at coordinate 20,842,326 of NC_059478.1, read as the reverse complement.
CATATACAGAGAGACTGTTCTGAATTTTAGGAAAAGTGGTTTTTTGGTTCTCATGCTCTGAGCTTCTCAGTTTCTTTGTCTTCCTACTCTCAACTATTATGTCTTCGAGTCTCATATTCCATTTTGTAACACAAGAAAGTTCTGTCTTATGGAATTTCCAAAAGAAAAATATATATTATTTACATCTGTAGCTACCATAAGAAAATGCGTTTTGGTTTTTTTTTTCCGTATCTTTTTCTTCAGTATTTTCAGTGCAAAGTTTCATGAATAAGCACACACTGTGAAAAAGACCCCTACCAGGAAATACCACAAGAAAGCAGGAAGGTCTTTTCATGTTAACTAACTGTTAAGCATGTTTAGTCAAAAAAAGAAAAAGCCCACAGGAATGCTTTTTGTTGTGGCATTCATTAAGAACAAAGCCATAAGCCAGTCTCTCAGGCAGCCCGTTTTGACAGATTTGAAACCCATGCAGTTTCATTAACCCTGGCTCTTGCAAATTTACCCATTGCAGTAATACATAGTGCAGTTAAAGACTATCCATCAAAATGATGATATGTTTAAAACTGGATCACAATTCCTTTAGATTAAGAGGTTCCTTTATATTGCAAAGTGTTCCAGAGTACAAAATGAGAAGTACCATTGCAGGTGGATTTGTTCTAAAGTGCTTTTAAATACACAATTTAATTGCTATTCCTACTTTATCTATCATCACCAGAATTACTGCATCTCAACACATTTAATAACGTTAAGAAACCTTGTGGTAATGAGCCTAGGTAATGTTTCATCTAAGTCAGAAAGCTTGTCAAAGGGCAGTATATTTGACCATTAATTTAACTACAGAGCAGTTAAAATATTTTCATCATTCCAAATTTGCATGTCTAAAATAAATACAATGAAAGAACACTCAGATATGCAGGTGTGAACTGCTTAGTAAAAGTGTCTGTTATTAATTTCTACAGAGGTACTGAAACAGTGATACTTTGAATCCATACTCATAAATGTTAAAATAAAATTGTCTAGCTACTGATTGAACACCAAAATCAAGTAGGCTGCAAACTCCATGCACAAAGAAGTGGTATTGGATAACCCAACATACTATTGCTTTGTTCAACAACGTCAAGTTGAACTGAAAACTTTTGGCTGCCCTAAACTATGTGACATCATTGAAGTTATGCCAGTGGCTATGTAGGATCAAGCCTTCAATACTGTAAAATGGTAATTCCATCTCACAAAACAAGAAATACTGCCTCCTCAGAATTGTAGGGAAGGAGAATATTGGGTCTCCAGTATGTATATAATATAGATAGGCCTATACTCACATGGCCTGAATTCCTTTTAAGTCATTGTGTCTACAATTTCCCATGGGTTCAGCACCTTTCAAGGTCTAGATAAGAGCCAATAGGTAATGTAAGGCACAGGGACAAAGTGAAATTTAAACTGTGTGAATGTAGACACTATTGAAAACAGGTGATATTATTATCTTCTTTTCACCTGTGTAATAGAAACATTTTCTATAGCTTGTTGTTTGACATGAATGGATAACATGTATGAGAAAGCCCACTCCATCTGTTTGAGAGTTTTCTTATTACTCGTCCCAGAGGTAAGAACTGAAAGCTACAGCATTTACTCATTATGGTTGCAGTGACTGGAGCATGGGAAAGTGTAAAATATAGATTTAAGAACAGACTCCTGATAAAGAGATATACTGAATCTAAAATACAATATGGCCTAATTCTAACACTGTTCAGTAAAAGATTTTTCTTGCCATGAGACAAATAAACAGAACTATATACAAGCACAAGAACAGCCCATTTTGAAACATATGTCAAGTATTTTCTTAAGGCTCCAAACCCTGTAAATTTCAAAATATGCCTGAGGAAAAATAAAATTTACCACACATCATTTTTTGCATAGTACATTTGTAAGTCATTATTTTTTATAAATTGAGATGCTTTTCTCAGAACACAATTGTTTAAATTTTATGCCTGTATACTAGACCCTGAGAGATTTAGGGAATAGTTGAACTTACTTCTGGAAAGGACCACTCTAGGTCTTTATAAGAACTATTTATTGTAAACAGGTAGCATGGTTTGGTTTCATCTTTTTTTGCAAAACATCAGTGAGCAGGTTCTTGTTTCAAAGAAAATACTAATTATTTACAAACATTTGCTGAATAAAAAAACAGATCTCAGACTATACTGATGAACTTTTGCTTCTGTACTTGCTCCTTGTTATTCTGGTCTACCTGGACAAATTTTCAACATAGGAAATGAGGACAGACCCTGAAAAACCCAGGTCTGTGGTAGCTTGGTTTTGCTTAGAAACCAGCCTGGAGAGTAACAAATGTTAAGCAAGGAGTAACCAACAGAGATTTTCTATCTAGTGCAGAAATATCCCTTGTCCTATATGAAAGTCAGGATTCCAATGAGGTAAAACAGAATCGCAGCAGAAGACCACACTTCAGTCCCTGAGGAAAAGCACTTCAGTGAGACTGGGAGGCTGCAGAGACCACAAAGAACTTTGTGGTATTGCTGTTTGTATGAGCAAAAAGCAATTTGAATGGGACCAAGAATATAATTAAAACATAATCACAAAAAACTTTAATGAATGTATGAGTATTTGATCAAATCCCATAAAAATGAAACAGCATCAGCTGCCAGCTTCTCTCAGGCAAATCACTTGATGTGAAGACAACAGCCTGAAGTAGCTTTACGAACCTGAGCTGTCATACTGGCAAATCACAAAAACACTACACTAACTTGTTACGAATAATGCCTTCCAATTCACAACAGAAAATGCATAGTCCCTAAAAAAGGACAATATCTTACTCTTTAAATCCTTTGATTATTAAAAAAAAAAAAGTGTCTCTACCCTGTACTGTAGCTATTAAAATCTTTCAGTATTTGTGTGCGTTGCCTCTCATGTCTATGTGATGTTTCCTTAACATGTCGTTTTCATTTTATTTTAAACATTACTTTTATTTTAAACACTACTTCTATGACAGTACATATTTCTAAGTGCAGGCTGAGCCGGTTAAAGCATTAGCAGGTGATTGATTCCCATCATCATGGGACTCACTCTAAATACATTTGGTATTTAAATAGGAACTAGCCATTGACTCTGTAATCCCTCGTGCCACACTTGTCCTGTGAAAGGATAACGACAAAAGGCTAGTACAGTATTTGTCAGGCTACCCTTGCCGTCTCCTCTATCCCCACAGGCAGTGACTGTAAATGTCTGTGACTTCAGGCAAGTTCGTGTTGTGGTATTACTGTGCACATTCCCAGAGGGAGCTCTGTGAAAGGACGTTTGCATTCATGTTAAGACAGAGAATTCAGCTGCCTTCCACAGGCACAGACCGCCCAGGACAAAATGACTGACTGCTACATGGAGAGAAAGCTGAAGGAGATAAACATACTGCAGTATGTTTGGTCACAGATTAAGGCCCTTTTCACAAGGGATTGAACAAAACAAATAACTGAAATAAGAGATACGTGTGCTGAGGCCTCATTGCTCAGGTAAATGCAGTGATTCTGTGTTTCAAAACTTGCCAAATACATAATGTTTCTTTTCTTTTTTTTATTACAAAATCTCATAAAGAAGAGTTTAAATGTGAGGTTATAGACTACCGATCTTGATCCTGATGAAGTTCTGGGTTACTTGAGGTTAATGATAGCCAACTTCTACAGGCATAGGAGCCATTCTCTTCCCCTCCAGAGAGCAGTTGGTAGCTGAACCGATACAACATCAGGACATATTTGACTTTGCAAGGCTGAGCCATGTGGATCACCTCAGGGATGTCTGAACTGTCCTCCTCAGGGTCACAGGTAGCAGAGGGCTCAGCACAGCAGGATACAGGGAGCCAGCCCAAGGCCAGCAATGCCCACAGGGCAAATGCAAGTAAGTGTGCACAAAACCAGCTTGGATACATCAGGAATCATTAGCTTGGGCATTCCTGCCTCCATTTTCAGCATCACAGAAAAGGTACATGCTCATCACCTGAGGCACAGTTAACTATTTCTGGGCCAGGGTCTAAATCACTGTCACCCTCTACCTTTGCCTACCCCCCGCTGATTCTCCTTTGTACACCACCCACTATTTACTTCCTCACCTGTGCGCTTTACACCCTCTGCCACTGCCCTCTCCTATACTATTTACTATCACTCCCAGTGTAAACTCCAATGTCTCATCTCTTCCTTCAGACACCTGTAACAGAGCAGTCCAGCACAGAGAACAGCCTCTCAACATTCTGGGGTGAACCTCATTGCCATTACCACCTACCTGTCACTCAAACACTGCTTTCTCCCTTACCTGGACACACAGCCCCTGGCCTGTGCTGCTCCCTTTCAACATACAGCCTGTAGTATGGACACAACTGGCACTTGTATTCTCCCTTGCAGTTAAATGCTTGTATCTGTCCATCTTACCGGTATGCCTTTTTAACCTTTCTAAATGAAAATGAACTACAACTGCATAAACCTCTTCATGAAAGTGTTACGTTTACTCACAGAGCTGGGCTGTTTTAGCAATACAACTACTGTATGTAAGCAAGGCCTAAATATGGTAATTTTACAATATCAATGAAATCTCAATAAATGAAACACTTTAAGATTAAAAAAACACTAAAAACTAGCTGATGAATGACAGAAAAAACAAACACATACAGGCAACTCAAATCATGCACCCAAGCACCCCTCTAGTACCCCACTGTGCAGAAATACCAATGTGTTAAAACAGCACAACTGTACTCAGTCTTGATGCTGTAAACACTTACAAATGTATTTCTATTTTACATATAAGAATTTGAAGGAAAAAATCCTTCTTGTTAAAGATGCAAGCACATAGAGCCAGTAATGATTTTCATGATCATTTGATATTTGTTCGTTATTAAGAATCATATCAATATCTGCCTTGAATTGTGACTCACTGTTTAGCAAAATTCCATTTTATTTCCCTATAGAACAGAAAGGCTGATGAGAAATTGCTTAAAAGACCATCTCCCTCAGTAACCAATTCCAGACAGCTTGTATGACATTTCCTTGGGAATGCAAAGGAAAAACTGAAAAAGAGAGTAAATTCACTTGAGGCCTCTCCTCCAAGCTATGAGCAAATGAATCCCTGTTTGTGGTTCTGCTGCAGGCTTGGAATATGGTAAAGTTGTGGGATTAGCAGAAATCAGACATTCCTGTCTCAGAAACGAAAACTTTACTTAGTATATTCTGAAGAAGACGCAAGTAGAAAAAGTTTTGAAAAATGCCATTCTGTAATTTAAATCTGTCTGGTGTGGGTCTAAATATACAGTTCTGGCCATTTTCAAAGAATGTTAGCATGGGTATTTACCATGGGCACATCTGCATAAGATTATACACAGACAGAACATCTTTCTTAACTAAAAAAAAAAGTGTTATTATCATCCTTCAGATATATTTTTGTTCTGTATTAAATGAACGTAACAAAATACTTGTGAAAGCTCAATAAATATGCACATTTTTGATACAAAAGAAAAAATTCATTTCTGAATTAATACAGTAACATAAGCCTGTGGAAGAAAAAATAGTGCTTTGGAGACTGTTTTCTGAAGGACAATCAGCAAGTCATTACTTTTAAACCTCCAGAAAGTACTGTTAATACCATATGCAGCTGAATACTGAATGGCATAAATGACACTACAGAGAACAAATAGTAGCATAAAAAGCCAGCATTTACCAATTAGTCGGTCTACATAAAAGCGTACACTGTGATATGGCAATTACAGAAGAAGTACTTACTACAAGGCATGTAAGAGGGATAAAACCAAATGAAAATGCAGCGCTAGAAAGTATGAGAAAAACATTTTAATATGTACACCTACAGAGAGTAAAATATACACCAGAAGTATATAATCAAACACTGTTTGCTTAAGACAGCATACTGAACAGACCAAGGAAGAAGAAAACCAGGAACTAGTATATGTAACCTGACTATATAATAAACATAATGACTAGTGTATTTGAGATTTGCTGTTATTACCTCTAATTTGCTAGCCAGACTGTCTTTTCTGTAACACATTCAGTATGTGACACTACACTGGAAGTATGCAATATTGCAAATCCTTTTAATGGACTTCTTGGAAGTTTCTTATAAAATCAGAAACAGGGAACTTGAATTTTAATTAATATAGTGTAGGTGTCATATCTTTCCCACAGATTCAGGCACTGGTAGGAAATTCAAGACGACATCTGGTTGAGTTGGATTTTTTTCAGTTCAAGCTCTGTACTACTGAAAATATTTGGGTCACAGAAATCTATTTTCTGGATAGCAAAGAATTTCATTAAAAAAATTAGTTTTAAAATCTTCCAAATATTTGCAGCTAAGAGAAAACATGTTTTGGCCATGGCTTTCAGCAAGCTAAGCTGTTTTGAATTCTGCAGGCTTGGTATGTCATTGCAAAGGCACATCAGATTTGATTATGTTGTCGTGTTGCATCCCTCAGCAGTTCATTGACAGACTGCAGGCTCTTGATCCAGTTTTTGTGCTTCTTTCTAAGTTTCTCTTTGAAAGCTCCAGGGCCAAACAACTGTGGATACTGACAGCATTTATTTTCATGTGAATAAGCCCTTCACTATTTAACTGACTCTTGGACCCTGTTTTTTGGAAGACACAGGACAGGAAGAGCCAGCCCATCAGTGCCACACAATATTTACATTATTCGGTTCTGCCAGCATTTGGTTACATCAATTCTTGATACAAAAAGTCTGACATGAAATGTTGAGGGTGAACCCCCACATTTCAGTTAAACCAGTAGTATAAGAAGCTCCTTTAGGTAAGGATTTTCAATTCTATTTAAAGCTTACTCTCATTCAGCCTTTAAATGGTATCTACAGAAATCGACCCTTCAATATGCCTGTGTAGCCTATTTTAAATACTTTTGAAGTTGCAGTCAGTTTACTGGCAATTAATTTTCAGATGCCTTCATAGGAAGCCAGTGGGTATCATCTAAACAACCACACTGATCTCTGCCTAAGACACATAACCCTTAATGAACTGTGATCATGCAGGTTCTCTTACACTGTGCCGTTCGAGCTATATGAAAAAAAAGCAACACATCTAGATTTCAAGACTAATTTCAACATAGTCAGGACATAGAGTCAAAATGTTGCATGGGCCAAGCACAGGTAAGACTATTTTAGCCATGCCCAAAACACAAGCACATTACAATTTTAAGACACAATTTACCCCGAGCTAATGTCTCAGAGGTTGTTCAACACAAATTAAGGACTGATACCTTCCCTATGTTTCTTATTGTCTGGGGAATACAGCTGATGTAACTACATCCAGATTTTTTTTGAGCTCATTTCCACAGGCAAATGAGCTATATACCTCCCAAAGTTCTTTCTGTCACAATATGCATGAACAAAGAGGTCAAACTTCTCTAGCTTTTCCTTAGATTTTGAGGCCATTAAATGAGCGTGGGATCCTCATCCAAACTTCCTCTGTTGATTAGTAACAGTTCCTGGGGAGATTTCTTTTCAAAGGCACTTTCAATTTTCCTACTGTGCCTGAGTTTTAATCAGAATCTAAGAGTATGAATGCTGCTGTTAAGCCCCTGCTATACGGCCTTAATATGTGCCGCTTTAGCTAAGCAATATTATCACACTAATGTTAGTATTTAGCTAAGCAATATTATCACACTAACGTTAGCATTTACACTTACGTAACAGGATATTGGTTTGTGTCTGTTATTATAGCCACCTACCTTTCTAAAAATAATTTTGCCAAAATTAAGCTTAAATTTAAAAAGTTCTTCTAAAATGCATTAGTTTCCTTGTTCTTCTAAATGCAATGTAGTCAATCAACTTATTTTTAGCTTATTTTTTGACATTCTGTATTTCCTTTTTTTTAATTCTAATAGTTATCATTATGTGTCATATCAATTTGAGGCCTGCAGCATTTTGTGTTAGTAATCAAACAGTTTCCTGGATAAAGTTAACTTCATAAATAAAGAAAAAGTACTTGTGGTCAAACACCATAACTGAACTAAATTCATCACCATGAAGAAATGTTCAGAAGGAGCCTTATAATCTCTGTTCACTCCAATGAAAAGATTTCATTCAGCTACAAGATGGCATTCAGCTATTATATGACTGTCATTCTCAACGAACCAAAGGCCTACTTAAATCTCATTTCTTAACAGTATGTTTTATAAAACTGGGATATTTGTCCTGTTTCACCAGGATCTTTAGTATCCTTGTGCAACCAACATGTTCTGCTTGCTCTCCTCTTAACTACACTTTCCATTTTCATTATCCTTGAGTTCAACAACACTTATAAAAAACAATTAAAAGAAAAGTTGCAGTAACATATGTAGTATGGCAAAGGAAATTCCTAGATCTATCTCCCTGTAGTCATGTCATCTAATCCCTTCCATAAAATTCCTCTCTTGCTCCTTCTTGAAAGCAGTTAGATTTCTTACCCCCACTGCTGTACTTTAGCCTATTTCTTACACATCTGATTGTTAAAAACCTCTTACTTTCCACCTGCTCATGGCTTGTTTATGTGTGTTCATTCTTCTGCCAATATCGTAATTCATCTTAAAAATCTCTTTTCTGTCCATAGCTTTACAGGTCTTTCCATGTAAGTACATTGCTTATCTTCACCTCTACAGCTGGCTGATGATTAACATGCAGCTTATACTGGCAACTTGCTGTTACACCGTCAGTAAGTATCAGCAATTAGTCACTCATCAATTACACTGAGGATTGTAACAGAGAAGTCAAAAAGTTACAACAGATCCAGAAAGTTACTTCATTCACAGTGCCAGACCTGACCCACAGAGGTAGGATCCAGTCATAACCATCCATAGCAGTGACACATTTTTATCCCAACATGCAAATTGTCCTTGTCCTTTACCATCAGCAGGAAACAAACAAAGATGAACTTGTGTAGGATAATTTGCTTATTAGTCAAACTTCTTATAAATTTCCACCTCCTGTGTTCTGCAATATTTTTTAGCTGCTCATGGGCACAATATTAAGCTAATTCCAAAAAGGGCCAAAGTGTATTTGTTCCAAAGATAAAAACCTGTAGATAACTTCCAAAATACATTGCTACTCTGTTAGCTGAAAGTGTCTGTCCATGTTCATTTTGTGTGTATTGCAATCTGGTTTTTTTAAATTTTTTTAGAAGCTAGATGACATTTTCAGATCTTAAGATGCAAATACAAATGTTCAGGAGAGACATGGACCACAGGATTCTGCCAGAGCTCATTATTACTGCAGAATCTTTTTTATTATTATTATTTTCATTTTCTGAGCAATTCAGCAATTCAAAACTGATTCCCAACACTGAGCCCTTGGACAACTCTGAGCTCATCTAAAGTTTGAGTACCGAGTGAGGTTGGAAGTGGAACCGTATCTTATCTCCAGAAACTATTTAGAAGTCTCTTTTGGACTTAACTTCTTACCTGAGTTCTAAACTGCTTGATAGAGATTAAATTAATAAACAAGGTGGGGAAATTACAAGTAGGATATAGTTTTAAACCTATTTACAGTCTTGGCAATAACCATTCCTTCTGCCAGAAGTTTGGGACTCAATGTGCCTTCTTACAATGTCAATTTAACTAAGCAAACCATCCAATTAGGATTCATTCAGCTAGGATACAACATCTGGTTTTGTATATTTGGGAAGATACAAGAGTCTCTCATATGGTTCCTCCAACTGTTTCCTATACAGACTATGACTACACTATCATACAAGTTAGGTCTGAACTTTTGAATGCAGGGAGTCTGAATATATTTGAATTCAGCTCAGAGAAAATGGCTTGGAATTGTGAATTCCTTTGGGTAAATCATTGGTTTCTCTCTGACAGATTTCTAATTCCATTAGTAAGTATTTCACAATACCCTCTATAATCTAAGTTCTTATCCTTCTGGTCTCCATATATTATGGTAATATAAATGAAAACAAGCACATTTAAAGATTTTGAAGGTTAAAACATGTAGCATCCACTGCTGGGAATGAAATCAACCTTAGAAATCACTATATGCATATGTGTGTGCATATATACACACATACATATATGTGTGTGTATGTACGTATATATGTGTGGAGAGAAAGAGGGAGAGAGAGATATGTATGTATATACATGTGGCGCTGTGTGTGTATGTGTGTATGTATACATATTTTGCCAAGCATAAATACTGAGCTGGTAGGTCGTATGTCTCACATCCCTTGTAGTTTATGCAATGTAATGATAGCATCTGAAATACTTAGTGCTTTGCAAGTCCTGACAAATAACAAGAAAGCATGTTTTCTTCCTGCTTCATTAGAGACACTAGTAGTTAATGTTTATAGAATATCAATAATGCAGTTTACAGTTCTGCATAATTAAAGACACCCTATGTTAATAAAATAACTTGGAAAGAGAATGCAAAACACAAGACATAAATCCTCTGATGCCTTTGGCCTAATCCTAGAGAAGTTTAATTACAATGATGTCGCTGTACTGTACCCTACAAAAATATTTTTTTGTCACTTAAACCTGTGAAAGTATACGCCCATTTATGACATTTGTGAGGAAGAGCAAACAATATAATGGCCCACAAGTGGATACTTACAGTTTATGGATTACTAGAATACACATTTGCAGTAGAAGCTCATGGAAATGGAGGAAGCTTTCTGATGCAAACAGCTATAATCCATTATTTTAAGGATCTTCTGATAAATGAAAGAAGCCAGGAAATTCAGAGACAGAAGTAAAATGCCATCTTTACGCTGCCTTAGACTCTGATGCCTATACAGAGAGAAATCTTTTTGTGTGTTTTAAGCAGAACTTTCTATTGATTTCAGAAGGAAAATTTGTGTCCAACAGGAAAGTGACTCGATCTGTCCCATGGAAAATGAAATAAACTGAGTTTCTGAGGTTCCTCAGTAATGATAATCTGCCATATCTTGGTATGATGTTTTGTCATGTCTTTGCAACACTACCATTTTATTGCAGTGGACTATAACTACAGACAATAAATTAATGTAGCTTTCTGGATCATTCATTTAATCATAGTTGGGCAGCTCACTGTTGGTTTGGGGGTTTTTTTGAGAGAGGGGAAAAAAGCAGGAGAATAGAGATGGTTTCTTCTCTGACCCTCTTTCTGCTTCTCTTAAAAGGAAGGGAAAAAGTCTCAACAAATAGTGCACCTGAAAGCCAGTACTTATGGGCTATACTTTGTTCATGTAGAGCTCAGTCTACATCCTCCATAAGTCACTAACAAATAATCAAACTTTACTGAGAAAGTGTCCCAGCTCCAAGTCACACAAAGCAATATGATGATGATGATAATAAACAAAGGTAAGCACTGTAATAATGTCATAATCCCTCACATGCACCACCATCAAAGAGATAAATAATAGAACATGTCAAAATAAAGAAAAGTGAGGTGAAGGAAGTCACTATGCAGATGGGGGAAGAAATTAGGAAAAAATCATGAACAAAAAATAAGTGGTTCTTTTTTACTCATGAGTAGTTGAAAGAAATTTACTGAAGAAGTAAAAGCAAGCTGCCTTTTGATAACATGCTTTCATAACCCTCAAATTGTACAATAAGTTGTCTGTACAGGCCCATGTTCCTATAAGTTATGTCCTCATTCTCACTTTCCTAATTTCCTCTTACTGTTTGTTATACTCATTTATTATATTTGTATTAAGTTAGCCTTGATCTTACAACTGAATTTTTAACTCTACCTGTTTGCTGCCAATTGCAGGCTTTAAAACCTAGGCTGTGTCATCTTGAGGTGAAACCTCAAGTCTCCAGGACATTTGTGCACCGTCCCGCAAGGGCCTCTCTCTACTTCAGACCTTTGGGCAATACTATAATACGCACATAAGCAATGGCGATTGAGGCCCATGGGATGAGAGGGTGTGTTGAACCCAAGGTTACCTACCAAAGTGATTCCACAGGAGACAGTTAGGGTTAAACTGGGGTTTTTTTGTCTGAGTAACCTGTAATGGTTCAACCCCATCGATCCACAAAAGTAAAATCTTGCAGTAATGTAAGGGTAGATATAAAAAATTCACTCCACTAATTCTGGGCAAAATTTCACCCTTGCAAGGCTTAAGGATTTAAAACAAACCCTTCTTAACAAAGCAGGGCATAGAAGTAGGAAGTAAGTGGAAACACACTGAAAAAAAATTAACAATTAATAAATGAGAAATATTTAGTAGATACAACTCCATTCTGCCATAAAAATTTTTACAACAGTGAGGATCTTAGCTCTCTTTATAGGTGTGAGTAGATCTATGAGAGTAATACAAATTCTGTATTTTGGATAATATGCAAATAGAAGAAGAGGTAGAGATGACAGAATTGCTGTTTCAGGCCAGTGTGAAATTGCACCTTTTGCCAAACAAAAGGTTTTGAATCAGTCTGACTGTCTATTTAACTTGACACAACCGGAGATTAGCTTGATGTTTTTTAGCAGATAGTTTAAATGGCAGGTGTTTTTCCTCTTAAATGTAGGTCAATCTTGAAAAGGTGTTACTTTTGGAAAGAAAAATCTATATATTAATTTGAAAAATATTAATAGAAAGCTTTTATAATTTCCCCCATTTGTAATTTCCTGAAACTACACATGAATTTGGGTCAGATTTAATACTAGGTTTATTTCCCTAAGACTCCATTTTCATTTTCCTTTCTACAATTTAACACTTGCTGAGGAAGAAAATTCACTTAACCGTACGTATGAATGGGCAATGAAGTTATGCCTTCCAACATTAACTCAGCCTTCTTCATCTGCATGCTACTCATAGATACCCTTGCTTTCCAAGATGATCCACAATTGTGATGGAATACAAAATTCGGATTAATTAACCTTCTATACCACAGGTAGTGCCACATACCTTTTCCTGGTGCTTTGTCAACATAACCAAGCTGAAGCGATTAGAGGTTTGACAGTGGGAAGAGCAGTCTGTAATTTGGGCTGCTGCTCCTTGCAGCTTTAGCCCAAACTTACACCTGGCTTCCAAAGCTACTTCTGTACTATCTCCAGCTCCATCCCATAGACCTGTCTGTCTACAACAATAAAGCTGCTCTGCTCCACCTTAGGTGGGTTCATCCGAAAAGTCTCTTCTGTGTACTGAGTCTTCAAGCTGGATGCAGAGTATACAAAATCCTTACCCTATGCCAGGAAGGAAAGGGGTACACAGCAATTAATGTTAAGCTTGTACTTTCACCTTCAGTGAAAATTTAGTATAATGTTTTTTTCCTTCATAGTGATCTGTCACTATTGCTGGAAAGTCAGTAAGATTTTTAGTGATCTGCCATGCAAGTAATACAGGATGAATCTGTAAAACAGAAGTTAACTTGTTTATTGGGATTTTTTTTCTTTGTTTTCCAAGCTTTCCCTGGAAGAATATGGGTAAGCAGTTGTTTTATGCTAGTGCTTTCTTGTTTTTTCTCTTACAACATAATCTCCTATCAAATATAAATCATGGCAATGTCCATTAGCGCAGCAAGAAATTTTCAAGGATGACGCTAAGGCATTTATATCAGTTACCGAAAAAAGCCCACATCATGCAAGCCTTTTGGGCTATTTACATAAACATAAGACTTCTGTGAAGGAATTAAGTTCACAAACAGATGATAATGAGCAACAGAAAGTAGAATTTTTTTGTTGGAAAAATGGATAATACCCAGAGTATATACCCTCATTAACATGCTTTTATATTACAAAGCTTAGTTATTTTATATCCTTGAAGCAAAGCACATATGTTTACAATACAGTACTCAAGAATTTATTGGTAAACGCACTTCTACAATCAGAGGTTTTATACTCTCCCTATGCTTCCACTGTTGAAATGACTAAGAATAATATTACTTTTGAGCTAAATGTCCAAAGGAAAAAATATTTGCTCAAACAACTAGGTTGTTGTCATAAAAAAGACCAAGACTTATTTCATGTTTGAACTGAAACTGTGGAAGAGAAAACACTGCTAATCCAGAGGCTGATGGTCTTTGTGCAACGTTTCTGACTCCTGCTTTTTTACAAATGAAAAAACCCCAATAACTGCTATAATGATTCAAATTCTGTATTTTTCTATATAATCACTAACCATCACAGACCTCAATGTTCATTCACTGAAACAGAGAAACAATTTGATGCTTTGGTGATGTGGACTATAAAAGAACATTCAGACAGACTGCTGAAGAAAAGAGAAAGATATAAACTTTCTGATATATAGAAAAAGAGAGTGAAGAACAGAGATCTTCAGCAAATCACTTAACTCCACCCAATGTTCCAGTCTGTAAAGTACTGTTTTTTACCTGTTCTTTCATTTCAGAGTTTGTGAAGTGCTGTAGCAGTATAATATATTCTAAGATATAGCATACGTGATTAATGAAATTATATTTATCTGGCATGGCAGAATTTATTTTACATATTTTTTATCACCCAAACATTTACTCTTTATTGCTGGAAAGCAATATTTATTATACTTCAGAGAGAGATGAGAGGGAAGAAGTGAAAACTGCTGGAGTTGATTCAATGAAGCAAAACATATCAAAGTATCTGAAAAACACATTAAACAGTGAAGTCTGATCTAGCAAACTGCAAAATACTGAATGTTTCATGTGGGTCAAAGATAATCTAATGAAATTGTATTTCGGCAATGTAATATTGGTTTAGAGACGGAACAATTCAGTCACTGGTGAACACCACAGCAACTTACCAGTTCTACCCATCTCATTCTTTGTTTTCTTGTTCTCTGCACTTCTTTCACCTCTCTACTTTGCCCTCTCAGCATTCCCTACGTGTTGTCCAAATACATGTTTCTTACACAAATGAGGTGTGCCTTTAGAGAAAACATTTGTAAAGTGCTTTATGGCCACAGATGTCAAAGCACTTTACAAAGGAAAGCAAGTATTATTAGTGTTTTGATCATGCAGAGGGGGGAAATGAAGCAGGCAGAGGTTAACCGATCAAGTAAAAGCCACACAGCAAGCCAATTTCACTATCAATAATAGAGTGACAGCATCATGTAACCTAAGACAGTGACATCCATAGGGCTCCTCTTAATCACTTATACTGTCTCTTTTCAACATTGTAGATAGCAAAAGGGGAGCTCACCTAAGGAAAATTCAAATATTATCATGGAGGTACAGACCTGCTTTGCAACATTCCCCCTACTGAGACAAGCAGATGTCATGCCCACCTCCCATGATGCGACACAAGCAACTGTGCTGTTCCACAGCATCCACCTAGGCTCAACTGCATCTGGCTTTGTCTTAAGCTTCAAAACAGAAAATGCCCAAAACCAACATTAATCACTGTTAGTGTCTGACTAATACTGATAATACTTGTCAAAGTGTTTCCATGTTCACAGAGTTCCTATGGGAAATATAACTATTCCCCAACACACACTGACTAAAAATTATTTGCTTACTTGAGGTTTCAATTGAGTGAAATGATATCATGTCGTGGAAATGTAATGTATTAAAAGGAGACATGCCTCCCCTTGATCATATCTCTATTTGAAAATCAAGTTTTACCAGCACTAGAAGAAATTCCTGAAATTATAATATAATATAATCATATCATATTATAATCTAGTGCTTCAGGATTTTATCTCTATTACATCTCTCAGTAGTTTTTTCCACAGTGAAGTTCATTTGCGTGAAACACATAGTGCTAGGGAATGCATCTCTTCCTGACATTAGAAGTACCAGTAGCAGTGATGCTAAAAGTGAAATCAAGGAGAACTGCACTCTTGACAGGCAGGAGAAGTGAGCTTTTGAATGTCTGAGCCGCCTTACTTTCACTCAAAGCCTCTATATAAACATAGGAAAGGATTAGGAAGTTACTTTTCCTTAAATTAAAATGAGAAAAAGACAGTCTAAAGTAGCCTATACCAGTCTGATACTAAGCTATCATATCAGCTATTTCTTTTTATTGAAGGAAAATTTCAAATTTAGCTCAACTGAACTGGGTGCACTGCACTGAAAAGAATATGTTGCATAGCTCAAAACACATACAATTGCATGTAAAAATCAGTGGGAATGGTTCTATTACTATAGCGGTCTTCGCATCCCTCCCATAAAGTCTCATGCAACTAATACAATATTCTGTCCTAAAACCGTCAGGAAAAAATGCAGACTTAGAATTCTGACCTGAGGATTTCTCAAGGGTGAATCTCCCTTCTCATTTAAGCACTGCATTGCCTGAAAGTTTAGCCTATGCTGATCTAAATAATCAATGTTGCATTGTTTGGAATTCTGTCACAAATCTGTACAACTCTTTGCCAATTCTTGTTCTTCTCCATGCATGGCATGTCAGGCTGATGAAGGAAGGCTTGTATACTGGGAAAAGATTTTAATTAATTGCAAGATTAAAGTATTGTCATGAAACAGATGAATAGTTCTCATGAGTCCTCACTAGGCTTCCAAAGCAGCAGTGTCAAGCAGCAGCTTTCGTATCTTCAGTGCTTCTGCTCAGTTTCCCAGAAAACACGACCCAGCAGTGCATCCTGTTGTACTGTTACCAGCCAGCATCCTGTAAAAACTATCATGCAGACAGCAAGCAGAATCTTAACCTGGATCTCTTCTCTATGCACTATGACAAGAAACAATACAGTATTTTTCATTTAAAGGTAAAATACATCTAAAAATACAAATCTGGTTACAAAGAATATCCAGACATACTGTATTACAGTAGGTTTACTCTAGCTACATTGTAATAATTCCCAGAATAACTTTTTTGGATTTACACTCTCTTCCTGGATATATGCCCTCTTCTTTAACATATGTATTTTTACCACTTTTTTTTTACATCCACCTATTTTACATGTTTTATTACTGGATGCATAACTCAATTGGATGGCAAAAGGAGACAGAAGAGCATTTATTCCAAAGAAACTGAAATCATTACATCAACTGTGTGACAGAAGATGTTGATGAGAAGGAAGGAGTTAGGGCAGTTGGATGGGAAACAGCGGAGCTGGTTATTCACTACTTGCTATTTTTGTCAAGGGGATGAGGAATGTTGTATCAGCACCTTCCTTCAATATTTTGAGCACAACGAGAATGATATTAAATTCATGGCAAACAAATTAATTCTTCATTTCTTCCCTACCATAGATAAGCTTAACCTATATTTCATTTTCT
Organism: Gymnogyps californianus; assembly: GCF_018139145.2. Taxonomy (NCBI): domain Eukaryota; kingdom Metazoa; phylum Chordata; class Aves; order Accipitriformes; family Cathartidae; genus Gymnogyps; species Gymnogyps californianus. The sequence continues at coordinate 20,825,198 of NC_059478.1, read as the reverse complement.
TTTAATTATCTCTAAAAAGGTCAGAGAAGCTCTGTGGTTGGCTGTTTCTGCTAAATCTATCAGCTGTGAAATAGTTAACAACAGCGCTTGTGTTAGGCTTCCTTCAGAGGCAGCACCCATCAGGATGAAGGGGGCAGCACATAGTATCATTTTCTTGAAGCTACTGTTTCAAGCTGTCTGCACATACAGAGAGACATCAACGCATCTGCTTAGGTTCATCTGACATTTTGAAGGTTATCTTTGTAACCATAAGGGTCAGAGGCTTAATTACTCTTGCAATGAAAGCTTAGATTCTGAAGCACTATTATATGGCACATTCAAAATGAACTACAATTATGTAGCAATTTAGGTGACTGCATAATCACATTATACATTGATCCTTTACAAGATGCAAAATGTGTATCTAAGGTTGTAGAAAAAAATGGGTGGTGCCTTTACATGTAGGTATGTGCGTGCCCCCCAACACACATTAGAAATAGCACAGGACCACAGAGCTAAAGACTACGTTTTGTAGTTCATTCATACAAGTATGCAGAGCTAAACTTGCAGATCAGGCCATCTCCTGTGTATTTCAATGTGAAAGCTAAATTTTCTATTATTGCAGCATTTCCTAGGGTATTTAACAGAAACTGCTTCTGAGACTCATTCTTTGGAAACCTGGCAAGGCTGAAGAGGACTCTTCAGCTGTTTCATGACAATACTGTAATTGTGCAATTAATTAAAATCCTCTCCTCAAAATAAAACTTCTTCAGCATGTTTCCCAGCTGCTGAGTTTCCAAAGTATACTAGAAGACTTTGCCCAGCCTGTCTGCTGGACCCCCAAGTGCTCAGGGAACTTTTCTCATCTCTTCCTATGAAGACCTTTAGGTGCCAAGCAACAGTTTAATATCAGTCAAGCATTAAGGAATGTACATCACACTTCAGCAACCTGTGCATGGGTTCCCTACCAACCTCCTCCAGGATCAGTGACACAGATCTCCTAAGCATTCAGAAGACTACTTCTACAGTGTACCAACTCCATGGCTGACCAAAGGAGCAGTATGGTCAACTTGTATATATCACTGTGAAGTCCACTAGAGTTTTCCACAGTCCTCAAGTGTCCCTGAAATGTGCTCTGTGATGGGAACCAAAGCATGGTAAGTGGGGATAATCAGGAAATTCCCTTTGAAAGCACACCTCTAAGCAAGCTGAAATGCTAATGTAGGCGCACCCATTGAGATGCTAAATCGTCTGGGGCCAGTTTGAAGTCCTATGCCTACATAGCACTTAGTGTACTTCTTCATGAGTACATACTACAAGTAATAAAATATTAATAAGAGGAACAGAGACCAAACTGGGTTTATTGTAGGATAAAGGCAGGCACTGCTCCCCAATCAGTAAAGAACACTGTTTATTCCAAATTGCAGCCTTCAACTTCTGCTCTAGGAATACTTTTCATAAGATTTTTTTTTCTCAGTATTGATCATGATCTAATGTACAGGTATGGTGCTTATGAACACATCAAAAATTTAAAAGTGAAAATTTTAACATTTTCTAAACAAATGAAGAGGGACATAGAATGGAAACTGTCATACAACCTTATTCTGAGAAGTTTCTAATGCTCTTGGTAGAAGAGGAAACACTATTGACTTTGAAAGCTATCATCTCATATTTCCTTAGCGTCAATCTAAATGTTCCATAAGGAATTAGGCCTGATGCTAACAAGCCACACTTCCTGAGTGTGTTAAATGGATTACTAGGATCAGCTACACACTTCTTATACAAGCCCATGATCTTTCCTTTTTTTTTTTTTATATTAAGGTAATGTTTTCTAAAATTAATACCTATAGCCCAGCATGTCTTCAAAAATCCTAAAAGAAGATGAAATGACTTTGTCTTACGTTGAAATACAAGAAACTATGGGGCAAGGGATGCTAGTTCTTTTAATTCTTATATGCACTGTTTTGCTCTATATGAATAAGTTTCAGTCCTACATTTTTATGCAGCAGTGATAAAATTACAGTCATTTACAATATTTTAATAAGTAGTGGTTTTCAGTCTATTTTTTTAACTAAGCAAATTATAAATGACATTAAATTTACAAGCTACTTTCCTGAACTGGACAGTAATCTCTTTCTTAAATTGGATATATTTTTAATCTTTAACTTTTCATTTACTCATAAAAATAAATACCTAAAGAGATAGTGACGCAAACTGTTCTTTACCAAAACACTGTGTAAGGTTTGATTCTCTTAAACTGTACAAATTGTTTAACTTCAGTGAATTGTTACACAGACTTAAAAAAATTAGTTGTATATAAAATTAAATAGATGTTCAAATTTTTGCAAGTTGCCACCTTCTGGCTGGACTTTGACTGATTCTTTCATTCTGCTACAATATTAGCAGAACAATTATAATAGCACAAGAAAGCCATGTAAAAGATTGAGAGGAAGAAGATCAAAGGAGGCTCATATGTAAGATAAGATGGAAGGCTTCTAAGGTTTTGTGTGCTCTGATCATTCACCAGTATTCATAAATCTTTTAACATTTTTTCAGCTCTTTTTGATTTTGTGTATTCAATTAATTTCAACAAAATGTGTTCTAAACACTTCACAGGCATTAGGAGGGTGCAGGAGTACTGAGCCTGAAGCATCTTCAGGGAGAGGAACATTTCCCCAGGATACTCAGTGTGCAGGTGTAGAACTACCAGACTTCTTGGTGAAGCCATAATACAACTTCGATCTTCAGCTTTGTTATAGGTGTAGTAGAATGCAAGAATGAAATACTAACACTTTATATTTCAGAGAGCACTCATTTTTCTGTTGTGGTCAAAGATGGGCCTTAACAGATAAACACAGGGTCAAAATACTTTAATCGACTGTGTATTTGACCAGCTATGATATTAGTATTATTTAATGTCCTTATAGATGCAACAGTCCTTCTGGGGGGTTTGCTCTGTGATTTGGTTCTCAGTGCATGCTTTCCTTCAGACCTTCAATTTCAGTTAGCTTAAAAATCCTGCTGACTCTGAGGCTCCAATTTCCATTACTTCCATCCATTTTTACTGCATCATTTCTGTCCATCACCTTCCCCACCACTGGTTCAAGAGCCTACATTCCTCAAACAAGAGCAGAACTTGTTTAACTTCCACATTTAAATACGAACCAGTCATTTACAATTTCATATTGATATTCCAGTAAGTACTGTATGGAATTCCTATGCAATGTCAGTCATACCCTTTAAAAGAGTTCCACATTCCCTCCTACGGTATAATTCTGTGAGATGCTGAGTGCCTCCTGCAAAATGCTAGATGTCTTCACAATGTTTTGAGGGAAGAAATTCTCTATTATTCATGTGATTGGCATTAAACACTGTTTGTGTATTGTATACTTTGATCACCAAAGAGAAATGAAACTTTTCTGGAGGACAGGGCACTCCTCTTTTATCCGTAGATTGCCCTACTAATGAGGTATGATTTTCTTCCTCATTGAATGAGAGCAATTCTGGGCACTAGTTCTCACAGATCATGGAATCCACCACAGCAGTCTCTCAAACTATGGTTTGTTACCAGCAACAGCTCAAGGGAGGAGGGAAAGGTTATTGAGAAAAGTAAGAAAAATCACAAGATTTCAGTTTGACAAGAATCCTTCTAAACCATGTTTATGAACCATAAAAACATTAAATTTGTGTTAAAAAAACCCAACCAAACAAACAAACCACAACACATTAAAAACAAACTGCTGACTTCTAAGCAGACTCTTACATTATGGAATTTACTTTTTTCTACATGGAGGTGGAAGTGAGTGTTGCTTTTCATGCTTCCACCTTAGAATAACTAAGCCGTAATGTGACCTAAGAAGTAAGCACTAAGAACACGTGGAAGAATGTACTGCTAACGGGAACGAGGAAATTCAGCATACACGCTCTCTACCAAAACTAAGTTAATGCCTACAGGAAAATTTTGCCTTTGGGGCAAATTCCATAGGCCTGAAAAGGGGCAACTAGATACCCCAGACAGGTTCCAAACAGGCTGTCTGTGTGTTTTAGAGATGTAACTGCATATCACTATGGTCCTATTCCATAGGCAAAAAGGCAGAGGAGACCTGTTACTTATTTTCTTTGCTCCACAAAATCCCATCTATTAGAACTCTGCAATGCCAGGAATTGGAGCAGGTGACAAAATAACTAGGAACACTCTATGATTCCCAGGTGATATACTGGTCATTGCAGTGGGTGGCAGTCTAATCCAAGAAAACTTGTTTTGCACCTCTGCTGAATGAAACCTTAGACATCAATGTTTAAAGAGCATAATGATAAAGTATGATCTGATCATACCAAGCAAATTCCTTGTATGCACTAACATAAGTAGAAAGAAAACAGAAATAGCAGGATGTGCTAGAGAAGACTCGACTTTAATTACAACGAATGTAATACCTGGGAATCCTAAATTACTACATTATTATAAACTTTAACACAACCTGCTGATAGTCTTCACACCGATGACTTTTCAGCCTTCAAGGAAACAATAAAGCCAATTTCAAGAAAATTGTGGTTAGAAAGTAGCTTAAGATAAAATTCTGGAAATGGATTACTTACTTTAAGTAGAACATGAAATTATACAGGTTTAAGGGCTTGAGTTATGGCCTAAGACACTCCTCTCAAATTACTTTAGAGGGAGGTTCTGTGATGAGCATCTCCTCAATTCCAGTAGGTTTTAGAACTGCTACCTAACAAGGTGTCATATGAGTGTATGACAGCAAACGCATTACTAGCAGTTCAGATGGTTCAGTATGGCAAGAAGCAAATGAGAACAGGGAGGTAGCTGTACTAGTAGTGGAAAAATTCTTGTAAAACCTTTTGAAGGGAAGAGAGGTAGGGTATCGTTTAGCCTTTGAGAGGAATGTATAGCACTGTTACAGATCTAATGAAAGCACCAACTACTTAAAAAAGAGAGAACAGACCAACAAAACCAATTACCTATGCAGTAACAGGACGGAATTGATGTTGCTCTTATGAAGTTACAATCTTTTCCACCTAGCAATGCAGGTTTTTTATCAGCACTAACATCTGAATACTTGAAGAATATGATCTCTTCTGATATCCATCTGGAATATGAGATGAAGGAAAGCTGCCTTTGGATGTAAGATGATCACCTTATCCTAGGATATCCAGTAGCAGTCATGGTCTTGGAAGGTAAATCATTAAGAACATTAAGCCCTGCTACTGAAATAGTTTTGTTCAGGCAGAAGCTATCATGATAACATTGGCAACATCTTGTCTGGTCTTTCTCGGCAACCTGGAAATTGGAGGAACTGATATCAGCACGTAACAGAGCCAAGGGCCAGTGAATGAAGAAAGCTTCTGCCAATGCTTCTGGGACTTGAAGGAAAATTCAAGGCAGTAAAAACATAGGGAAAAAGACATGCTGCAACCTAGTGTGAAGTGTTGCACAATCTCCCACTTTTTCTATGAATCCTATCGGCTGCTTCCCCTTTGAACAGGGGCTTTTCCCTGCGGACTTCAGGTTGAAGGCAAAAAAAGAGCTGAAGATCACAAGGAATGGCCTTTATAACTTTTACAGTAACTTTCCCTACATAAACCAGACATATTGCTCAATCTCTGCAGGACCGCAAAAGGATCAAAAGGCAGAAACCCATACTGCCTCTGACAATTCATGAATTAAATCATTACAGTTTTTGTATGTAAACAGCTACACCGAACCTCTTTGGCAGCAGGATAGAGTAAAGTTTTCAAAAGGACTTTCTAAAACTAAACTTACAGTCAAGGTAACAGAATTCAGGAATGTTTTCTAAGTAATGGCTTTTAATTCCCTGCAAATTTAGAATTTAAAGATTTACTATGTTTCTAACTTAAACTGCCATTTTTGCAACTAGTTACTTAAAAGTTTCATCCTTGTAAATTCCATATCATGCAGTCTGGGGATGTTTAGAGCAATTAAAATATGCCACCACCCGGAAATAAAGCTTGAGTTCTTCACCTGAGTTTGCTCTGTATGAAAACCTTTTTTTTCTGCATTAACATGACTTAATTCTTTTTATTAGTTAAAAGGTCAGCAAACATACAGCATACTCTGTCCAGTGACACTGAACAACACAAACATACCTTTCTCTGAAGATACAGAATTGACTCTTAAGGTGTCTCATTTACCAGTGTTCAGTGAACCAGAAACATTGGTTTGTTAACTGATGGCTATTGACAATTTTACAAATGCCCATGATGATGTAGTTTCATAACAGCCCACATTTACACGGCATCACTCACTTGCAGCAGCATGCTCCATAACAGCCCTTTGTCTCTTCCTCTGCTCCCCTCAGTGAGCTGTAAATCATGTCATTAAACAAGTGCTTCCAAAGCACAGTGATCTGTCATGATCCAGTGAAGATACCAGTTATAATGTGGGCACTTAATCTGTCAGAGCTTGTGGTGATGCATTCTAGAGTGAGGATCACCATGTTTTGCTGCCCATAAGTATTCAATGACAGAAGTTAAATGATAATGTGAATTAATTCCTTAATCATGTGGATATATGTGACCATTACAGGGATTATTCTGCAAAAAACAGAGGGTTATTCTCAAACTTACTTTCCTCTTTCACCATGAAGCCTATTTAATTTCTTTTCAAAATATAATTCCATCATTTCATGTGTTCAGAGTAGACTAAATATTTTATCACTGTAAGCAATACAGATTCTTTAAAAATAGTAATCTGTGGATTTATTTTTGTAACATTATATGCAAGCTTGCAATCAACAAATGCTCCAGACATTTTTCACACATAAACTTGGTGGTATGAGGGCATTGGACAATTCCCTTGAAATAAAGAAAACTATGCCAGCAGTAATCTTCCAGAGACTTTCTTAACCATCTCATACTCCTGCCTCTCAGGTCCTGATGCAGAGGAGAAGGAAACTTGTCAAACGCATCAGTTCAGATGAAGCTCGCATTTAGACGGGAACCACGTGGAGGATGGATTGGAAAATAAGCATTAAAGCTTCTTTGATTTTCATCTCCTGCTACCCCATTAACCTGAGTTTTGTCAAGTCCACCCATTTCAGTTAAAAAAAAAAAAAAAATTAAATGCCAGAATAAGCATAAATTATATCTGTTTCATAGTACAATCTTAGTGTATCATGAAAATGTAAAATGATGTTAGGTTACAGTGTATTCAGTGATACCATTTTTACTACTGTTATACTTTAAAACTGTGCTCTGAACATGAGACGTTCTGCTCTGAAACAGGCTTAGCTGTTTTTTATCATGAACCCTGTTGAAAGATAAAATAACTCACCATATTTGGATTTATAAGCAATAACGTACACACTTTGAAATAAGGTGCAGAAAAATTGTTTGCATTCAAATTATATTTTGTATAATGCTTCATTCTGTTCTACAAACCACTACAAGGTGTAAAAAAGAATATGTACTATTCCTATATAATAGGAAATCAGGGTTTGGGGGGGATGTAAGAAATATTTAATGATATTAAACAAATTTGATTTTCAGAATCCTAGACCTATAAAATCTTATGCACTATGGAATTAAATTTTAAATACTATATAGTGGCTATAGACTAAGAGATCCAGCTAGGATTAATCAATGTAGAGTATTCCTTTCAAATAACACTATAAAAATAAAAATCTACCTAAAATGATTATAAAATTATTTTGAATAATTATAATTACTAAAAAACTAAAGTGAAAATAAGCATTACAGACAGATCTTTTATGCTACACTCATTAAAACTGTGTATTACTGGAGAGTCCATTTTGCCATACAGAACAATTAAGCCACATTTTTAAAATAACATCTTCCAAAATTTAGAGCTGCACTAAATTAATTCTGTAGAGACACTGAAAAAATATTTTTTTCAGACATTCCTCTGGCAAAAGATGAACGTGTATTTTCTATGTTTGTTGCTGGAAGTTCTCATTAAATTAATTTGGGCAAGGATATAATCCTTGCAAAATCAGGAGTACACTTCACTACGAACTTCCTGTAAATTCTTTATAAAGTCATTTGAACTTTTTTTTAACTTCCATTTTCATTTTAAAGGATGATAATTCCCAGTCATTGCAATGTTTCAATAGATCTGAACTGTACTTTCTAAGAAGCAGAAGTATTTTTCCCCAGAATTTAATCTGTGATTGAAATTGCTTGTGGTCAATGCTGAATTTGGCAAATATTTTTGATTAAAGAAAAAAATAATTCAAGAAAAAAAGTACCTTTATTTTTGCTCTTTTTAAGATGAAGCATTTTATTTCCAAAATGAAGATTGAAAACATTTACTTAATTTGAATTAAATCTGAGTATATATATATATATATATATATATAAGAAGCCGGAAGAAAGCAAAAAAGAAATTCAATAATTCATCTGAATGAAAATGAAATTCTGGGGTTTGTGTAGAGATGAAAAAATACAATTACTTTTAAGGTGACCACAAGCAAAATCATTTTCATGTTCTTAATTCAGCTATGAAACTAAAGATTAACTGTTTGTATTATTCGAGTTGGGAGGCTTAGTTACCGATTTAAACTATTTTTTAATTCCAATATGGTTATGTAATTTAGTGCAGGAGCTTTTTCAAGTCATATTTTCAATTATCTAATTGTGTTCTATCGGAGTCAATCAAATTGAGAGAAGACAAAAGATCAAAATTTATTTTTCAGGTTCTAATTCCAGCCTATGTTAGAGATTTTCCAGATGAACTTTTAACCTCAGTTCACTCCCCCATGCAAAGGTCTATATTAATAATATTTATTTTATTTTTTCAGAAGTGTTACAAAAGATCCAAGCACACAGCACATGGCTTTTACATTAACTCATCCATCTGAGTAAAGTGGAGGTGCAGTCTTCGCATTTTGAAACCTATCAACCTTTTCTGCAAAGGTGAGAAATATGACACACACTGTGGATGTGTGGTGCTGTCCGCTTTGGCACAGATTTACCGAGGCTCACACCAGCCATATGAAAGTGAAGCACCTACTCTAAGCAAGTCACCTACGTCTCCTCTGTGAAAAAATGGAAAAAGCAAGCATCTTTGGAGGAGCAGGTAGGTGATAACAAAAGATCAGCAGAATGACCCTCTGAACGTGTCTTCCTCTCTCCATTGACCACAAAAGGTGCCTCGGTGGCAAACTTTGATTAAGTGCTCCCTTTTGATGGCTAAAGACAGGTAAAGTGAATCTAACCTTGAGCATCTGAATCAAATCCACTGAGGATGGCCGTGGAGTTTGGAAAGGTAACTGCAGAAGTTAAAACACAACTTCAAAGCAGTTGGCATTCTCCCGAACCTTGTATAATGTTTCTGCTTTTTTCATTCTGCCCATCCACAAATCAATAGTTATAATACATTTTAAAACATTTTAATAAATAGTTCCAAGGCTGCATGGTTTTTATTATATAGAATCAAAGACACTTCACCATTAGAACAGTTCAGCTACATCGTAATTGCCATGGCCATAGATTTCTTTTCAACAAACAGGCCTTTGCCTTGTGTGAATCATTGGCATAGTGTACTTGAAATCTGCAACAAGCATCCACACATGCTGTTGATTTAGATAAAAGAAACCCACTGGCACAGTTTGGATGACTGCTAAGCAATATGTACCTCACGTGATGTCTTTTAATAGAAAAGAGCACTCCATAGTACATACACACAGAGCAGGTATAAAATTAGAGACAGACTGGGGCTGAAACAGTAGAATATAATCAGAGTTCACACAACTTCAGACATCAAACCCCAACTTCAAGACCCCACAGTTTTCTCCAGTTCTTCATATATTTGCCCTGACAATCCATACTCAGTTGTCAGAGAATCTAAGCAGTGACTGCAAGAACTTAGGACATCAATACAGCTTCAGGATTTCATATATATTTTCGTGCATATCAGTGAACAGCACATCTGAACAAATCTCTTCTCTGTGGTTTACCCAGTTCTCAATCTCTAATTTCTAGACAAACTATTTTTACTTTATTTTGGATTAACATCAGCCAGGCAGTATTAGAAGACTTATACAAGAGCTTGTTCTGTGAGTTAGTAAAACTCCACAAATTCAGGTAGAACAAAAGGAAACATAAAGATTTACTTGGAATAAAACAGACTAACCTTTGGAATTTTTAACTCAGATATGTCATGTCTTCTACAGAAATGCTCCTCTTGAATCCTGACAAGAAAGTCTGGTGCCATGCCTGTCAGATAAGAACCATGCTGAAACCCGAGACTGACTATTTTAATTGGGCTCGAGATGTGACAGTCAGAAGGTAGGTTATATAATTTAGCTTCTACCTGTATTAGCTGTAGCACATGAGATTAAAATCTGAGAGTTAAGGAGTATCTATTTGTTTCAGAGTAAATGGCAAGAATTCTCTTTGTCACCTACTAGCAAAGGACACACCTGAGTTTCTCCAGTTCATTCCGTCATGATTCCCTCTGTCCAGAAAGGGTGAACAGACAAAATAACTATTGAGAGGGAATGTAGAAAAAGCATTCTTTAGCTATCACTGCCATGCCTGGGGCAGCTCGTAAGTGAAGACCTCCTGAAATCAAAGTGTCCATAAGGAATGTTTTTGCATACGATATATCCATCTAATTAACAAAGGGAGGAAGTTCTTGTTTGTTACTTAAACCGGTTCTGTAACCTAAAAGTGAAATTAGGAAGAATACTGTTGTTAGGGGTTTTGTTCTGTTTGAAAGCAATTTTCAAAGTCAAATTTGAGAGAAAAATCTGCCCTTCATTTCTTCCAGATGCAACTGTTTGCTCCTCAGGCTGCTGTTGTCAATTTTTTCCTGCCTCTGCCTTTCAGCTACCCAGTTGGGGTCTCTCAAGTCCTGCAAATATGCCTCTTAGAGTATTTAATTCAAAGTGTCAGCTTCTCCTAATACTTCCTCAAAAATATTCAATACACTGCACATTTTTCAGTCCCCAAATAGTTGTCTTTCCGTTATCATACATCTATGTTGTCCATTCTTAATCATCTGTTCATGGTACTTACTTGGAGTTCACCTTGTTGCTAGTTCAAGGCTACATCTCCTGTGTTTTGGCTAGCACAAAGATTCTGTAAACGTTGTAGATGAGTATCTGTTTTACTTCCACTTTGAGTATTTCTGCCTCTTATCTGTGTCCAATAGGTTAATCTCATTTGTCCCTCTTTTACTCTGGGTAATTTGCGATTTTGTTCCTTTCTTCTAAGGACACTGGCTCTTACTGTGAAACTAATTTTTTATTTTTTTACCTCACTGAGAGTTTTGTCTTTTACAGCACTTTTTTTCTAGCCTTTTTCTTCACTTTTCTCCTCTAGATTTTTTTTCTTTTAGGACTCCCTTTTCTCATTCTGTTCTTGAATTTAGTCTTATTACAATTCTTTCAATTCAGCTCTCCTTACTTCTTTCCCAATTAGCTCATAACTAAAAAAAAAAAAACAACAAAAAAAACCCAGAAAAATATCAGGAAGTCCTAACTATACAGTTTCTAATCTTAATCCAGCATGTTGACTGACTGTGGGTAAATGATACAAAAGGCAGTATATTCTTATTAAACTCTGAGCTCACATAGCTTCATTTACCACTTGGGGCTCATACAGCATTGGCTGCCCAGCTGAGTTTTCTTTAAGAACGTTTTCACTCAAGAAGTATGGAACAGCGTATGTTGGGACAGAGGATTATATTCCCACAAGAAGAAAGGACTGTAAAAATATTCAGGAACGAATCATCTGATGCACACCTGTGGATAGAAATTTCTCTCCCAGATGTATGTGCTTGTCTATTAGAATGCTTCTTTCTTAGTGAGCATATAAACAGATTTAAACTACATTCATTCTCTCAAAAGGTACTTTTTTTTTTTCCTGTGCTGTACAACAGCTGACTTAAAGATTTTTTTCGCATACAAAGGACCATTAGAAACTCAACCATTCCTTGTAAATATGGCCCACCTGTGGGTTTTGTTTTGTATATAGTTATAATACTTATAATATGATTTTAGTCTAACTGCTGATATAGTACCATTAGTTTTTTCTGCTCAGAATTCCAGGATTCCTATCGATTATTTTGGGGAAGACAAAAGGTAAAGCCATATCTGGGCTCTCATTCTTTTCCTTTCAGCAGTAGTTTGCATGCTAGCAAGTCCAGTGAACTCTCTGTGCCTCTTGTGAAGATACAATCTGTTAAGTACTCATCTCTCTGTCAGAGTCAACTAGCCCCCAAATTACCTGTTCTGTGTAATTTCCTCCTACCTTTTAAGCACTGACGTATTCTAACTCTTTTTAAACTTAGAAAGGATTGTCTAGGGAAAAGTGTAATTTCTGGTGTCATTTCAGCTACATGCAAACTAAACCTTAAGAGGCTCCTCTACCACTAATGATAAGATAAACAATGTGACCTTGGAAACATTTTTGTCAAGAGAGTCTTGAAGGTTAGTTCATGAATCTTTAAGATCCAAATGATTCTGATAAGCTTTTTCAACATTTATTGCTATTTCAGGTTGCTGTTACAAGTGGGACATCCTAGTTTGTTATTCTGTCTTTTTATCTCTCACATGAATAAATTACAGGGTTCTGCTTCTTATCACAGAAAACATTCCACTGATCATCTGGGGAACACAAAATATTTTTTTCAGTCTATAAATTATTCTTAAAGAAACTCTCAGAACAAGTGAGACAGTGAGTTGGTTTTGTTTTGGGTTTTGTGTGTGTCTTTTTTGACAGCATTTGTCTAAAATAATAACATGTGGTCTATCAAATTTTAGTTTTGTCATCAGAGCTGTCAGTCTTTCATAAAACATAATTTTAAAAACATATGCACACACACAATAAACTCTTTGCAGTGTGTTGGCCAATGAGTGTGAATGACAAATATACCTGGCTGCTCTCCTATGGTGTTTTCTTACTGTTCATTGCCAGAGAAAGTGATTTCATGGTAGAAGGTTGGAAAATGACCTCTTGTAATGATGAAATTTGCATAAATAAATGCTGATTGCACAAAACGAATAATGTGCAGTGAGTATCACCACAATAAGTTGTCTCCTACTGACACAGAGTCTAAGCTAGAAGCGTACAATTATGCAAATCAAACTAATGCCAGTTTCTCATTACTGTCGTGGTGGAGGCAAACACATATCCTCCATAGACAGCTTGATGCTGGGACACAAGCCAAAATGTTTGGTTTTGCTGACATAGTAACTGAGTCAACAAAAATAGGATATAATAGTAATACATCAGAGGAATCCATATCAGGGCAGACCTGAAACTTAATGGACTGTGAATCTTTTGTCTGCAGAGGCCTTTCACTGCTATTGACCCATAGTATGTCTGCTTCCACTTTTGCCGATTTTATAGAAATAGATTACAGAAGCAATTGCTTTTTGGAGCTGAAATGTCTGCAAAACAGTCTATTAGCTTTCCTTATAACAGATGAGATGACATTTATAAATACTTAAATAATGTCATATATCCCACGTTTAAAAACTTCCCAGAATAATTCACAGACTGCTTGTGGTTGCTTGATCTAATGTTTATGTGAAGTCTCATTACAACACCACTGGGATTTTCAAACAATGCCACTTTTCTTTTGCCATCTTAAAAATATTCAGACAAAAGATATTTTATTTTTCTTAAAAAAAAAAAGATGCAGCAGCAATTACCATTAATATGAGGAACTGAATATAAAAAAGATGTTGATAGCTCCACTCAGAGTGTTGCTAACCCTTGGGAACATGTATGACATTGGTATTGTGAGTCACTGAAGAAGAACCTAGTGCTCTATCACTTCAATTTCTCACCCTTCTTATTGAAATAATTACTACTTGTTTGCCCTCATCTGCATATTTGCCTATACTATTATACACTTCCAGATATTTGCTGGCATACAATTCAGAAATATCAAGCTAAGACTGAGCTCACAGTTTGAAACTACCACCACCTTTCCAGGCCACCCAATGCACGCACAGTTCCAGTACAGGAACTCGCCCCTCCAACAAAATTTTGCATTAAGGGTCATATCAGAAATGAGACTTTGCTCAAAGACTAACTGGAAGATCCTCCACTTGACTTAAAAAAAAAAAAGAGAAAACAAAAAAAAAAACCCTAAACAACACACATACAAAAAAACCCCAGACATTTTATAAAGCAACCATATCAACTAACATCAACTGAAATACGTTGTATTCTGTGAGAGCAGGCTCTGTGAGCTCTTCTCTTTGGAAGAGTCACGCCAAACTACCCAGCATGTACACAAATTTACTTTAAATTTGAGCTGCAGATAATCTCCTGGGACAGAGCAATTAACAGCATCTACAAGAACTGACAGTTCAAACACTTCTGAAAGTTCTTCTGGGATAAGACTTCTGCATTGCTATAACCACTACTGTTGCACTCATAGTACCGGTAATTGAAAAAAGGTTTGATAGAGACAAAGGAATCTCTCTCACATTATTTCAGGGTACCTGTACAGACTCCCTTCTGTTACATGAAGAAACATAACAGGCCCTTCCTTTTATACATCCTTCTGGCAAATGCATTAGCACTTCCAGTAAAGCATATTGGAAGTATTGATGAGGCAAGAAGGGAGGCACACCTCTGCATAGCTGCCTTTGGAGGCAAAGATGATTCTGTAGGACATCATTTCTTAAAAAATCAGTTAAGTGACAGAAGATTGGGGTACTTCCTTGCTGATAAAGTTTGGTCCCTTCTGAGATGCTCCTCAAATCAGAAAAGTTACACTTTGACCTTTAAAAATACTGTTGCTTTGCTTTGGGAACGTATCAGATTGCATTTGATGATGGGTATTTAAGAAAAAATCTCATGAAAGGAGGACACCTCATAAATAAACAAAAAATATTTTAAATTCTTTTCATGCACAATCTTTCTTTGAACTCGCTAAAAATGAACGCTGTGCTGTATTATCCAACAAACTACTAAGTACTTTTTTTCCCAGAGCAAAGTATTTTCAGCAAGAATATTCAGCATACGTTTATTGCTCTATTACTGATGCCTTTTTTTATGGTTACAATTCCAGGAAAGCACAGCTATAAATGAAAAGAAAATATATAAACATCCAGTTCCTCAGCCTTTCTTCAGCTGTGAGTCCACAAACAGTTTAATGGGGTTCATCACAAATTGAGAAGTAAAATATAGGGGGAAAAGTCCAAGTTAAAAATTGGTGACAAACCTGTGAAAAACTGGAAACTTGGTTTGATGAGGGGCAATATTATACATATTAGCACAAGAATTTTATCATAGTAGGTGTGTATCTGTGTTCCCTGTTAATCATTTTTCTAACTGTTGCCAATTTCAAGAAATTGACAAAGAGGCTCCAAGAGATTCTCTAAATATTTCATGAAGCCAGGTTGTTAAGCAAGGCAAAGTAGTCCTGTGAAGGAACCGATATTAAAGGAAACCTTCATACACATCCTAATTTCAGGAAAAGCTTCAAAATTGATCCTACACTTTTTTGACCCCGAAGACAATCAAAAGGCTCTAGGAGAGCAGCTTCATGGCCTGCGCTTGCAGCCCTGTGCAGGTGCAGTCCATGGTGCACCCAGCAATCTGTTCCTGCCAGCACCAGGTCTCACAGAACCGCTAGCTTTCTCTCCTATCCAGATCGGACAGTGGCCCCAGAGTATTTCTTTATTCTGCTGGACAGCTTCATAACAGAGATTTTATTATGGCAATTTCCTCCTGTCCTCAGAAGTTT
This sequence comes from Gymnogyps californianus, assembly GCF_018139145.2. Lineage (NCBI taxonomy): Eukaryota > Metazoa > Chordata > Aves > Accipitriformes > Cathartidae > Gymnogyps > Gymnogyps californianus. The sequence goes on along the minus strand of NC_059478.1, from coordinate 20,809,510 downwards.
TGAAGTCTCCTCACAGAACCCATACTTCTTTTCTTTATTTTCATGCTGTCAGTTTAAAACTGGCAAGTTTCACTCTGGCTTATAATAAAGTTTATAATAGAGCACGCATACTGTGATTTTTCTCTTGTTAGGATATGGATGTGTCAGCACTTCCGTCTACTGCCTCTTTCTCACAGCAAACAACTTGTGCTCTCACTTTTCAAATCTGTTTTCCTCAATTCAATGATCTTGAATGGTCAACAGGATCTCAAAATAAAAGATGTTCAGGCATGGATTGATTGGAGGGAAACTAAAAGGAAACTTGGGTTTACTTAACAGGAAAGTAGCATTTGTGAGGCTTCTGGTGGATGGCATATCCTTTCTATCCCGAAAAAATGCTTTCTGACGTCTCAAGCTTATAATAGACATGTACAGCTAACTGACTTTTATCTTGCTTGGTCACATTGATCTATCAGTGAATCCATAATAAAAGTCAGCAGTCTGAAACAGTAAAAAGTAATAGCCATTGAGATGGATAGCCACAGCTAAAATGTAGTTTCATCAGGATACTTAGTGCAAAGAACTGTAGATTCATGTCAGGCAGGGCATAAGTATCCCCTTCAAAGCTCACTGTTACAAACACGCGGTGCACAGATGACCTGCCTTCAGAATATATGTTTCTATATTGATTTTCACAGTTTCAGAACAACAGGAAAAGCCAAGTGAAAGTTTCTTTGCAGAACACTAAAAGTAATTTACCTTCTTCTTTTGATTCCATCTCTGTATTTTGCTTTATGGTTCACAGTACAAGTGCTTATTTTAAAAATTCATTTGTGACTCAGAAAGCAAGCACAGAGTTGAAGATCTTTGGGAGTGCAGAGCAAGAAATGAGCCACAAAATGAAATGAAACAAAACAAAAATGCATTAAGATTTAGTGGTAAGTCATTACACAACGAATTTTGTATTTTAAACACAGACACACTGGTTGTTCTGGTAGCTTATAATATTATAAATCTAGCAGAAATATGAAGAGGAAAATATGTTATGAAGATCCTCTTATCATGAACACGATAACATTGGTTTCTTATGGTCCATGCTCCCAGTAACCAACAAGCCCCTGAAACCTACCTAAAATAGTTTTCCTGTGCATAATAAAACCATGATTTTAAGATTTTCCAGGGTTATGACCAAGGGCCTTGCTTAAGTGATATAAATGCAAACACCCTTCTCCTGCAGTATTATGCTTCCAGGACCATACATCTATTTTGAACACTTAGTTTTCCTTCTCTCTTTAAAAATGAAAATTGTGATAAAGGAACGGGCACAGCAGTTACTCACTGTGAAATGCCTACATGTGTCAAAAGGTCCTGTCTGCCTCTGCCTCTCTGCAACGAAGTCTCTGAAGCTCTGTGTTGGACAGAGGCGCTCAAGTAATGGGACTTGGGAATTAAATCTGAGCTGCCTGGTAAAAACACTGTTATTCAGGGTTACTATTTCAGGCTATCTCAAGAGTCAGGCAAATATAACATAATTTGTTACAGTTGTTTTATGGTTCCAGGCATTCCTTCATTCTCATGACACTTACTTTATTTGTATTTAATTGTACTTATGGGGGTTTTTGTGGGTTTTTTAAATAAAAAGATAAAACATACTGTGGATGTCGTCAGCCAGCAGAATAACATCTCATGCTGTGACAGCACTCCAGCCTCCCTTAAATGCTTACAAGAACAAGAATTACTCCAAGAGCTGAGACTCTATATACAAGCTTGTGTTTCCTGTGCCTACCACCAGACGTCTGATTGGTTGCAATAATGGAGCCGGTTATATTTTATAGCTGATAAACTGGCTGTCCTCTCTGAGAGGAAAGCTGGCTTTTCAAAAGATGAAATGTTTGAGGACAATTTCTCCTAGTAGTTCTTGAAGGATTGTTCAGTGTGGTTGGTCTGCCAGCAGTTTTTGTGTTGTGGACCTTAAAGAACAAACTAAAAGCTCCAGAAGAGTGAAAGTGCAATTTCTCTTGAAGCTGCTAAGAAACAGCATTAATGACAAATTGTGTTTTAAGGTAAAAAAGTGTGAGGTTTTCCCTCAGTTCCTGCTAGCAGTGGCAGAGGACTATATGTTAAGCTCCTTGTAGTCTTCACGGGCTAAGATTTTTACAGCTCTTTTTCTGATGGCTTAATCACTCTTCAGCATTAATAAACATTCAAACCCGTTACTCTCACTTCTGCTCACCACAGAGATCTACAAAATACCTTCAAAAGATGTTCGCAGAAATTGAAACTCATAACCCTATCAAATTGGAAAAAATAATCACAGATCCAGCTGAGACACTGGTTATGGCCCACCATAGTCTTCCTCTCGCACACCTCCTCCTGCTGACAGCCTCTTGCTCCCCTGTTCCCCAGCTGCCTATTTCCCTTCTCTCTCAAGCTGTCCAGCTGACCCACGTATCAAGGTGTTGATGCCACGGGCTATCCCACCCGGTCGCAGAGCCAGATGAAATGCCTGAGCCGATCCAACGCCTGGCCACTGCTGAAGGTGCCCTGCTCTGCTGGTGCCCTGCTCCTGCCTCACCACCTCCTCCTGTCGTCCTTCCCCTTCCTCTCACTGCCTGCAGCTTTCACCCGACCATGCAGGGAGCCAAAGCAGCTCAACAAGTCAGAAGAAAACTAATCCAGTAAACTATCTAAAGAGTTTTCTGTCATTACAGTAAGCTGCCTCACCTCACTAAGGATTCAGAGGAGCTGGGACAAGGAAATAGGTAAGGCCACAAGCCAGCGGGGTAGAGCAGGACCTGTCAGTGCCAGAGCTGTTACACTGACTCTGCCAACAGTTGTGTCTAATAACACTTCACTGGGGAGTTTATTTCTTCTCTTTCAGACTTGAAAATAAAATCTATTAACCTTCCTTAGAACTTTTATTTCTCTGGAGTACTCCAAAACCCTTTTCCTTTTCTAATAGCATGCAATTGTTGGATATCCTGAAGACTTTTGCTATTAGAGCAAATTCAGCATCTGAGAGCAGGATGAGGAAGTATAAGCCCACACCAAAAGCCTCTTGGAGTCATTTTGGGGTTTATACATTTTTAAGCCAAGCTGTGATAGTATGGGATGTTATTTTACCATCTAGTGAACTCTATACTGAGGAGGACAGTGTCCTCATAGCAACTATTTAAAAAACAATTCACATACTTTGTGCCAAACTGAATTCATATGATCAATAAAAAGAAAGAATACAGCTATTAACAGGAAAACATTTTCACAAAACGGCCCCTCCCCAATGACCTCTCAGCCTTCACCCCCACGCAAGATTTACAGAATACCTTCCAGAGGTAATCCAGGAACTCAATAACTAATGGATACTAAAAATCAAGGACTCAATAAAGACATTACTTTTATGGCCCATTACAGTCTTCTTACTGTACATCCTACTGATCTCTCTCCACTCACTGGTGCTAAAGCGTAGTTTCTGTCTCCACTCCACAGGAATTCTCTCCAGCTAACACTCATCCATACAAAAACCCCTTTCTTTCAAGGTGTCAAATCAATTAACATAATTAAGTTACACTAAAAATAATTGTTTCTGTCATTAACTGGAAATTTACTGCTTCTACAACCATACTTCCATGGCTACTTTAACTTAGCCAAAACGAATGCTGCACTGAAAGGAGCGTTTTCATATTTTTTCTCCTCCTCCTCCTCAAGTTCTTCTCTTTCCATTTATACCACAAAATTTAATTGCTCTGGATAAAAGCTACACGAGGAGATGAGACGGTTCACAATAGCCCCGTCTGGCCTGAGAAAGACGTGGAAACCAGACAGCTGGTCAGGCCAGCTAGAGAGTATCCTAAGCCAGGGAAAGGAAACAAAGTTCAAAGCAAGAGAACAGGGTGACCACCACGGCACTGCAGCGCTCCCACTGCACAGCAGCCACTTTCTATCCTGAGGACATCCACAACTCACACTGCCCACCTCTGCTGCTTTCCCCACTGCACTGACTCAGAAATAAATGACACAAGTACTCACTGAGGAGGACTGCTTGAGACTTTGATACTTTAAGCAATGCCTTCTCTCTAAAAGAGAGACTTTCATAAACTTTAATCAAAGTTTATTTTGCATATCCACTCAATTTGAATTTCAAGCTGCTCTATATCTAATTCTCTCTCTATAGTGCATCCTGGTCAAAAAAAGTCCTAATTTTGACATTAACTCCCTAGTATGTTTGCCATCAAGCTAAAACTAAGCTGGCCATGGTCTTTCAACTTAAAACCCAGAATCCTTTAACAGCTGTACCATGAGAGGATCATGGACAGTCTTTAAGTACGCTCATTCCACCTAAGGTAACACATGCTGACCTGGTTGAAATGTACACCCAAAATGCAAAAAAGGAGACAGGAGGGGAGAGGGGAAGGGAGTGTAATTTTAGGATAGAAATTTCACTTGTGCAGGGAAAGAAGAAAATTTAAATTACATTTGTAATTAAAAGGTGATTTGCTGAAGGTACCAATTCTGAAGGCATAGCCCTGAAGGCAATGAAACCATGGCCAAAGCATATCAGATCATAATATATTAGCAACACCTGTATTTAATCACATAGGCAGGACCACTACCTGATCTGTGTCATTCAGATAAAGCTTGTAAAAGTCAAGATGTATATTGCAAAAATTGCTGGAAAACATCTGATATACCCCGAAAGATCAAAAATGGCATAGATATAATTTTCATTGCTTCTCTTGCCAGGCCTAAAAAAAAAACCTCTCCATGAAAAGAAAATATCTGACTGATATACACACTGGCTTCACTGTGGTTGCAGAACAACTCAGGAAATTGTTGGTGTTGCCTGCCCCTACTTCTGTGAATAATTACACAAACATTTGATTTTTAGCATTTCATTCATGACAGAGGTACCACTGACTTGAGAGTTCAGCATATAAACAGAGCTAAGAACAATCTTTTCAGGAATGGAGTCTAAAATATTGCTTAATTTTGATACACCTAAAAAATATAGAGTACTAAAGTAGCAATATATGCACAAAAGCAAGCTATTGGAAATCCATCGTTTTGGTGATAAAATATTGTTAATGTCCCTCCCTCTCCCTCCCAGCATTCTTCTCCTCTAGGGAGGAAGCATAGGACACAGAATAAAACATATTTTGTATGTTCAAGCTACTTAGGGACAGAGCATTTTATCCTCTGTTCAGTGCTTTCTCAGACATCACACGCAAGTATGCCTACAGCATTTTCAAACAGAAATTCAGAACAGTTCCTTGAACTTGGAAGTTTGAGAAGTGCATTGCTTAGCATCAGTTAGAAATGATTCACAATATATTCAACATATTATTACTATGAGAATTAGTGTCAACAGAGCTTGAAGGCTAGAGTTGGTGCCCCTCCAATTAAAAAATATTTCTTCACTGCTCTGAAAGTCTCAAGGAGCATCCAAGCCTGTCTATCAATGCCTACACCCACATGCTATCAGCATATTGCTGGGAGCACTGACTTCTTGACAGCAGCACTGAGAAGAGCAACATCAGAATGACCGTTTGTAAGATAATATATTACACCCTTCATCATCATCCTCACTGCTGGGATTTCTCTCAGATGATGCATCAAGGTAATGAGCCTATGTCTCCACACAGCCATGTTTTCAAGCAAGTTAGTTAAATTATTTAAAATAAAAAACTAATTTAAAATGTAGGAGAAAGGAACAGATGAAGAACTACAAATGCTGCTCAAAGAACTGAAACTGCATATCTATATGATGTGTAGTGCATCATTATTAAAATAATTTCTTTGCTGGCCAAGCACTCTAAAAAGGTGGTACTATAATCAGGGTAATTTGAGCTGCGATTAATGAAAGAAGCTTTACATGATACACAAAATCCAAGCTGGGAGCCTAAGGTAGAGGGAGGCAGAAAACAGAGACAGACAGACAGACAGACAAACAGAGGAAAAATGAAAGAGGAAAAAATACTACCCAAAAATTATTTTTTTCTTCAAGATAAAACTGATTTTGATCATCTAGCTATAATTTTTCTCTCTTGAACTGCCCTGGTAGCCAAAGTCTATACTAAAGGATAATAGAATAAATTAGCAGAGAAAGAATATCTCAGCCCTGTACTGCCTATCCCTTCCTCAGTCCTTTCACTCCTCTATCTCTACCAGCTTTCATGCAGTCACCTGAATTCTCCTTCCTGACTCACGTGATCATGCTTCAGCCTTAGCTTCCACTAAATTAACTTCTTTTTGCTATTCCCATGATCCATTACTTTCTGTCTGGTTCCTATGAAGTAATGATGAGGTAGTGGGAAAGAGAAAATAAGCAATCAAAACTAGAACTGCAGGCACATGATGAGCATCAACAAGACCTCTCTTCTTCCTCTTGCTCTCCCAACAACTCTCTGTTGCTTTTTCATGTTCTAATTTCACTGGATGATCAAAAAGACACACAACTAGCTAGCACTCAGGCCACTGTAGTCCTGGAAAACCCTGAGTCCATTCATTTCAGTCCTTCATGGAATTCATATCCATTTCACCCATCTCCCTGCAGAGTTTCCCAACCATCCCATTGTGACAAAGGTAAGAAATGGGGAGAGGAAAGGGAAAGAACAATCTCTACCACTTCTACAGTTGTTCCATATGCAAAATGAAGAATTAAAGATCACTTATGCCAGAGCAAGACCACAAGAAAGAGCATGGCCTTCTTGTGTTTAGAACATTCATTTAATACTCTCAACTCTAGGAAGTGAGACGCTACCTAGCAGTCTATGCTCCAAAAATTATATATATTTAACAACTGTCACGTAGAACTGTCACTGCCATGGAGCAGTGACTGAAACCAAGAGCTTCCCCTCTTCCTGGCAACGACCAAATCCCTAGGTTACAGGGCTATGATCTCCTAGGCTCTCTTCTATTCAGTAAGTCTTTTAACCCTTTTTATTTTTTTTTTAACTTACTGTAACAGCCTTACTAGATATCTGTCTCTAGAACAGTGTACAGTCTAAAAGCCATTAAGTTCCAGGCATGTAGAAAGATTTGGATGTGAACTCGGATTCACATCCTGCATAAGTGCACTAACCAATGACATATTATTTAAAAGGGAGTAAGTGATCATCCACTTTTAAAAAGGAAAAGACATCTTAAAAGAAATGCATAGGCATATAACTTAAAGTCAGTGTTCCAAGTTGTGAAAACTACGTGAAAAGAGGTATGTGATATATAGTCACCACCAATCGATTCCCCTACTGGTTACTTTACATGGCTTCTTGTTCCCCCGGCATCCTATTAGGACATTAGGACCTGTCTGACTCCACAGTCATACAGAATTTGTGTACCTACTTAGAAGACTCTAGCTAAGGTGATCTAAATGGTTTTTTGCATTTCAGCTTGAGTGTTTTGCTTTTGCCTCTTCATTGGTATGCCTATCCTTAATTCTTTTGTGATTTTTACTGATATTTAACAATCTGTACTTCTGGATGGCATTATGTCAGATGAAAGATGCTGAAATCCTTGCCTCAATGAAATCAATGCAAATTGCACCTAGAAAGCTTGAAAACCAATAGCTTAGAAAGGATGTCAAAAGGATAAACAAATATTGTAAGGATGACAAAGTGCATTATGAGCTGCAGATTTCAGTTCCACAACTTATACTGCGATACAAGTCCAATGACTTGAGTGCAGTTCTTGATTTATACCAGTATAGGAAAGATCAGGATAGCACCTTATAAAATTCTTTCGGGGTGATACTTTCAGGATCTGAAGGTTTTTCAGGATTTTGCCTCATTAACATCCATTCTAAACAGGAGATCTTGGCAATGCTTCAGAAATATGAAATTACCTATACTTACGTGTGCGTCTATTTTTCAAAACAGCCTGACAGCCTCAGAGAGAATGCTTATCCGTTTGACACACCGCATGTAAAGTTGGTCAGCTAAATATGTGAACCATGAAACACTGATGCCTGTTAAAAGAAGCATGTGCTTCAAATTAATCAGCTGAAATCCCAAATATTGTACTTTATAAATAACAGCCACTATTTCTAGTCAATTCTTCCATGCATCTAGAAAATGTCATTAGCTATGTTCTGGCAGGGTTCTTTTGTCTAATTTCTACAGCTAAGGTGGCAAAAAGGTTATTACAAGTAATAGCAAATTTAAAGTTTTATTAGCAGTAAACTGCAGAAGCTAATGGTGATGCCAACGCTAGATAAAATCATTGTCACAGTTAATTTTGAACTCTTTATTTCAAGCTTAATAATAGGAAACTCAATGGAGAGGATATTACACGGCCCATATCACTCATGAGTGCCGCAGGCCTGAGTAACTTGTTATTTTGCTCATGAGTGAAATAAAATGCAGATTATACTGCCTGCTATCAGGGGCACTGCTTTAATTGAGGGTGCATGCATGGTGATGGAGTACCAAGTAGGCTTCATTTTCTCAAATGTTACAGGAATGATCTTAGTGGTTCTAACTGTGACTTGTCAAAACACCTCTCTACTATTGCTGAATTTTTAAAGTTCTTTCTGTTACTTCTTAGATCTCAAAAAGTGACTGGGTATGTTTGTCTCTTTAGTCAGGGGTTATATGAAACTGCTTCTGTAATATCCTAGTCCCTGTACCCTCTGCCATTCATTTGCTTCAGAAGAAGAAAACAATGGAATATCTGTATCTGAGTCAGCCTTAATCATGTACGCCAGCCAACACAAACTACTTCTCCACCCTGAGACATATTCCCAGTCAGAAATAAATAATAGAAGATACACTCCTCCTTACCTTACATTTACTTAGAAAACAGGTGTTTCCAAGAAGTGGTAGCACATGGGAATTTCTGTTCTTTTTCTAAAGTAGATTTCTTTTTCTATTCATCCACTTACTGTACTAATGCACTGGATGCCACAAATCACCTAGAAATGTCTCCTTGTCAGTTGAATGTATTTATGGACAACCTTTTTCACAATATTGCCTGTCTTGATTTGGGAAAGCTATCTTCATGATTACCCAAAAACTAACTTTTTTCCTTTTTTCATCCTGTACTATTAGCTAGAAATGTCTGATTTCTAATCAGATTGCATTTTTCTAACACTTGCTAAATCTTCAAACTTCTTTTCTTCAGCCAGAACTACCTGTGAAATACAGTCCAGTAAGACACCTATCACTGAAATCAACAGAAGAACTTCTACTGATGTTAGCAGACTTTAGGTGAGGCCTTTAAATACAAAGGGCTGTACATTTCCTTTTTATTTATGAATATGTAACAGAAGAAAACGCCCTACACCTTTTAATCAACCATAGTCAGGACTATCAATATTGTACTTTTAGGCAATTGCTGATGGCATTCTTGCAGGGATACTAAAGAATTATTTATCAGCATTCATTATCAAGCTCCATATCTAGCACAGAATTGCCGAGAAGTAAAAGCAACATTACTTGGCTGAAAGTGTTTGACAAATTGAAATCCTGACAATAGACAACGGTAAGCACAATGCATTGCAATGCAAAGATGCTCGAACTAGCTTTTTTATAAGTAGTACAGCTAGATTAGTGCAGTGTTCCACTGAAGCTAATTTAGTCAACTGAAAAAGAGACAAGAGCTGCTATCATAACATTGCATTGCTCAGTGTAGACATATTTTGAGGGACAACTTCTGATCTGCTGAGAGTGAGAAATGAGGTATTGAGCTAATGGGGGTTTTTTGTTTCAGACTTTTTACTCAAACTATTGCTGTAGTGCAACTGAAAGAAGAATTTAGTAATCAAATCCCACACTTTTAGAAAGATACACAATAGCAATACTGTAATAGCTACTTCCTAAATCTCTGGGAGCCTATGTTAAGTTACTAATTAAGTGCAATCAATCCTTGATAGCTAAATTAGTCCTAAAATTACAATTCAGATTTGTCCTGAATTAACTACTATAAAACCATTTTTACTGAGGAGACTATTTAAAGCCCTGTATTAAAGAGACCATTATGGATTTTCTACAACCCAGCACATGTGCATTGACCCAGGCAGACCATCATCCTTCTACATAAAATCTTAACATTTCTAACGGCATGAAGGACCACCTTCTGTAGGCATGCCACCATGACTCTCTGGCAAATGACTCAAACGGTATGGCTATATGCTCATAAGTGCGTCTTTCCTAAAGAACACTCTTTCTCTCCCTGTGATATGTAGGAGACAAGACGAAGAAGAAGCACCTTTCTTCTAAAAGGAGACAAGATATTGACACACTTGAAATCAAAATTTCTCCTTCTTCAAAAAGGGACGGAACAGAGTTTAAGAGGTTACCATAGTTTCATCTTTTTAAATTAAGAAGAGAGAATTTAGTCAAGAAAAAAAATTTAATCCATTGTTAAGAGTTCATTTTACTTTTCATTGGTGACATGTGCTGATACAGGGGCTTCATGCTTTCAGTGCTTCATTTCTCTTGGGACCTATTGTAGACTTCAAAAGATAAAAGAAACCTATTGTTCAGTAAGCCACTGAACAACGTAAAATCGTATTGTAGTGTAAGTTTCTTTGACAGGTTGACCTCATGAAGAGATTTTAGTTATACCTTTTTATTTTCTTTACTGTGGCTTTGGTGAATTAGGCTAGGATATTGATTTTGTGGCAACACTGAAATCATAATGGCTTTTAATTTCAAAGATGACTGTTTGTCTTACATTACATGTCTGTTTATGAGCAGTTACATGAGAATTTAAGCATTACTACCCTTTAACTTTACATCTGCTTCCCACTTTGAGGTCTAATAAAGCCTTTAAATCTATTTTTCCTTTCTTTTTTTTTTTAATCTCATCTAAACATGTGCTCAAGCAGAGGACTGCAGATCATTTCCTCTTAGTCTTGACTTGATTCAAAGCACTTGCCATATGCATCTATTCAGCACAGAACACACTGTCCTCTAACTTGTGTTTATTAGAGACTCATGCTCAGAATTCTTTCATTAATGTTTTTTTTATTCTGGATATCCTAAGCCAGACTATCTCAGATATTTCAGATAAAAAAGGGGAGAACTGGCTATTACACAATGAGAAGTTGTAACCAAAGAGAAAACACTGTTTTATAACCTAGGTTCAAAGGACATTGAACCACTCCCTAGCATTCTACCAAAACGTTCAGTGTCTTGGTCATCAAAATACAGATGAAATGCTTAACTGAATTTTTCAGCCATCTTTCATCAACTCAGAAGGTGGATGAGGGGAGAGAACACAAAACAAAGAAAATACTCAAGGCAGGATTTAGAAATACCACGAGGAAAAATTCTGTGAGCAATATTCAGGCACTCTGATTCCTATCTCAGCATTAAAAGTAAAAGCACAGATAATTCTTTTTCAGAATTCCTCAGTGTCATTCATATCGCAATTTATAAACTTGAAAATCATAAACTGAATTCAGATAATAATTCAAATTAAACATGAAAATACTATATGGCTTTCACCAAAGATTTCCTCTTCTTCCTCAGAAATATTTTCCTCTTTTGCATGATTCTATAATCACTATGCAGCCCAATTTTTTAAAATGCTAGAGGATGTGTTTTTTACAGGGACCACATGCTAAGTGGAAAAATTTTCAAAAAGACAGGACATCTAAAAGGAGAAAAAGAAACAGCAAAAACAAACAAACAAAAACCCCAGTTCACTGGTAAAAGCACTGAAATTCTTTTTCTGACAAAGGTATTTATTTTCACAAAGTTACTGAATTATTTTTTTCTGTACATATAAGTCAGCGGTGCAAAATAATAAGAAAAAAAAAAAAAGATTCAGGAACTGACTTAACATGTATCCATAAATGAGCGGAATGGTTACTAACAACAAAAATGCTCACAAAGGTCTGAATGTTGGGAGTAAAAGCAGAAAGAATTTAAAAGGATGACAATTTTACTAATGTCAACAATTGGCTTCAAATGTAAGTAAAATCCAGATAAAAACTTTTACTGTTTTGCTGTATAATATATGTAAGCAAGGAATTAAGACAGATATAATGCTCAAAGTTGGACAGCTGATTTTGGAATGGAAGCACTGAAATATTTTTCTTACATTTTTCTGTTCAGAAGTAACACAAAAAAGCAAGACAATTAAAACATTACAATTACCTATATCAAAAGTTCATTTGTTGAAGGTGTCTGTCTTATCTTTCATTTGTAAATACAAATTATTCCTGGTGGACATTTATTAAATATTTTAACCTAGTAGAAGAGATAAAAAGACAGAGAGCTCTTTTCCTGTACTTACCTAGAAATACTACAAAATAATTTTCATAGCCCACTACTTCTTCAATCATTGCCTAATTTACTGACTACAGTGAATATTTTATACCATTAAAAACAGGGGAATATGTTTAAAGGTTTAGATTTATATTTCAGTTAAGTTCATTGTGTATTATAATAATTTTTTTGCCTGAGGTACTTCCACTGCATAGGAAAAGAAAGTTTATTTTTATTTTTCACTATAGTTCCTCTGTATCTTTTTGCATTAATATTGAACATATCTGTCCCAGTTTTCTCTCTACTATTCTGTACTTGCCAGTTTCAGACTAATAACCCAGGATTTGGGGACCGCTAGAGGGTTATATAAGCATTCTACTGAATTTTAAGTCAAGTTAGTCATATGAATCTTAATTATCATGTGTAGCAAACTGATACCTCCCTATGAAATCCCTTGTGATAGAAACAAAAAGGAGAAGTCAAACGAAAATTCTAGCAGTTTCAGTTCACAGTTCGTGCAAGCTTTTCAGTTTTTGACAGCAAGTACTTTACTATTTACTGCCTTATGCTACTTGGATCTGTTTTGAGTAAAATAAACATATAAAAAACCACCCAAAAGGTGGGGAAAAGAATGAATCATTACCATGTCCATCCTTCAGTTGAGAAACTGGGGCAGAAAGTTTGGGGGATCTCAGTAACAATGCAAATGCACAGAAACAGAGCTGAACCCTAAATCCCTGTGTTTTGATTTATCTCAAATTTATTCTCACATTTAAATTTGGCCCAGGTTTGTATGCATGGCCAAAACATCCTTGAATCACTGGGAACAAGATCTAACTGCAATGAAATGCAGGGGTTTGTTTTCATCTCTAATTTCAATGAACAATTAAGTGGCAACTGGTTAAAACAAGATGTCCACAGATTCTGGGAACACTTGGCATACATACACTTTACAGCGTTCTGTGTTACTGGGTTAAGCAGCAGCTCACAAAAATGCCGAGGTTTCCTGTGTTCTCCTCACAAACAGTCTTTTGCAGTGCACTAATTCGTTGCAGTAATCCCCAGTATTAGACATCTAAGTTGTTTATAGTTAATTATAATACCGTCTGCACTACAGAAGATCATGATTTTGTTCTCTGCTGACCAAAGAGTTTGTTGGGTTTTCAAGATGCTGTGCCTTCACAGCACCAGGCACTGCTGAATTCCAGCCTCTCTTAGTCATAAAAGTATTTTTTTATTCAATCATCAGCCCCCAGGTAACATTTGTGGATTGGAATCCTAACGAGTCAGAAGCTGATGGGTGTTATCCAGTCTGGTCATTATCACATCCTTTGTCAAGAGCCAAGAAATCACTGATTCATGCTCTGATTTTCAGGCAGGATTGGTTCTACTCAGACATCAATGATGTCCAATTCCGTGGCAGTTTCAATCACAGGCATCCATCTAATATCCAGCAAAAAACACCCCGTTCTGCTACTAACACAGTCCTTAAGTGCTGCTCTCTGCAAGGTGTCCAGACCTGGATTCATCTTCAAGTGACTCTCATCTGTGCTCAAATACAGCAGCTGACCTCTTGGCAGTGAAATATCAGCAAGTCAGCATAAACGACACTCAGACACTCACTTAGTGAAAACTCAAATAATTTATCATGATGGCGAAGTCTCTGCGCATTGCTGTGAGTTCCAAATGATCCAGGGTCAAGAGCCATCTCCTCTCTGCCCATTCCGAAGGGTGCTTTCAATTACCTTCGACGCATAACTCTGCTCCTCCTTGGATCTGAGCTAGATGCCATTCAAATGTATCATGTCTCTTTTTCAAAACCAGTGTGCTGTTTTTAAACTTCTAAGGATAACGGTCCATTATCATTTAAATTTCTGGGGTTTTTTTTACAGTTCTGCCTGTTTTCAGTTGTCCACTGCAAGTATGTAAAATTTTTGAATAGCAACATCTAATAGCTATGTATTAGTTACGATTCTCCCTCACCCTAGCCTGTCAAAGCTAGTAATTTCCACCATCATTTCTGAATCCTCAGCCTCCTTCTAACTACCATGTTAAGCTCCATAGCGAGTTTGGAAATACACCGTCTTAGGGTTCTGACAAACTATGTATTTTCAAGTCAACAGCTCCTGCTAGATTGCTCTTTGTCCGCAGTTCCTACCTATCTAAGCTAGAAGGCTCTCTGCCTAAGCATTTTGGTGGAACAAAAGAAAGTTGATCAAAAATCAATTAGAGTTTCTGTGCCAAAATTAACACCTGTTAATGTATTCCAATACAACACAAGAAACCAATACAGACCATTGAGTATAGATATGTAGGGACAGAAATTGCTGGGAGAAAAGAGATGGGGAGCAGACGCTCTCTCCTTAGGCGAGCCCTCCCACACTGCTCCACGCGTGTGACTGCACTGGACAGTCACACGACCACAGGCACTCAGTTGGAGAAAACAAATCTCTCCAACTGGATATTAATTTAAATTCTCTATCAGTATTCAGACATCATGTGTTGTTGATGTCCAGCTTTCAGATGACAAAAATGCAGGTGTTTATTAGGAAAGTGAAATCCTAACAAAAATGTTCCAAACGTTTTACTAAGAGGAGAGGCTGGAAAGGATAATAGCTACCAATGCTATTATTTGTATACCCAGAAGCTTAGCTACATTTCTTCCTCTGTAGAATAGAGACAACAGGTTAGAAATTTTCAAAATCCTCCACTGGAGAATCTTCAAGGTAAACAAGCAATCACTTTTAATGATCTCTTATAATCTCTCAAAAGGGGAGGATTAAAAACTGCTCAAGTGTACTTCTACCCATTTTTTTCTAATGTCAAGTGCTCATGAATAATATCTCATCACCAATAATAGCCAAAGCGTCTGTAAAACAGTCTGATACATCATTGGAAGGATTTCTATAACTTATTTATAAAAGAATACTGTAAAGAATAATTTTCCATTTTAAAGGTCTTATCAAATCTGATGAAAAGTGATAAAATCCAGAAAATACTGGTATACCTATACAAATATATAACTATATAAAATCATTAATCATTAATTGAATATAGTAACACTTCATTTATTCATGTATAATCAAATGTATCCACAAAGATCAGAAAGTTTTCATAAATTATTTATATAGCAGCTGTTCAATAGATAAGAAAAATTGATACAGAACTTAAGAAAATGGGAATAACTGGAGGCAAGCACAGAGAGCAAAGGGGTAAAGATAGTCAAGAGAACAATCAGCGACAACATCTTCAGCAGACAAGAGTTAAATTCACCTTTCTCAAAAAAGGTGGTGTAGGCAGCATTAACTGCCAAATACATACACTGGAGACGAGCAAGGAAAGCTCAAGAACAAGACCATTCAAAGAAAGTAATGAAATGAAACAATTTTAAATGGGTAATTTTTCATCTGTTGAGTTTAGCAATACTAGGTAACGTAAAAATTTCTTATAAAAAATTCAGCATTTGGCCAATTTTTAAAGACCACCTTTTTGCTCCTATTTCTTTTTCATTTTAACTAAGGTAAACTTCAAGGTGAACTTTAGTTACTCCTCCCATCTTCTCCCCCTCCCAAAAAAATGATCAGTTAGAGTAAGGGAAAGCAACTCCTATGCCCACAGAATATTTATGTGATGGGACAGACTCAGAAGGACTAATAGCAGTGAAATTTCATTAGGAAATGTCAATCTCAACAAGATACAAATGGTGACAAGTGGTGATTTAAGTTTCAATGCCATGCCAATACCTAGAGAAGAGCTTGTATTAGGATATCATCTTGATGATGCTGGCCTAGCCACGTATCCTAAAAAAGATTGAACAATATGCTGCAACAACATGAAGTGTTTGGTCCGCGTGGGGAGAGCAGGGTTTGCTGCCTTAAGCTGGGCGCTAGAGGAGAAATTGACTCTGAACTGCTCACCTTAACTGGACAGACTGCATCCAAAAATGGGAATGCCAACCTAGCAATAGCAACCTGTGCAAAAGGTACACAAACCCAGCCTCCAATGAACAGAAATTGCATGTGCAAATATCGGTGGCAACATTGGAGGACAAGTTCTTGGTCTTTGGAAAAAGCAAAGTCAGACCCATTTGAGCTATTAAGCTGCACATTTAGACACTGGGAGTTAAAAAAATGTTGTTACTGCATGGAAAGATGTGCCTACACAATGTCCCAGAGAAAGATACTCCTGAATAATGTCAAAGACGTTTCTCTGCTTAAGTGAAAGCATTATTATATTGTTTTAAGCAATGTCATTGGGGTTACTTCTTGGTTCTTCAAATTGATGTCAGGATAGGTCAGGAGCAAAAGGCACTTTTAAGATTATGGATTGAACCATAGAATACCCAATAAACTTTTGGGATCCTCACAGGATAGAAATACTATGGATATGTTAAGAAGGCAGCCTGAGTAAGATTGAGCCAGTCCCTCTGACTCCAAAAGCTGAAGCCCAGAGTGCATTGACAAATACATATTTCTTCCTCTCTCCCCAGGTACCACTTTCTAATGACCATGGTGTATCACCAAGACGCTCGCCATCATTCTGCTTTATAGAAGACCAGAGATCAGCACAACTTGAGTCCACTTTTCAGTTGTACCACTCCCTCAACACACCAGAAATCAGGGGTGCTCCTGAACCACCTTACTATGCAACAGCGGAATGCTAAATTTAGTTTCACCCAAACATAAATTTTGGCACAAAGGAAAATCATCTGAGTGCTTCACCCCTCTTTTAAATACTAAGTATAATAAAGGCAATAGAATTCTCCAGGCATACTATACAGCCTGCTGTATTTTCATGACAAAATTCAGTCAACCCAACCATGAAATATTAAAAAAACCTAACAAACAAAAATTCTGTCCTCTCTTCATATGGGAGAAAAAGCTATATGCTTACACAGTAATAGAGATAGATAAATTTTAACTGGTAAATACACATTTTGAAGCATTCATTCCCAACCTCTCTAGGTTGACTTACTTCCAGTGAGGATTTCTTCCCCAACACTACATTCAGTGTTATAAAAATTGCTGTCTCTTGCTGTATTTTTTCAGAGAGCACCATTGTATAGTTTGTCCAACAGGTTTTTCAGAAATTAAAAAAATAACCTCAATATCTCCTTTCCCAACAGTTCTGTAAACACTTAAAATATCTGTTGATAAGCCATTTTACTTAACGCTAACTGTTCTTGTAGGTTTTTTTTTCCTGAACACATTTTATATATCGCAGGCACAATTATTAGAAGAATTAAAAGTCATCTGGTAAGCAGACTTTGAGCCTCATGATTTTGATTCCAAAACACAGGCCCTAACGTAAGCTTTCATTTTGCAAGCAGACATAATAGCAAATCCTTCATCCTCTGCACTTGAAATCTCTCCTAGCTGACAGCAGTACCTTATGCTCCCTTTTCAGTCAATTTATATCACTTTGTTACCTTCCTTAGGTCTTCTTTCCCACACACACAGAGAACATAGTCATAAGACTCATGGTTCCGGTTCATGTCATTAGTCTTTTTTGAAGCAGTGTTTAACACACTGTCCTGAGTGGACCTCAGAAAACACCACAGTTGTTCTCAAAACAAAATGTATTCTAAATTGTACAAACAAGTGCATCCCAAATATGATCTCATTACTATCTAAGAGCAGAAAGTGAACTGACTGAAAGGTGTCTCTTACACTAAATCAGTTTTTCTGTTGGTCCTAGGCTTATTTAATTGTAATTATTGAATAGGGAGATTGAGCTATATTCTAAAGAATCTTATGGCCAGTGTGTTTTGTGATGATCACGGTAGTTGCATCAAAATAGAAAAAGCCTGTGAAAGTTGGAAGGTTTTTTTGTGTCTGGAGAAACTCTGGATGAAATACCAAAAATCTATAGGCACAAGAAGCAGCTCGTAAAACACAATAAACTTCTCTCTGAATAGCTGGGACTCATAGCATTGCAGATTTGAACTGGAGGTCTCAGATGATTGTTTCTCTTAAAGGACTCTTAGTACATCTTGATTGTAGGCTTGAAACAGAAATGCATTCTATTTGTTCATTTTCTTTGAAATGTTTTAATAAAAATGAGATAAAATCACTATTTTACAAATAGTGAAGGAGAGTAAACTATACTCTTGACAGTTTGACTGTGTTTCAAATGCAGATATTATCAAGCTAATAATAAAATTTTGTAATAAATATCTGAACATTTCCAAGCCACAAAAACCTATTTGGATCTGCATCGCAGTAGCACCTTCTGTAGGTTTATTTCAAGTCTTTTTGCCCAGAATAAACAATATTTGCATTGGCATACTTCATTAATCAAGTCACAATGGTCACGCATTTGTGGAATTGTATATTTCAAGATCCAAATGTTAACACAAACTATTGCATTGGACAGAAACAGATAAAGTTTTTGTACAGAAGCAGATGTTTCCCAAAGATAAAACTTTACCTAAATACGATTGTGTCATTTCCACTACATTTGAAGGTTAAGTGGAAACTGTTTTCAACATCCTTAGCAAGAATTGCTCCTCCACAATTTTCCTCTCTGTGTATCTGAATGTAATTCACATCATAACCTAATATCAATTGTAAATCACGCAATTTCTGACAGAACTATGATGAATACACATTCAAATAAAAGAAAAAAGTGGTGGGGCAATATAGTCCCTGGAATTTAACACTCTGTGGTCAGAAGGTCACATATGTTAAGTTTCTTATTTATATCCCTATTAAAGCTCTGATCTGTAGGAAGCAGGATAGAAGCAATGCGTCTTATTTTACAAATAAAGAATGTATTGTTGTTGTACAGTACATGTTTTGTTTCTGGGTACTTAATGATAACAGTGTATGAACTGCAGGTGACTACAATAAGAGGAAAAAAGATCTTCATCAGGAGACATAAATATTTGTTCCAACTACTTCTCTGGTAAGTGCTTCATGAAAAGTGTAACAAAATACGTATTTTATGAATGAGTCATGCAAATTAATATTCTTCATAATTTCTTCTGACTTCTATGTACCTCTTGACATAAAATTATATACAGGCTGACCAGACATTTTGACCACAGTTATGCTGAACAACAAGCGTATAAACAAGGAAGAATAAGGAATTTATGTACATTGCATACTTCAATTCAAAATAGTGAATTGTTCTGATCTAAAGATTAAATCAGGTCATCTGAAACCAATCCAGCAAGCCTTTGTTCACCAGAGGAGCCTCTCCATGACACTCAGCACAAACTACACTATGGCTTAGTACTTGTCCCAACTATTTTGACCTGTGATATTAATATTTTACTGCTGTACATCACATAGGCACATAAAAAAAAGACATACTAACAGTTTTGTATCAGCAAGGTATTAATGTCCCCTCCAAGAAATTGTCTTTGAGAAATAATCAAGTGAACATATGTTCTTAATGATCCAGAAGTTAGGCAATAAAAACAAATAACAGTAGAGGACAAAAGAAGATGGACAGATGATAAACTGTTGAGCATTTAAAAAACAAAAGAAACAACAACCAAAAAAAAGCTCAACTCTTTTTAATGAGGAAAGACTTGTTTGGGAGTTTTGGGGTTGTGTGTTTGAGATGGGTTTTTTTGATGTAAGCATTCTATCTCTGGCCTAGTATAGTACAAAGGCCCCTATTACATGTACACAGATAACTAAATACCTACACAGACTTGTCATAGCCAAAACTCTTCCCACTGGTTTTTTTCCAGCTTAATCTATATCGGCAATGGATGCTGAGGAAGTGTTTTTTCTTATCGCAGTTTCATACCATAGTTGCGAATGTGCTTGGCATGAGTTTGATAGGACAGCATTACCTTGGTTATGGCTGCTTCTTTCCAGCATAAATATATTCCCTTTGAGCATATTCCTTTCTGGTTGCAATAAAAAGTGTGAGTCTTATTGTTTGTTTGTTTTCTTTAGGAGAAGCAGCTGCAAAGTTGTAATTATGTTCACTTCCCACATTGGCAACAAGTAAGCTTCACATTTTTGTGCATTTGAAATCACCTATGAGGAGGGGCTGAATCACTTCCACCTAGAGGTTCACAATTTTCCCAGTATCTAAAACATATTGCTATTAAAAAGGACTTTTGTTTCATTTTTAATTATATTGAGAATAGCTAATAAATCAGTTTGGAACACATTAAATAATTAAAAGTGCAGTATCAGTAGAAAGATACAGCACTATAGTAATGTTATCAGTTCAACTATTTTCATAAATTCAAACTTGAAACACAGCAAGCACAGTTGATGATTGTTTTCTGGACATCAGCAGCCAGGTAGTGACATCTCAGTCAACAAATGGTCTTTGAGAAAAAAAAGGATGGAAGGAGGACAGGTTGTGAGGAAAAAGAATAGTGGCAGAGACCCTGGAGAGTCAGAAATGTTGCAAAAGCTTCAATGCTCACTCTGCTTGTACACCTTATACCTCCTTATACTTTCTGTTTGTCTTGCCCACATAAAACCATTTTGTAACAGGGCCCATCTCTTGATAGTTAGAGTGCCTAATAAAAGTTAGCGTCCTGCTTATTCCTTTATCAATATACAATAAGCAAACATCATTATTAAAACAAAATGGTGTCACCCTTTTGACCTAAGCATCTGTCCAAAATTCAGGCTCTAAGTCCTTGTTTCTCTCAAGAGGAGGAACTGACGATGTAGTCTGGAATTTCTTCAGTGCAATCTACAGTAAATTGTATGTTAAAGCCCAATTTTCTTGAACACAACAGGAATCAAGCAGCGGGAGATAGCTTCCTAGCTCACAGCTTCATGCCTCTTTTTAGCAAGTACTTTACATAAAACTCTCTTAGCTCACAGTATAACTGCTTCTTTGGTTGCACCTGGAGCTCCCCTGTTCCTTTCCTGTGTGCACCTGTAGCATGTCTGCCCTTTTCCTCACACGTCCTGACACCCAGCTGCAGCCAAAGCCCTTCCCCTACCTCTGCGTTTAACTTCCAGCCCACCAAGAAACTTCTCCAACAGAATAATGAACAGTATTATACATGAATTGAATTTTTAGGGGTTGTTTCAATATTTTCAACTATGTCTAAACACAGATGCATTTAACTGTTCCCTCATTCAGCTTGAAGAGAAGGTGGCTGTTACATTTAGCAGCTGTACCAATGTTTCTTCCCATCCCTAACACAACCATAACAATACCACCCCACCACTTCATTCTTTGCGGAACATTAGTATTTTGCCGTTTTATTTTCTGGTCTACAAAGAACAGCACATTTAGAATACTCCTTTTATATTCATTTTCATAAGTGGAACAATCTTTCAAAAATGACAATTTTTTTTCTTCTCATTTTTCATTCTGTGTGAGATTAGCACGCACAGAGAAGCTGGAGGCGTTTTCTGAGGAACTAGAAATGGCTTGGCAGGAAATAGATCATCTAGATCATCTCTTACATTGGATATTTCCACAATCTCTACACCAAATTATTTTTTGAAATTTGGCTGGAAGTAGACTGTCACCCTGTATACGACCACATTCACACAGCTACTCAGAGAGTCTCTCCAGATCACTACCACCATTGGTTTTCATGCTTGCATACTGAGCACCACGTCCCAAATCTGAGAGTTGATTTCACCTGACAGGTAGGCCTCACCCCCTCTTGGTTACAGAGTTTCTAAATTTAGAAACTCAGATAATGGCAAAGCAACAGTATTTGGTGAGAATCCATAATCTTGCAAACAGAAACTAATCTTGTTTAAAATCCTACCGCCTACAAATGGAAGCTAGCCAAAAATATTATTAATTCTTCAGTTTCATGGGGACTTTCAGAAAGGTCAAAATGGAGCTACATTATTTATGTTTTATGGGAAGATGTATTTAATGTTTATAAATCCATTTGGATAATAACACTGACTTTAATGGACTGATAGATGTATCTTCTAATGTACATTACAAGAACGGTCACCTACAGCGTATGAAAAAATTAACATTTCCCTGTTGATTAGCCTTATTTGTCTGTTACTTAACAAAAGTTTTCAAACCCTCAATAAAATGTAACTGTTTTTCTTAAATGTGTTAACAATCCACGGATGTCAGAAGGGTACTTTCTCTTTGAGCTTTGGGAATGACATATGTGAAATGGCATCTTCAGTCTTCTGGCTTCTTGAATTGCTGATAGGTCTCAAGAGAATGGATCTTTAGTCACTCTTAGATAACGCAGCAGCTTTTGGCAGCAGCAGTTTTAAGAAGTCTGTTACAAAAGGGAGTGTCCCTGCTAATGACATGGTGCTAATATGAAAATGACTGTTTTAACAACTATGTTAAGTCTCTGAGCTCTGTTTGCTCTGTATTTTCCATGGCCACAAAAGTCTCATGAGCTGGCAAATCAGGAAGTTAGTAAACATTACATCTTTAGACACATCAAGGATCTAGATAGAGCCTTACAGAGTGCTAAAAGCAGCAGACTCTAAAGCTTGACTGAAAAGATGCAGCTCTGCAGGCTGGGGCTGTAAATAAATAAATAAGGCAAAGCCTCTATAGACAGCGCACCAAGCAGAACACACAGCATACACCGACTCTGTCCCAGTAGACTACACTGTCTCCTGGGTACTCGTTAAGTATAATAAAAGAGGAAACTGAAATCTAAATCTCATATAATGGCAAGGAAATACAAGACACCTTTATTTTGACCTCAGTGGTGTTGATGGGTTTAAAAGGTCAGCAAGCGTGCCTATGGGACTGATATTTATATTATAATAAAATAAGGATTACGGATAAGGATCTTTAAATGCTGTATTTAAAATATGAAAGAATTTTTGTGGATTTAAATTCCTTTCTACTTTGATATACTGTATATGTGGCACTATCATGGAATGCACGATACTACCAAATACAAAATGAAATTACAGACAAAAAGCACAATGGTAGGCATTAAGAAATACTAAACTTAATACCATTGCTTGATTACCTTTTTTAAAGACAAAAAGAGCATAAAGCTCACAATTCGCAGTGAAAATATATACAGTAAGACAAAAAAAGATGTTTCTATCAGAACTGAAAACCAGACAGAGAGCTTGGTCAGAAGATGTATAATCTCTGCTGTCATAACACAAAACTAACAGTGACAAGCAATCTATACCAGAAAAGAAACACACTGAAATGCATGCTGTAAATATATGTCAAGAAGGATATAAACGAATCACAATTTCAAAAAGAGGACCAAATCTCTGCAAAACAGCCCAAATTGTTTCTGTGCTAGAAGTGACCCTTTCTACATCTGCTAGCAGATCTGACAGCTCCAGTTGCCAGGATAATATATCTAGCATAGGGAAGGATTTTCAGAATCATAGTAATAATCTCTTCACAACTATCAACACCCACAGAATTCACTTTTTGACATCCACACAGACATACCTAAAGGAAATAGGATTTACTTAAAAGTAAAATGGTAATATCTCTAGTTATGACTGATTCCATGCTAAAACATGCTAAGACAAATTAAGGGAGCATTGTTAAATACTCAAAATAAAGAAATGTAAAGTTTCTTCTGTAATTTGACAAGCCCTGGCCACGAGTCCACAATTTAGTTTCCAGGAAAGTAAACACAAATATAACGTTGTTCGCATGCCCATTCCTAAGACCTGAATCCAAAAGTTTTGAGATGTCTGAATCAGAACATGGTTTAATTCTGTGTACAAATACTAATTCTTGGTTTCTGCACAGCTTTCATTAGTAATTATTAATGCTATGATGACTTGGCTTTCTTCCACAAATATATAGCACATCATCTTACATATATTGCTATACATGCATTGCCATAACAATGCTATTGTTATCATGGTCTTAAAGCGTATTTTGAGACTTCAAACAAAATCCTAAAACCTGTGGTATATTTACAGTACATCTGTCACTCCCAACAAGTCTCAGAACTTGGCTCCAACAGCTCATTACTTACACACAAACAAAAAGTTACTTACCTCTCTCAGGCAAGCAGTCAGTAGAACCATTCATCACAAGAAAGGATTTGCCTCCATTTTCTGAACTGGTATCAGCATGGAAATGTACTCATTCCCAAACAGGATAGCCACAAAATGAATAACATTTTACTATAGTTTTATTTTTAAAGCAGATATAATTTCTTCAAAATGGTACTAGCCCATTTCTTGGACAAATTAAAATTCACTGTCAATATTCATAATCTGTTTTTAACATATCAGCCATTAATTGGAAAAAAAAAAAAAAAACAAAAAACAAAAAAATCCACAGAAAACTAAAAGGCAGTTAATTATCTAAAGTCTGGAATTCTGTCAGTCTTCGCTATGACTTGTACTGTAAATCCAGATGTACCTCCAGATACACATAAAGCCAGGTTATTTTCAGTAAGACTCCTCTTTAAGACCATGCCTTTTGCCTTATGCTTCCTAGTGTTCCCAAACAAGAACATACAATAGGAAGAAGCAGGAACTTTTCCTCAGTTCCTCCACAATGCAAAGGCTCAAGTGTCTGAGGACTCCAAAAACAAGAACAAAAACAACAAATCATGGAAACCACAGTGAACACAGTATCTGAAAGAATCAGAACCAATCTTAGCTAAATAAACTCTCCTTAGGGCCTTATCCATTAGGTGGATACTGTTGGTTATGTTCTGGCAGACTAAGCTGGAAAAGTCTACCAGCAAGCTGATAACACAGTGGAGACATGGTGCTACCCATTTTGGAAATCTTAGTGGGAAGACAGATTTATTTTCATAATTCTGCTTAGACTAGACTTGACATGAGGGAAGAGGGGGAAGGGAAGGGAAGGGAAGGGAAGGGAAGGGAAGGGAAGGGAAGGGAAGGGAAGGGAAGGGAAGGGAAGGGAAGGGAAGGGAAGGGAAGGGAAGGGAAGGGAAGGGAAGGGAAGGGAAGCTAACTGATTACCAAGGCAGTCTTGTATACTTCTAGCGTGTACAATTCCTCTCTCCGTGCCAGAGGAAGTTTCTGAACAAAGACAAGTCATCTTATTAGAATGGAGTATAACCAATACCAGGGGTCTTGACAATGGACAGTCTGAAACTATTAAACAGGCATTTTCAGGCACATTAAGAGTTTAACAGGATACTCTGTGACCTTAAGAGAACTAAGAAAATCCCAAACAAGCTCAACATTTTGCTAATGATTAAATATGAAACAGCCTTCCAACAAGCTTCAATATCATAAAGCAAGAAACAAATGAACACAAGCCTCTAGAAGAAATTGATACATTCAAGCTATTATGATGTAGACCTTAAAACTGTTTAACATGAGGTTAGTCTATTTCAAATTCAATTAATACACAAGCCTCTTCAAAATTAAGATTTTCAAAAATCCTAGGCTATGCATGATCTACCCATACCATAAATTCTTTCCAAGTTCAGCAGATATTTTTGCGGATCTATCACGATTTCTGAACCTGTAAAGCATAATTTCAAATCATGGATCTTAAATGTTATTTTCAGGGACAAAACCTACATAGTTTGGATGGTTACCAAGCTGGTTTTGTACAAGGGAATCCAGACAGGTGAAGATCTAAGTGCTTGATATCTACCACCATTCCATTAGACCATAGTTTATCGGAAAGGATGACACAGAAAAGACAGGAGAAGAAACAGCAGCTTAGAGACATAAAATAACTTAAGTTTATATATAAAGACCAGGAAAGGCTTGACAGTAGTGCAGTTCTTCAGGCCAATATAAACTGACAACAGAGTTAACAGTGGAGAAACTGATGAAGATAGGGTAATTTTTTTTCTTTTAGGGAAGTCCTAAGTTCTCCCAAGGGAACTCCAAGTTCTTTGATGACTTGTGCAACGCTCTACCCATGAGGCCATACACCTTCTCGTAACATGCGTGTACATGCAAAGAGTGCTGCTATTGAAAGAGGCATAACTGTGGGAAAAAAGCAAAGCTGTGAGTATTCTTTTTCAACTGAACGTACAAAGTAAAATTTAATAAAATATGTGAACTCTTTCATAACTTCCATGGAAAAAAGCATGTGGTACTCACCTCAAAGAACCTGGAAAAATCTTTGTGGCATAGTATACAACACAAATCCTTTACCATTTGGTATGCGTATGTCTGCCTGTGTTTGCAAAGCATGCTCTTATGTTAGTTTTAAAAAGCAAAGCTCATGCCAGAACCATACAGAGACTGAGCTTCTTAAAAAAATGAAAATCTTATCTATTCAGAGATTCTTTAAATGAAACAGAATTCTGAATCTTTCTTCTGTTTTTTGGGGGGTTCACCTAGCTGAAGATTTAGAGCCAGAAAACAGCATGGAAAATGTTAAACTGGAACAAAATTGCACTACTCTGCCTTTCACAATAATTATAATTGAGGTGGTGTAAGAGTAACTAGCTTTAGGTCTTCTATAAATTACAATATTCTGAGGGAATGAGTCACAAAATACCAAGGATTCTTTGTGCAGAAAAAACTCTTTATACAAGAACACAGAAAATGAAATGCATAGATAGAGCCCAGAAAGATTAAGATGTGAGACCAAATTCAAATCTAACAAAAGAAACATCAATGGGATAAAACCATATGAATATGAATTTTGTCACAGTATTCTACAATGGAAAAAGGCAGCGGTGACTTGCACAATGTATTTCTCTGAAACAACAGAGCTCCCTGCAGCCACAGGAAGGACAGATGCAGGTACCTCTTTCTTCCCCAATGGATCTTGCAGTAAAGAAGCTGATTTATACCATGTCTGCTTTCCAGAAACAGATATAAATGCAATAGGGATGGACAAGAGGAAGGTAGCATACACATATAGCGAGATAGCTTTGAGCTCATCATGCTTTGGGATCCCCAATGACTGCATTACCTGAACATATATAACAGGATATGAAGGGACTAGAAGGTCATTATAAAGCTAAGTGAGAGATTCACCTGATAAAACAGAGATAGACATGGGCCACTGGCTGGTATCAGACAAAAAAAGCATTCACACCAGCAGTTCAGTTGAACTTACAAGAAATATCTGAATTTTGGGAACTTTTTCTGCAATAACCTATCAAACTGTTGGAATATACAATTATACTTTCAACAGTATTCAAGCAGAAAATAAGCAAAGCCCAAAGAGGAAAATGTATCCTGAAGAGATCTATTAAGAATAAACTATATTAGAAAGCTAAAACAGTGACCACTGAGCAGAATCTGGACAACTTCAAGTACCCAGGAAGTACTAATGAGGTGCACCAAAAACTAGGAAATTGATGTTAAGAGTAAAATGTAGATACAATTACATCTGATCAACCTTGAAGTATGATACAGACATCACACTAAAGAACTTAAAAGTAATTCAAATTTTAAAATCTGTACTGAGATATGAATGTTCAAATAATTTAAAGTGCTTCCATTTAGAAACCAAGATAAAAAGAGTACAAATTTGCACAGAGGGTACTTGAGAGTGATTTACAGATCACACACATTCACAGTGAGCTACTCTCATGAATGTGTTTGCAAAGCACACAGTAGAAGAGAAACTATAGAAACTAAGATTTTAGATCGAAGTTTAAAAATATGTTTATTGTGATTCAAAGCTAATGTTATTCATTACTCAGTGAACATATTAGTGCAGACAATATTCTTTCACTTCCTCTGGGTCTGCTTTAATCTTATCTGGATTTATTTTCTGTGTATTTCTGAGTAATCAAAAGTTATAGGCTTGATATCTCTTGAGTTAAAAACATCCCTAGTGTTCCTGCTGTTTCTTTTGTATATATTCATTTTTCTAGTGAGTCTCTAAAGCAAGGATTAAAAAAAATCAAATAAGGTTATTGCAATCAGAAAGAATCAGCAATTTGATTTCTTCCGATGTATTAAGTAAACATTCCTGTTAAGACAGTGATTGATCCAAGTTGCTGTTAATAAGGGCAGCTGAAAATTTAATGTTAGTCATTCCTTCAGCAGATGTACACATTCAGGACTACGGTAATGAAGTAAAAGTTGAAAGCACTTAACTCCTCTTTCCTTTCAATAAGTAAAATTATTCAACAAAACCTTCATTTGAATTATATACCAAAAGAAATCTAAATATACTCACAAGACATTCATAAATAGAACTGTTGAGGAATTTTCTGACTAAACTGAAAATGACAATTTGTCAAAGTTTAAATGTTTTGCAGAAATGTCACTGACTCAACAAACTTTCATCAGTGCACTGGCAGAGTACCCACCAGGGCCTGGCTGGTTCCTGGCTGGGACCCAGGTTCCTGCAACTCCAGCCAGCCATACTACGTGGGGTTCTCTAAGAGCCAGGGGACTGAAAGTCCTCAGAGCCCTGTTTCACAAGAGTGCTTCCTACCGGAAAGTGCCAGAAGCTTGAACTGGAGCTAACCTGAAGCTCTCAGAGACTCCGGACTCAATATTGTGGAGCCAGGAGCCTGGAGAGTAGGACATGCCAGCCCCAAAACCAACACAGCTCCTGTACCTGAAGCAATGACAGTGTGGCCCCAAGAGCCTCAGCTGAATTCACTGCTGTCAGAGCTTTCAGATTTCATGCGTTAACGCTGGAAGCTTTGGCTTTCTGGGTGTCCTTGTAACCCAGGCTGCACAGACACAGAAATTCACTGGGAAATTTCTTTACAACAGGCATGCCTTTTTTTGAGTTACGTTTAAAAACATAAGTCATGTCCGTGAATACGTCATGACTCTGTAGCATAGTCTAAGTGTATTTGAACTAGGTTTAAACTACCTAGCTCAGGAATTGCTAGCAATGTAGCTATGGTACCACTAGCAGACCATCCAGTTAACTACCATCTTCCTGGATGCAATTTAATCTGCTGCATAACCATGAAGTACTAACACTGATTTGACTGGCTAACTGATAAGAAAGCCACAAACCACCTCGTCTTTACTGGATTTCTATCTCTTGCTAATTAGCCCAGGATGGCAAAATCAAGAATATGCCACACTTCCCAGTGAAGGCAAAAACTTGATGTATAAAGGTAAGGCTATTTTTTTTCTTGCCAGAATAAAAATACACATGGAAAAAGCATGGAATTTACAGGCAAGTGTGAGGGTAAGTGAATGGTAGCTGTACTATTCAGTACAGAGAACATATATACGATGTGTCAACACATGGCGAAGTGTGAAGAATGCATGTCTGCATGTATAAAAGAATATATGTAGTCACAGTACTAAGCAATTTGCAGTTTAAGCAGTGACTATCGTAATATCTGTTGAATCCATAAGGAAATCCCTGGTTGCTGTAAGCTTTGGTTAAATTTAAACTTCAAATTAATGTGTAAAGATGCCTCTGCTCTACCAACTTATTTATTGCAAAGAGACAACCTTATGATTATGTTCTCTGGGACTGTATTGGGTTTGCGTGGCAAGGTTTTGGTAGTGGGGGGGGCTACAGGGGTGGCTTCTGTGAGAAGCTGCTAGAAGCTTCCCCTGTGTCCGATAGAGCCAATGCCAGCCGGCTCCAAGACGGACGCACCGCTGGCCAAGCCCAAGCCCATCAGCGACAGTGGTAGCGCCTCTGGGACAACAGATTTAAGAAAGAGAAAAAGTTACTGCACAGCAGCAATTGCAGCTGGAGAGAGGAGTGAGAAGATGTGAGAGAAACAACTCTGCAGACACCAGGGTCAGTGAAGAAGGAGGGGGAGGAGGTGCTCCAGGCGCCGGAGCAGAGATTCCCCTGCAGCCTGTGGTGAAGACCATGGTGAGGCAGGCTGTCCCCCTGCAGCCCATGGAGGTCCACGGTGGAGCAGATATCCACCTACAGCCCATAGAGGACCCCATGCCGGAGCAGGTGGATGCCCGAAGGAGGCTGTGACTCATGGGAAGCTCATGCTGGAGCAGGCTCCTGGCAGGACCTGTGGACCCATGGAGAGAGGAGCCCATGCTGGAGCAGGTTTGTTGGCAGGACTTGTGACCCCGCGGGGGACCCACGCTGGAGCAGTCTGTTCCTGAAGGACTGCATCCCACAGAAGGGACCCACCTGGAGCAGTTCGTGAAGAACTGTAGCCCGTGGGAAGGCCTCACGTTGGAGAAGTTCGTGGAGGACTGTCTCCCATGGGAGGGACCCCACGCTGGAGCAGGGGAAGGGTGTGAGGAGTCCTCCCCCTGAGGACGAAGGAGCGGCAGAAACAACGTGTGATGAACTGACCGCAACCCCCATTCCCCATCCCCCTGCGCCGCTGGTGGGGAGGAGGTAGAGAATTCGGGAGTGAAGTCTTCTTTGGGGGGAAGGTGTTTTAAGATTTGGTTTTATTCTCATTACCTTACTCTGATTTGATTGGTAATAAATTAAACTAATTTCCCCAAGTCGAATCTGTTTTGCCCGTGACAGTAATTGCTGAGTGCTCTCTCCCTGTCCTTATCTCGACCCACGAGCCTTTTGTTATATTTTCTCTCCTCTGTCCAGCTGAGGAGGGGGAGTGATAGAGCGGCTTTGGTGGGCACCTGGCATCCAGCCAGGGTCAACCCACCACAGGGACCAATGGTACTGCCATAAGTACTTTCTGGTTTCCTGACAGACCAATTTACAGGTCTTGCTTGGGACTTGAACTTAGTCTTTATCAGTGAGACAAAAGACAGGCATAGACAAATTCCCAAAAACTTCCATTAATTCATCTCTGGAAAAAGGATGTTGTTGCATAAATATCAACTGGAATTTCCTAATTGGCCCATGCTACTTCCATACATTTTCCAAAAATCATACATTTCAATCGTTATAGCAATATAAAATTTCACATCTCATTCAGATTGGAAAGTTGGGAGCACTATAATACTGTCTGGGATTTAAGTTTATTTTATTATTTTAGGCAGGCAAGGTTTGGGGGTTGGTTCTGTTTCATTGAGTTGTTTTGTTTGTTTTTCCCCTTTATTATTTCCTGGGACCCTAAAAGACTGACTGCTTGACAGAGACACTTGGTTCTGGGCACTTGCTTTCCCTCATTATCTCTGAAGAGGAAAAAAATACCTCTTTTGTTCCCCTTATCACTTCACTAACTTATCCAAATATTCATTTCTCTTTTAAGAAGAAAAAGACAACTGAAATCATGCAGAAACTATGCCTTATATATTAAGAAAAACATTATCATTCAGGCAAAGTGCTAAGCACTCAGATAACAAAACAGAATAATTCTATTTCTAGGGTTTTCCATTTCATGTTTTTTTCATTTTCAGCTTAACTTGAGCAATTTAAGACAGACTTTGTGTGATATAAAAGAAACATTTTCTGCACCAAACTTTGGGATTATATCACAAATAATTTATCTGCATTCAATCATGACATTTTTAGACAGCATCATTAGCAAAAAATAAAATAAATGGTGACACCTCAGATGGTGTGAACTAGCAGAGCTCTTCTGACTCCAGTGGAGTTCTGCCAATTTCCACATTGGCTGAGAGTTTGGACCTTAAACCTATATCATAAAATTAGAAAGAAATAAATTGCAAATTCTCTCTCCCTAAATAATGCAGCCTCAAAGAAAACAAAAGTCTTCTACACAAATAATTTTTAAAGCATGTGATAAAGTATACTTCTTTATCAGTAACTGCACCTGAGATACATTACTGGCAAGGTATTGATGTCAGAGGTGAAAAATTTGCATTGTAATAAATCATAGAGTCATAGAATCATAGAATCATAGAATGGTTTGGGTTGGAAGGGACCTTAAAGATCATCTAGTTCCAACCCCCCTGCCATGGGCAGGGACACCTTCCACCAGACCAGGCTGCTCAAAGCCCCATCCAACCTGGCCTTGAACACTTCCAGGGATGGGGCACCCACAGCCTCTCTGGGCAACCTGTTCCAGTGCCTCACCACTCTCATAGTGAAGAACTTCTTCCTTACATCTAATCTAAATCTACCCTCTTTCAGTTTAAAGCCATTAGCCCTTGTCCTGTCACTACGTGCCCTTGTAAAAAGTTCCTCTCCTGCTTTCTTGTAGGCCCCCTTTAGGTACTGGAAGGCTGCTATAAGGTCTCCCCGGAGCCTCCTCTTCTCCAGGCTGAACAACCCCAACTCTCTCAGCCTGTCTTCATAGGAGAGGTGCTCCAGCCCTCTGATCATCTTCGTGGCCCTCCTCTGGACTCGCTCCAACAGGCCCATGTCCTTCTTATGTTGGGGGTCCCAGAGCTGAACACAGTACTCCAGGTGGGGTCTCACGAGAGCGGAGTAGAGGGGGAGAATCACCTCCCTCGACCTGCTAGCCACACTTCTTTTGACGCAGCCCAGTTGGCTTTCTGGGCTGCAAATGCACATTGCTGGGTCATGTTGAGCTTCTCATCAACCAACACCCCCAAGTCCTTCTCCTCAGGGCTGCTCTCAATCCACTCGTCACCCAGCCTGTATTTGTGCTTGGGATTGCCCTGACCCATGTGCAGGACCTTGCACTTGGCCTTGTTGAACTTCATGAGGTTCGCACGGGCCCACCTCTCAAGCCTGTCAAGGTCCCTCTGGATGGCATCCCTTCCCTCCAGTGTGTCAACCGCATCACACAGCTTGGTGTCATCAGCAAACTTGCTGAGGGTGCACTCAATCGCACTGTCCATGTCACTGACAAAGATGTCAAACAGACCCCTGAGGAACGCCACTCATCACTGCTCTCCACTTGAACATCGAGCCATTGGCCGCAACTCTTTCAGTGCAACCATCCAGCCAATTTCATCCAACCAATCCACCAAGTGGTCCACCCGTCAAATCCACATCTCTCCAATTTAGAGGCAAGGATGTTGTGTGGGACAGTATCAAATGCTTTGCACAAGTCCAGGTAGATGACATCAGTTGCTCTTCCCTTATCCACCAATGCTGTAACCCTCTCGTAGAAGGCAACCAAATTTGTCATGCACAATTTGCCCTTAGTGAAGCCATGCAATGAGGTTTTTCAGTTTGAGAAAGATTTTTAAGAAACTTAATTATTTGATTAATTTTTTCCTTTCTTCTTGTCCATAATGAAGTGAATAATTCTACACTCTCATGAAACACACATAATTCTTTTCTTCTCTCACCCATGTCCATATGGTATGACAAGCTTGGATCCAAAACATTTTCTTATGAGTGAGGGTAAATGCCTGATCATTACTTTGAGCATATGGTAACATTTTTTTATTGTTCTTCTATTTATAAATACTTTATTATCATTTATTAAATGGTATAGAATATATATCCAGCCTGGTTCATATATACAGCAAGCAAGCATTCTATGTACCCCGCTTCAGCAAACTGCATAGGTATAACAGTCATTAGAGTCACCTGCAGCAACTGCATCTGTGAATTGCTAAAAATAAAGTGTATTATACAATCCTAATGCCTTATTAAATTTTGTAACTGGCAATATAATAATTTTGATTTCAAGTTCTAAAATATTTCAGCAGAAAGCAAACACTGTATCTGTCTTCAATACATGATATGCACAAGAATTCTCCACCAGCTCTGCTCTGTGCCGCTTCCCCCTTTCAGAGCTCGTCACTTCTCACAGGCCCAAGAATAATGAGCCTTGGTGTGGTAAAGATCCAAGTAGCCAAAGGGTACCAAATCAACATGCCAATGCCTACAATACACTGCAAAAATAACATGAAAAAACCCCTCTGGTCACCTATTCATAAACTAGCAAGTCCAAGTTGTTTTTCATTAAAAAAGTGGACCAGGACTTTCCTTCAAGGGTTCTCTAGTTAAACCAACAAAATTCCAAAGAGCTTGGGGCTTCATTTAAGGGCTCTGAGATGATTCAGTATAAACTCTCAAATCAAGTGAAATTTGTTAAATGCAAGTGACAGAAGCACCATATTATAAACCGGAATGATGACAATCACAGTTACTGCACATCATTAATGATTAGGCACCTGCTCTAGCAAAAAAGACTCCTTGGTTTCTGTACAGTCAACATAAAGACTCTGGTCTGCCCCTTGGAGACTGTCCACTGCTCTCAGCAGATGGTAAAAGGAACCTAGGGCACAGGTTAGCCAGCTTAATTAGATGGCTCACATTGGGTTGTGTGAATTTCCCCTCTACATAGAAAAATGCATAGAATTTCATTTAAAGAGTAGCTGCCTATTTTTTTAGAGATCAGGAGGAAGGCAAGAAAAATGGTTAATGGCAATGGCCTGGGAAAAGCGATTTTTACACTGCAGGCAAAATTGTCAGCTCATCTAAATCAACATAGCACTTACTCTTTCACAGAGCTCTGCAGACTTGTGAAAGCTAAGAATCTGGCTATGTACACAGCTAGGAAAAACTATGATTAACAGTTAATCTGGGAAAAAAGCTATCTGGAAGAGGAAGTGCCTATAGAGAAGGCAGATCCACTTAAAGTAAATTCTAAATTGTTCATCTTTATGATAAATGAGTTCAACATTTCTAGCACTGAGGACCTGACAGTGGTTTTGGGACTGTCCTTCCATGTCACTTTTCTATATATGTTCAATGTGCATATTCAGTCACAAGAAGGTCATTTGGCTTTGGACTTTATAGGCTGCCATTCTGCATCTACGCCTAAATAGAAAATTTCCTTATGGGCTCAATCCCACCACAGCAAAGCATCAGAACCAGAAAATGAGCAAAACGGGAATGCATCCATACCTTTATTTTTGCCAACCTTTTATAAGTACTGTATCTAACAGTGCAAAGACACAAAGTTCCTGTATGGGATGGTCCAAGCAAACTTCATCAGAGAAGGAAAAAAATCTCGATAAGTAAAATCTATTGGTCAGGTATCATTAGCTAACACAAAGGGCTTGCCCCTCTCTCCCAAATCCTCATCCACTCCCTACAACAATGCAATGGCATGGAATCAAACTAAGTAACCTAGAAGGTTATTTTCCACCTCTAATTTCCATCGGTTTTTTTTTTAGTTAAATTCTTGCCTTTTGGAAGTATATTTCCATTCCTAATGAAAAACAATTTCTGGAGGTATATTACAGATCAGCAACAAAAATGTTGGCAATCATCTCTAATCAGAAGGGAGAAAATGAGTTAGCTCTTTGAAATACTATTTAAAAACAAACAAAACAAAACCAGTTAATTTTTCCAAAGGCCCACAGCAATTTCAGGGTAGCTGCTGTCAAGAAGAGTCAGACAGGCTGTCAGAAAGTAAATGTACCTTCTGGCTGTGAAGATTGCTGGTCCCTAAGGAAGCCATGTTTCCAAAATTATTTAAATTTGAGAAAGAAATCCTTTTTTATTATTATTTTTTATCTTTCATTAGAACAGCAATGTATCATCACAACATAACTGTGTAAGTCCTTAGCAGTAATAACTTGTATTACTGAATCTCAGAAGCAAAAACCTCCAGGTACCAAGGCAAGTTTTATAGGGTGAATTTCTCAAGATCTTAGTTCACTGGTTTGATATCTGCAAGCCAGAGCTATTTAGGTTTACACTCAGTGTCTGACATGTTGAAGATTTTATTGCATTCAGAAACTGGCAGAGCACATACTGAGAAAAATGTGTAAGAGGCAAGTGGAGAGTGTGTTGGCATTCTTAGTTCATTTAAGGTTACAAGAACAGTACTTAGACATCCCAGTCAAGTATGCAGAATTCTTAACTTTCAATTGCAGCTAGTATTAGGAATGACCAAATGTAAAAGGTTTGAGAAAGTAACTTTTTTTCTTTTTCAGTACGGTTTTTTTCCTCGTCCTGTTTTGTTTTAAATCTTCATTTCTTGTTATAGTCCACTGCAGTTACTTACATAAATTGTAAATATACACAATATTGTTACTATTGTATTTAGGTAATTGCGTTAACAGCATTAGAGTTGGCACAGGAAAGGAGGGGAAATTGTTGTAAACTATTTTCTTAAATTATAAGCAATTGCTATTATTACTAAAGTATTACCTAAACCTTTTGATTTTTGTAAAAAGTTGCGCAGCATTCTGACAAGGACAAGTTCCCCCTTAAGCTCTGTGGGAAATTTTTTCTTATAAGCAGGCCAAAATACACCACAGAAATATTGCCCCTTTTTGGTACAGAATTCCGGCAACACATAGCTCACATCTTGGCCAGATCCTGGAAATGCAGAGGAGCATGAAAATGAAAAGTAATGAGGGTGGAGAGGAAGGAAACATTCCAAACTTGTCAAGCCTCAAGAAATGTTAAGTTTGGGTCCAGTTCAAGTTTTGGGTGAAGATTTAACTCAGTTTTTATTTTCTTCAAAATGCCTGAGCACGCTCAGGGAGTATTTTCTTCCTAGAGAGCTCTTAGAAAAGCATATTTTTTCACTGACAAAAGGATCAGCAAATGGACCCTGATGCCAAAAGTTTGAAGTTAAACCAGTTACTGTGGCAAGTCATACTCACGTTTGTTCCTTAAAAAGGATTTTTCCTTAACAAGGATTTTAAGAGATTACGCAGAACCTGTATATTTAGTGATTCTTTATTTTTCCAAATGAGACAGAAACAGTTGTCTATTACACTACATGCCATGAAGCAAAAATTACTTCTTTGTGGTTTAGTTTCAAAGTCTCTTACACACTGAAGTTGTTCCTTTAAAACACATTTTCTAAAGACATTTACAGCTAGAAATGTGCTGCTGATCCAAAACATCAAGAAAAGGAACAGAGGAAGAGGGAGGATCTCTGAATAATTTAAAGCAGCCTCCTCATTCAAAAGTCATTCTCTTTTTAATCTCTCACACTTTGTAGCCAGAGACTTAATGCTCGGCTCTGGCAGAAAGTCAGGAAACAATATATCTGCAGCTTTAGAGCAGGATGAAAAGAAACAACAAAAAGTACAGGAGACCCACTACAAGTTCTACTTTTACACAAAGTTTGTTTTCCAGATATTTGTCTGCATTCACAGGTATAGTCCACTGCTTGAGGACAGAATCTCTCGCCATCACCTGTCCTCTACCTACACAGGGCGTGAGCATGCATGCACATGCACATGCATGAGTACACACAATTTGCTCTGCTAGAACAGATGTCTTTGATTAACCATTGATATTTATGTTATTTTTGATAATGAGTTCTCCCGGAACAAAAACTTGACTGAAAATAAATTATCTGCATCATTAACAAAGATAACAACTAATAACCAATTGAGCCAGGCCAAAACTCCCCTATCCAGAGTTTATGAAAACAGGGTTTACTCTAACAAACTCTAATACTTCCTTTTTTTTGCCATAATCACTTTTCAAAAGACCAGACAGGCCTATTTTAGAGGATCTCTTAATGGATCCAATAAGGGAAGAGGGGCCACGTGTCTTGAAGGAATACTTTACAAAGATCCCTGGGAAGAATCAGATAACTTGGAGAAGAAAAGCCTCCCAGACATCACCTACTTGGAAGCTGACTATAGAAAACTCATCTAGAATTAGCAGTGCACTAAATTATCGACTTTTCCAACCCTTAAGGCCAGCCACAGCTTTTTGGCCAGCAACCTGTCTTTTCTATACCCTGAAAAGTATTCTCAAGCCTTTGCATACTATTTACCATTTACAAAGGCCTTTTTTGTGCTCCCCTACTTCCCCCTCCATTTTACTCTTCTTCCATGATATCTTTGTATGAAACACATATGAAGAGAAGCAATATTAAAAACACAAATTATTTTCTTTTGCTTTGAGTTAGCACTTAGAACATAGCAACATCCCATCAATGTTAAGCTTCTGAGAGACCACCAACAAACATTTCATGAAACACAGTGTGAGAGTCACTAACACCTTCAATAATTGTTCTGGAGTTCTGATGCAGTACAGAAGTGATCAGATAATTATTTCCTGGGGAACCTGTGACTTTATTATCAAAACACATGCAAAAGATGTCTAAGAATAGAGGATTAATTGCCATGCCACACTTGTGTGGCCTCAACTCGAACTTCCATTTAGTGCTTGCAAATAACCTTGGTAAATGGCTAATTGTGAAGTTCTAAGCACACAAGTCACTTCTGACTGTCATTGCTCATGACTACAACTAAGGGCACTTGCACAGACAGGCATACATCAATGTGAATGTAAAACAGAGGACTGGATTTCAAATCTGTCCAAGTGTCACTCATGTTGTACAGTTAGATCACAGGAAAGAAACCAAGAAGTTCAAAATATGAAGCAAATAGATAACTGTAGAAAGAAGAAGGGAAATATGTTTAGATACAAAGAAAGGATTGCAAGTACAATCATTTCACACGTCTGTCTATTGTTGCTAAGCACATATCCTGATGCTAAGCACTGTAGTATAAAGAGGGGCCACAGGAGAAAAGCAAACTTGGCAGCCTGACAAGCCTTCTTTTACAAAGAAAGTAATTCTGATTGTATGATAAAATTACTGTTCACTGGCAAAGTTATCCTCTCATAACATCCTACTGTTCTTGTAGTCACTTGTTCTCTTAGGCACACACGCACATTTTTAGCCTGAAGATTCATGAAAAATAAATCTCTACAAATCAATATAGAAAAGTGCACTACAGTCAGACAACATACTCTTCTGAAGTCATGGTAGACTCTAATCCCGTCAAGAGTAAACTTGACCTCTCTCCAACCACGCTCTTCCAGAGGAACTTCCTTCCTTCACTGCCCAACACAGCAACCCTCTGAATGTCATACAGAAGGGCAGGAAATAAACAACTGTATTCCCCAGTGCCAGGCTGACTTTGGGGCTCAGAGGCAAAAGCCCCTTTGCAGTCATGCTCTTCTTCTTAATCCAGAACCAGAGCAGAGCATGACTGAATGTTCTGCAAGAGTTTTGCTAAACATGAGCAGAAACAACGATATACACTCGCAGGTCCCCATGTGCTGTAGCCAAAACAGGCTACAGAAATCTTAGAGAATGGTAGGCATCTTAACCCATAGCAAATCATCACAACAACAACAGTAACGCTGACTTGAACTGCAGCCACTCTGTGTGTTCTGCGTACAAGCAGGATATACCCAGAACTTTGTAATATCGTTAGGATTTAGCCGAATGTGCAGAAAGACCCTTTTTCATCTTTTCAGGGAAAATCCTTGTAACTGGTTTCCTAAGAAGCTGAAAGTAAGTCCATGATGCGGTATCTGAGAATATGATAAAATACTTTCATTGATTGAACATTACCATTAAACCAGACTATACATCAAATATTTATCTTTCAAAGATCTTTTTCTTGCCATTGTATATTATAATAATTAAATACCTTTTTCTTCTAATCTTTACTGTAACTCCTATCAATTAGAGATTCCAAACAAAACTATTCAGGATGGAGGGTGTGTTTTCCTTTGCTTTGTCATTAGGGTGAAAAATCTTTTCTTTGACCGTGTACCATTTCCTCTATTAAATTGTTTGAATCTGTTTCCTCTGCTTAATTGTTGACACAGTTTACCCATGCCTATGTAATTTTCTCATTGTAGTGTTTTACATCAATGTGGATAGTACGGTATTTTCAAGCCAGCTAGAATTTTTATGAGACTACACGATCCTAGTTGGCTTTACTTTTTCTTCAATAGTCATGCAGTAGCAAATAGCATGCAGTATGAACCACTGAACTATTCTCCTAATTACTACATCTAGTTTACTGTATCCCACACATCTCCCATGTTTTAACTGAAGGGCAACAAAGTTCTCCAGTTGATCATTGATACTTTTAAATCAGCACATAATGATACTACTGAGTTCTGAAGGGAGTCCTTCCTAAATCTTGGCATATGTCTTTATGTTTAAATAATTAAGC
Source organism: Gymnogyps californianus (assembly GCF_018139145.2). Classification (NCBI taxonomy): domain Eukaryota; kingdom Metazoa; phylum Chordata; class Aves; order Accipitriformes; family Cathartidae; genus Gymnogyps; species Gymnogyps californianus. The sequence continues at coordinate 20,769,762 of NC_059478.1, read as the reverse complement.
TACATCTGGATACAAAAAGCAGATCAGAACATCTCTCAATGGACTGTGCAAGGAAACACACCCAGTGGACAGAATAATTCATAAAAGAAGATGACCTTGAAGATAATTTCTGGTTAAAAAAACCTACAGGTATTTGAAAAAGAATTTGATGAAATGCATAGCTTTATACTAGCAATGCATTTAAGCAATAACGAGATTTCATTCAAAGGCTCTAAAGGAAATATTATATTTTAAGATATTTTATATTTATTAGTTTTACTAAGTCTAAGCATGCAACCAAGCATCTATGCTGTAATAAGAGCGTCAGAAGTTATGGCATAATGCAAGATTATCTCCTATGTCTCTAAGAAATATTTAATTCATTTTGGAAGCAGCATATAATTCAACATTAGTTTTGCAGGCAGGCAAAAGAATAGCAACATACATCAACTTTGCTGCCTCTAGATATTTAGACATTTTCTAATGTCTTTCCTCTCTATTTTTTTCAATAATGTGACAATTAATGAAATTCTATGTTTCTTTTCATGACAACTCAGGACATTTTAATGATACAAATAATGAAAAAGAAAAAGAATATTTGTTAAAATGATCTTTTCTGTCTACTTTTCAACTATTACGACGTTTCTGAAACTCACTGTTATGGAATCACTATCACATCCTCACACATTTTAAGATGGAGAGAGTGACTATTTAGGCCAAATCTATGAACAAACAGGAACAAGAATAACTAAACCATTTTTAATTTGTAACTCCCAATTTTATTTTAAAATAAAATTACCCCCTCTTGGTTTTTTTTTTAAGTCATTTTTTGTATCTGGAAACATAAAAAAGACATAGGAGTAACCTAAGTGAGCCAAAGCCACAAAATGTGTCCTTTGCAATCACCTGCACTTTTTTTGTGCAAGTTTGTATGAGAATCAATCTTCAGTGATGAATCAATTGTTGGATCAAAATCTAAAAATTGCACTGTTCTAGGGTGGCACACTCCACACGAAGCCAAAGAAATATGAGAAAGACAAGAATAAAGGAAAAAAGCAAATTTTAACTCAATATATAATGGAAAACATTATATAGAACATAACAAAATGCTTCCACGAAGTCCTTAGTCCCTACATTTAAATCTAATATAAAGCTGAAATTTATCATCAATCACTGTTGTAATTAGTAGCACAGTTTGGGAAGGGAAACTGATAGCAAGTGCAACAATGCAGGCATCAAATAGCCTGAGTATCTTGCTATTGCCAGCTTTGTCTAATATTTTATATTAACTTGATGATACTGAGTAACAACAAAAACTTTTTAGAGGTGTTCTTTAAATAGCAAACTAGGAAACCTTTGACATTGAATTAGTACAACTAAAACAAGCAAGTCAACTGGTATGTGTAGTGTAAACAGTTACATACGTGCTATATCAATACTTGGAGAATAGTTTTAATCTTGCGAAATGTTTTCTTTTATGGCAAATTTGATAAAAAGTTTAACATATTAAAGTTTTAACAACACAGTAACTTCAGGGAAAGCAGAATCTAGGCTGCACATCATGAATGACTATCAAGCATGATGCAACACCACCAAAAAAAAAAAAAAATAGGGGGACATCATATGGTAGGCAGTAATGATCAAAGAGGGACAGATAGAACTATAAGTTTCAGTTGAAGTTTTCAGATACCAAGTTACCTTTTAAGCTGCATGTGGCAGGGAGATACCCTGATAGAAAGGGTAGTTTTGCCAGGGTGAGGCTCATCCATTGCTCCTGGGTGTGCTCATCCCTGTTTTGCAACACTCAGCTGCACTGAGAGTAGTTGAGGACTATATTTCTGTTATTCTCTGAAAAACAAAAATAAACAAAAAAAACAGAAGTTGAAGGAATTTGAGTATGCAGGGCGTTTTGTGGGCGCCTGAAATCTGAAACCCACCGAAAGACTAGAAACGCTTTCAAGAGGTTTCACATCATGCAGATACTTCCCAAAGCCATTCCAAACACAAGAATGGTGCATAATCAGGCCCACAGTTAGGAAATGTAACTAAAGCAGTTGTTACAGACTTACACAAAGAGTTAGCACAGCAAGACATACTCTATGACACAAGTTCTTAGGCTTTACAATTAATAATACAATAAAATGTAAGAGCTCCTTCACTCTTAACCACGACACTGGACCAGACAACTCTATGTCCTATTAATCTAAAAGCATATAAAAGGCTTTTCAGACCCTATCTTTTTTGTCAAAATCTAGCTAAAGATTTTTTTAGATAGAAGAATAACTTGTTAACTGTAAAGACATCCACTGAATTTCAAAAGATCTGTGTATCAAAAATTCAGCATTATTATTTATCAATTTTCTACATCTATTTAAATCAGTATGGTATTATATTTAAAAAACAAAGTCAAGCTTGACTCCTATAACAGTAGAAAAATTGTCTTATTAAGCAAATGAATATCCATCTCATGTTGGTGGATTCTGTTCTTCCCACAGAATTTGGTTAAATAACAACTTTGGCTAGTCACAAATTTAAGAGCTTAAAAATGACAAACCTTTAAAAAGAAAACCGCCAAACTTTTGGAAGGATGCAGTATGAAAGGGAACTTTATTTATTTCATTTTTATTTCATTCTGAAAACTCACAAGTACTAAAGAAGTCAAAGTCTGTATTCAGAAGAAATTAATTTCCAAATTTTATACGTTGTTTGCAAAGGTTCCTTTTATTAAGTCTCTAAGTGATTCTTCCAACCACTTGTAGAATCCCCAAAAATACTCAAGGGACTTCCACTGGAAATGCTACCAGAAATTACAAAGTGAAGTTTTTTCTCCTATATATTTGTTCTCTCCATGTAACACTTTTCAGTGTGTAGATATAAAACAATGAGCAGTAAATTCTGTATTATTAATATTGTTATAAACATCTATTCGCAAGATGTAGTAACACTCTCTTTGGGAATCCACGGCCTCTAGGAATACAAAACGACGGCCTCTAGGAATACAAAACGAACCACAACGAATAGAAGTGACACGCAAATAAAAATTCATCCCATCCAGAGTAACAGCTCCATACACAACTGACCAAATAACACAGATGCAAATGAAATCTTTAGTCTTGTGCCCTCCCCTGAAAACACTATCCATCTACCCTGTCAGACAGAAAAAGGAGGTCAGAACATCCTGTGAAATCACTGTTCATAGTCTCTATGGAGATAACCCTCTTCCTTCCCAAGACAGGTTACTATTTCTAAACGTTCTCACTCTACATTATAGGACAACTGGTGAAGTTTAACTAAATTTAACCTTCATGTATCCTTGAGACTGGGATCCATAAGCAGGATGTCATCTCTGCCACTCAGTTAATGCATCAGCTGGCCACTAGCAGGAAGGCTCTACGGGTTACTCAGAGAGGAAATAAGAATAGTGAATTCATTCCACTTCACAGTGGTGAAAATAACTGTGTGTGATGCAAGGCAGAGGAGTATGTGATCCGGGATCTGAAAGTCACAGAGTAAACATCCAAAAGGGGCACCTAGTTATCCGTTTTCTATTACACCACTTCGAGTTGTATTATTATAATAGACATTTCAATTTTGTCCAGTAACTTCTATATTGCAGAATAATTTGTTTTGCTAGACAACATTTTCCCAAGAAAGCATCTGATCATGATTTGAACACATGAAACTTACAGAGATAGCACTCCACTTAGTAAGTTGTTTCATGGTACAGTAAGCGCCATTTAACATTTATCTCACTTCAGCTTCCAGTCCATCATCCTAGCTACACCTTTACATTGTTCTGCTTTCTTCTGCACAGTGAGTCACTTCTAAATCCCCTTTTTTAAAAAATTATACACATTATACACATTTCTACAGCTCTCACCGTAGGCATTTTCTTCACTACTGGTACGTATCATCTCCTACCTTTACATATCTTTTAAATAAGTGATATCAAAACTGTATACAGTAGTCTCCTAATGCCATCTTACAGAGATTAAAAAACTCTCTCTATTTCCAGCTTGTATTTTTATGGATAAAACTAGCCTCTTTACCTCAATACTGATCTGGGGGTCACAATCAGATGCTTGTCCACAGTAACAATGTCCTCCACCAGAAGCCTCAATTTTCAGACCACCATTCATTCTCCCACCTTGTTCCTAGCTATAAACAGCATCAGTTGGGATTAACGCACATTTTGTTTTAGAGGATTATACCAGCAAATGATACAGACGACTCCAGATGATTGCCCTCGTCATGCTTATTTCCCAATTTGTCAGCCTTTTTGCCACCATGTATTTCATCAGCAGTTATAGCACTGAGATACAGACATAGCTTGTGATTTTGTCAGTTATTCCACCACTGTCAGAATGCCCAAATAATGTATATGAAAACCTGTCTATATGCATACTAACATGCTTTTGCTAGTTAAATCTTAGTAAAGTCATATGAAATTAGTCATTAAGATTGGAAATAAAGTACTGGCAGCTGTGAACTCTCATTTTTTACTCTTAATTACCAGGTGAGGAACACAACCACCTATTGGTTTTGTGGTTCTTGTGCACAGTCACATTAATAAAATTGTTTAATTTGGCAGTCCGCTAGGCCTTTCCTTCAGTATCTGGTATACGTTGCTCATTTTGACAGTGTATTTGTTTCACATTTCCTTCTGAGCACACAATAATCATTTATTTCTCTAAGTTCTGCTTTTATAAATAAAGCAGAAAAAGCAGTTTTGCTTGACTGAAACAGAAACTTTCATCAGTAAAGTTCTTTGGGCATGTATGAGAAGAACAGCAACATTTCCATTCATGTCCTGAGTTTCTATTATATGCAGATTATTTGTTTATTTAAACTAAATGTTTGAAAGACAATATGCAACTAATTAACCTGTAACAATAACGTAATTGTGAAATTCCTTTCTGAGGTAGTTAGGGTAAAATTAAAAGAAAAATTGGGGGACGCCAAGGCCACTGCCATTCTAAAACTCTTATGTCTCATTTAAATAAAGAGCAAATAATGAGATACAGGAATTTACACCATTTAGATTTATGCAAAATGTGTGTTTGTTAACACAAAAATTAATATGAAATATATTGTTCGATGGCTAGAAATAGTGCAATTTCACAAGATCCCTAAGTCAATCTATATATAGGCTCCCAATAGGCCAGTCTGCTACCCCTACCTTTTCCTGCCCCTTGCCTTGTATAAGCTCCACTGCATATGGCCATGACATCAGTGAAATCTGCTGAAAATTATTTTTCCTTCTTCTTGGCACAGTAATTTCTCTGACAGATCAGTGGGTTGTGATCTAGCCCACTCAGCAGTAACATGACCAGTACAGCAAATGCAGGGGAGCAGCAGGAGCATCTAGCTCAGAAAATGAGTGATCACCCCTTGGCAGTGCGGTCTCAGGTCAATAGGTAAGCTAAAGCTTACTGTGACATTGCATTTGTAAGGAAGTCAAAAATGATCTATTTTTTAAAGGGAACAGCAAAGCTATCTCCTGCATAACAAAAATGCAGGTGAGTTTCAAGAAGGAAGATTAATTTTCTTTAAACCCCCTTGTGGACTCCAAATGAAAGAGGCTATAAAAACTAATACGTTCCACCATGAAGAATTTCCTCCAAGCAATGCACTGTATAAGTAAGATATGAAGAAAGATGTACTCACTTTACAAACTAAACAACACAATCCACCTTCGAACAACACTGTCCCTGTCTCCATGGACACCATTCTGCACGGTGTCATCCCACATGACAGCCAGCCTTAAGTACCTACAAGAACAAAGCCAATACTGACTTCTAGCCTCAAAACCGTACACTTTACCTTCATCCAAAACATCGCCTTCAGCTGCCTGTGTTTCCTCTAAACCTTACGAACAAGCATAAGCATCAAAACTCCATTTTACCCATGAGTCTTGCAAGAAAAAAAATCCAGATGATTGCACCAAACAATCTCTTGTGTACCTAGGACATGTGAATAACATCTTTATCACTGGGACTAAAATGAAGACTCCCTCACTGATCTGTATTACAAATTAATAACTAGTGTTAAGTCCCCTCCATCAAAATAGCTCATGGCTACTTTTACATCAACAGTCTCTAAGAAACAAAACAAAGGCCATAATGCCAACCTAATACATATCACAGTTTAATTAACTCATCTCTTCAAACAAGATGTGAGGAAAAAAAAACCCCACGACACATAAGCAAGTAGTCAGAGAATACATCTTGCCTGAAGAAAATACCGGTCACACCACCTTCACCAATCCAAAGGTGACATGTGCCCTTTCTGCAGTAAAAGTAAAACTATTCCTGACTGATCTAAAACACCTGGTTGTCACAAAACATACTGAAATTTAGACAGAAAATTATGCAAGAACTGCATAAAGATCACACTTTGAAAACAATCTTCCCCAGACTCTACTAGCCTCTAAACAGTAACTTGCCAAACAGCATCAGAAATGAATGAACAAACAGATTAGGGAACCAAAGCAGAGAATTAGTAAGCATGTGTTGTGCAAACGTAGGATCTGTGCAAACGTAGCAGGTCTGTGAGGAAGCCTACAAATGCATAAGTAAAATGCAGAACTTCTAACATGGTGCATGATATATCTGAACCTTAGCTGCTCCGGCTTCTTTGAGCAAAACTTCATTTATTTTCATTTTTAATGCTAATGGTGGAAGGGATGGTTACCTTAGCAAACGGTGAACAAATTGGTTCAAAGAAAGGCAAGCTTATGCATTTCAGATCTTGCTCTAAAATCCCTAGCTTGGAAATCCAGCATGAAACTGTCTCTGATGCAACCAAAACATTTCAAGCATAATCTTGTCACGTTGTCAACATGCACAAACCATATCTTGCTCAAGTCTACAGGGCTAATTTTATTGGTTTTGTAAGCAGCCTACACAATACACTTGTTGCAGAATATGAGTCTAAAATGCCATGTATGGCGTAAGCAACACAAGGATCACAACACAAGTTGTGTCATTGCTAAGACAAACCAAGCTGCAATGGTAGAGAAGTATAAAATACCTACTTATTTTTAACAGGCAACTTTATGAACTACAGTGGGTTGACATTACAAGAAATCAGCATAGTTAACCTGTGACATAGGACAGTTGATTAATCGCCTCTTAGGTACAATACCTCAATCATGTCAGATCATTTTTTGATGCAAAGAACTCAGTAAAACATGATTTTCTTCATTACAATGTTCACCTTTATCCAAAGAATGACCTACTGTCAACAGACTTTTGGCCTTTGGTGTTTTAGTTATGTTTTCATCAAATTTAGTTACATTCCATCAAATATCTCACTCAGATGTTTTAAAGGACTACAGGAAAGCACTGCTAAAGAAAGGTGCAGAGGATAACATAGTTAATTTCTGGAAGTCAGTGAATGTGAAAGATATCATTTATGAATATCAGATAGCATGAAATAATACCCAGGAGACAATACTACAACATAAATGACAAACAAGTTCTTGATAAATGCAAGCTAGATATTGACCATATAAGTCTTCTTTGGCTATGCAGATAAGACTGCAAAGAACATAATATTAGATATTAGAATGCCTTACTGGCCTTGGTGACATGAAAAAGGAAAATAGCTAAGAATGAGTGCAGTGTGGCAACTTACAGCTGAGTTATCAATTTCAAAATTACTCAAATTATCACTGTACTAAAATAAAAACAGAAAGGAGAAAGTAAAGATATCACAAAAATGTTAGGAAAACATTGTGTATAGAGCACAACAGCTAGTGCAAATATGGCACTGTAACACTTCCAGCATGCAGCTAGGTTCTTTAACGGCAGTGGCTGATATTTGCAAGTTTGTATGGTATGTAATAAGATCTGGTGTAAAATTTGCCCAAACTGCCTTTGGAAAAACAGAAATAATTTTTCTTTGAATAACATCGTCAGATGTATACTGTCCAGAAGAGCATTATTATTCATTAGTTACACTAAAAGACCATCAGATGATGTATGTTCTAGCAGATTTGCATTACAGAGACCATATAGTTCAGTTCAAATGCATACTCTTTCATGACACTGTAACTGAATTATTTATTTGCAATTACTGTGCAGATGTATAAATATTCAGGAATAACCTTCCTGTAATACATGTGAACTGAAAAAATCTTATGGATATTCACAACTATTAGTAACTTAATATTGTCAGGGAAAAACAAGATACTTCTTCAGCTCCTGTCCTCCTTCTATACATAAACCAGCTGAATTTCTTTCACCATTTCTGAAAATGACAATTCTCGGAAAATAAAAAAAAATCTACAACATTGTGATATAACATAGCAAATATAGTGAGAGGAAACGTTTATTTAGATGTTGATTAGCAGAAAGTCATGTGGATTTTTCATACTCATTTCACCAGAAAAATCTAGTTATTGAGGTCCAAATCATCAATATATTGTGGTACAGCCAATACAAAATGGGCATTAGGTGCCATCTTACATTTGCAACTTCCCCAGAAGTCATAGCCTATAAAGCTCCTAAATCCTTATTCAATGCCAGAACGCATAGGTTGCAACATACAGTTAGATCAATGTGCCTACAACACTCTTGCATTGCAGTTATTCCCAGATGGCTCAAAACTCCTTGGGTAGTTTCAAGTGAAAAGTGGCATGCAAGTGAAAAGAACTATCATCATGGTAAGTAAATTCTAATCGCTGACACAACTTAAATGACCATTCTTGTCCTGAGCTACACGCAAACGTGTGAACTGAAAGAAAACTCAAGTTACTTGCATCTAATTGCAGCATTTTATTGAAACTTTTATCATCTGGAATCCATATGGGTCACACTGTCTTAATAAACAATAACACATTTTATTTTGGTTTACTGAAAATTAACAGGGCATTTGGGAAAATACTATTATTGTAAAAGCCTGTTTCACATTTTTTTGGCAATACTAGAGCTATCTAAGTGGAAAACAAGAGAACTGGTTTTTTTTTCCTCTGTTGTTGATATTGGGAGAAAACAATGCAGCTGGTAACATTAATGATACCCTATATCCTCAACAAAGATGAAAGAGGTCAAACAAAGTTGTAACAGGCTTAACCATATGAAACAGCCATACTGGATTGATTAGCTTAGTATCCAGACACAGTAAACCCATTTTTTTCAAACAATATTCCATGCTGTAGTCCAACAGGTCTGCAAAGTCTAAAGGCTTTGCATAAGGCAGTTTTCTTAATATAGGCAGCCCTACAGCAAAATGCAATGAAGGGCTATTTCTGTTTTGGCCTGCCAGACTTGGGGGGAAACAGGGAGAGGTGAGAGCAGACTGAAACATACAGCATCTATCACAGTATCACACTGGCTACTCTGTTGTGAGAGTACTGGCAGCAATCTTATTATACAGTCCTGTTTTCAGAGATCTACAATTAAAACTCCATTATAAAAATGTCTTCTTGGCAAAAATGTAGCAAACAAGCTCACTCCAAAAGGGATTTATATTTTAATTAGAGAAAAATCAGTTCAGCTGTCTTTTTGGAGAGTCAGAGGGTTTGGCTAAGGAAGACAAACAAAAACAGATTTTTGGTGGTTTCTGTAGTTCTTTTGTTCTTTTTGAGGAATCAGTACCATGTCAATGTAATAATCATAGTGTAATAAGATCCATACCGAGAAATGAGGATTTCATTTGACAACTGATCAACACTGTCTTTAAACACAGTTAACATTATTCCTCTGTAACTCTGTAATCCAGATCCCTGTCTTTCATCTTTTACATTTAACAACAACAACAACAAAAACAAAATCTATAACCCTGGAACTTGGATTTTTAGTTTTCTTGGCCCTTCTAGGATGCTCTTGACCTCACTGTTCTCACTAGTGCTCTGGTCAGCAGAGCACCACAGATGCTAAAAGGCATGAAAACTCAGTTATCCTTTCCTTTAAAATCACAGGATTCCTTAATACTAGGCCATTACGGTACAGCTGATTCCACAATTGACCAATTAACCTGAGGATAATTCAAGAAAAAGTGATATTCAACATACAGCAATCCAGAAGGACAATGTCACGATTTTTCTTACACTGTACAACACTGAAAAAAAACTTGATTCAGCTCTGTTCTTGAGACACTTCCCCTTATCCTGCAAGAGAAATTCACATAGCTAATTGCATTGAAGTCAGTAGGGCCAATACTGAGAGTAAACACCATTTTGTATGCTTCACGTAACTATTTGGTTGAACTCGGGGAAAAAATAGGACACAAAAAATATAGGGCATGCAGTGTTCATTTTGATGCCGTTTTATCATGATTTATCCCATGTCTAGAGCATAATTTGTGGGGTATATCAGCCTACACTCCCATCCATTTAGAGACCTTCTTTGAGACTATTAAGAAGAGCAGCATGAAGGCATCTGAGAAACATATTGGCATTCAACTGTCCAATTTGCAACTGTTGCAAATAGGCTCCACTACCTCTTCAAATGGCCCAAAGGTCAGAAAGGCACCTATTAAGGCATCCATATGGTACCCTAAGAAAACCAAAGGTTTTCAATGGAGACTCTTCAACAGCTATGAATTTCCAGCACTCTTGTTTTAAATACTTCTTTAATGCCCTTCTGTACTACAGCATTTTAGCAAAGAATTAACTTTTCTTCCAGGTAATGTAACATGCATGTTAGAAATAAAGGCATTGAGAATGACAAGAAAGGAAATTTTCCTCCATCACAAAAGGAAGATGAGCAAAGAAATTTTCATCAAGAAATAGAAGAAACCACATTATTGGCATTAAAAAAAAATAACAAAATACAGCTTCTCAGAAGTCAAAGCACCAGTGACCTGGGTTCTCTGTTCTTTGCTCAGGATTTGAGAAAAAAGGCGGGAGGAGGGTGATATGCTTTGTAATCCTCTATAGTAACATAGAGGCAAGAGAAAAACAAGACAATAAAAACCCCTTGTACCCAGAACTTAGGAAAAGCTTCACCTTACTTTACAAAATAGCTAAATATATTCATAGCAAAAGCTGACAAAATACAAGTAAAACTTTCAAAAATGAATGTTCATTAAGAAGTTTTAAGCTGGAGGGGTTTTTTTAATCCTTTTGTCATTTGTGCAATATGTGATCAAACACACTTCCTTTTCCCATTCCTCAAACGTTAAGTAAATATGTGGGCTTATTCATGTAATTCATAGCAGGACAGAAAGTAATACTTGTTACATCACATAATTAAGGCTAAAGTATTAGAGGTGGGAACGAGGGGCACAGAGTCTGATTTTCTAAACAAAGACATGAATTTTTTTCAAAGACTGGAAAAAATTCCCCAAACCATTCCTCTCTGTGCATCCATATGTGCCAACTTCTCATCACATTCATTAATTTTATTGGCCAGCATGTTTCCCATCTGCTTAAGAATAAGCAGAGGGGAGCAAATTAATCCGTTTGCTCTGCTTCGGTGCTGTTCTTTCTCCAGCCCACCTGAACAGTGTCACCAAAACTGTCCTGCTTTCAGCAGGGGCTGAGGAGAGCCCCTCTTCCCACACCGACAGCTGCTGGGCTTCTCTGACCAGCTGCCCATTGAGTTCAGGGCCCTGAGGCACTCATAGGCCTTAATGGCCCTGACCGGCCGCACGGGGCCTCCCCCCATGACCCCTGCCCATGGATCTGGGGCCCCATTTCGGCTCAGCCCAGGGCCTTCAGCTGCAGTGGTGCCCCTGCCTGTCCACAGACCCCGTGGATTCTCACCCATGGGCTGTGTCCCACCTTGACCTTGGACCTGTCCCGTCACCACGGACCTGCCCCATGATCTTAGGGCTGTGCCTGACCCTGGTTACCTGGCTGAGGCCCACCCCTGACCCTGGCCTGCAGAATGGCTTCCCAGCTTGCCTTCAGACCTGCCTCATCACCAGGAACTTACCTGATGGACTCTGGGCTGCCCCTGGCCTGCCCAGCTCCCTGGCTGGGGTGGTGGGACTGCTCCCAGCTGCCAGGCCCTGCCCCGCCAGCCCTGGGGAACCCCCACCGCTCCTGGCCCCACGTCCCTCAGGCAGCTCAGTAACACCCTAGCACTGGGCAGGTGCCTGCCCGCTATGAGAGGACCAGCCTGGCCTCTGCCCACAACCGATGCACCAGCCCAGCAGCAGCAGCAGTCGACACGAGCAGGAGTCAGTATCAATTAGCACGGTTATGAATCCTTCTCTCCACGCAAACATGAGAGAAAGAGAGGTTTTACTTGGGGTTTTAGACTCCCTAACCAGAAAAGAAAAAGTTAGGAAAAGCTGAGGAAAAACTGTCCTTGGAGCAGCACCAGCAGCCTCCGGGAGTTCTGTCTAGCTGTGTACCTACTTGAGAAAGCTCCTCCATGGGAAGATGAACGGGATTTACCTCAGCTGCTGCGTGGCCAGCTGCCAACTGCGCGGGCACCTCGCTCTGAACACAAAAGCAGAGGTGAGACAAAAGCTGCTTGAAATAATGAGGCACCAGAGCTAGTCGCTAGTCAGCCACATCTGAATATACTCCGCTCCTTTTTTTGAGGTAATTATTTCACTTTTGCATTGCAGGAGTCCTCATGTGCTCTAACTAGGCTCCAGTTCTGCTTCTCCCACACCGATGATGTGCCTCCTATTTTGACTATCACATACACTTGCGAAAACCAGCACCACACATGAGACTGTAGGAGTGTCAGCAGAATGAGACAAAATGCCAGGCTGGCAGGGAATGGCAGGGCATGCACCAGCAACAAGGTATTAAATCTATAAGTCACTAATGTCCAAATGACAGATCAGATCCATAAGATCTGGAAGAAAAGGAAGAGAGGTGTGTCAGGGCAATATTTAGTGAGTAACTCCATACTGCACATCACAGCAGATCCTGAGACTGTTCCCATTCCACTTTCAGTGCAAAACTTCAATTGTCAAAAACTTTCAACTGACAAAAATCCCACGGATTCAGGGAAAAGAGACCACTCACCTACAGTTACACTGAAGGAGTGGCCAGGGAGGAGAGTGTCTGAAAGCAAACCCAATACAAGACTTTAAGACGAATGACTCTAAATATCATAAGCAGCTATAAGACCAAGGCAAGAGCAAAAACCCCAAGATACCACCAGGAAAACTCAATTGAGATTTTAGCAGAAGCAATTTCAGTCAAGCAAAAGGGCTGGCTGCCAAGCTGGAGGTGACCCAGGATGGATTGAGGTTGGATTACCAGACAGGAGCTTGTGGCAATAGTTGTGAACATCATGCTCAGTGAGGTTGGACACGTAACGTAAGAGAGAAACAGCAGGATAATTGGGAAGATGGAAGGGGTTTACTTAATGAATGCAAGAGAGCAGGCTGTGCCTACTTTATGACAGGGAATAATCCAAAATAAAGCAAGAAGACTGAGCAAGACTGAGGCAAGAGAGATCAGAAGGTAAGCCTGAATGCAATCTATGGCTGGAACAGGAACTACAAATGAATGAATAAATTAAAAACACAGAAATCTCAAAATTAGCAGTAAGGTGGAAGAAAAACCACTACAGAATGTTTCACATCTGCCATCAACATAAAATATACAGACTAGTTACAGCCAGAATATTAAAACAAAAAAGTACGCATTGTGTCAACAATAATTAAATGGCAATGAAGGTAACAATAGGCAAAGGGCTAGTAAATCTGAAAAAGAGCAAAAAGAGAGAAGATAAAATTTCTTTTTAATTAAAATGGATTCATAGTGTCACCAAGTAACTTGCTCTTTAAACTTTACCAGCTATGTAATAATAAACTGCAAGAATATCAATAGATCTCTACAGTGCTTCAAGCCTTTACTCTTCCTGCTCATCATTACAAGCTGGGAGAGATCTTGAAACAGATCATTATAGCTGAAATATTTAGCCATGTTTTTCTTTAACCCTCCCTTTTTTCGCTTTAAAAAAAAAAATCCTCTCCCTAAATTGTAACATAGTCAGAATGTCTATAATGTGCATGTATTCTCCTTGCTGCTGAACAGAGCTGAATGTTTTATCACTTTCAACTTGCACAGATTTGTACTTCACTCTTATTTTCTCCCTGAAGCAACATTAGCATTGTCTCCATTTCCCAACCAGCCTGCTCCTGAATTCTCAGGACCTCCTTCTCAGGCAACAGCTCACACTGTGCCTTCTGCAACACTGCAGCATTAACCTATTTTTCCTCCTTGGCAAAAGAAACACTGGAGTTCTCTGGAGAACGCCGATTCAGAAATTTGCTCTGTGAACGACTTCCTGAGGTTCCTAATTAGATATGTTGGAGAAGTCACTGAAATCGTGGACCTGGAAGTCCTAGAGAAAACCAGGCCACTCACCTTTCAGCCCACAGGAAAACTCTTATGAAGTCCAAAATAAGCAGCCCAGAGGAAAAGGCAGTTTTTTGAGTTACTACAGAGATATATAGTTTAGCTTGTTTAACGCAGCTGAAGAATAAGATATGAGAATTCAGCTGAGCTGAGACTGGCAATTTTCATAGTCATCTGAGTATTTCAGAAGCTATCACAGACAGACATTAGGAATGATAGTACATATTCTGCATCAAAAGACCAACAGAAGGATAAACATGACTCTTTTTGCAAGAAGGAGAAATGTTAACCATTTTTTCTTCAATAAAATGAGTTCCTGTCATTTTGGGGAAGCAAGAAGGTATATGAATAGTCAAAGATTCAAGAGTGGCAACAAACTGGTACCAGAGGTTATAACAAATAAGAAAATTTTAAAGTAAGCAAGCTACAATACATCCAGTCCTGTCAGGGAAATACTGCAACAGCAGTTAATCTACTGAAAAAGTCTCCTCTCCTTGAGACTAATGAAAATGGCAAAACTGGGCAGTTTCACACAAGATTTACTATGAAAAGCAGCCATGGCAGGTGAATGTTAAAGTTACTGCTCAAGATCTCTTTTTCCCCATCATCACTGAGGAAACCACAGGATATCCTCATGCCTGCTAACATAGCACCTTTTACAGTCTTGCAGCTTGCTCCATTTTTCTCTATAAGCAGAGTAGGCTTTTATGCTCCCAGACACATTGGTAGGGATCCTGTTTCACTCTATGAGAACCTGGAAGGCTGAAGACAAATCTTCAAAACAGTTCTTGGATGAACTGCGTTTCTTAGCTCCTGCTAATGCCTTCTGAACCTCTGATTAATCTTCTTTGAGCAAAACTGCAGTCAGCACTTGTACCTCAAGGGCAACAAACTCTGTTAATGCGCTCTTTCAAGAGACCTATTATCAGCCTGAAATCTCAAACAGCAGGCCCTCTCCCTGAGTAGCTCATATTACTTTTGGCCTTTCAGGTTCTAAGGGTGTGGTTTGATGATCAATTTAAATTGATCTAACTGTGGACCACTGCCAGACAGACAATCCTATAACCGTGCCTCTCAGGCTATGCAATGAGTTAGTATAACTGAGCATCTCTTGTTTGCTGGGATAGTTTTTAGTCAGATCATTTCCCAGTCCAGGCCATGGCATGACAACAAACAGAATGGCACTAGAGAAGAGGCAGGAACGTACAGCTGGCAATAAGGTCAGCACATGCAGCCCAGACTTGGATCTGCTTGAACTTCCCATCAAACAGCACCCTACACTGGACATCTGGGTGGATTATTAATATGAGATGGAACAAAACATATTATAAACAGTAAAATCTGTGCATCTTCGTCCCCAAAGGATCCTTAACAATTTCATAGCAGCTTTGAGCAAAACGGTAGTATTATGAGCTGACAATGCAGAACTGGCTTTCATTATATGCTTCTTAGGTCAGTATGCAAAATGTTTTAAGAATCTCTCTTCCATGACAGCCCTGAGAGAATCTCTGCCCACAGTACACAATCATGCTACAAATCACAACAAATGGTACTCAAAAGTTCAGCTGTTCAGAATCTGTTTTGTCGGTTTCTTTATTCATTTGGACATGCCCTCTTCTTTTTGCTTCGTATCAATTTTTTTCTTATTTTACCATGAAACAAAGTCAATGCAGTAAAAAAGCTTCAGTCTATTTGCTACTTGGGATCTAGTCAGACAAAAATAATGTGGAAGGTTTTGGATTAGCTCTTCCCTAAACTCTTCTTTAAGTTTATAAGAAATGTTCACATTGTCTTGTTAAAGGAATTAGTAAATGATAGAATATGAATGTATCTGCTTTATTCAGTAACTGGATCCCAGTTATGTACCTGGTAATTATATGAAAGTGAAGTCTATCCATATTTTATACTATTTATTTAGGAAATTATCAGGATTTTTTTCCCCTAGTGCAGCCAAAGATATGATGATTCCAGAAGTCTTTGCATATGGGGTTAACACGTAGCCTGACGAGTCATCAAACAGAAACAAGTAATAAAGCTCCAAGTGTTCAGTTAAATTTAATTTACAACTAAGCAAAACAGTGTTCATTGGAACAAAAAAGGTCATTAGTGTCTTACTAGGAAGCAATTAAAATAACACATCAAAGCCATTCATCAAATCACAAAACAGATGCTAAGCTTTACTGTAAGAGATTTAGAAGCAATGGTGTATGTAACAGTAGAAGTCCACAAACTATGTTGCACCTTCTGTGACCACAGAGAAGTTGCTGAAAAACAAGATTTATCGCATACTAGATTTAACTGTGATTCTCCAGCTCCAAACGTGCTGATCTTACTCAGCTGGAGACTCAACGTGAAGGCAATGAACCAACTGAGATTCAGTTTCTATGTTTTTAACATAAAAATTATTCTAACCCAAAGAAAATATTTATCATGCTCTTGGCAAACTATTCCAACCTCAAACCTGAGTTCTGCTTCAACAATATAATGGAAATCTCTACTCTCACTAGAAAAGAACTGAACTGAAAAAAACCATCCAAGGTTTCAGCAGTTTGAACCAGAAACCTGTACTTTATATTCTTTCTTCAGCAATGGACTGAATTGAAACACTCTTAGCCTCCTAAACATCAGGTACTCCACATACAGTTTAATTCTTTCTACAAATTTTAAATAAGTAGTGAAAAATACTTGCAAATAAAAAGGCAAGACAAGGTTGATATTAGAATTCTGTTTCTGTTAGAGCCCCTCTGTTTCATACAGGAGTTGCAATCCACCGTTGAAAATCCTTGCTGATTAATAGGTATTCTCATGTCACAGATTTAGGGAATCTGTCTGTAAAAATCTTAAAATCTCTGCTTAGAATAACACGGACACTCCATATATACATCTATGTCAGACTGCAAACATTGTTTTTTATATATAGCTCAACCATTGCCTTCTTGCCACCAAATTTGTTCAGAAATTACAATGTCTACCCAAATTGAACCAAGTCAGCAGCAGAGTGAAGAACCAGAACCGGAACCAGAACTGAGTTGCAGTTAAACAGCCCCAACTCATCGTGACACAAGTGGAGCTGCCCAGAAGCCTGCAGTTGTCTTTGTTCGGGGGCAATTGCCAGCCCAATGCCCTGATTCAGCTCAGGTTCAGCTAAGGTCCAGTTAACAAACCTTTTTGAAGAAGTTTCTGAATGGCTCTGTAGGTATGTCCTGGTTTCGGCTGGGACAGAGTTAACTTTCTTTTTAGTAGCTGGTACAGTGCTGTGTTTTGGATTTAGTGTGAGAATGATGTTGATAACACTCTGAGGTTTTAGTTGTTGCTAAGTAGCGCTTATCTTAAGCCAAGGACTTTTCAGTCTCCCATGCTCTGCCAGCAAGCAGGTGTGCAAGAAGCTGGGAGGGAGCAGAGCCGGGGCAGCTGACCCGAACTAGCCAAAGGGGTATTCCATACCATGGAACGTCATGCCCAGTATATAACCAGGGGGGAGTTGGCCGGGAGGCGTGGATCGCAGCTCGGGAACTAACTGGGCATCGGTCAGCGGGTGGTGAGCAATTGCATTGTGCATCACTAGTTTTTTCCTCCTCCCCCCCCTTCCTTTTTTTGTTGTATTCCTTTTCATTACTATTATTATTATATTTCATTATACCTATTGTTAGTATTATATTTTACTTTAGTTATTAAACTGTTCTTATCTCAACCCACGAGTTTTACTTTTTTTTCTTTCCTTTCCTCCTCCTCACCCCACTGGGAGAGGGGAGGGGGAAGCAGCTGCGTGGTGCTGAGTTGCTGACTGGGGTTAAACCACAACAAGGTATCAGGCCAAATCAGTGACAGGCATGCCAGAAGAAGACTTGGTTCATACAAAGCCTCTTAGGATTTATTTTCCAGCACTGGTACTCTCTGGATTCTTCCATTATCCAGTGTATCCTAGACCCCGCTACCCTGAATAAGAGAGCTGACTGCCTGAAAGGAGAAAGACACCCCAAAGAAGCAGTGTTTGCACTGGGGGAAAAGATTTTCTCTTAGTCACTAGGGTGATCAGCACGCAGTCTAAAGCAAGTTACTTGATTGTCCCTGCACTAATCACACAAAGTATAAATATTACTACTGGTCATAAAGTTATGTGATAGCAACTGTCATTTCTACCCTTAGGGCAGCTCCTCTGTCTGTACCAACAGCCAGCTCAAGTCCCTCCTAGTGAAGATTCCCTGCTATTTTTCACAAATTTTTAAAAATGAATTAGGAATTTGTTGAAGAATGCCCTTAAGCACATCAAGTGGGGATTCTCATTAACAAATATCAAAGGGAAACTCCATATGCTCTGCAAGCAGCTTTTAACCAAGCACAGGATTGCTTACTGACTAAGAGAAAAGTGTAGAAGCTACCGAATTCCTAACATCACTACTATTTCATCTCAATTTTCTCTGAGCAATCCTCATCTATATTCTAACGCTGCAGGAATGAGATCAACCAACAGGGCTACATGCACAATACACTTCAGTGTAATAGAAGGACACCTGACCCGGTATAGGATATCTGTGGGAATTAGCTTGGGCACCAAAAGTAGTCTAAACATGATAGCGTAAATTCCATATAAGCTAATGTATTCTATTTCCTAGAAAAATCAATTAGACTATGCTAAGCTGAGTGCTGTCACAGACAGACCACTTCTGGTATCCAGCCTGGCTTGTTTAAAATTAACTTGGGTATCTCTATACTAAATTGTGCTGTGTAGCAAGATGAACAGGTAATATAGTTCAACTGTTACTAATGTAATGAGAGATTTAACTTTTACATCACAGGTTCTCAGTAACCTAATTAATAATAGTCACAGTTGTTTAATTTCATTTTGTAACACTAGGAATTAATTTTGGTCTGCATTAATGTAATCCATAAGCAACAGATATCCTTATCAGTGTATCTTGTTACCTGTGGAAGGAGAAGATGATATGACAGAAGAAGAAATACCTTGCAGTAGCCTAACTTGGGTAATGATCCACTTGAATGAAAGTCAGTGGTGAAGGGAGATGCTAGGGAAAAATTCAGCCACGTAACTGCTTTACATGGAACCTGTTTTGACACTGTACTCCAACATCTCACCCCCAGAGAACTTTTTTCCAAATACTTCTCGAGTTCTTGTTCACCCCATATGCTTTCCATATAGGATTTGGCAGATTTTCATACGGATTTTGTAACCAGCAGACTCAACGAATGGTAACAAAAGATGGGTTAAGAACATAAGTTTGTGTTGTTCTTTTAGAAAGGTTATCAGATTTGCTTCTTCTTAAGGATTTTGGTGTTTTCTTCTTGCATCTGAAGCTTCTGAATTATTTTATCTGTGGGAGCTCGGTCCTTTTGCTTATTGACTGTCATCTTGCATTTCAGCCCACTGATTGACAGAGCAACTAGAATGTACAAGCAGAAAATCAATAATGCAGGACCTCCAGACAGACCACTGCTGCTCTTAGAAGTAACTGGTTTACTGGTCGCAGGGCCAGTCACTGATCAGAAAATGTAAAACTAGCCAGCCGTGAATAGAAACAATGTAAAGACAGATGTACTGTTTCTTTGCATGAAAGGTTTTTTATATTAGTTTCCTGTGTTTAAATTCTCTTATATTTTTCTCTAAAGGCAGACTGGGGAAAGGATGAATGGGAAAAAAGAGGAGGGGGAGGGAAAAGAAAGGTATTTTAAAAGCTGTGCAGATTTGTATGCACTTGTTTTTCTACCACCATGCTAACCTTCACCACTCCTTAAGCCTTAGGGATTCTATACGTAAATTTATTCTTTAACAGAACTTTTTACTTGTTCCTGAATGAGTGTCACTCCTGTAGAATCCAGACTTACTACTTACAAGTTAGCATTTTACTGCTAATACATTCTGCCACCCTTTAGCTTCTAGTTTTACGGTACTCTAATTACAGTCCGCAGGCCATCAGTGGTCTTCTGCCACTGCAGCTGGAGGTCAGCTTCTAGCAACCTCTACCTATTAGGACCTCCCACTGAGTTACTGGTTATTAAGGTAATGCAACTTTACTCTCGTATAGAAATAACATAGAACTAATATAATGAATAGCTTTCAAGGAGGGGAGAAGACTTCCCTCACTCAAATGCATCTTCCTTAATAACAGTTCTCAGATTTGTATGTTCCTTACTTCCTCTTAATTAACAAAAAGAAATTTGTAGCGCTTCATTGTGAACAAAAATCCTTTTTTAACAAATATCAAAGCAAAATGGTAGATGCAGAAATGGTTTTTTAGTTTTCTGAGAAAAATATGTCTTTCTACAGATTGATAGTAAGAAGACAGCAGTGCAAAGATTTCTCAATAGCTCTATTTTATTCTTTTATAAGTTAAAATAGGCAGTGACCTTGGTGTTAATAAGATGTTCTACTTATGGATATTTGATACGTAGAGTGAAGAACAAAAGGAACCAGGAGCTAAGGACGCCTTATTACTTAGATAGAAAAAACAGCTCAAGGTTAGTACTACAGTAGCATTTCTGACTTCACTCTAAGAAAGCCCACAGAAGGTAAAAGCATAAAAATGGCATACAGGAAATGGAGTTTGGTTAATAAATCGCCGGCAAATAAGCCTTTGGTAAGAACCCTGTTATTCAACAAACTTTACAACTGAGTTGGCTTGGAATTTTCTAATTAAATGTTGAGGGGTTTCCTATCATGGAATATCAATTAATTGAACCTGAAAGCATATATAGTTAGTTTTAAGAAATTTACTACTATAAAAATGTTTTGGACAAGCTGTCCCATTTCAACATTTTCACAAGGAAAAGTTGTTGGTTTTTTCAGTTCAGAAGAACTTTGTGTTTAGAAGTAAATATTTTTAAATTAAAAATGAATTATGTGTAAAAAGTTTTAATATGCAAAAAAAAAAAAGGTCTAAAGGAAAAAAAAATATTCCAATGACATTAATCAAGGTTTTGGATTTGCATGTTGTGTGTCATTTCAACGTCTTGCCTAAAATATTGCCCCAGAATGAGAATATCTTTCTTTGCTTATTTCACTTTTAAAATCACCTGGGATTTTTACATTGTCAAGGGTAACATGGCCATGCTCTTGGGGCTTCTGGGTCAGCCACAATGTATTAAAAAATTGTAATTTTTTACCAGAACTTTCTACTCACAATACTTATCCTTTACATAAAATTCCCATTCTATACCCTCAACTCTTTTTCAATAATGTACTCTCTATCTGACAATCAGTTTCACAGAGACACTCCAAAGGAGCCCACTTGTGCTTAACATCTGATTTATGTAATCTATGTAAGATTATCTTAAATATTTGTATGCTGATGCAAATTCAGTCCTGGAGCCACAACTGTTGTGAGAAACAGCTGAATCTGGTCCTGTCTTTGTCACTCTTTGGCAAACTGACCTGTCCTTACCGGGGTAGAGGTTAGTTTTAGCCAAGTTCACCTTTAATAAAAGGAATCATCTATATAAATATGTGCAACGTCTTTGTGGCAGAATTCTTAATGGCTCTTGATTAAAAGCTATCTTTCTTCTGAAAGCTGCACATACTGACTTTTCCTTCTACTAAATGATGCATTTACTTTTTGTTCAGTTATGATGGACATGCTTTATTTAGCATCCTTGACCACAGGAAGATCACACAGACGTTCAACAGAAGGCAAACACTCAGGCTGTTTCCACCATAGTCACTGATTAGAATACGTCAATTCTTATAGCTAAAAGATTAAAATCTTCAGCACATTTGTATCAGTTCATGGCATGTGTTGCTTTTACCACACTCAAGCAGCAATACTAAATTACTTGGTTTAGTTAATTACACACTCATCGAAACCACCAGCTTAGCTGCAGTATCACAGAGCTCAGCAGGAATTCATACATCCCTGCGACCCACACAGGTGTCTCCTCAAAACTGCAGTATAGTTATGCTGCTTACAGGGAATACCATAATCTTTTTTCTTATCTTGTAGTACTTTTTATTGTAGTGCCATGTACTGCAGCTGCACAGCTCTACAGTGTGGTGTCACTGCTGGATTTATCCAACAATCGATCACAGTTAAGATGTAGCTCTGAAGTCTTAAGGGTCTGAGATGTCTTACCAGGGAGTGAGAGCCCAATTATGTTTTTTCATAAAAAAGCCCACTGAATCACACTTTTGGAAGAAGAGGCTTTAAAATTTCTGTCTGAATTTCATATTTAAAGTAAGAAAATAGAATTTTTTGGGCCGTCACTAAAACATGTGCTAGTGTCTCTTTGTTACAGACTAATTCTTCAAAGAATTTAAACTTTTCTCCATCAGGAAGGTTTAAAATGCAAATTTGGTTCAGCATTTAGCCAAAAGAACAATTTACATATTTGAGTATGAAAAGCTGAAAAATGGAAGTTCAAACCACTTGAAATCATGCTTTTCTGAAGACTGCTACTCATCCACATCTGACTTAAACTACAGTCATTTCAAAATACTGATCATCACATCTATAGACCTTTATGAAAATGGTATACAGACTGCTTATTCTAAAATTTTTCCTTAGTATACAACAATACATACCATAACATTGACCAAGAGTTGAATGCTATAAGTGAAAATTATCTTGAGACTGAAATTCAAACGACAGTGGAATATACTGTGGTTGAAACCACTTTTTAAATCTGAAGATCTATGAAAGCAGATCTATGATAACTGCTAAGAGTTAAGAATATTGTATTAAATGCCACAAAATCCACAATCAAGGAAAAATTAATCAACCTTACAGGAAAAAGACTTACAGGGAAAGTAAAAGCACATGTAAAAATAAATAATGAAAGCAAAAAAGGGAACAGTGATAGCAATTAATATAAATTAAGAGCCAGGAGATTGCTAGAATGCTTGAGGCTAACATCAATGAGAAATCAATGGCCAACACAATTAAGGACAATAAGGATTTTTCAAAGTACATTAGCAACAAAATGCATTCTAACAGCAGTATTAGTACAGTAATAGATTAATATAGTAGAATGGTCATTAAAATCCAAGCAACATGGAAAGGCTCACAAACTAGTCTCATTCGGAATTTGGGAGAATTCCAATACGAGTCGATACTGTCAAGAAAATATACTACGATCCAAAAGTGATTTAAGGAAGTAATACTGAGCAGCTACCACACTAAGACTTTTTTTTCAGATCAGCACATATAGAAAACTGTGATCCAAGAGCTGGAGAAAAGCTTATTTTGTTGTTGGTAGCTCATGAAATTCAGGGAACTTCCCAGAGAAAATTATGAAAACTAATACTGTACTTGTGTCTTTAAAAATTCAGTGGTATGACCTAAATGAGTGAGTGGATATGACCTCAGTCACAGGCACAAGTAATGCTAGAGCTGCTTGTGTGTCACTTAATAAAGATTTAGAAAAGTTCAGTGGAAGATTCAAGATTTATTAATTGATAGATCTCAAAATACAATTGCAAGTGGAGAATCCTCACTGTATGTGTGCTCCGACTGAGTTCCTACAGAGACCAAATTTTGGTCGCATTATTATTTAGCATTTTTATCAGTCCCCTGTAGGAAAACACAGAACCTTTACCTCTAAAGCCGACACGCAAAGAGGATTTTGGCACAAGTTAATAATGAAGAGAACAGCTCATTGATACAGAGCAGATCGCTGTAGTGAATGGAGCACAAGTAATTATATTAATTTCAACATGGCCAAACGTAGAGTAATAAATCTAGGAACAAATAATTATAGGATACATCTGCCTACTTCTGTTGAGCAGACAGAGGTACAACATAATCCACAGCTGGAAGCTGAGAGGCAAATTCTAATTCAAAATAAAGTGCAGATTTCAACTGCCAGGGAAAAGGAAATAGGGTACCAGCCTTCCACTAGTGGTGGTGGATTCTCCATTGCTAGAACTAGTCAAATCACAGCTGGACACTTTTCTTTAAGGCACAGAGTTTATTCACAATGAAAATAAATTTAGGGAACATTTATGCAGTGCTGTCAACTTACATATAATCCTCTTCCAAATGCAAGGTGCGGCCACGAGCAGGAACACTCCTTGCTATTCCTGGGCATACAGCCAATTCAATGGTCTTGATAGGATATAAATGGTGTGCAGCTCACAGCACTGGGCCAGCATTTCCACTGCCAGTTTTATTTATAGCCTTGCCACATTCATTAAACAAAGTCAGAGAACATCTCCGGCACAAGGACAAGGGACAGAAGAACTAAATGTTAGCCGATACCACTCTGCAAGTTTATTTTCAAACCACTGCAATGTTGTATACGGTACTGCTAGTCAAGAGCAAAATCCTGCCATCTCTACTTGCTCTTCACTGAAACAGGGGTCCCAGATAAAATGTCTCTAAAGACAAATGAAAGTCAGTAGTTTATACGCAGTCACCTAGAACACAAACTGACACAAGCCCCATCAGTGTAGCAGAAGGGCAGACAGATGTGAATAAGGATTGTTGCAGATTCAGGACCCATATGTGAAAGGAACAAGAATTTGAAAACACAAGACTACCTTAATGCTCACAGGGTTTTTTCAAAGCAAATTTGTTACTTGGTAATACTTCTTGCTGTCTGAAATCCACATGACTTACAGGCTATTCAGTAGGAAACATCTAAGTATCCAAACATACTAAA
Source organism: Gymnogyps californianus (assembly GCF_018139145.2). NCBI lineage: Eukaryota > Metazoa > Chordata > Aves > Accipitriformes > Cathartidae > Gymnogyps > Gymnogyps californianus. Next base: position 20,744,894 of record NC_059478.1, on the reverse strand, counting down.
ACCCGGATCATGACACATTCATTAGCAAGGAGCAACGAACAACCTTGTGCTTGGTAGGACAGTAGCTGCCCTTTTCCACTGTACAGTAGCAGTATTAGACTCTCTGCTCTGCAAGCAGCTTTGAAAAGTATAAATTGACATCTACCCCACTGTAATGCTTAAGTGTATTCTGAGGTACACAACTGGGAAGTTTATAAACTGATTGAGGAACACAAATTTCTGTTTGTTTTACAAGGAGGTAAATATTCAGTAAAAGTCAGCCTTCAGGGTAAAAACACTCTCTAGTGACACACATTTTAGACCTGTTACTCCCAGTGCACTCTGAAGACAATCAGATAGCAGCTCATGGAATCAAAATATTTTCTGTTTTACAAGAGTCATCTGATAAGCTTCTTAATTGTAATTTTCTGTTTTTCACATAATCATGAAGCATGCCTAATCTAAACTTTCTTCTTTTTTTCAAGAGCCATCACTTCAGCCATTCACCATTCAAACTCTGTTTAACACCTTGACATTAGACTGTGCCTATGGGTATGTGCCAACCAAAATTACAACATGGGAATAGATAAACCACAAGTACAAAATACTCAGAATCCTTATTACTGTAATTATTGTTGTAATTGTTTTAACAGATGTTAAAAAAGAAAAACACAGTAAGAGCTGGAAGAGTAATAAAGGGATTAGATTTCACAGCCATATTCATAAGCCTTACATAATGAGCGGAAGGAAGGCAACAGAGGATATAAAAAATGAGAAAAGAAGAAAAGAAACATCCTAAAGCCTCCCTGAAAGAGAAAAGGCCAAAAAAGAGCCATCCTGCTACAGCTTATGTGTACCTGCCACTAAACTTTCATCCATCTTGAATTCTTCTTGACCTCCTCAAAAAGTATGTCATTGCTACCATTAAATGTAATAGACTTTGGTCAACTGAAGAAAGGTGGAAACAGCCAGCAAAAGGCTTTTCCAAGCATTCTCCTTTCTTAAACAAGCATGAAGGACTGTTCAAAACTACTGCACGATCCTCACTGGCTATGGTAACAAAACATTTAATTCCCCACAGTTGTCAAACAACATGTTTAAGACTCATGCAAGCAACGAATGTTAAAAAGAGAAGTTCTTTTCCAACAAAAAGAAAAGCTCAACTGTGAAGACCTTTGAAGGAAATGCCGCACCTCAGTGCTAGTATCTTTGATCTGCGATTGGTACCTCTAACAGAGGTACACTTGACACTTTAAATATTGATGAGATATTTGCTGAGCTGCCATTAAAAGCCAAGGCTTTACTTTCTAGTGAAAGAAAAACACAAGCTTCAAAGACTCTGTAGGGGTCCTGATCTCAAGAGCCTTTAAAGAAGCTGAAAGTATATCAAACCAAGGGAAGGGGGATCACCCCACCTTGGTTTGATATGCTATAACACCAGTTGTTATACACAATTGCTTGGAAGTATTATAAAGTGTGAAGCCTCTTTTGTAGTTACCATTCTCCTACCTAGGGTGCTGGAAAAGAAAATCATCCTTTTTATCAAGATAGTACACATTAACAGACAGTATTTATACTACAAATAACTTTGTATGGGTTTGTTCTTTGATTGTGTGGATAACTGACTTATGTTTTACTATTTCTGAGACACATGAAAAAATGCATCTGAATACTTCTGACAGATTAAAGTCCAGCAACTAGACAACTTTATGTCCAAAACAGTCAGTAGAAGGTGAAATTTCATGGTCATATGCATCAGCATACTCTATGCAGATGAAGTAAAAGTGAGTGTCAGGGGCCAATAAAGCATTCAGTTGAGTTTTCTTGCCTGTTCCACTGTGATTTCATCCATATGTCCGTCCAAGCTTCATTATTATTAGTGTAACTATCAGGAAAGGTATGCTACATATGGAAATAATTATCAAGGATAATGAACAAAAGTTAAGCTACCAGCTATCTTTTTGTTACATGAAAGCAGACAATGACCTTAATAGGCAAAGAAAGCACACAGAGGAACTTTTGACCTTTGGTCTCAACTGTGTTACAGTCTGTAAGTCTACTGAAGGAAGTTAGGCACGAAAGACTGCCCAAAAACTTACTGCAGCTGGACTTACATTGCTGGCCAGGGAAACTGAAGGGCAAGTAGATGCTCCGTTGCTATTTAGCATTCTGATCGGGTGAGCAGTAAGAAGGGTGAATTTGTGGCTGTTCTCCCTGTATCTGAGCTGAGTGAGGAAGAATTAGAAAAAGAAGTTAGCTGAGACAGGAGAAGGCTAATCCAGCTTATTTCTCCACAGAGTAAGGGGAAATATGGGTGAATTGTAACTCTGCTTCATGAGAACATTGCAAGGTGCTCATTCAGCCATGTATGCTTTTCTTAAAGAAGTGAATAGAGAGTAAGTCTCTTTTAATATAAAAGACAAAGCTGCAATCAAAAAATGCATCTCTAAGTTTTAAATCAGTTACAAAAAGGAAAAATTAAAAAAAAAAACATTTCAGAGACAGTTGAAAGTTTGTAAAATGCTTCTTCAAGCACTGCAAAGTACATTTGGCCAGGAGACAGTGCCATTTTCAACAGTGAGGAAAAGGCAGTAGAAAATTCCTATTATTTCCCAAAGTTTAATTTCACATATTGTTTTTTTGTTTCTCAATTTAAAAAGGAAAAAAAAATCAGAGCACTGGCATCCATTAGAGACTCAACACTTCACTTTTTACTATAACTTTAGGAAAAGACTTATGGAATAAAGTCTGAAAATAAGATATATCTGAGCAATCACAGATGGTATTCCAAAGACTTTCATCCAGCACCCTGTATGCAAGCCTGGACATTATGTGTGCTCCTGCCAGCAGCAATTTGCCTAAGTGCTTATGCATAGCACTGCGTATATTGTAGTCACATTAAGATACTAGATCATAAAATAAAAACACTGGCTTCAGCATGTACTAGAGGGTAAAAGTAAGAAAATTAAATCTTCTTTTTGACTGACATTAAATTAGAAGTGAACTGAGCAAAAAAAAAATTGAGTTCAATTAATAATTTACTTGCTGATGAAATGAAGAAGATTAAAAATTATTTAAAATCATACCAAAGAAGAGACAATAATATTATCTGCATTTGATATCACAGTGCTATGAGAAGTTACCTGGAAGAGCCACTTTAGTTAATTTTCTCTGTAGAATAGGAGAAAAATATGGACATAGTACAATTAGACCAATATATTACGAATCTTTGTACATTCAGAAGTGCAACTTGTTATTCTGCTTTCATATCCGTTTTATCCCTAAAAACAGTTTCTTTAAAGAAATTGCAATTTACGGTATATGTGAGAGCATATTTGCATTCAGAAATGGAAACAAAAGTATGTGTTATTTTACAGAGCAGTCAAGAAACGCTGCATATGTTTTCTTCACAAGGTAAACCAGCTGCATTTTACCCTGAGTCACACCTTGAGAATGGCTACTCACACTAAAATTTGCAATAGAGGCATTTTGGGATTTTTGAAAGGGCATTCATACAATTAGCTTTTCAATTCCAATTGCACTAATAAAACTGAGAGCCTTGGTGCCAGATCCTCAGCAGACAAGTGGGCAAAACTCACTTTTATGTGCTAATCTTATGAGCTAATCCTATTCCAACAGAAGACCATGCATTTTGGTAAAGATTTGGAGTTTTTTAAAAAATCCCCCCCTCTACACTGGAAGACTAACTTCATTAATTCTGCTTAGTAGAGATTTAAAAATTGGGTCCCATGAAATGGATATCAGCCATTAGGTGAATATTAGACAATATGTGCTCAGCAGTACTCCAATCTAATAGCCGCCCCAGCTGAATCAGTATAATGCTTCCTTTTCACTGTGTTATCTCTTTAGTAATATTACTTTATTACGGCCACATCATCAAATGGTAGAAACTGGCAGAGCACTATTGATTTCAGGAGAGCTATACTAACTTGCACCAGCTGAGATTCTGGCTTTCTTAAAATAAATGCGCTATAAACTTAAAACCATAGCTAGAATTGTATAGATCAGCTATATGTAGACAATATACAAAATACTAGAGCAACTATAAGAGGAACAATATAAAGAAATACATATGATGAGGCTTACACTGAAGAACAGACAAAGCAGCTCAGGAATCTGTTGTTTTAAATACAGGGGGCATAGTTGGAATGGCTGAATGTTGTTTCAGATTGCTCAAAAAGATTATCTTCAAATAAAAAGACTGATGCAATTCACAGTCAGAGCCACCTGCAGCAACAAATTACAAAGCAAGCAGCAAGCATCATTGAAGTAGATCATTCAAACAATAAATACAACTAAAACTATCTGAATACACTTCAAATACAGAGAATAAGCAGCAATTCTGTCGATACAGAACAATTTAAATATAGACATTCAAAAGAAAAGTTGCAAACATTTTTTTAAAATAAAGGTGCACACAATGCAATTTCAGAAGATGTCTCCATTTCCATACTAATTTTGAGTGATTTGGTGGAACTCACACAGCTGCGATGCCATTTAGACCGTATAGAGCACTCAAACCCTTACTGAAATAAACAATATCATTCAGCTTCGTCTGTACTGGACTCTAGTACCTTTGCCCACATTAAGTAATACTCAGTTTTGCAGGTATTTCTCTGGTGTCCCAAACTGCGGACTTACATACATCAACACATTAATGCACAAATTCCTATCACTGCTGCTGGGCCTTTAAAGTATAAATAAGCTGTGTGAGGTTGGTGGACACATGTCCACAGACTTCTAAAATGATCGATTTCTCATGAAATGTTTCAATCCCATACTCATCACAGACTTTGTTACACAATACTACTTACTGGCTATACATGAGATTCATATTTTGATGATATGTAATATGATTGCTGTTTTGAAAAAGTGCTATATACCACAAATACCAGTGGTTATGGAAAAGTCATAAGTATAATTTGGGGTCTCCAATCTCATATCAGAAAAATCTGATTCACATATTCCTGGGTCACAGGAGGATCCTCACAACTGTTTGCAGCCCCTCTAGTACGGGTAAAATAGCAGCACATACTTTGTAGAACTGTTAACATGGCACATGCCTAGAGCATCATGTGAGGCAAGAGGCTGAAAGATGGATCAAAACAGCAACAGCCAACCGAGCAGAGGCACGGCCAGAACCTTTCAAGGTTTGCTTAAAAAAATATATAAAATAGCGCTGGGAACATTAAACTGCTCCAGGTTTCTCTTTTAATTTAAACTGTACTTTGGAAGCACAGAGCACACACACATATATACATACACACATACAAAATAACAGCCCCAAAAAGCCCAGAAGCCAGGACAAATTATGATCCTTCATGCTTCTACAGATAGGCATCAGAAGGAGTTGGCATCAATTCATGCCACTTACAAGTTCAGCTCCAGAGTTAGTACTCCTAACAGGAACAGTGGGTGCTGAAGGAAGTAAACACAGACCATACTGATATAAGGGAAATACACACAGTGCTGGGAAGGGGAAACAAACGGGAATCTTACCTAATCCCATGAAAAAATAAAAGCAAATAAATAGTAAACATATATTAAATACCTAAACAAATATATATAAAATATATAAAAACATTTTAAAGTATCCTATTAAACTGAGGACAAAACTAGTATGTGGGCAACACTGTATGGTTATATGCCCATATAAAGAGAGCTGTCTAACAGTATGGTATATTACATATTCCGAGTGTATTAAATATAGTTGATTAAAGCCACTCAATGGAAATGTTTCAAGCACCTTTCTTCTTTACATATTTTTAGGTACCAGGTGCTTTGCCCTCTGCTAAGTGAGATATTTTTTAAGAAATGTGCTTTTATTTGTATGTATAAAGCACCTAGGAAAGTAAGGACCTCATCAGCAAAACTGACTCTCCTCACAGAGGCTGTGGTTTGACCTCAGCTGAAGCAGGAGTCACCCTTGGGCCCAATTCCATTTGGGCCCTCTTGAAGTCAGCTAAAGTCCTTTTATTCCCTCCATAAGATTCAACATATAAGACTGTTACCAGGCCTACGCCATTAAAAGATGCCAGGAAATTCAAAATTCAGCTGGTGTACATTAGTTTCAATGGTACTCATTAGTTTCAATGGTACTGAAGAGCACTTGGAGACATGGCCAAAGACAGCCTAAAGCTGATGAGTACACATGGTTTTAAAACCATGGCCAACATCTGTCTCTCTACACCAGTACTGCTCATATCAAAAAGCAAACAGCTGTAGGCTGAGTAGTCAAGGATCTCATGATTAAAGATAGGTCTGCAAAGAACATTCTTAACACAACAGAAGAACAAATTCATAGCGACAGCTATGAAAAAATGTTTTGTCGGAAAAACATACTAGTTATAGTGCTTACTAGAATCCATTAAAACTATAATGAAAAGGATGTAAAGTAACATTAACATCAAATTTAAGCATAGCATATATTGTTTTTGAGGACTAATCACAAAATGAAGTCCTGTATTGGACAGAGTGTGTGGACCACTCTACTACTTATGACTCAGTTCATTCGGGAATAAAAGCAGAAAAACAAGTGAAAAGTTGTGAGCTTTTAATGCTGTATAATCTGTCCTCTGGCTCCATAAGAAACTACAGAACTTATCGAATTGGTTCAAACAGATCTATGCAACACAAGTATTCATGTTACTCATGCACAGTAAAAATTGGGAAAATTCATGATGGTATAAATAATGTGCTTATGCAAGCTTACTAACAGTCATACTGCACTTATTTTCTGTTGCAGGTGAGGAAAAATATATTATTTCTTTCTGCACCCAATCTAAAGAGAGACTGACTTTCTAAATTCCTCTGGAGGAAAACGAATATGAATAATTTGACATTATTTTTACAAACTCTGACTGAGAAGACACTAAATCAAAGCAGAAGAGAGTAAATCAAAGTATTCAGAAGCTCTGCATACTGGTTTTCAAACACAGAGTAAATATTTTTCTAATATTATTGTATAAAGTGTCATATTATAGCTACTTTATATAAATTTTATTGCTTGATTGAAACATGATAATTATCCTTTCCTCCAACTTACGTGATATTTATAGGGTCCCACAGTTCTGCAGATGAATTTTTTACCTTTTTTATTAAGTACAAAAGCTAATAATTAAAAATTGAAATAAAAGGCAATGAATGTCTACACAGCTATCTAAATAATTAATTCATACTGCTAATATTTTTCCTCTGCTAAATTTTTTGTCTTGGTACTACTGCATTCTCTGTTATACAGACAGTTCCCCAGACATTTAAATGACAGCTAGCATGACTTCTACTTTTCATTTGGTCATGATCGCACAAATGCTGGGGAGAGTCCTTTCTCTCTTGATCAAATTCTATAATAACGGGGGGAAAAAAAAGGGCGGGGGGGAGTGTCTCTTTCTATATGTCCCATTTGAACTTCTATAGCAGAAGATTGCAAAGATGTAGCTCTCTTTGGGACCTTGCTCAGAGTTATCTTCAAGATACACCATGGTAATGCGTCACACGTGAAGGCTGGCTGGCTACACTCAACAAGAATTGCATTGAACTGTACGTAAGATTTCAAATTCAGTAGCATCCAGACATTGATAAAAGAACTGCAGTTCTCCCTAAATCCCGCCTGATATTGGCTGATTTAAACTTGGCATGCACTTTTCAACATACAGGGCCAAGGTCTTTATCACAACTGTACAGAAGAAATTAATATATGTGAGGAGATGGCAGGATGCAGAGAGGAAGGACCATCTACCCTTTTTGCCAATAAATAGGATGTCAGCACAGCAGAATGCACTTCTGCGTCCTCTCAAAAGGAGCTATTATAGACTTCCAGTAATAAACTTCTCATTTGATGTTTAAATGTTATTTTTTGTATGACAAACAAATGTCTCCTTCCCAGACTGTCATGAATCAAATCATGTAATATACAACCAAGGTTGGAGATGACAAAGACCTATTCGGTCATCCAAAGCGTGTTCCTTTGCCAATGCAAGATTGCTCCCTGCAGTCTTCTAGTCCCTTCTTCAATTTACTTTGAAGAGCTTCCAGCAACAGAGCTCTCGCCTCTTCTTCAGTAAGCTCTTCTGGTATCACAGAGATTCAAGTTACAGGAAGGAATTCTTAGCTGCTATGCTAACATTTTTATAGATGCTAAACCCCACTTAGATTGGTCTATTTAGAAAACGATCTGTTGAAGGCAGGAACTGCCCCTAACTATATGCATGCTCCCTGCCCAGCACAGTGGAGTCCCAGCCTCGTTTAGGGTCTCTAGCAGACACTGTAATTCAGGTAAGCAATAACTGATGGCTTGGCTGTAAGTTCAAGAGGATTATAGCAAAGCTCACTTGGGTTGCACTTCCTCTGGGATGTTTATTATTGTAATTATTACTGTCTTTCAGCTTAACTTCTCCCCCCGCTTCCCCAGTTTTCATCTGGGACCTTTACTTTCAGTTGGCTTGTTTTATGTTGTGCCTTTACCTTGGAATTTCAACTTATTGTTTTAGATGAATTCATTCTGGTTTATTTTAATATCGTACCATGTGGGAGTCAAAATGGGGCATGAGGGCCTCTTAAGACCCAGAAAGGCAGCTGGCTCCACTTGAAGAAACAAGCAGCCACAGTGAGGGAGGTGAACCCATGAGACTCATTTTTAACCAGTGTTTTAAATGGGTGTTTGTTTTCCATCTCAGGAGAAACAGAGAGAACTTCTAGGTGAGACAGAGAGGCAGCAGATGTGGTCCTGTTACCTTATAAAAAGCAGGAAAGGGAAGTGCTATTCTTTCATTCAACCTTAGATAAGAGGTCCATTATGAAATTCTACACCTGTGTCTCTGATACTTGCCATGGCTGGTAGGGGCTAGGACCAGCTGTACCAATGTGCCCTCATCTTACAGAATGGCCATGCCTGGATTGACATACAGGTCAGTTGGGTTTTCCAGTTTTCTGGTTTGTTTTTTTCTTTTTTCGTAAAGCAAGGACCATTAAGGCACAAACACAGATGTCTTTCAAATATACCTAAGAAAGGGTTTGTTATTATTTTGCTCAGGTATACTAGGCTCAATATTTTGAACCTTGCCCATTTATTCCTTCCCTTAAATAAATATACTTCTGCCTTGAAAACAGCAGGAGATGAAGTCAACTTGTTGAAATGTTTCTCATTTCCATGCAGCATATACAGTATGATAAGCAGTTAAAACTAGAAGTAATATTTGGTATTTGGTATGTCAACAACATCTCTTTCACTGCCAAATACTTCAAAGTCCAACACAACAAGAAAATTTAAATGGGTTCCAAGATGTAAATATCTTGGGACAAGGTCAAACAAGGTGGCAAATATTTGTGTGTACTACACAGTTCCGCCTGATGAAAAACAAACAGGTGTGGATATTTATTTTTTTGTCAATGCAAAAGTAAAGGGCAAATGTGGAAATACATCCTACACACAAATATTTCCAGCATTAAAAAATCAATGTTTCTTTAACTGCTATACCAAGGCTCCTTCTCTATTAGTTCAATACCTGCTGACTTCTGATCTGATGTCTTGTCCACCTCCAAGAATGAAGGCAGGCAAGGGTATATGCAGTCTTCCATTCCTCAGATTCTGGGAAACATCTATGCCCCATTAAAATCCAAAATAGTAACACCACCTTCGATAGCAGGGTGAATATTGACATGCTTTAAGGGAAACTCTTGTGTATACCAACACCACAATGTGACGGACTGTATTATGATGAAAAAATGAGGCCATCAGTTTTTTAAAAACACAGCAAAAATTCTGTATCTATCTATTGTACAAGTGGTGGCATGCAACAAAGGAAAGTGGCCAGCATCCGTTGTGTGATCTATGGTTCAAACAGTTAGTTATTCAGCAGACATAAAACAAAACTCCAGATTCATGGTCCGTTGGTAAAACTACACTGCAACAACTAGGATTCTTGCCTGAGGTAGGACAAAGCTGAGCCCCATAATCTTTTGAAGCACAACAGCCTCTCCACGATAAATGCTTAATTTATAAACTGGTGAACAAAATATTAAGTGAAGTGCTCTGATAATGAAATAGTAATGTTCAATATGCCCGCAGCCATACTGTCTCCAACTATGATCCCATCAGGTCATACAAACTAAGCCAGGTCAGCTTAGGTCAGCGTTTGAATCAAACACCTCCAGAAGAGTGCAAGAGTTGCAGAAGCGTTACTGTGATTCAATTCATAATAGAGATCTTTGCTTCAAATCAGGCTACATATTTGCAGTAAGCTAACCATACCTGAGTTAACTCTTCTTAAATTAATTATTCTTACTCAAGATACACAACATGGCAAACTTTATAAAATCATTATTAAAAATAAATGTTATTACCAAAGGCTGCAGAATCAGATTAGATTATTCAATTATTAGAGGAACTAATGTACCAGGAAAAAAAATTCTTATGAGCTGCCAAATACTGCTAACTATAGCTGCTGTGTTTACTCCCTTTCAGTTAACCAACTCAAATGAGAATTATCAGAGCATTCAACATCAAGGTTTCACGCTAGATCAAACTCAAGTTAGAGTTAATATTCAGGTAGTAAATGGAGTCTGTTCTTCAATGACAACAGGCTTCCAGTAATGACCCAGTATCTAAACAGAATGCTAAACAAAACCGGAGACAGTCAAAGATGTCGTCTTTGTTTTAATCCTCACCAACACTTTATTGGTAAAAATTATACGCTATATATATGTTATGCTAAGCCTTTCAATCTGTATCAAAGCAGAGATGAAATAGCCCACTGATCAAGTTCTCTAACACTGTTTCGGTGAAAGCCAAATCAAAGCTTAGGGGCAGCTTATGGAGCTATTTCCTAATGCCTCTCAGATACTAACAGCCACATAAATCTCTGCTGAGACCAGAACTACCTGCTGGCATGCATCTCATCCCTGCTCCTGGAAGGCGGCAACTAATAACAGCCATTGCAGCTGGTAAGAATACCTGCCAGGAGTAAAGAGAGGAGGCACACTGAAGCAGTTAGTTTTAACACCTCCAAAAGGCAGCTCCAAAACTATCACTTTTCAGCTGAGACCAGAGGGCTCCCTCTCACCTTTAACAGGAGGAGGGAAAGCCTGGGTTCAGATAGGCAGCAATGCCACTCACAGCTGCCTTCTCCAGAAACCTGTGCCTAGACAGAGGCATGGTGCAGAGTGGGTTAGCAAGCTTGTCTGGCCATACCCCATAGCTCTGGCTTAACACAAAATCATGTTTACTAATTGCCAAAGGAAGAAGAGGAGCGCCGTCAATGTGGACGGTCCAACAGAGGCAATTACATTTTGTTTTCAAACACAGCATAAGATCACACATATCAGGAGAAACAAATTACAGGTAATTCTGATTTACTTTAGCCAACTCATAAATCACAATCAGACTATGCCTCCATAGCAGGCAACAGAACTAGACCCATCTAAGCTAGATGTGTCATGCTTAATCATTTAGCAAAAATTGGTAATGCATTTCTCAATAGAGATTGTGATAAATATTGACAAGATGTCCAAGATACATTTAGGTTATACAGTTTTATTTTAACATGAACAAGAAACTGAGTTTTGTTTCATCATTCTGTTACAGTACCACCCAGACTCTAAACTGCTTCTGGATGATCAAAATACAATGTTCTTACTGCTGCTGCACAATGCTAAATACAAACCAACAGTGCCTTTTATAATTAAGTCCATTAATAGCTGACTTCCCTGCATTTACAGGAAAATGAACAAAATTGTCCTGATATTACCCTCACAGGAGAAAGGTTTTTGTCTCTTTTCAGACAGTCTGTCTACAAATACCATCCTGTGGTAAGTGAAGTCGCAAGTTCATTTGTCTGAAACTATGTAATGGCAGTTTCATTTAAAATAGTATATTTTGCTTAGATTCACTATTATTATTTCTAGTCGGAAGAGTCCTCCTCTGCAGAGGACAGAGAACTTTAATTTCAGTCAATACATGTGCTCCATTTGAAATCAATATCTATGGAAGATATATTAAACTTCACTTGAAAAAAGCCAGTAAATAGAGCCAATTATCAGATTTTTTTTTATATTCATGAAATAGGAATAGTCATTGTCAAGATAAGCAATCCATTAAATGAATGACTGATTTGTCTAGTAGCTGGAAAGATTTAATCTTTAGAGCATAGGAAATCTATAAAAGCTGCGAAGTCAACAATATATGCTGACCACAGAAATTCATTATTTTTAGGGAGACAGCTATTCCACAAACTGAGCAGCCTCCATACAAGCATCCCAGTTCACTTTATAAACATAAATTAAGTTGAGCTTGAGATGTTTATGATGTCCCTAAACCGTGTTCTAATATGGGAGATAAAGTAACTGGCTGCAAAAAACTAATGATCCCTAGTTTTGAAATGGCCAATGTATGGTGCTTTAATTTCTCGGGGGGTGGGTGGCATCCTCTAATTTTAGATTATTAGTTTTGCTTTTCCTAGTGTTTTGTGACAAAAATGTTGGGCTGGTGATAATAGTGCCGGTGACAGTAGCAGAGAGAGAACACAAGCCAGGAGCTACGGCTGTTATTCACCTTCTCAACAATATAGTCCTAAATCTACTAGCCAGTATAGAAGCCTCTCTACAGTAGGACTTTCCTCATTTCTCTAGTTTAGTGGAGTTGCATTACAAATATTTTTTTACCAACATCAAAGAGAGAGAGAGGAATGAGATTTTTCTTTTAGTTTCTGTAAGTAATCAGCAGTCAAGTGTTACTGATACCGCTTCACCAAACGCAACTGAGCAGCACTTAGCCAGCATTATGAAACATGGTTCTCAAGAAAGACACTTCATATATGCTCACAGCTTTAAATACTTTTAGGGCTCTCTTCACTATAAAAGAGCTGCAATGCTGCTTGCTAGGGAAGCCTTTAGAGTGACTGAAGCATGACGACTGGGCTCTTGCATCTAAATGAGTTATTCTGTACTAGCAATATCAGCTAAATATAAGCAGTCTGTGAGCATGAGGACAAAGGGTGGGTAAGACAAGTTTTCCTCTTCTGTATAGTGCTAAACCTGATTCATTCTGGGAAAAGAGCCAGTATTTCCAATTGTGCCTACCTGCAGTAAGGACTCAAATTTGTGAGTTGCTGAGCAAGCACAGCTGTCTCTGAGTCACCAAGCACAAAGGGCGCTTAGCACCCCGGAAAATCAAGACCTAGCCTGCTTTTAACAAGTGCAGAGTACCTGCAGTTCCTATTGGTTTTACTAGGAGCACTCTTAAGAAACCATAAAATCATGGGTAAAAAAATGGGAAAGGACATGTCCTGTCCCTCTTCAGAAGCACCTAAATATGCAGCATGTGCTCACACTTCAGTCTTAGCCTGCTTTTCACAGACACAAAGGAAATGCTTACAGCCCAAGTCTGCAATACTGTACTAAAATCTCCAAAGATCACAGATATTTCATATTGAAATCCAGTATCAGTGACCATGCTTGGAAGGTTGGGTCTTTTAAATTCACCACTATGATTATAACAACATCCCATAAAGAACATTTTATTTTAATTTGCTTTAAACAATTGTCTCCAGAAGCCTCCTCTGCCAATCACACAAAGAACACTACGATTGATCGCTAGAAACAGTCACAGGAAATAAGTGGTTAATATCCTAAGTAAGTGAATGTCCAATACCAGTTTCTAAAGCGATAGTCTTGTCTTCACACCTGGATGTAAGCACTACCACAGGTGACTTAAAAAGAGAGTTGGAAATAAACATATTCATAAATAGCTGACCACTACTTGTCACCTTGGGGTTTTGATCGAGTGGAACAAGGCTCAGGTTGCAGGTAGTTACATATACAATGGGCTCCTCCTGATTTTACTAATTCCTTGCAATGGCTTTATAAATACTATATATTTTGTGATGTCCCACCTTTAGGAAAAACAACTTTTATATCTCATGTAATTGAGTAAACTTTAGTTCATGAGTTTAAGCAGACTGTATATTTACAGTTTTTTCCAAAAGATTCATATACCTTGTGTTAGTTTGTGTAGTACTATGGATCCAGTCTCAGCAGATAACCACTTCTCAGATAAATATTTATTGCTATGATACGCATTTTAGTTGATTAGGTACCACACAGTACCAAGAAGTTATGACTTAATGAATAAATTCTATTTTTCCTCAAAAATCAGCTAAATATAGGGACATTTTCCTGTTGTTATTATTAGTGGTACATTTTTCCTGCAATAACAGCTTCATGCGTAAAAACAGTCTGCCACCAACTTGAGTTCTGGCTACATGACCCTTATACGGAGGAACTACATATTAGGATTGTTTATGAGAAACGCAAAACTTCATCAATCAAAACATTTAAAAGGAATATTTGCAGATCCTGCTGCACTAGAACTGTCTGCCTTCATAGGAAGAAGGCAGATAAAAACTGATGAGACTCATTCATTCAGCTTTTACTCACATGCAAAGGGGAAGAAAAGCACGGCCAAAAAAAAGTCACTCCTCAGAAGCACACAGAATTCCAACGATGAAAGCATATGACAAATGCCTTGAAAGGAAAACGGTATATAAGCTCTTTACTCCCTCACCGCAGAGGTAGTTAAACATATGTGAAAACAGGTATTGTAATAGCCATTATTAACTCTGTGTTTTAAAACCTGTGAAAAATAACACGACAGCCTTATTCTATTTATGTCAAAGACAAATGTTTGAGCTAGTTCATATTGTTTGACCCACTCTGACACGCATATATTGATACAGATCATAGCAAAAGCAGTATTAGGCATGTCTGTATTATAGCTCCCTTCTTGCTGCTTATAACCCTCTTTGATGTGGCCAGAGTTTTCTCTTTATAAAAAGCATTACACAATTAGAATGGACCTGTTTTATACAGAATTTGATCAGCAAGACGGCACTTTCCCATGAATTCCAAGGAGCATCGTATTTCCTTTGTGAACCGTAACTGCATAAATACCGAAAATGCCAAAAGTATCATCAAGTGAAACATACCCTTGAAGCGCAATGGTGCGTCTATGTATAAATTGTACAGATGCATCAAATACAAGTTTTTATAAGATTTAAGGCTTGAAAAATTCCAACTTGTACTTTTTTTAGCTATGTTGAGGACAATCCATTGAAGTGTCCCAGTGGTGCTGGTGGTGGCCAGTACAAACAACATGTAGTGGATCATGCAACACTGAAGTCTGATAGCTGGTTTTGTTCTCAGCAGTGCAAAACTCCCAGCATTGGCTCTACTCTGTGGGCAGACACAGGGCTGTAAGAGCTGTCTCAGATCCTACTCGACCGTCATTCTGGCTCCAGCAGTATCTCTGTCCCAGTCCTTCTCCAGATACTGGTTTTTGTTTACTTTCACTGTAGAAAGAGAATCACCTCAGAAGCCAAAGTTCTGTAATATTTGGACCAATGTGGTCCTGGGAATAATTGGAGTAAATCTGAAAGAAAAGCTTCAGACAATAAATTTGTTCAGTGCTCCATATACCAGCTTCTTACCATTACTGATGTCAGGTGTTTTACAATGCAACAGCTACGGCAAATAATCCGTATGCGATCATTCACTGAGTTACGACTTTTTAAGATCATACACTCACAAATGCATTCTATTATCTTCTTGCAACTGTTTTGGGTGTGTTTTTTTGCCTAATAGTATGATTTTAATACCATTCATAACGTGGGGGACCCACACATGTTCAGTTTATTGAGACCTACTGTGAACCATACAGCTGAGCCCTGGTAACTCACCATCTGCACGCACTTTGAAAATGTGAAATAGCATGTATTGTCTTCTACTATTTTCCAGGTAGTTTCTCAAAAAATGAGCTTACTGCAGACCAACATGTTTTACCTTGTAGTTGTTAGGAGGACACACGCAGTTCCTGCTGCTTAGCTGGCACATAGCAATTTGTGGAGATGAGGTATCTTGGGATCATTCACACACTGTACCTTTTCTCTGTAAATGCACTTGTTTGCTAAACATTATCAGATCTCTATCATCTCGATGAATTTTACTCCATGATTTAATTTGAAATAAATTGCCCTTTTTAAACAATGAATCACTTGTTAAATTTAAGTTCCACAGGTTGTTTACCTTTCAAGAAATGCTCCCTCTCAAATCCAAAAAGTCTGCAGTGGAGGACCAAACACACACCTAAGGAAGGCCTTCCCTTGCGAACAGAGCTGAAATAACAGTCATTTCTACCCACAGAAATACAAATATTGGGATTCAGCTCTCTCAGCAGACGCATTCCTTGGTACTGAGTTCGCAGGTTGGCCTTTAACGTCTGTATTTATCTTCAGGACCTTGAGTGACTCCTTTTCTAGAGACTGACAGACTGCAGACTCACAAGGCAGAAATTACCAGTGAAAACCTCAACAACTTTTGCCAAACAAGTCTCTCATCTACTATATACTACTCCCGGCTTCCTCTTGCTGAATTGCTCTGCAGACAGAGTCTTCCACCCAACAGAGTGATTCCTTCCCATTGCTTCATTGCAATCAATGCTGCCGTATAAAGTATGTCGGTTACAGCTACATTGATTGCAGTGATAAAAAGATTCATCTCTTTACGCAAGCTTGCTAATGAGTCCAAGCAAGGTTTTAGGGCAATAAAAGCCATTTTTAATGACTAAAAAAAAATTGGTTTTACTCCCTGCACTCTTTATTTCTATAAATGTCAAACAACCAGCACTTTACACAAGATCTCAAGCTCAAGGAGAAGAGTGCAAGAAAGCTAATGTGAAAGGGCTGTAGTATTACTCTTTGCTAGGGACTCTACTTAATGCAATATATATAGCATAGCATCAAGGCCAGAGCCTACCAAAATTTAAATGCTAAATAGTGATAGCACATCTATGTGAATAAAATTGTAACATAGAAGTTGCAATTCAGTAAGTGTCTTTTTGAAGGCTGGATGAAGGTTTTTTCTATGGGCAGCCCTATAATTAACATCTACCTTCTGATTTGTTTTCTCCTTGATTCATTGAACCATTGACTTAGAAACAGGGACGAATTTAATCTTAGAATCCCACTTTTAAAAAAATCTTTACATTTGAGCCAGTCAGTTTTGAGTGCAGTGTTGCTGCAAATCATTCAGGATTTCTGTATAGGTTCAGCTTCACTCCATGAAAAAAAGAGAAAAACAGTTAGAACAGGGTTTTTTTTCCCCTTTATGGCTAGTACATTCTCAAATATTTATGGAGAAATTTCAGAGCTGCACTATCAGTATTTTGATGATGTGCTCATATAAGATGTTCCTTCCCTTGACTATGACAAGCATTGTGCCACAGAGTACAGGATTAGAAAAAAATAAAAATAAAAATCAGAGACAGCAGAATCCGTTCACTTGTTTTATTTAAATAAAAGTGTTTTTCCTAACCATATCCCAGAAGGAAAGCGGCCCCTCAGTCAAACAAACACACATTAAGTTGCAGTTCTCTAGGAAATAATACCCTTTACTCCTGAAGAAACATACCAAGTACATTGCTTTTGACTTTTAAGCTTCCTAGTCACTGACCATCAAATTTTTAAAACGCTGACTTCAGAGATGAGGGCTCATAAGCTTTTTGACTGCTTTTGAACCTGTGCTTAGACTTTTCTGAATTCATCTACCTTATTTACATTGGCTATTGGCCTTTCACCTGTCTCCACGATTTGCTTTCTCAGCTATGAGGGGCAGTTAACTCTACAAGAATATCAAATGCCGAGTTATCTCTATTTCACAAACCATTCAGACAGGAAAAAGCATTATATACACCTTGCAGGTAAGAAACCTGTGGCAGAGGTTAAGGACAAACTTTTCAGAGTGTGCTCTCCTAGTTCTGGGATTCCAACAGAAGAGAGCAAGCAGTTCGGCGCATACGAATGAGTAATGCCTGTAGTTAAAATCACAAGTGCTCGGACACCTCAAGCTGGGTTCACAAAAACACAGAGCTGCAAAATGAGAGGTTACTTATGACTTGTTTCTCTCAGAGGCTTAACAAGGTTGCTCAGATGCAATTCAAGAATGGAAACGAGAACCTCAGATGTTCATTTCTACATCTTCACACCAAACCACCAGGACAACAAAGGCAGACAGCATCCACAGAAACGCCCACAGCAGGATGTAAAACTTACGTAAAGAATCTATTTCAGTTCCTTTGCAAAGCTGCTGTATACAGGCAAGGTGAGACACGCACAGCTATGCTGCTTCCTCCTGTGCTGTTTGGTGATACCACCTGGCAGAAGAGGTGGCAATACTGGGCAAAACCCCTGAGGGTTGCTTTAATTTGTTCTAAGATCCAGTAAGCCCTTTTGCCAGATCAAAGTTTTTTAGAGTACGTGATTGCAGCTACCTTCTGACTCAATTCCTGAGTGGCATTTAACTTCATATGGGCATATAACTCAAAACCATAAACCCACCCTCTTGCTTTTTTTTCATTTTAAGCAAAAACCATGTTGCAATAAAAATGCACACCTTCCTCTCCCACCCCTCTGCCTCTGCTCCACCTCAGGGGGTACCTGAACATAAAAGGCAAGCGACAGGGTTTCAAATTTTCTCCTTTGCTTTGCAAAGCTTAAAATCCTTCAGAAATTCCCTAATTTCTTTTTTCTCTCCCATTTTAGCCATACGCTATTTACATGCCAGATGGGTTTTCCCCAAGCTCTCACACCACTAAGAAAACTGCAGCATTTTTTGCTAATTTATCACTGTATTAAAATATAAGAAGTGAACCATACATAGATAAAATGAATTATAGGTATACCTCCCATACATTCTGTACATCATGCTAAGCAAAAGCTGTGCTGTGTTAACTGTCAAGCTGAGAAATAGCTGACATTTGTTATTTTAATTAATAGTTTACTTTGCTGAAATAAGCTTCTATGAGAAGCTATGACTTTTATTAAATCTTCACTACAGCATTATTTTCACAGATTGGGAGTCAAAAACTAATTTTCAAAACCGCTTTGCCCTACAAGGTCACCGCCAACAGCTTGAATGCACACGTCAAGGAGACATCTGCTTCAGAGACACCAATCTATGTTAAATGTGCGTTATTTCAAAAATTTAAGGTACTTTTCATTGGAAAAAATGCTTATTCAGTAATTATGTAGTTTTTAAACTGATGTTTAGTAGTAAAGATTTTTATCCCCCCTGGATTTTTTTAATATTTCATAACTGCCACCCTGAATTCTTAGACCTCAGCATTTGCTTTAGAAATCACAGTAAAGCATACCCATGGATGAATTCAGACAGACAAGCTGTCTGTCACTGATGTAAATCTTTGTACAATTACACAGCAAGTTTATACATTTTCTTTGCTCAAATATTTTGAGGTCATTGATGAGATGAGAGAATTTCTCATTTCTCTTTTCTATGAAAAGAACAATCTTATTTTCAACTAAGCAAATTTATTCCATTTCAAACCAATGAAAGTATGCTTGGCAAAAGAGAAAAATTCTTGGTACACTGACCCAGTGATTCTCTGGATGCAGTTCTTAAGTTAGCAGTTTCACAGGCTGTACTGTCACCGATTTCAAAAGAGCTTCATGTGTAAAGAAGACGCAATGTTCTGGAGAGCCAGACCTTTTCTTCTGATTCTTGATCCACTTGAAAACTGTAAAGCAGGATACTGTTAAAAACAGCACAATCTTTTTTTTTACATCAATGTATGAAGATCGATACATCAATTGATTTCTATGAATTATATTTCACTTAACTTTTTTTTATTGAGGTCTAGCCTTACAATGAATAAAACCTGTGCTCTCAGGATTGATCTGTTGCTTCATATTAATGGAAAGATTCCCATTGACTTCAAGCTCTCAGTGCTAGAAATAACAAGCCCAAATGTTTATGACTACATAAACAGTAGTAACTGCACTGCCTCCACTCTGAAGTGAATAAAAGTTCCATTGTCAAGATTAAAATGGACCCGGGAACTGTTTTATTTGTTGGAATACACATATTACGCTTTGAATTTTAGAAGATGGAAAGTTCTGCTCATCTACTCAGATATTTTTGTTTTATTTTTTGAAAAAGGAGGATTTTTTTTGCTGCTCAAAAGCATAGTAGTAAAGCTGTTATAGCCAACTTTAGTCTTAAGGATCCAAGAGCGGCACAGATTATGAACAGAAAGAGAATAATTCTTAGACCAATACTGGAAAAATGGACAGGGTTTTGGGCTAAAAACCTTTCATCAGGGCATATGCATAAAAGAAAGAAATACACATTTGCTTGAATATAGATTCCCTTGCAGGCATATGCAAAGGATTGTTGCTTTCATGCTTTCCCTCACGGGCAACAAATTCTACTAATCCTCTGTGTTCTCATCTCCCATGGTCCTCGGGATTTTGTCACTGACCCAATGGGACCACCCAGCAGCTGTCGGTAGCCAGGACTGGGAGATCTAGTACATCTGTGTTTACACTTTCTTTGTTTATACCTGTCTCTCTTTTCACATTCCATAAAAAAACCTTTCAAAATCCCCTAAGTAACAAAATGCTTGGTTTCATAATGCACCTTTCAATAAATAGGTTTTTTTGCAGCAGGTATTACCTGATTCCCATTCCTGGGGGAATTCTGGGTTTAAGGAGCAAGCCAGATGTTGCAAATTGCATGGCTGACGTGTAACTGCACGGCTCCACATAGCTTCTGTAGCATCCCCGTTGCACACATTCGTGGATGAACCGCACTGGTGACAGGTCTGATTTTGTTTCTGCGGGAGTCAGCTATACTGTCCTGCCTCAGGCCTGAACCTGCTGCAGCTGAATCGAGTATTTGCTGAGCTTGAGGCTGCAACCTGCTGCTGCTGCCTTCATCTTTTATTTGATAACTGCCTGATGCCACCTGTCTACCTCACATGATACAGCAATTGGGACCAGATCATCTTCACCACACAGAAAGCTGGAAATAAATGTCCCTCCCGGTGTGTTTATAACTCCACTGATACAATAAGAACATACTTTCTCAGGGACCTGAAGGAGCACAAAAACGTTCCCATCACAGCTCAAATGGAACACCTTTTAATTCAAATATGTCTGGAAAGGTAGAGAGATCGGGTTTGCAGCATATTAAGAGAGAGTCAAACAGCTAAGTTACACGCGCCTCACAGACAATCGAGCCATGGGATTTCTTTCCTGACAAAACTGTGTGACAATTTCATAATTCCTCATTATAACCTTATTTATCAAATGTTTTACTTATTGCATGGCAACAATGCAAAGAGGGATCTTCAGAAGAAACTAGGATCAAGACTAAAGACTTGCTGAACCCCAGCAAACCATCTGTACTGACCTCATCTCCATAAAACTGTGATGCACCAAAGGAAGGTTGCAACCCTGTTAAACTGGCCCGCTCAAAGAGTCTGAAGGAACAAGAGTGCAATTCATTTTTCTACTTGGTTCCTATAATCTGCATTCTACTATTTTCCACAAATACCACTTATTATAATCTAAATTATTGCAAAAACATGATTTTTTTTTGTTTTTACAAGAATAAGTCAGGATTCTTTTATATTAACAATGTCAAATGATGTTTTATTTAAACTTCTACATTATATTAAAATATTATCACAACTTACACACAAATACTGCATTGCTGTCTATATTCATATATGGTATTAAAAAGTAAAAATAGAAATAATAATGGAAATTAAAAAGATAAAATGAAAATTTCAGTGACTTGTATCAACTATAGATTCTATATAAATTTGGAATCTGGGATGGGGTTTAAATAAATAAGCGGAATAAAAGCAGTTTATAATTCAGGGAAACGGTTACTTCAGTCTTTTATCTTTGTTTGGCCAGTGAACAACAATATATATATTTATTGCCTATTAACATCTGCCAACAAAAAAACAAGATGATATCAAGAATTTTTATAAGGTATATAAAGATATTTATTGAAGTGTGTCATTTTGTATCTTTTGGAAGTTCATTTTCAGTTCCTGTCAGTTTATGAAAATTCAAACTATACATCACTGCTTAGTGATAATCTTGAATATTGGGAAACAAATATTACAAACCAGCACTAAAGGAAAAGATAAGTCTAATAGCAAACAATTCTAAAATTTGCTTTTAACTGATTTTTTTGTATAATTGCTATGTACTTTCCAATAGAATAAAAGGCAATATACAATATATAACCTTTTTAATATAGAAAGACAATCGTCTTACAAGATTTTCTAAGAGGTAACAGAGTGGTAACTAGCACATATATAGATACAAAGTAGATGCTTACAAGATAACATTCAAACTGAATGCAGGGAAACAAGCAGCACTTGAACGGTTAATCTCATGTATTTTTAAAGAAAAAATATTTACTGGTTTCGTCTTCTCCAGTTCTATCATCAATAATGCAACTCTGCTTTGTTTACATATTCCTTACAGGTCACCTGGGCTTTATTCTCCTTCCCATCTCCTCTCCACTCTACATTTCTAAGCTCATTTGTTTTGAAAAAAAACCCATAATATTAGGATCTTTTACAGCTGAGAACTATTAGGATGAAATGTAACAGATATTAAACATAGGGAAGTTGTTAAAAATGTGCTAACACAAGTGAAATCCAAAAAAACTAAGGTGTGTGAGAAGCATATAAAATTTCTTTACGCATGTCCTTCAAAAAAGTTTAATACATAGTCAGGTCACATTATTGCACATCAAATTCTCTAGGTCTCTAGCTGCCAGTAGCAATTATCTGTAAGAGAACATATTTTCCCTTATGACTAGCTATCGGGAATTTTTGACTATACCTAAGCATAGCCTTGAGCAAAACTCCTACGGGGCATATTTGGAATAGAGTATTTCATTTGGATGAAATATTAAGGTTTCCGTGCAATATGTCTATCTATATATTTATACATCTGTTTCAACATATTGATCTATTTATCTGTTTACTTTAATTACATGAAATAGTTGTGTTAAAATGTAAATAGTTCTGAATCTATATATTGCTGTGCAGAGTTTTAAGAAGTACAGGTTCCTGGTTCCCGAGGCTGCTGCCTATAACAATGCATCTCGTACCGATGGCTCCCGCCAGGGCTGCTGCGGGTGGACCCCAGGGCTTGGCTCTGGGCCTGCATCGCTGCACCCCTCACCCGGTACAAACACCCCTCGCTCGGTATCAGCTAATGGTAATGGGACATCCTAGTGCTTGTTACAGCATGACTGATGACCATACATGCAACCAGGGGGAAAAGAAACCCCAAAACACCAAAAAGGGTGGAGTCTTTAAGGAAAAGGAGCAAATTCCATCACTGCGGAGGGAATATAAAGTCCTGTAATTGATCATCTTTAAAACTGTATGAGGCGATCCAGCTTGCTAGAGGACTTTAAACAGTGCCTGCTGTGGTGGTTTACAAACCTCTGCATGCCACAGAGTCAAGTTTGCTACCACAGGTTTTCAAACAAGTTTCTAGTTTCACAGTGCTCTAGATGGAAGGGTATTTTTAAGTTTTCTGGAAACACGGTGCCTATAAAAAGGACAGGAAAAGAAAATTGTGTAGTTGGATGATAATGGTCCCAGAGCGTACAAGAACCACTGGACTCTGCTAATAAGAAACACAATGCAAATTTGTAGTAAACCTACTAATGAATGAGATGAATTTAATTTCTATCTTGTGAACACAGGTGCAACCACCTGCTTTCAAATGAGATTATGTTGGTTTCATTTTGATATGGACTAGGTCTCAACTGTACATTAACTGTAAGAACGATTACTTGGTCTCATACTACACCCTCTGAAGTCTACAATAATCTTTCCATTGATTTTAGAGGCAGTCAAATCAAATCCTTTACATTTATGCATTATGCATGTGTATTTATTGTATAACCACATTTAAATATATGACAATATAGCTGTAAAAATTAAGAGTTGATTATTCAAACAGAGAGAGAGTAAACTTTATCAGGAGGCTAGTGATTTTTTTTAAAACTTTCTAACAGCAATAGACAATCACTAATTTTCACCAACACAGTAGTTTGAATAAATGCAAGAGCAAGCATAGCAAAGACTTTGATAGCTTTTATATGCACTTCTATTACTGCAAAAGAAAACAGCATTACAGCTTTGACAAATGAAATATTCTGTGAGTCTTTATAGCCCTAGTAGAACAAGAATTGATACTTTCTAGCTTTCAAATGACCATGAAATGTATGAAAAAGCAAAAAAGCATAAATTCTCATCTCTCCTCTTAATAATACATTCACAGTCTTAAATGGTGCTTCTGCTTCCTGGATTTTTCCAAATCTATCCTATTTATCTGATTGGATTTCTGTCCCATCTTTCCACATATTACAGCTAATTAGTACCCCCTGATGAGAAACAGTCCACCGATGGAAAAGCAGTTGGATAAGATCTACATTAACAAATGTAGTTCATTTAATATCATTTGTACTGCTGCATTATTAATAATACATAATTACCCTGTGCAGGCTGCAAGGGGGAAGAATAAAATCATTCATTAATTTCTTGGCCTTTACAAAAGGAGTAGTATATTTGCCAGGGGAAAAAAAAAAAGTATTGGACTTACAGACTGCCATTCATCAGTTTTGCATGTCACACTAGAACATTAACTTTTTTGCGTGGAAAGTACTGCTATATTTAAATGAGATCCTTACACTAGCCCAAGATATGGTGTGCCATACCGCCGCTGGAACCCGAAGCTGTTATTCTGAAAGCACTGAACAAAGAAGCATGACAGCCGACTATCTGAAAGTTGAGATTTCCAGGCAGGTACTGAGGGATGTTTTCAATGTATACAAATTCCAGGCCAAAAAAACATACAGAATTTACCATGATCTACACTGGGCTATATCTGTTGTACAATTTATTACTTATCTAATAATCTATTTACTATTTTTTCATTTACATGTATAAGTTACTCGAGACTTAGCATACTGCAGGAAGCAAATACAGACGTGCCTTATTTTTGTCTTCCCTTTTTAGTCCAAATCAGCACAATAACATTTTATACCAGTTACAGAATGGTGTAAGAGCCTGTTAAATTGCAGGCTAAAAGTTCCTTTTAGGATTGTCGTGGTTGGACAGCACCTCTTTAAAAAAAAAGAGAGAGAGAGAGCACGCATGCTAAAACCCAGAACTATATTTCTATATTTTTTCTGGAAGCAAGAGTCTGGTTGTCTACTAATACTGAGTAACACACATGCCTGCATTTATTAGAGGAGGAAGGTTCACGTTTCTAAAGCACTTTCCCTCTGGCCAAGAGTGGGAGACATGAGGCAGGAACACACGAAGCATCTGACTCTTTTTTTCAAGAAGATTTTGGATCACAATCTGACTTGCTCTCAGAAATGCTTAGCTCAGCTGAGACAGTACCTCAGAAATTTTTTAGAGTATTCCTAGTACTTTCTACATACTTCCTACAATAGACTGGTTTAAAGACACAATTCAGCTATGTCAAAGTAATCTTCTGTATGATACCGTGTTCATATTTAGAAAAGGCTACAAGACTGAATGCACTGCCGGAGTTGCTAGATGGGAAGGGCAGTCTCCAGGTTTGGGCACAACCGGGACCCACCAGCTCACCTATGTTCACCTCAGGAACATAAATGAAAATACAAAAAATTATGAATGGATCAAAACACAGTGGTACGCTAGCACTGAAACAAAGCAAGTAAGAAGAAGAAAATATTACAAGGAAAAAGCGAATTAAAGTTTTCTCATATAAAGGTAACAGGTAAGAGGACCTTGAAATGAAGACGGAGGTATAAAAATGTGAGAAGAGAAAAAGGTTTTAAAAAAAAATCAAATAGAAGTTGTGTATGTGAAGGGCAAGAATATTAGCTATAAAACAAAACCACATAAAAAAATCAAGAAAGAGAACAGTAAAATGAATGCACGAGACAGAAAGTAGAGTATGACAGGTATCACTAAAATCAGAGATTTTCCAGGTACAAGACAGGCTGAATAACGGGTTGAGTTCAGAAGACAGAGCTGAGCTCCTCTTGAGGAGAGGGGGAAAAAGCTCATTCTGTATGAATTGAATTAACTTTACCTGCATGATGGAGTAAGTGGGAGAAGGGCCCAGCTCAATTAAAGATGATCAGCGGGAAAAAAACAGAGTGCAGTGAATAGCTGCTTGTCCCACTCAGTTAACCACAGAAAAGAACAGGAGTCATTGGGTCTGCACTACCGTAACGGAGGGGATAATTTGGATTCAAGTTGTTAAATGTTACAGATTATTTAGCGGAATGCTTAGAAACACGCTGCCAAGCAAAACGTTACAGTGAAGCTGCTTTTTAAAGGGATGACCTAACAGTGGACACAAGGTCACCTGAAACTGTTTCTATCATTTAGTACAAGCCTGAGGGAAAAAAACCACCTCTAATATTTTATTATAGCAGAAGGAAGTATGGGGGTCACGCTTTACACTGAGAAGTCAGGACACGGCTCTCCTCAGGTCCCCACTTGGAAATGAGACATGCAGAAGAGAAGACCGCATAGCAACAACACGGAGTCGGATCCATCTGGACCCAGCAAAAGTTACACAGCCAAAATTATGTTTAGAGACAAACTTAAAGTCAACAGCCTTCTGTCTGACAGTGCTGAGGAGGGAAAATTAACCCACCTTCTGGAGGTACTGCAGACCCGTGAGACACATGTGCCCTTTTCAAGTCTCCTCCATCACTCTCCTGGAAAAAACAAAACCAAAAAGCCCCCAAAGCCTCTCATTTACCTAACAGAGAGATATCCAACAACAAAACTGTGCCAGAAACTAGAAAATCCTTTTAAAGGACATAAAGATATATTTCCAAAAGATTAAATGCAGTGAAGCAGAGTAATAGAGACTAACTCAAAGTTTGGAGTATAAAATGCATTCCAGAAAGATCTGAAGTGTTTGAAATCAAATATTTTTTCGGTTGACTTCTCAAGCTACTTATTTTAATTCTACAAAGTGTGAGCGATCCTAAAGGTTCCAAGTGACTATTAAGTGGTTTAGAGAAAATAATCTTAACTAACATAGGACAGGCAGGACTTCTAGGATTGCTCAGATTACTGTGTGTTTTGTAATGGTCATTTATTTTTTTCCTAAGAATTAAAATATTAAGACGTGTTCCTCATCTGTTTTTCACACAAAGCTACACAGTGATGTGTGTGTCTTTAGCTCCACTTTAAATTAATGAAACCATATGGTCTTAAATCTCCAAATTAAGAATACTCTACATGCAAAGCCTATGAATTCTGAATTATTTGAATGCCATTATCTGACCAATATAACAAATGAAAAAGTTATATTTTATTAAATAATGTAGGAAACAGCTGTGCGTGTTTCAGCCTTAATTTTGAGAAGTCACAAAATGTCGTTATTTCCCAAGTATTTTCTTAAAACTTATTAAATTGAATATACACTATATATGTTCAATATAAATAATACATACTTAAATATATAAAACCAATATACTTCTATATAAATAATGCAATTCTAAAGGACCAGAACAGACTTCTAATCCATTTTAAGTCATACAGTACAACTGAATTCAAGGTTAACAGCAACTTTATCCTAAGTAGTGTTCGCTGCGAACAAGTCCTAGTTTCACTGTATTTACTACAGGATGCCACAGTGAAGACATATCACAATATAAAATAGATGGTAACAAACAGAAAAAGCTAGAAAACAAGACAACTAACATAAAATGAAGGAAAACCAACACACAACAATAGACATTAACTTGACAATCAGTTCGAATCCCCTCAACATAAATGTCCCATAACTAATCCATCAGGATTCACTGATTTAAGTAAAAGCTGTGAGAAGAGGGGCCAGACAGTACCATCACCAACGTAAGCTGCTCGCTCACAACAAGCAGAGCTTCCAGGCAGCAGAGGCTCTTTTCCTCACTGGGAGAAAAAAAAAAGGTCTCTAACATAGCCGGGTATTCCTCCCCACTTTCTTCCATGGGCTGGAGACCTTCATTCTGCTCAACCCAGTTGCTGTAAACGATGAACAGGAATTCTGGGACAGAGGAAACTCACAGGATCAGTTTAGAGAAGCTGAATGTATCTTATTTTTATCTACTTGATTAAATATTCCAGAAGAATATTCAAAGGATAAAACTTTGCAATTATTATCTATTTGCTAATGATCAGAGATGCTTTGGAATCAATTCAGAGCAAGAAAAAAAAAAGAGGTTACACCAATCCAGGAGTTTTCTCCACCTCTCTTAATCACGAAAAGATTGAAAGACAAAGCCAGAAGTCATTCAGCAGTTTGTCATTCTCTCACTGTTCTCCTCATCATAGTCTGTGCTGAATGGCTTGTGATTTTTTGGTGGTTTTTTTAAAGATTTCTACAATGTTTAGGTTCAGACAGGTTGTGTGAAACTGAGGAACACAGACCACATTGTAGCTTATGATTCAGAAGCTCCTGAAAAATTGGGTATGTCTATTTCTACAAACGATATACTAGCATCCAGAGCTTGACACAGGCAACTTTAATAAATAAATATTAAACATAAGCTCCATTACGTAAGTAACATCTCTTTTCCATACTACTTCTTCAGGTAAGGCTAAGCATTGTACTACATCCCACCTCACGGCTCAGCCTTTGCTTCTACGTCAAAAGACACACAGAGACCACAGTCATTGCTAGCACATCTATATTGATCAGATTTTTGGCAACCTATGCTGACCTCTCTGACTACAGCCCTGTGTGCCAATGAACTACTCTCTCCACTAAGTCAGAAGTATAATTTGTTCCCTTCACTGCAACTGTTGTTAGCAATATGCACCAGCAGTAACACCCTGGTGAAGACACTGCAGAGAGTAATGTAGCAATATGTCCTACATGGATGTGTATAGTATGGATTTGCTGACCCCACAGACCCGGTCTGTGAGCTATCATCTATAAGCCTCGGTAGCAAGTTTCTTCATTCTCCCTTCATTGAGATACTAATTCCTGGATTTGTTGACTGAAAATGCTTTACACCTGAGTTTTTGTTTTTCTAAAACCAGAAGGAAGAAAAGGAATGCAAGACCTAAAATTGCATTAATGAATTAAGTCCCCTAACACATACTCCAAAGCATTCACACCACGAAGTCGAAGCTTTTGTACATTTGGTCATGTTTTTTAATTTGTGCATTAGCCAACTGGCATAACAGTATTTTAATGCCCTTGAAGTGAAAACATATTTTTTACTCAAGATTTTTAAAGCTGTCACATATCTGAAACATAAATGAGACCTGGTCGATCCATTTTCCCTTCCTCCCCACCAAACGCAGGCGCAGTGCTTTGCGCTCCATCTGCCTCTAGCAGCTCTGTGCTCCTCCTCTCCTGGCTCATCAACACCTGTGAACAGCGAGCTTCCTACTAGCTACAGCTTCAGACCAGGGGCTTATAATTCTATCCTATTAAAATACAACATCATTTCAACAGGCAAACTATTACATGGAAATATTTAAAATGTAGGAAATTTTCTTTTATAGAAAAGGAGGCCAAAAATTCACTAAAGTTTGCATATAATGAAAATATTTCAACAAGTGAAGCATAACAATGCAATATTAAGTCTAATAGTTGTGACATTTCACAGATCTTGTTAGAAACTAGGGAGCAGGCTTTATTTGAACTTTGTTGCCCTTATATTAGATTTCTTTTTTAGAATTAATTTATTTCCTTGTAGTTCTCATTATGTTTTTATTGCATTCATGGAATAGTGGAGCATTTCTCTAACTAATTTAACACCTGTAAATTCCCATGGCTGCTAATGAAAAACTGTGTAGACTACTAGATAAATTTCTAATTCATATTTCAAAGGTTGTGAGTTCAAATCCTATTAAGGTTGTACTTATTAATGTTTCTATTAACTCTTTTCCATCTCTGAAGTTAGAGATTGAATTAATACTTTCAGTTTTTCTAAAGAAAGAAAACACATCTGCTCCAAAATGTCACACAAAGAGGGGACAAGGAAGGAGAAGGAAACAAACTTAGTAATAGGACAGTTCAGATGCAATGTCTGTGTTTTTCAAAGGGATAATGCCATTCTTGCAATTAAAGGCAAAAACCAATGAACTACACGTCTTGAATCCTTCAAGCAGAAATAAATTCTGGTGTATATGAAACAGTGAAAATCCATAGTTTTTTCCATATAGCGCAAGTGCATTGACTGAAGCTTTGGCTTCCATTCCTGTCTTTCCAATGCACTTTTCTTTATAACATTTATCATTTAACCTCCCACTGCCTCAGTTTATTCATCTGTTGTATTGGATTTGCATGGCAAGGTTTTGGTAGTGGGGGGGGCTACAGGGGTGGCTTCTGTGAGAAGCTGCTAGAAGCTTCCCCTGTGTCCGATAGAGCCAATGCCAGCCGGCTCCAAGACAGACTTGCCGCTGGCCAAGGCCGAGCCCATCAGCAACAGTGGTAGCGCCTCTGGGATAACAGATTTAAGAAAGGGAAAAGAAGTTACAGGGGAGTAGCAGTTGCAGCCAGAGAGAGAGGAGTGAGAAGATGTGAGAGGAACAACTCTGCAGACACCAGGGTCAGTGAAGAAGGAGGGGGAGGAGGTGCTCCAGGCGCCGGAGCAGAGATTCCCCTGCAGCCTGCGGTGAAGACCATGGTGAGGCAGGCTGTCCCCCTGCAGCCCATGGAGGTCCACGGTGGAGCAGATATCCACCTACAGCCCATAGAGGACCCCACGCTGGAGCAGGTGGATGCCCAAAGGAGGCTGTGGCCCCATGGGAAGCCCATGCTGGAGCAGGCTCCTGGCAGGACCTGTGGACCCATGGGAGAGAGGAGCCCACGCTGGAGCAGGTTTGCTGGCAGGGCTTGTGACCCCGCGGGGGACCCACGCTGGAGCAGTCTGTTCCTGAAGGACTGCATCCCACAGAAGGGACCCATGCTGGAGCAGTTCGTGAAGAACTGCAGCCCATGGGAAGGACTCACGTTGGAGAAGTTCGTGGAGGACTGTCTCCCGTGGGAGGGACCCCACGCTGGAGCAGGGGAAGAGCCTGAGGAGTCCTCCCCCTGAGGACGAAGGAGCGGCAGAGACAACGTGTGATGAACTGACCGCAACCCCCATTCCCCATCCCCCTGCACCGCTCGGGGGGGGAGGAGGTAGAGAATTCGGGAGTGAAGTCTTCTTTGGGGGGAAGGTGTTTTAAGATTTGGTTTTATTCTCATTACCTTACTCTGATTTGATTGGTAATAAATTGAACTAATTTCCCCAAGTTGAGTCTGTTTTGCCCGTGACAGTAATTGCTGAGTGCTCTCCCTGTCCTTATCTCGACCCACGAGCCTTTTGTTATATTTTCTCTCCCCTGTCCAGCTGAGGAGGGGGAGTGATAGAGCAGCTTTGGTGGGCACCTGGCATCCAGCCAGGGTCAACCCACCACATCTGTAAAATGGATGCAATACTTATTGACCTCCTAGTTTAATAATCCTTAATCCTTTGCACATCTATAGCTATTTCCATTAGAATTTTAAAGCTAATAAATTAAATGCAACTCCAATGGGATTTTGTCAGATTTAATTCATTAGTTATGAGATTCTTAATGGAACAGCTATAGATGTTCAAAGGATTAATTATAGCTAAAAAACAAGCACTTAGAAAACTATTTAGCTATATCAAAAAGAATATATCTTTGGAAATAACCCTGCCCAATGAGACCAGGAGCTAAGCAACCTCTAATATTGCCCTTGACTGACATAACTTTAAATGCAGCAGCATTCTGGAACAATGCTCTAATTTATGCTGATACAGTATCTACGTCTGCTATCAGAAATAATTATGCAAAAAGTTTGAGGATTTTTTTCTATATTGTTTTGCATATTAGATAACATCTGAGAAGCTGTATTTCGCGCAGTCATTAAAAAAAATAATTTCAGTGGTGTACAAATATGTAATACTTGATTAGCAAGCAGTACACTAGATTCCCTTCTCATTTCTTGAATGGTGATTACATTTTTCAAAAACATATAATTTTCTCAGAGTAACATCATGTTTTCCCCCTGTATTTGGAATTTACAAGTATTCACTGTACTCTTACATTGACCTCCAAGTCATAAGGCTAAAAAAGTGGGTTATCTTCATTCCTTTAGTTTATTTTGCTTCTCAATCACTTCTTAATGAGCTTATAGCATATATTTCCAATTAATGCACAAAAACACTATTGAAATTTAAAAGAATCCATTTAGACCCACAAATCTATACCTATAATTTACGCGAGTTCAAAAATCCCACCAAAACAATCCACAAACAACACTTACAGGAATTTTTGAGCCAATCTGAATAATAATTTTAATCTGTTTGAGAAAAAGTGAACATATAAGTGTCAGAAAAAACCTTTATTTATCTGGTAATTTAAAATGCAGCTTGTTCTCTCATTTGGCTGTCTCCAAATCAGTGTAAAACTGTTCAGACACATTAGGCTCCAATTCAGAGACAAAAATACCTATTTTCCCCACATATACTACGATAGCACGAGTCACCAAAAATCCCAAGGCATACAGTCTCTGGTGGAAAGGCTTGTGAGCAGTACACCATAACTGGCAGTACGCATACGTCCTGATTCACAGGAGCCACCATACAAGGTCAGAAACTTTTTGACCAACTTCTTGCATTAATTTGAGCCCTGCTTTACACTGTGCCTCACATTTGGGCCACATTTATACCCTTAGCCCAATGACAGCTGCAGACTGTGGCTTCCCTGCCAGAAGTTGCTTTCAAAAAGACTGACTGACAAGTTCCTCTTTGTTCGTTTTCTGGGAAAAAAAATAATATATATATATATCTGAGGGTCATGCTCTTGGTATTTTCAGAGCTCTAAAAACTCTAGAGACATAAGGGAGACAGAGCTGACTTCTTGCCGTTGATCACAAACTCCATCGCAAGGAGAAAGAAGATTGAGGCCTTGATGTAGACTGTCAGGATTTATACCAAGGGGGGCTGTCTTCAAAAGAAGGCTGTGGATAAATAAAAAGCCAGATACCAGGCTCTTCAGACAGAGCGTTAGAATCAAGGTGCATGGACTGAGGAGCCCCATCAATAGTATTTCTGCAACAACAACCTGCCAAGAAAACTGGGGAGGCTCTGAAAAATGAGTGAACAGGGAATGGGAGAAAGAGTTTGTTTATCCATATGGTAACAACATTCACACGGCTCCTAGTAACACGCAAGATGTAGTAATGTACTTGAGAGGAAATCATTTTAAAATATATTGTCTCCAAATTCTTATGATTCATACTAGCTTATAAAATCCTTAGGGCCAAATACCGCAGTCCCTCCACAGCCCTCATTCAAGGAAAATCTGCTCAAAATCAATAGGAGTTTGCTTATATAAGGAAAAAGTGAAAGCTAAGGATAAAATAGGGCTATGATTCACAGTACACATGAAAATTATTTCGGTTGTTCATACATGCAGACTATACATCATAATAAAAAGATGCTGTCCCACTGATGACCTAGTTTTCAAAATCTGTACGCATTTATTAATGGAACTGAACACAAACTTCAGAACACATGCAAAACCGAAGTGTATCACCTGGCTGACAGTTTACACATCTGAATGTCCTGGTCCATTCCGGTAAGTGTTCAGAAACAGTCAGCCGCCTACATTGCACGAGCTTTCTTGTTCACACAATTATGTACAAGTATTTTGAGAAAAGACTGTATGTGATTAGGATGGGAAACGTTCAAAAATAACAGTCCTATCCATTTTTTTATTTTACCTTCTAATAACGCAGTCTGGGATTTATTTTGGAAGATTTGAGTGCTTCAGAATAATTCATCCCTCACAAAAAAACATTACCATGACAAATATTTAGCTATTATGCAGGTCATGTTTAATTCATTTTACTAAGTAAGAATGTTATTAGTACAGACGCTTATGAAAATAAGTAGGATTGGTTTATTATTTGTAAATAATTTGTAGTGAAATTTTCCAAACAAACACGAAAAGGACAAAGACATTTCACAAAAGATGTAAATCAAACAACAAATTATTATTCATACTCTTTTCTTACTTTTTCTTTTTAAAAAAAGGAGACAGAAAACTCTGCTCAGCATCAAAGACATTGATGCAGCTTTTAGGGTTTCCTGCATTTAATCATCTTTGTGGAGAAAAGCGAGCCAGTGGTCCCCTGGATTTCAGCCAGTTCTACAACACTTCTCTCATTAAATTTTCCACTTCCTTAATTCATCTTAACTTATTCTTACTGTTACCAGGTTCTTGTTTTAGACTACAAAATGCAGATAATATAATACAATAAACCAAAACTGCACAAATTTTAGTAGAATCTGTACTACTGCTTTTCCTCTTCAGTTATTCCCTTTTATTTTGTATTCATTCTCTACTCCACCCCTTCATCACCATTTTCTGCTCGGACACACCATTGCAAACCTCTCCCTGCCCAACCACTTTCATACTTTTAATTCCCTCATGCTCTCAGTTTCTCCTACCAGCAGGTCTTTTTTCCAAACTGTTTCATGATACTTAAGGCTCTCCTTCCTCCTCTCTTCTACTATCTTGTCTCTTTTCCGCTTTCTGTTCCTAATAGTCTTTATGTCTCCATCACTCGCTTTCAACACTGCACGTTTAGGAATTTACCATCTTTTCCCTCCTTATCTTCCTTTCACAATACCTGTTCTCCCTCCTGCACCCTGATCCCTCCCCCGCTGCAAAATTTCCCTATGAAGTGAATTTTTCTCACCCTCTCTCTCCAAGATGTTTTCTGAAGACAAAGCAAGATTTCTCATCAGCTTCTTTACTGACACATTAGTGCATCTCTCCCTCTTACTATGCAACAGAACAGTCTGTGTGTGCATAATGGGGTGTATATTCTAGCAGATTGCAAGGATGGTGGGTGTTAAAATGCATAAATGTGTGTGTATGTGCATTCTGGTATGTGTGGGTGCGCATATAGATGCTAATTGCCAGCACACTCCTGGACTCTATGAATGACTGCAACATTCACCAGAACTTCATCATTATTAAATTCTACTTCCAAGTCATACTATAAAAATATTTTGCCTTAAGCAAATTAAAGCAGATACAGAAGCTTAGTATGAAACAGGAAATGCCTCCAGCTGATATCTTTGAATCTGTTAGAGAGCCTGAACCCAAACTAGAACATGAGGACAGTAGAAGTGACAGGATGATTATATTTTCAAATGTACAAAAAAAAAAATTTCAAAACTGCTGAGTCTCACAATATGATATTCAAAGGAACAAGGGAGCCTGTTACCGGACTGCAGAGGTTAGAGAAGTTGCTGTCTGTTGACACGGAGCACCTATGGGCGCAGGGGACAGGAATCCACGGGAATGATGCAGACTCTGGGTAAGAACAGAGGAGAAAGGAACAAGAATATCCAGCCAAAGCAAGGACAAGCATGCAAATGTTGAAATCTTCTCCTGAACCTGAGTGAATCTCTAAACTGAGGAGCCCCCATGGGTCTGATAATGGCACGCGTTGTCTTTAGATGAACAAAATGTTTTTTAAATATTTAACTCTTTCCTGGAACCAGAAACTGAGATATGAGCATGCACGTACAACTTAATTTGACAGTTCCTAATGCACACCCATGAAAAAAAGTTTGTTCCATGAAGCAAACTGTAATGAGACAGGAATCTCGCATGTCATTTTCTAGATTCCTGAAGCTCATATAGAAATTTCAAACAACACTCAAACCATCTCATTTTTACAAATGAAATATAAACTACTGATACATCTGTTTTTCAGAAGGCTATTTTTTTTCCATGTAATTTCTTCACAGTGAAGCACCATGACCAGACTATGCCTGCTGCTAACCTCTCGCCTCCACATTTTGCTGTTGCCTCTTTCTTATTCTTTTACCCCTGCTGTTTTTCAGTACAGACTGATAACTCAGAGGTCACGCTAATCTTCATGTATCAAGCCAACTGCATTTCATCTAAGTTACTAATAAGAGAGGCAACCTGAGTGCTACTGCACCTCTTGAAGTACCTGGATGGTTCTCTGCATATATGAGGTTGCGTTTCCCATTTATTAAAAAGCAAGAGCACACAGAAAATTTCTTTTTTCAAATATAATATAAGATGGGCTACTATATCACATATTAGCCCAGTAATACGTTGTTGACCACTAGCCATGACTGATGCTGAATTGTCATCCCTTTGCTCCCCAAGACCTTGGTAAAGTTAGTTCACTTCTCCAGGTATCTTGATTTGAAAAACAGTAAAACATTCACCTTTTGAGTACTCTGAGATTTAGAGGCCAAACGTCTATATTAGGCAAACAGATTAAAACAGCAAGAACAGTTTTACAGTTCAGATGATACACTCAAGTAAGCTGATTATAATCTGCACCCAAAATACAGGAAAAATCATTTCATCTCTCGTGCCTCATGTAGAAATATTTTTCTCTCTTTTCTGTTTCTCCGTCTCCCCTCTTCCTAGAGCAAAAAGAAGCAATGACGCTTACTGCTGACACTCTTCAAGAAAGGTAAGTGTGATAACCAGAATTAAATGTAAACACAGGACATTGGCAGAATAATACCACAGACAGGAATAATTTCACGAATCATCTCACATTCACCTACTCATCAGTTCTACAAACTGGAACTTCATGCTAAGATTTCTATATTGAAATAACAAGTCTTTGTTTCAAAAAGAAAAAAAAATACATATAAAGGTAAATGCAAACCTCTCTTTCACAAGATCTATATATATAACAGTGCTAATGTTTGGTGGCACTTTTTTTTCATTACTGCAGCTATGTGCTGACTACATTCAATTTAGTCCTGTCACCCTACTTCAGTTCCACAGACATATAATTGTTATTACATTTTCATCAATACCTAATTTACTTTGAAAATGTAACAGTCTCTGTCCACCTCTAGATAGGAAATTATTTTTGTTTCTTATCCACCATTGCTGCAATAATGAAATATCTCCAGAATTATTGTCAGATGTGTTTCTTTTTTGAAATGACATCATTACACAGTACCCCATGACAACCAGATGTGAAGAAAGAATAACTTTTCAGAAGTCACATTTCTCAATCAACACGACCTTACAATTTTAATAGTGCCATCAGTCAGATGGACGTAGAAGTGATTGTGTATTTCATAAGGTTCCAGAACTACTGTCAGCCAGAAGTTGTGTCTCACATGCATACAGGAAAAATACTGGAAATATAAATTATCCTTCCGTCTTCTGTAACGTATTTATACACTGACTCTATTGAGCAGCATATAATGAAGAGACTTGTGACTAACAGAACACTACCATGCTCAGTATGTGGAAAATCCACATAAATGAAGAGAGGCTGAGAGAGTTGGGGTTGTTCAGCCTGGAGAAGAGGAGGCTCCGGGGAGACCTTATAGCAGCCTTCCAGTACCTAAAGGGGGCCTACAAGAAAGCCGGAGAGGGACTTTTTACAAGGGCACGTAGTGATAGGACAAGGGCTAATGGCTTTAAACTGAAAGAGGGTAGATTTAGATTAGATATAAGGAACAAGTTCTTTACTGTGAGGGTGGTGAGGCACTGGAACAGCTTGCCCAGAGAGGTTGTGGATGTCCCGTCCCTGGAAGTGGTCAAGGCCAGGTTGGATGGGGCTTTGAGCAACCTGGTCTAGTGGAAGGTGTCCCTGCCCATGACAGGGGGGTTGGAACTAGATGATCTTTAAGGTCCCTTCCAACCCAAACCATCCTATGATTCTATGAAAATCAGGCAGAAAAGTGTATTTTTGTCATTTTCAGCAGTAAGGAGATATCTAACTTTTCACCTGCCAGTTTTGCCAATTTTGTCAGAGCTGAACAGTAGTTCAGGCCACTCAACTGTGCTTTCTTGTTTCTTCAAGCCATCAGCAATGCGCCACAGTTCAAGCAGATGCAAAGGGTGGACATAGTGCAATGAGTGCACACAGCAGGAACTGGAATTACTTGGTAACGTCACCGCCATGGCCACTAGAAGTTATGGTGGCTCAAGGCCAGCCAGCTGCTACATGTAAAAGATGGAAACATCACATCCACTACCCCCATGTATTGGGTGAAATGAATCTTGTCAATTTGATGTACTTATCCACTACGTGCATTTTGTAAGTTACTGCTACCAAGAGATGAGTGGTTATGAACACTCTACAAAATGCAAGACTTCATATAAACGGTGGTTAATGACTAGCTCAAGATGAGAGATATTATTTTGATGGAGGTCTTGGCCCTTTCCAGAAGCTTCTCTTGTATACTCCGTACCTTTGAAAGGGACTGCTAGCCTATGCACTGTAAACGGTAGGCAGAAAGTGTCGAGTTTTCTGGAGACAGCAATCCAAACCCTGCATTACATGACCAAATTTCTGTCCAGGACTCTGATCATACTGCATTACTCCATGACTGGTCTCTAGGATGACCAGCGTCTCTCCTCTTTGCACGCATTACTTATTTAGACCACACAGAACAAGTTGACAGGACTATATACTCTAACATACAATCATTTCAAAATGAGCATTAAAAAAACATTTTCTGGAATGGAACTAGTACAGCAGAAGAGCTTTGCCTATAAAATGCCACAAGTGGTGAAGATCCCTTGTAACTTCTGTGTTTGGCTCATCAGAGGTGTGATAGCTGAATAGTGAATATTCCTTTATTTCATACTTAGAAAGTATTGAAAAAAATTTATTTTCCCTTGAAATCCACGATTGGATTGTCTGCAGGAAAAAAGTGTGTCTAATGCAGTTCTTTGCAGTTGCCTGCAGAAAACTAAATGTTGACTTTTTTTTTTAATGGAAGCGAAGGAAGTTTTTTTCCTTCATTTTCCTTCACTTCCTTCATATTGCCATTAACCTTGCAGCTAATAAGTCTTCCATCTTCTTCTCTAATGACAGAAATGAAGTAAACACATCCCACTTCAGCACTGCCTTGAAACTCTCCCTTCTGATGTGACAATGTAGTCGTGAACAGGCTTTAAATGAACTGCAATTCTGCCACGCTTCCTCCTCCCACCTGTTGAATCCCATGACCTAGAAGTGAAAAAGCCACCTGCATCTGTACCTGCCAGCTCAAACTGCTCCACATGATTACTGCAGCTGTATTCAGGATGCAACAGTGGGACACAAAATGATAGAAAATAATACTGGGACAATAGCAATACTAAGTGAAACTCAAAAAAAGAGAACAATATAATTGGGGGCAAGCTAACTGCTACCTGGACAGCCAGAACTACCTTCCTCAATACACTCCACTGTAACTGACACACAACAGTTACAGTCCTGACCTGGTAGCATTTCATTTTATTAGAATATCACTGTTCTTAAATTAAGCCAGAAGGACCCCAGATCTATAATTTTTCTTCCACTCAAAAGCATACTGCTGTTTTGGAAAACATCCTGATCTCCAAGGAAGATTATGAGAAATCCCAATCCATTAATACTCTTCCTTAGGAGTTAATTTCATCTCTACGTAAGTCTATAAAAGGGTTCTTACACGGAGGGCAATAGAGTTGAACTAAAGCTGTGCAAAATGTTCAAAGAGCCACATGAAACTATATAAAACTCACCAGGTCTAAGACGTGCACTAATAATTTGAACCAGCAGGGCTTTGCTCTAAATTTTATTGAGCCAGAGTACCTTTCATTAAAATCAGAAATGTAATTTTGAGCAGTATCTGGAATTGTATGCATTTCTGGAGGCTAATTATTTCACTTCCCCACCCCACCCCCCCCGCCCCGCTCTCTCCCCCTTCCAGGTTGAATGCTGTGGCTGTTGCACAAAGCCACCAGTATAAGTTTCATGGTTAGACTTCTGGAAGCCTAATTGGCTCTGTGTGACCAGCATGACACCGGCTGCAGCTAAGCAGAGATCCTCTCTGTAGGTGACTTACATAATTCCTATTTCCAAAAAGTAAAAATTCTAAGAGAAACTCTTTTAAACACTAACATATTGTGTTCCTGTCTCCCGCTGTGACTGACCCAAAGAGAACAGCTGCCCATCACTGCTCGCAGCGAGCAGATCAGTCCTTCAGCTCAGCAGCAGAGGTCTCCGCTTCGGAGGGAGAGGTCTCAGGTTCACTCCCTCCGACAAAGCAACTACATTGTTACAAACCTCTACTAGTTTCCACACAAAGTTTCACTACCTATTTGTGTAACCAGGGAGAAGGAAGTGAATCAGTGTTAACTCTTTACCTGGCTCTCCTGAAAAACCTAGAATCGGGATTCAAGTTTGAAATGTAAAATATTCCTTAGATGACTGTGCCACTCTCATTCAGATTTCAAGCCTACAACAAATCCAATGGTGGAGAGCTAAGAAACGTTTGTTTCCGGCGACTCTTTTGTTAATAACTCCACCTAAAAGTGGTTAAGTATAACATATGCACTCCACTCTCCTGATTACACGTGCAGTAGGAGCAATTTAACAGCCAAAAACTGTTTACAAGTATGTGAGTTCCAGATTCACACATATTGATGAAAAAAAAATTGGATACACCGTTTATTTGGGGGAACTGGAGCTTCATCAATCTTCAACTGATATAAGTCTAGTTTTCATAGCACTTGCATGAATAGACATATAAAACAACAGCAGTAGCAGAAGCAACTCCTTATATATAAAAAATACAATAAAAATGGGAAGAGCTCCTTGGGAAGGAAAGAACTTTCACAGAAACACTAACCAGACCAGATAAGGTGTGAATGTCAGGGGGTGAGCTTGGCATCATTCTCATCACTGTAATTTTTATTTAAATAGTTTTAACTCAAATTGCGAGAGACTTGTTCTATTTAAGTGTAAGTTAAACTAAAAGTTTTGATAATAATTGAGCCTGTTAAACAAAATAGGATCAAGGACCTGGAAATGCTAGTATTGATTTTAGCAATTACAAAATAAGATATCATTGAATTTGATGAGGGCAATCAGAGCAAAAAGATGCAAGACATGAAGAAATGAGAGATTAAAATTTAGTAAGAACTGGATGACCTGAAGAACTCAAATAGCGAGAGAGATGAAAATGAATAATAAGATGTTATTAAGCTAAAAGCTTGAAAAATAATAATTAAAAATTACTAAAACCAACAGATGACCCATGGTAAAGTTAAGCAAGCATGCTGTGCTACAAAGCTGTGATGTCATGTATTTCCAGTATTCATGTATCAGTGTAAGGCTTGCTTTAAAAAAAAAAAAAAAAAAAATCTAAAAACATTAAGGAAATTTGTTGGCAGAATGCAAATAATGACCTTTATTGACCATGGCCTAGCAGTAGATATATAGCATTCTGTCTT
The DNA here is from genome assembly GCF_018139145.2 of Gymnogyps californianus. NCBI lineage: Eukaryota > Metazoa > Chordata > Aves > Accipitriformes > Cathartidae > Gymnogyps > Gymnogyps californianus. The sequence goes on along the minus strand of NC_059478.1, from coordinate 20,703,739 downwards.
GCCTCCTGAATATTTGGAAGTAGCTGACATCAGAATTTACTGTATTCATCTTAAGGGTAGAATATTCAGCATCTGTTTAAAAGCACAAAACTATACAAGTAAACTGTTCGTGATCAAAAAAACCCCACCCATACCACACTGTGAAAATGACCCTGAGATCCACCAATGAGGAATATATAATTACGGACAGTAATTAAATTCCCATCTTTGTTAGCATTTGGAAACTACTTTTTCCCCCCACAGACATCCAAAACACTGAACTATCTTAATTTTTGGTCCTTGTCAGGGTCTTTTTTTTTTTTTTTAATGAAGTCTCCCTTTAACCTGAGCAACTGCTCACAGCCTTCTTCTGAAACTGGGAATTTTGTTCCTTTGCATACCCTACATCCTCCTGAGACATCATAAAAAGTAATGTTGAGAACTGGGCACAAGCAGCATATGTGCTAATCATCATGTTTTCCTTTCCCTTCACCATTCCACAAGCAGATTTTCACTGTAAACCACAGAAAACCAGACTCCACTGTGTCTTCTTTCCTTCCACTCATATTTTCATTTCAAGCCTCAGCTCACAGAAACATTTTGCAGGGAAAAAAAAAAAAAAAAAAGAAAATCAACTTTTCCCAGTGCTTTTTTTTCCAGTTGATTGCTACTCCTTGGCACCAATTATAAGTAACTGCTTCACAGCTGAACCAAAGCAGCACAGTCAGCAAAATCACAGCCTCTCCATCCTCAAGCAATCAGAGAGACTCGATGCAAAGGAGCAAAGGTGAGACAGACACCAGCCTAATAGGCCAAGGAGGAATATGCCTCTCTCTCTCCCCAGTCCAGGCAGCCTGGTTGGTCAGAATGTAAATTTCTGGTAAACAATTTCACCACCCGTCTGATCAAGAACTGCAAACTCAGTATACAGTACAAAACCGCTGGGACAAGGGGGACTGCAGATCCTGCCACACCAAAGCCAATATCAAAAACAAAAGCATGTAATGAACACTCTGCCCAGCTGGAGTGAGGCTCCTCTGGTCACTGGTCAATAGTGACAGAGGTAACAGAAAACAAAGACCATATTCAATACATCTGCTTAATGACAGGAGACATCAAACAGCTGTCTGTACAAGCAACCTTCTGGGAATTTGCAGCCTGCCTCAGTATCACGCTTCACACCTTGATTCCTGGTTCTGGTCCTTGATCCTGCTTCCTACCTGCTCAGCCCTGACTCCTCTCACATTTTCTTAATCCTGTCCTCTGTCCTCTCTGCGTTACAGCTTGTCCCTGGCTGGCCTGCTTGACCAGCTCCAGCACTGCCTGCTGACCTCTGCCTCGCTGCTTGCAGTCCTTGGCAGCCTCTCTCAGACCTAAACAATTCCCTCAACCCTGAATCGATGTATATTTTAATTACTGTGGGTTCTTAATTATGACCCCAGAGCTGACTTGCTACTCTGTCATCAGCCTGGTCTACCTCACAAGCACAATCATCCTATCCAGGTGATGCAGGATTTGGTTCCTCAGGTCAGATTTTCTTTGAACTCCACTAGAAGTCAGCACCACAGCATAGGGGGTCTCTTCACATCCCTACTGCTTACAAGCTTTAGCAGAGAAGACAGCTTTATTAGGTTTGACTCAGTCTCCCGTATAGTGCTCAGTCCTGCATGGTCAGGTTTAACTAGCAAGTACTACAGAAGGTGAACAAAGAAACATGATAAAGATAGATATGCATAACACAGAAAGCAGCTCAGATCACTCTGATACCATACCCTGCTAACTGTTGGCAAGTACTATGGCTTTAGCAGTAATTTTGGATACGGTTAGGTAACTTTTTGCACAGATCACCACAGAAGTGCCTGTCCTTACCATGAAGTAATCTCCCTGGCTCATCTAGCAATAGTATTAGTGGATGCTGAAGTGGATTACATTAACCTATTTCTCTGTATTCATAATGAAGTGCTATACGGTCTCTCTTAAAGGAGAGTGAAAAATAATAACCAGCACACAAAGACAGTTACAGCACAAGCATGAAAGCTGCCTAGGGCAGTAGGCTGGTGCACGCAGCAAAGCCACAACCTCACGTGAGAAACCCTCTCCTGCTCCCACAGGAGCACAGGTCTTCAAAGCTGCCTCTGTGACAGCAGCAGGGTACAGGCTTGTCAGAAACATGTTACACCTCTCCGTGGAAGGGACAGTTATCAGCTAGCACCCCTCAGCCATCAGTCCTAATGCTGCCCCACAGAGCTGCTAGGCTAAAGGGGAGACGGAACTGACAGAGCAGGATAAAAAGATCATTGACAGATGTGGGGCGAATATCCACTAGTAGGGAAGGATACAGCACACCATACAACATCAAGAAAATTTGAAACTATTTGTGAAAAAGTGATAGTCAAGGCAGAGAATGTATTTTATGAACAAGAATGTGATCTGGGAAATCAATTCACTGTTGGCCAACTCAAACTACAGTACCGTCAGCTGGATGAGTTGCCTGTCCTTGAGTGACCAAGGATTGCAAGATCCTCTCTGGCATTAGGGCCAAGCTGCTCTGCAATCCTTCATCACTTAATTAATAATACCTGTTACTTTGTTGGTGCATACACAGGTCAGAAGTCCAATAGCTGGTACAAGCCCTCGTCTCATTCACTTTCTACTTATATATCGACCTTGCTGACTTTCCTTGTTCATCCTGCCAAATATAGTACTAGCTATGAACTAATACAAACTGTAGCACTCCCCCTCCCCCCCCCAAAAGAAACCCCTTCCTCATTTCCCTGTGTCGTGGTTTAGGCCTAGCCGCAACTAAGCACCACACAGCCACCCGCTCCCCCCCGGTGGGATGGGGAGGAGAATCAGAAGAAAAAAATAAGGTAAAAACTCATGGGTTGAGATAAGGACAGTTTAATAGGACAACACAAGGAGAGAAGAAATAATAACAACAATAATACTAATAAAAGAATATACAAAGTGAGTGATGCACAATGCAATTGCTCACCACTCGGAACCCAATGCCCAGCCCGTTCCCAAGCCACAATCCCTCCTCCCCCGGCCAGCTCCCCCAGTTACATAATGAGCATGACATCATATGGTATCAAATATCCCCTTGGCTAGTTCGGGTCAACTATTCTGGCTGTGCCCCCTTCCAGCTTCTTGTGAAAGTTAACTTTATCCCAGCCAAACCCAGGACACTGTTTTACACTCTAGCAGACATGAACACCACCTGCACTACTCCCCCAATTTGCATGTCCATAATTTTCTTACAATCCTCCCCCAAAGTTAAGAGAGAAACTTACATAAAGCCTATCAAAGACTTATGTCCACTGACTAGCTCCATGAAAAGCAGTCGAGGGATGATAATCCAGAAAGCCTGTTGCAAACATGTCATCATTCACCTTGGAACAGTGGGCAAAAGTGAGGTTGAAGCACTTGTCCTATGTCACGCAGGAAATCATGGTAGAGACTGACAGTACTCTGGGAATCAGCACTTCCTTGGGAGGGTAGTCATTTGTAGAGGACAATCCTGCATCCTCTCTAAAGTAGCTGTATCAAATTATTATCATGCTTTCTTGTTCTACAATTCACCATAAGAATTGCATTTAGAATTATTTTTAAACATTCATATCATTTGACAATGAAAATTCCCATTAATACAGAAGTCATAAGCAGTACTTAAAGTGATGCTCTCTTCCAGGGGGTCCCTCATTTCTCACAAACATGCAAAACTACACAACCACCAAACTAACAAACAGTATTTCATCATTTTTCTTTCACTTTCAATAATTCATAGGCCTAATATTTACTCTGTTACCTGTGTAGCATAAATATTAATGACATGCCACTACAAACTTTAGAGTACTTTCTGACTAGATCAACAACAAGGAACTCTTGCCCTTGGCCTAAACACAAAAGATTGTCACTGTGATTAATAGCGAAAGTGACAAAACCTTGCAACTCCAATCAAGAAACATATTATTCTAGAGAAATATTTCACTAGTTTCACAAAGGCTTGAGATGGGTTTTAAAAAATATGTCGGAAAACCCACCCTGAAATTATTGTATTGCATGGAAGTATTTGCAATCTTTTTATTGCATTGCAATGTTCCAAAAGATCTATGCCTCACATTTAACAGGTTTTCCACTTCACCTGTTTAACGTTACGATGCATTAGTAAAAATGAAGGTTACTTCCCACTTTCCCTGACTGATTAATTTCACCTTAGTTTTAGAGGAAAGAAAATGTAAATCTTATTTAAGGGGAGAGAATGGAAGGCACTGTGCTACCGAACTATCCACCTATACACAAATAAATTAACAGGGCTCTTTCCTCCAGTTCTCCCTGAAGTAAAAACAACACTCATCTATTATTTCATTGAGTTAGTCTACTCAAAACCTAGAAACTTCTGATGACACAAATCTGCTAACACATTCAAAAGGTTCTTGCATTTCCCTAATGCTACTAATAATAATGCTTTCTCCTAACTTTCTTTAATGCACAAAACTCTATTCAGTGCAGTTCAGCCACTTGATGAGCCAAGGTTGGCATTTGCACAGTGGTGACACAAAAACAGTTAATGAAATTAGGAATCTGCAACTCTGTCGTTCTTGAAAACATCCTAAGTATCTGGTGAGAGATTGTCACCATATACAGTCAAGGACAACCTGGACTCCTGGACTCTGAACTAACATTTATTCTAGTTAATACAGACAGCTTCCCCCCCCACAATATTCTCAATTTACTAAAGGAACAAAATGGGCAGTTATCTTTTTTTTTCCTCCCTCCGTGAAGCTGTAAATCTTTAAATGCATTTCTGACATTTTGACAATTATTGACAGTCCTCTATTAGCTGGGAGCTGCCTGAGATGAGCAGAATCCTATCAGCGCTCTCTTCCACAACCATCAGGAAGAACTCAAAAACCAAGTCAGATATTTAGTAGCAGATGAATGTAGTGTTTCGGCAACCTTTACCAGTCTTTGTTCTTCAATTTTGTTCAGCTCTTGTCTCCTGTGTTTGGCCTGCTGATCAAAGCCCAAAATGTGAGGGCTACAGTATGCCTAGTTTAGCATGCAAATCAGCCCAGATCAAAAGCAGCCCTCCTTTTTATGAGCACACACACACTCTCTCTTAGTCAACAACCATATAGAGCCCACTTCTGGTTTTGCCACTGGAAATATGAGATCTAAATTAGATTCAGAGGACAGGAGAGTGAAAATCAGTGGCGTGTCATTTCCACCCGTTCCAGCAGTTAGCCATGAGTTGCGGCATAAGCAATAATTTATATACTATGAAATGTCAAAGAACCACAGTCAATCAACGCGAGATTCCAGTGTTTGTTTGGTTTTTTTACTTTGGCTTTTATGCAAATACTACTCTGGGTATAAAACAATTTTCATGGATTGCTCAAGCATATGGAGGCAGGCATATCTAGACCCATCAGTCAGGTAGAGAAAGACTTGCGCTCCAAGCATGTACAGGGGAGCTCACTTTGAGTAGAGAGAAAGAGATAACCAGTGTCATCCTCTAATGTCATTTAGCACACAGATTTAAAACCTAGCAATTCAGACTCAAACATAAGGAACTACTCTACCATGAGGACAAGACCTCTCTCTTTACTTTCCTGTAATTTACAAACCTTCCCTACTAATGGTCCCTTCTGGTTCAGGGAACCCATTTGTAGCTGTCCCTTGATATGTCCCTCAGAGTCTGTACAGAGTTGTTTTCAAGATCAGTGTTTGATAGCTTTTCTAATAATGTCAGTTCATCTCTGATCCTTTTTTCCACAAGGACTTCTTTTTTTCTTTATGCAAACATTGCCTTTCTATTGCCAGAGTGACTGCTTTTCCTCTCTTTAAAAAAGATACTAGAATAGAATAGAATATTTCAGTTGGAAGGGACCTACAATGATCATCTAGTCCAACTGCCTGACCAATTCAGGGCTGACCAAAAGTCAAAGCATGTTATTAAGGGCGTTGTCCAAATGCCTCAAACACTGACAGGCTTGGGGCATCAACCACCTCTCTAGGAAGCCTGTTCCAGTGTTTGACCACCCTCTCAGTAATGAAATGCTGCCTAATGTCCAGTCTAAACCTACCCTGGCTCAGCTTTGAACCATTCCCATGCGTCCTATCACTGGATACCAGGAAGAAGAGATCAGCTGCCAGGGAGGAGAGATCAGCTTGGAACAAATGAGGAAAAGCCATGGAACAAATGAAGAAAAGTATTAGAAAGAGCAAGATGTACAGTAATCAACCATGGAGGAATTACATGACATTTAAGTGTTCGGGTCCCATTCCTGCCATCCCTCCCCGCCCAATGAAATGGAGGGAATAGAGCAGAACACTCCCCCAGTTCAACGTTTTCACAGGTCCTGAGTTAGAGTCAATACTTTTAGAGAACGATGCATGAAATAATTTCTACAGAAAAGCTGGAGACTCAGTGTTACCTTAATCTTGTCATAAAGCAGGAAAGATTGTTCAATATCTCCTACGAAAGACCCCCCCCAAAAAAGAGGCCTTAACCTAGTTTACCATTCAGTGAATTCCTGAATGGGTAAATAAAAGGATCAGATCATTAGGGGAGGAATGTGGACAGTTTCTATTGATCCTCCCAAGGCCATTTAATTATTTATAACTTCCTTGATTACATGTGAGAGGGGTCAAATCACTTTTGTAACACATAAGGGTTTTATGTCATTTTTCAGCTGGCAAGGTAAATGATTATGGCTTTTTCCCTCTAGCTCCAAACGGGCTATTGTTGTTAATGTCTGTTATGTTAATAGAGTATGCAATATTAAGGAATATAAGATATTTATAACAAGTTTAACAGAGCTATGACCCAAACAAATCAGATATAAAATTTTAATGAATTGGTCCCTGAGTCTATTAATTTAGTTATAGGGTAGAAAGCTAGCAAATATATTTTCTCTCTCAGGCACTACAACAGGAGAAAAACATTAGCCAGGGTCAAACGCTGTTGTACACTACTAAAAGAAAAGAGTATGTTAGAAGGTGACATACAGTTTATTTTCAGGAAGATTTCCTAGTAACATCACTAATTATAAACAAAAAGTTGAACTACTTTTTCCACAAGATGTTCCTGTATATCATACAATGTTGAAAATACACATATATAAAAACCAAGATTGTAAAAACCTAGCAAAGCTCTCTGTTGAATTGACCATCATTTGTAGTGGAGTAATGTTATATCCACAGTCACAATGTTTTCAGTTCCTTCTGGGAAACAAAGAATGCCTTTTTGCATATGTGCATACATATGCATATAAACACTCATTGGATTAGTGACCCCAAGGAATATTTCCTTGGGATACATTCTTCACAAATTCCTACAGGCTAGCTTTAAAAACCACTCAGAAAGCACACCATCTTTTTTCTAGAAAAATGCATTCAAATTGTGTAGAATTCTACAGCATTTTTATAAAGGTCTTCTGGAAAAAGCCTAAGGAAATTAATAGTGATTAAAAAAATACATTCTACAGATCATACTGTAAACTCTAATCTATTTTCTGTAGCCTTATTAGACTACCGATAGCATTCAGTACTGAGCATAAGATTTTTTCCAATAAACCAATGAATCAATCAATGAAGGGGGTTTTGTTTGGTTTTTTAAGAGTTCGCTTGCTAACTGATAACCAGGAACATGTAATAGTTGCACACAAATTCATTTGCCTAATGAATATCAATCCAACTACGTGACTTGCTGTTACACAAGTCTTCAATCCAGATGCTTCATTTTGTTCCTTTCTCTCCCTCCCCTTCACTTTTATACTCAAATTTCTCATTTCATCTTTACCTGACTCAATTACCCTTCAGGATAATCTGTCCATACTTTGCTATATATCCACTTAATTAATAGCACTGCCATTGCATTATGACTGTCAGAAATGTTACATTTCAAAGTGTTGGATGTTATTTAATTACACTGTATTAACCATTCATTCCCATCAAAATTATATTCCCATACGCCCCCATGCCTACAGAAATAAACATAGGAGATTTAATTCTCTCTTTTCCCTGGCTCTTGATCACAAACGTCAGTGCTGCATAACTGAAATTATACCTCCTTGAACCAAACTGATCCTGATCTCTCCCAGAAATACCAGCTCAGCTACTGCAAGTGATGCCACCACCACGTTACACACAGGTCTAAGTGACTCATCTGCAACAAACTAGCACCTCTGACACAGCAATGACTTCAAGAACAGCTCTAGGTGGCTGCCAGAGGACTGTGTGTCTGGCATCCACCGCTAAGGCCTCCTGCAGGCTCTACGCCAGTAAAAGCTTACACAGATAGAGCTGCGGCTCAGTCTGCCTCGCCCGGTTTTTTTTCCCCAGAAACTATGTGCATCACACAGGCGACACCAGCAGAGTGTCACATCCATACCAATATGGTTTTTGCCTGTTCTTCGGGATATTCTAGAAATACACTGCATTATATTTTATACCCTAACATATTTGTTGTCCTTTGTGATTCTTGGCAGTCTCCAGGATTTTTTGTTTGTTTGTTTCAATTGCCATATAAACCATTAAAAGCTCCCATAAACACAAATATTAATGTACTAATAATGCATACTCCTCTACGCTGCAGAATAACTGACTTTTACTACAGTTCTGCTTTGTACAGGGTGCAATAAAAACAGCATCTTGGCATTTTACATTCATATTCTCTCAATTACTTTAATACCATTAATTAAGTTCTAAGTTTACAAGTTAAATGTTGTTTACTTTTCTGCTTGCCAACATGCAAATACGATATCAAAACTGAGAGTTAAGCTAGGTCATCTTCTACTTCATGAACGAGTCAGCAGAAGTTGAATCTATCACTTAACTCTTTGCGTAGTGTTATCTGTCAAAATTCACAGAGCACTTCCCAGTTGGGGCATACTGTGCTAGAGATTTTCCTTTTTGGAGAAAACTAGAAAGGCAAGGAAAAATTCCTAACAGCTGCTTTTTTTACTTGGTCAAAAAGGTATTAAATATATACCACACTTCACAAGATTCAACACTCAGAAGCCTTGACTTGTGACTGCTTTCTGTGAAATAATTGCTTATTGATATCTCCGTGCTCTGTTTCCCATTTCTCTTCGAGTACTTCCCCAAGCACACGAAAAATCGATCCCCAGTGGAATCAAACCAGTTGAAATCTTCTCCTGAGAAGCGCTCAGAAACAATCTCTCACAGTCATACAACATGGAGAACCTTATGCATTGCAGGCAGGGAGGAGAATCTATTCTCATTTGTACCTTATAATGACATTTATGAAATTTTTTCCATCATAATATTTGGAAAAATATGAGAACAAGGTGGATTTCCAGGAGAACCATGAGTCAAGCTTGTTGTCTGGATCCACTGCTTCTAACCAATACCTTGGGGAAAGTTTAATTTGGGATGCCAGGATCCAGCCAGCTATGAAGAGATGAAAAGGGAAGACCAGAAACTAAGCAACACGGAAGGGCTCTGGTTGATATTTTAACAGCTGCTACATGACAAATAAGACCTCTTTGCAGAAGCTTATGGCAGCAGCAACAACAGGGAAGCATAACATGATCTAGTGAGAAGAATATCACCTTCTACCTAGCACACTCCCTTTTCTGTAGCATACAGGACTAGGGTTAGCCACTGCACTTACCATAGTTGGTCCCACACAAAGAGCGAGCGGGAAGTCAAAAGGCACCTTTAAAAGACTCATGAGGAATGAGGAGAATATGTTCCTTGTGACAAAGCCAGAGCACTTTGGCTCACATTGGGGCTAAATTGATAACATTCCACATCCCATGCTATGCGGAGGGAATTTTAAAGCATCTTCTAAGTTAATTTCTCACTAACAAGTACCTTGGAATTCAAAACACTGCCTATATTTCACAAACAGTTTACTGAAAACTCAAATATTTAATTGTTATCAGATTACACAGCTTACATTCTTCACCACTCTGAGGCAAGATATTTAGCAAGGAAACCAAAAAATTTTGTGAATGTCAAAACAACAAAAACAACAACTAGTTGCATTAAATATCTCATTAAAAAATTTTATAGCATGATAAAGTAGCAGAAAGGGAAAACATCTGGGTGACAATTTAATTTATCAACTGCCTTCTATCCATTAATCTCAGGGCCTTTGAAATCTACTATATAGTTCATCCCTGGACAGTAAGCATTATAACAGTCATTTCGCTGAGAGGTAAACCAGGATACAGAGATCTTTTTTATGTCTCAAGTATCAAAAAAAAAAATCATGCCAAGAAAAAAAAGCAGAACGAAAGCAGCAGTTTCTGTTCTCTTAGCTATCACACCGCTCCTTCTCTCAGCTTTATCTGAACAAAACAAAAGGTTATTTGAAATTGTCCTCAAGTTACAAAATGATACATGCACAGCTACTACCACCGTCCCCCTCTCTCTCTTCCCAGTCATACAAGTACTGGACCTGCCACCAATAAATAAATAAAGGCTGTATGATCTGTGCTGGTTTCAATGACCAGAAACTCTTCCCACTAGGAAGATGCTTCCAAATTACAATAATCAAATGCAACTTTTTTGGTTTGTTTTTTTTTTTTCTTTTTTTACAAGTGCTAGGAAGGAAAGCTAGTATACCTTCAGATCTGCAATCACCTGTGCATAATGGCACACACTAATACTTCTGTTATGTAAAAGAAACTACCCATGTGCATGAAGCTAAGTAACAGTATAAGCTCTACATAAATAAATAAATTTTCTTACTTTGTCATTATGGTAGTAAAGCACTGAAGAACTTTGGGACTGTTCCTAATATCTGAAGATTTAGTTCTCAGGGAACACAAATAACAATGGGCAAGGAGTTCCATTTATTTAAATAGATGCACACTAAGATTTCCAACTTCTGCTTGGTAAAATGCATCACATAGCTAATAATTAAATGAAATAGGTCTAATAAAATGTTTTCATATTAGGCATGAAAACTTAGAAAAGCACATATGTACTGTTACAACCATTTAGTAGACCAAATACTACTCACTGCTTCAGCAACTTGAAAGAAGAAAAAAATGCATATGTACTAATCAGAAGCTGGCAGCCACGGTGGCTGCCCAGGAATGCCATATCCTACAGCCGACGCTGCCTTTCCTCCACTATCCCTGCCACTCTGGAGGACTGGTTCCTCCAGCTTGGGAAGGAGGAGGAGAAGGCAAAAGAGGTCAATAGTGGCCACTGTGACACTAAGTTAATTTTCAGTGTAAACTATTCATTACTAAAGTACAGCTTTTCTCCACTTCTCTCCAGCGGAGCCCAGCTGCAGCAGTCAGGAACACTGTAGGGGTCTGAAGTGGTGCAGAAGTGCAGCGTATATTTTAAATTTCAGATTTTAGAAAATAACTTCCCTTTTTGTTCTCAGGCCTCAGACTGACAGGAGAATGAGGAGAACTCTGCAGACACAGTGTTGCAAATATCCCCCACACCATCCCAACCCAGGGATAGCCCTGAGCACTTGAGCTGCAAACTTTCCCTCTCCATGACTGCTGGGGTATGGAATACAGAGATAAAAATAAAATACTCTCCTCTCTTTATCTCCACTCAGTACTGCCATTCACATAATCACTACCCGCTACATTTACGTTTAATCCTAATTATGAGCAAACAAGCAATCATAATCTCAAAAAGCAACTTGAACATATTAATGCCTATTAGCTTAACAAAGTCTATTCTCTTTCCTCCAAAAAAATCAATTAGCAATAAACAAGCCCACAGACTATGAGTTTTATTAACAGCTATTTTTTCAGGCATTAACAGGACAAGAGTATAATACTACAGAATTTTTACTATAAGAGTAAAAAAAGTTATTTTGTGGAAAAATGGTAAAGAAATTCTATATTAAAGCAGCAGGGGAAAGGATTTGGAAGCTGTATGGCAGCTGTTTCAAATAACCATCATTTGCAACTATACTACAGATTTTTGATTTTACCTTGATAAAGTAACACCAATCTTTATGAACTGTATACTGTTGAATTTTGGATTAAAGCATTACAGTTAGGGCTGTTTCTATCAGATATACAGAAGACAGTAAAGCTCATTTTCAAATAAAATTATCCATGTATCAGAAAGCTACGTAGAGATTAAATAGTACTGGATAGAAATTCAAGCTAGAAGCAAGTCACAGAAACATTGCCTTGCTTGTGTACAGTCTAGTACAGTGCATGTATACAGTGTGGCTTTTTGTATTTAGAGATCATCGTTAAGTGTTTTATGAGCATCACAGCTCTGTTAAAAAGCAGATTTTTTTCTTGAAGAAAAGCAGACACGCATTTTCCTTCTGAGCCTGTTGCTTTGTTCATTTTTTAAACAGCCTTGCAGCCCATCATGAGGGTACTGTATAACTAAATACAAAGTGATAGTTCTCATTTCTCTTGTTTACAGTGATGATGCCATTTCTTAAAAAACAGTTGACTTGCATTTTATATCGCCCTTTCATTAGCTCATCTTGCTCCTCTATGTTATCCTAGCCATTCATCACCCCGAATTACACGCAAAAATGGGTCTGAAAGTCATCTGATTTGCCATCTTCTCATACTTGCACAGCTTCCACCACAAAGCATGGGAGGGCACTCTTTTAACCATTAAGGGGGTGTAAGGAGGGAAGATATAGGCTCAGTTCTGGTTCTATTCAAATCTTTCACTCTCCTTAGCCTGTAAGGGAAACATCAAATATTTTAAGGCATTTGCTTGTTTGCAAGTGGCTTGTGTATGTGTGAGAGAAAATTAACAAGAAGGAGCTGATCAAAAGTGATAGATGTTGTACTTCCATCTGAAACATATTTCTGTGGCTTGTCTTATCCATTAAAAGGGTGAGCTCCACACTCTGACCCTTGCCGGTCACTGGAGCCCTCCAAGCCTCTGACCAGGCTGGAGAGCCCAGCCTCAACTCTCAGGCAGCCGCAGCACAGTCGCAGCCACACTGTCATCTTCCTGTCAGAAATTCCCAAATCAAACAAGACAAACCCTTTTGAAGCCCCTATCCATCTTAATAAACATTACTGAATGAAAAGCTGCCTCGGACAATGCAGGGCTCAGCTCAAACCTTGTCTGATCGCAGCTCTCTGAAAGCAGGTCATAAAACGATCCAACTGCTCACGGACGCCTCACTCCTCCCTTGCAGATGAGGTATTTGACACCTGCTCTACTAACCCGCGTGACTTCACATTTCTCCAAAGCTGGTTTTGGTTTTGAGATGCCCAGCCTTTTCCTCCTGAAGTCTATCTTTACTACAGAAAATGGCTTTTTAATGTCCTTTGTGCCAGAGTTTATCTGTTATAAAGGTAAAATATTTCTGGCAGCACTGTGACTGACATTAAGAAAATACTCAGGATACCACACCACAGATTCCAGTCAGGCTAGCTTGCAAGAGACAGTAGTACGTGTTTGCAAAAACAGCAATGTCTAACAAAAATTAAAAATATCTTTTCCACCAGTGTTAATAAATGATGCGTATTTCTTTTGTCAGCAAGCTGTATTTTTTGCTTTTAAACTTTTATAGCATTCAAAAAGATATCTTAAAACATAACTCAAGTTAGAATAAATGATGGGCCAAGGAAAATAGTGACTATAGGCAATATGGCGACTTGAAGTTCACCACGGATGACGACTGCCTGAATACAATATTTTAAAATTCAAGTGTTCTGTAACTGTTGCAGATTTTTCACACTTCCAACAGCATACATTTTTAATGCTTGATTTAAAAATGTTTATAACCACTGAAAGCATTTAGCGGTTATGGAGGAATCAGAAAAATGTAATTGAAGGTTATGGGATAAATTAATTTGCATCAAAGTGACTACAGATTTCCATAGATTTTGCATTGTTGGTTTTTTTCCTCCAACAAAGCTATTCACTAATGTTATCACAAATTTGGAAAACAAAAACACACAAGTAGGAGAGAATAAAGGAAGGACCAGGGTATCTCTTATTGAGCTTGTACAGCCTCAACAGATGCACTTACCAGCCATACAGTGTTCTCAATGGTGCCTACATTTGCTGAATTAATATTTCTCTTCCAAGGACATACACTTTGAAATAAAAATGGATTAAATGTGTTGCTTGTGTTTCCAGAGAGAGATAACAGTTACATTAATCGTGACCATATTCAGGGAAAAACACCAAAAAAGTTATTTTTATTTGTTGCTCTTAAGGAAACTTGGAGTTAAGATCAAAGGGCACTTTGATTTGTTTGAAAGTTGTAAATGATCCATTTCCAGATTTTATAAAGTTAGTGTGCAATCTGTGAGTACTTGTGCCATAATCGAGAAGGAAGGCTCTTCAGCTTCACATGTCAATGCTGTAAACATGTAAATCTGGAAAATATTTTCCAAGCAGGCAGCCATGTGTAAAATTTACAGAACCTGTCATGAAAGAACTGCAGCTGCAGAAGTGCAAACTTCTCACTGCATCTTGAAGAATCCAGATGGGGGGATGTGAGAGAGATTTTTTTTTTTCCATCATGGAGGGTTCCAGCTGGATTGAGTTGTTGGTGCCATCAACTTTTAAAGCAACACTTCACCCAGTAATGAAACACTGATTATCCAATCACAAACAACAGAACAGAGGAATCTCTTTAAAAATAAAATAGAAAAAAGTCTTAAGTTAATTACACCAGTATGTGAAAGACTGTGGGCTAATTTATGACCATTTTGCAACATGTCCAGATGTCACTGTGCTCAGACCACCGAAGTTATATTACATGAAACCAAAAAAAAGGTAAGAAAAAATATCAATTCAGAATTAAACAGCAATCCAGACATGCTCTTGAAAAGCAAAGGTACAAAACTGAGATTTGAAATATATATATTTATATTGTGTATATGTGCATATATATATATACACAAACGCACTCAGTCTCAAAATCAGCCCCACCTTACAGTCCTCCTGTGGAATCTTAGGTGCAATAAAGCTTTGACCACCTCTTCACCCGAGTCCTTTCATCACTGCGGAGAAATGGGAGAGCAGAGTCATGTTCCTCTCTTACCAACCCTGCGGTCTCAGCCGTGTGGCACTGGATCTCTATTCACCTTCTGCCACCCCCAGCATGTTTGAAAGGACCAACACAGATCAGTCACTGTAAGCATACACAAAGGAGAATAATTCTGGGAAGGCTGAAGAGGAGTGATTAGCACACTGCACCCGTTTTCCCGCATACTACCTGGTCATCTATTCTTTTCTAGCTCATCTTTGAAGATGCCAGGAAATACAGACACTGATATGCAGCAAAAGTCTTTGTCAATGTTTATAGCATCATTATGCAATACTATCCACCACAGCTCAGTGCAGTAGGAAGAGTTAAACAGAGAACCCAGTGATCAGTTTTCAAAAAGAAAAAAGAAAAAAAAAAAAGTCCCAATTTGCAGTTGAGGTAAGCTATCACAGTCACACAGCTGTTTTACATAAGTGAGAATGTAGTTGAAAAAACACTGAGCAGTCTTAAATAAAAATCACTATTAAATCACATACCTAAAAAGATACAATTGTCAAATTTAAATCCATGACCTCCCTATAATGGTTCAGAAAAGTCTAGTCTTCTGGTTTAAAGTCGTCCCTTGACATGGAAGCCAATTCTGGGAGATCATCTATGCCAACCATCTTTTAAAATCTTCACACAACTATGCAGTATTTGCTTTCTATTTATAGTTATATTAAAAACCTCTTAGGATATATTTAAAAATGACATGTATAAACTACCAGATGGCACAGAAAACAATGACAATTTGATGAATATAGAAATCAGTTCAACTATTTCTAACACCACTAATATGTAATATTTGTGATATGTAATATTCTGGTATAATATACACTATTTCAAAATGAAATCTGCACTTAAATGCCAATATCCTCTCCTTCTGGCTTCTCACTTTATGACACTAACATAGGATCTCATTCACCAAGCCAATTGAAATTTTAATAAAAGAAAGCTGGAGTTTCTAATAAACTCCCGCAGCGAGCGGATAATACTAAACATCTTTAGCAGCATGGTGGTTTTTATTATTATTTTAGCTGTATATTAATATGCTAGTATTTGTAAACTCTCTAGTGTCACCAGATTTATTTCAAAAGGCTTCTCTGCATTCTTCTTTTGTGAAAAGTGTATGTGACAATGAAATAATAATTTCAGTAGGTTTTCACTATATAGATGTCTAAACCGAAAAAGAAGATACATCTTACCTTAAAGAGGAAACTTTCGATATTACTTATTTGCCATTTGGGAAGACAGTATATTGAATTTTCTTGTTAAGGGTAAAATTATAGCAGCAAGACTGGCAGCGTTCACCACGTGAAGATTTATTACAGATTTTGATACAGATAAACACACATGCATTTTCCTGCCTCAGTTCTGCATGCACAGCCAGGTGAAATGTGCATAGAATATGCTGCCCAAACACTGGCCAAAACCTACAACTGCTCACAGCCAGCAGCGTGCCGGGTAGTTAGAGAACGATTGCTTTAAGTATTTTTCAGACCTCATCAGCATCACTCGCAGCACTGCAAAGCACCGTCCACCCACAGAGCGCACTGGAAGGCATCAGAGCCCAGACCCGAGCTTTTGCTTTCCACCCTGGCAACAAAGAGCTTTTCCCTATGGGACCTAGGCTACTGGTCTGCTCAGTCTCCTCTCCTGTCCCCTAGTCTTCTAGGATTTTAATGCCGCTGGCACTAGTGGTTGCAAGAGACCTAATGAAGCCTTTGAAATGAATCCCAAAATGGCCCTTTGTCTTCAGCGGACATAGGATAAGACATCTAGGAATCAAGTTCTCCTCTTTTGAGCACAAAAATCTATCTACAGTGTTTAATTCAAGCAGGTTGCCTCCAGTATTTGTGTGGCAAATCAATTAGCAGCATGTTTAACAACATATACATAAAACCTTGTACTAATTTTCATAGACATTAAATTTAGCTTTCAGTTGCTGAAAACACACACAACTTTCTTATCTCGTTTCAGGATAATAGCTGTGCTTGTCAATGACAAAAAAAATTACTTATTTGATTCCTAAGCTGCCTGTACACTACCATTAATTCATTATCTCTTTCATCTTATTAGTTATGTTCTCAAACTGTACAGTGCACAAACATTAATTTGAACAGTCACCTGCCCTTAAAATGCCAAAGTTTGTATTAGGTTTTGGCAACTTTAAAAAAAAACTGCATTCATTGGCTTGCAAATGAAATGTATTCACAGAAAAAAATTCCTCCCATAAGCTGAAGCAGCTCATCATTAACATTCAAGGAATGTGAACACAGGCTTCATAGAAAACCATTAAAATATAAGGCAGCTTTCAGCCTATTTTAAGAATTTCAGAGAAATTTTGCATTCTCTTTCCCATGATGCCACGGTGATGTCAGGCTGCATTTCAAACAAAATGACAATGAAATCATTTCAATTCCATGCAATGTGCAAAAAAAAGTCAATTTTTCTCTTGGCAAACCGAAGTCTAAAGTAATTAAGCACTGCTGTGTGGGTGGCAGCTTCTTCCTCTGAAGTCAGCCTGAGATAATTACCACATTAAAGTCAAAACATCATGTGCTGCACTGATAGATAGATGGATGGAGAGATTGGGCATCTATTAAATGATCCATTTTGTTATGCTCCCTGGGAAATGTGCCATTGATGCCAATTAAAAATATATATTCCAAGTGAGTATTTCTAAGTGACAAAACTTCTATTCAGTAAATTGAATTTATTATTTACTGATCATGAAGTACTTAAAGACATAAAAAATCTGGATAGATAGGAACCTAGGAGGAGAATTATACACTCTACGAAGTTTACAAACCCCTCATTACCCAATTGCCACATACACATAATGTGCTCTACAACACCATTTTTAGCTAAGATACCGAGCTATTTCCCTCCCGTCATAAAATTCTTAACTAAGGTGGAAATATGATACAGCAGATAAAACAAACATCATCTAAGATTTCCGAATTCACAAATGTTCTATTGTAAAAAAAGGACTTTTTCAATTTTAATAATAAAACATCCCTCAGTACATATTCATAATTAAATGTCTTCAAGTCTACATTTTTGGTGTCAGAAAAGTAAATGGACCAAAACTAAGGCATACCAGCGATGATTAATCGGTGCTATTTGTTGAAATGTATCACAGCGAGGCTTAGCATGATAAAAATGCCCCAAAAATTCCGTATGTAACTATTATTAACATGTATTACCAACACTGTGTTTAGTGCGTACTACTGTCACTCCAACAGTAAAATGTTTCCGCTATTAGGATGTGAAGAAAATGCTTCCACTAAAATTTAAAGGGAGCACTCATTTTTATGCATCAGATTTGGATTTCATTTGCAGTGATCTCAGAGCGTGGCCACTTGCGTTAATACCAGTTTAGCCTGGCATCGGAATACGTTTATGTCGTGCTTTAACAACAAAGGGCTAAAGGCAAGGTTTTGCTATCAGAAGCATTACAAAAAAGAGCCGAATCTCCATTCTACCTACTCTGCAGGTTATGTTTGATCTCATTTAAATGCTTTGAATGAGATTTACTCTTCACTGTTGCTATGATAAAGGTCACAGAAGTAAAACTATGTCTCTTTGAAATTAAGGATAGGAATTTCTGAGGCTCAGAAGAAGGGCTTTTTCATACTGACCAAACATAAATTAAAAGAATGTCATATGAAAATACACATGTGCTGATATTAAAATGCTAATGAGTTTTCTTAGCAAGAAATCAAAACAATCAATATTTTATCTTTAATATTAGATTCAGAGCTTGCTCTGAAGCACCTTGCTCAAGGTACTCAGATTCCAGAGAGGCCAGCATTTGAGTAAGCCCAGTATTTATGTTACTGTCTACAGAAAACTCTGACAGACAGTCTTAAGACCTTTCTGTTTAACAGATTTAAGCTAAAATCCTAGGCTGAGTGAAGCTTTAAAATTATCCTGAGGAAAGTTTAAGAATCTGTAAGGGCTCAGTCTCACAGCAACTGCAATCCAAATACATGATTTGTAACAGCAGAATTTATTCAGAGTTTGCATTATATTTTCAATAGACAATTTTCAATACCAGCATAATCCAATTTTTAATGTATGGTATAAATTATATAACTTCCAGTATACTAACATGCATATACCTTTGCTACCTCTTATGAGGTATTTAGCACAATGGCACAGAGCTATGAGAGTGAAAAAATCTACATGTTCAAAAAAAAAAAAAAAAAAGGAAAAAATGGTCCTGTAAAAGAGTATAAGTGGGAAACAGGCAGAGTAAACAGAATGAGTGGGAGTCTACTTGCCATCCCCTTATTCAAGGTTGATGGAGTTATTGCAGATTTACTTTAGTCTAATGAAAATAAATTCTAACAAATTTTGACAACAAATTCAAATCCTTCCAAAATTAATATGTTAAATACTAGCACTAGTAAACAAAAGATTTATAAATAAAAAAAAAAAATGAAAAATTAACGATGAACTGACTTTAAAGATTCATACTTAAAAATAACCTATGTAAAAAGCTTGTTTCAAATGTCTCCCCATTTTTAACTTTTTTCAAGGTTCACTTTTCACTTTTGAGCATTTTTTCAAGCTTTCCTTTGTAACCCAGGAATTTTCCTTACAATTAATGAAATTTGAAATTCTCTAACACTAATATGAACTCAAGGGGTGACATTTTGAAAAAAAAAAAAAAAGATTGCATGAGGCAAGCAATCAGGCAACAGAAGTGCATTTTCTGTTGAAAAATCAGCTTTTAATCTAAAAGGTGATTATTGCCGATAGCTTCCCACACACACTTTCCCCCCACCCCAGTCATCTTTGACAGCCAATTTGCTTTTTGGTTCCCCAGTGTTGCTGCTCAGCTGCTGTTTAAGAAAACGTAGAATGTTTAAATTCTTTACACGTTATACGTTTTCTTCTTATTTAAATTGGATTTTTTGATGGTAGTTTATGATACTTTCATTAGTTTATGGTTACTTTATGGATTTTGTTTTAGGAATATCCAAATGTATAAATGTAAATAATCTTTGGTAATTAAAATCTAGAATTTGTGCAAAAATGCAAGTTTAATTAATCTCCATTCCTCTCACCTTCCTCTCAAATTTTATCCACAATCATAATGCTCAATTAAAAAAAAATAATAAATAAATTTAAAAAATCAAGAAGCAGTTCTCAAATAACCCCCAAGAACATTCCTTCTCCCACCGAATGTAACAAATAGCACTTAATTATAAATTTTAAGGTGAAATTAACATAAGGTGACATCTTGGCATAGCTATTCTTCAATCCAACATGAAGTCACCTTCCACAGGAAGCAACCATTTACACACGTGTAGGTGCCCTTCCAATTCCTAATAAATCTTTCTTCAATTTGTGTCATTGCACCTGCCTTACTTATCAACCCCTCCTGTAGACAGGTTTTCTGATTGAACACAGACAGATAAGGAACTTGTTAGGGGCCAGTCCACTGCCGGAATTTTTTCAAGGATTTTGAAAACGGAAGTTCACAGGTCTGACTTTCCCCTCACCAAAATTTGGCACAAGCAAAGCCATTTTTGATTTGTGCCATCATCAGGCACACTCTTACTCTTCCTTTTATTAGACCATCACACCCAGCCTCAGACTTATCAAAATTTCACTCTTATTCTCTGTAGACACAATGGTCTTGACCTCAGAGCTCTGGAAAACAATCCTGTAATGTACTATAAATGTAAGTGTGGACATTGTCCAGTTTTTTTCAAAAGAATACTACCTCATCTCTAAGAAAGCTTGAACCGGGATTTCACACCCCCTCTACCTGTCTCTCAACTGATCATGAAGCAACTGAGGCTACCGCAGCGACTGAGACGGTGGGAGACCTGCCTGTGAGTGCACAGAACACTCTGCATCTCAGGTGTGGAGAACGGACCAGACAAAAGCCAGGTTTGCAAAACCTTCCCGGTGCAGCATACAGTGAAGACAGAGAACTGCAGAGTTCCAAATCAGAGAACTGCTCGCTCTCTTAAGCAGGTTCCCTTTCTTTATTTCCTCAATAAAGACAGCTATCCATCAATTACTTGATGTGCTATATTCCTATACTGTTTTATAACAGATGTAATATATATTCACTATATGTCATCATCATAACTAATCTGAGGAACTTTACAGTGTCTGCAAAACTTTGTGCTCCTACAGCATTATGCCAGTGAAATTTCTTTTTTAAAATGCAGAAACATTTTCAATTTATAGAGAAGGACACCAAGGCTCAAAGAAATAGGATAATTTGTCAACTGTCACAAAAGAAAAGTCAGTACATGAAGTAGGTAGACAGCAGTGGTGTCCTAAATACCAACCTCCATCACCTCTTGCAAAGTTAGGTCATGATTCCTTCCCTCATTTATCCACCTGAAGCCCCTCAACAGTCACACCAGCAAAGTGGACATCACAGCAGATCCAAGGATCTCTGTTTTTTTCCAGTGTGTCGCAGAGCATATAGATGTGCAACTTCCTCAGCTGGCAGAGGCACAATTCTATTTTATTCTGCTTTACGAAGTCCACCGCCTTTCTGCAGAGGACAACTTTACAAAGCAAAGCGTTCTCCAAAAACCCAGGGATTAATTTAAATCATGAGAGCGGAAATTCAGGACAAGTAACAGGTTGCCAGGTACTCACTTGCCTCTAGCACATCGTATTAACCATTTCAGTGTTGAACAACAGATGAGAAAAGTGAGGCAACAGATGTTGCCCATCTGGGCTGAAGACTGAAGGAATTCTCCTGCAAACTGAAGCAGAAGACCAAGACAGTAACCCGCACAGCAAGAAAAACTGAGAACTTCAGAATGTACTGTTACAATAATCAACACTGTACGTTAGTAGTCCTATTTATAATAGCAACACTACAGGTGCTCATGAGAGTGTTACTTTGTTATGTTACTTGCAATTATGTTTCGCTGTAACCCATAAATCTGTCAAAACGAAGAACGCAATTAGGAATTTCCACATGAACAGGCAAGGTTTCTCCTTCCCACACAAATGGCGCAAGTAACACCTTAACCCATGCGCCTGGTGGGGATTAAGCACCGAAACCTCCTCCTGCCTAGTGCTGCCAAGTTTTGTGCCGCTCCATGTGTAACATTTTTATGCCAATTATTAAATGAACTGATTTGCAGTTACAAATAATCTGCATATTAACTAGGAACTTCAGTTTACAGACTAAGTAAAAAGAGACGTACAAAAAAAAAACAGAAGGAAGGAGCATATGCATGTTACAGAAAGTCTAAGGACAGGAGGTAGCTGGAAGGAAAATGTCTTGGGGGAAGCTGAGGTACAGCCAAAGGTCTCTCGCCATCATTGTTCCTCTCTTGAACGAAGTCCCTGTTTGTCCTTGGTGTCAGCAGCTGGTCCTTCTCCACTTGCAGCTTTCAGGGGAGCAGCAAAAGGAAGAGCAGAGAGAGGAGGCCATATGGCTTCCAGCACATCAAGCATCAGTGAGCTCCCGATGGCAAGCTGCAGTGATGGCAAAATGGCCAGCTCATGGTTTCTCTGCCATGCAGACAAAAATGCAATTTTCTGGCAGCCCAGTTGCAGGGAACAGAAAAGCGATTATTCTGCTATTAATAAAAAAAATACATATGAAAATGTGTGTAAACTCTTAAAACCTGGGAGCCTGGAAGGGTGAAAGGCAAGGTGCTTCAAAGCAGTAAGAGGCCAGGTACAGAGGAATAAACAGCAAAATGTTGTGCTGCATCCATTTTCCAGATATTTTTGAAAATTGCAGTTATCAAATAGAAATACACAGACAGGTAGAATGGATAGTTTCATCCAGCTTTAGAAAGCTCCAGATTACTTCAGACAGTCTAATTTTCCATTAAAAAATTGTTTTAATAGTTAAAAAGAACTGGACTTCATACATCTCTTTATTACAATTAGCAGTGTTCAAAATTCTCAATTAATAAAGCATTTTACTTTGATGACTATAATTTAGTTTGTCCCCTGTCATAAATAGGGTAAGAGCTCAGAAATGTTTAGAAGTACTGTATCTTTTATATAGTACAAGGCACAATGTTTGTATTCTTGAAGACAGAGTGACATCTAAAGGGATTTTGAAATACTCAAATCTTGCACACTGAATCCAAACTGACAAAGTCAAGGGCATGTCATATTTTTGAAAACTGATGAGTTTTCAGGTTTGCTGTGGTTGATTGTCCCAAGTAACCATGAAAAGAGGATCAAATTCCAATTTTAATGACATGCCTCAGGGTGCCCTGAGGACAACTGCCATTTTTATCTTAGATTCTGCAGGTCCTCAGTGAACAAAAGGGGGAAATCAGCTTTGAATGGATTCCTTGCACTGTTGTCAAAAGTAATCCAACTGCTCTAAATATCTATATCCTAAAATATTTTCTTACAGCAATTTTTATTAACCTGAAGCATTAACAGAACAGAATATCTAAATGACATTTTTAGCTACCAATTCTTCAAGCAGATTTCATGTTCCCTAACCAATAGGTATTATAACTGGAGTCTTTCATAACTGGAATCTCTCTCTCCGATACATGCACACACACACACAAAGAAAAATCAAAATACGGTATCTAATGGCTAGATTTGGGATCCAGCATGGTGTTTGCGTGCTTACAAATACTTCTACCATATGTTAGAAATATTCTTTAAATTATATCTTTCCAGATATACTCCTGAATATGAAAGCCAATTTAGGAAAAAAAAAAAAGTCAAAATCAAGTTTTTAATATCAAAGACAACAGTACAGCAGAAATGTACAGCATGCATGTGGTAATGATGAGTTAGGTACCTTTACAATGGACCTTTATTTCAGTCTCCTGTTAAGTATCTTCCTGAGCTCACTGACAGGGAAAAAAAATTCTACATTAAAAACATATTTTCCCCTCTTGGGCTGAAATCATAGTAAACTCTTGTGAATTTGTTTCTATGGACTTGGGGGGAGGGGGGCGCTATCTTTAACTGTCTATTCCTTAGAAGTAGAACGTCTTCCGATGCAGTTTTATTTATTTATGAAAAAAACTCATGAACAGTTGTCAGGATGCTATATCTCACTTACAGTCACAATGCCCCAATGAACTACTTAAATGTGGCTCAGCCACAAAGCGCTGGCAAGCCGAGTTAACTCTTTCCAGCTAAAGAGACAACGTATCTCAGTTTTGAAGACATGTATTTACTAGAGGAGAGAAAAACAGGCATTTCATCAGCAAAGTAATACTCATAGCAAACCTGTGGTAAGAAAAGAACATGGAAAACAGCTCTGAAAAGCTGTTCAAAAGAGTATTTACTGTGTATCAGTTGTAGGAAAGTGGTGTCTTTTGCCTTAAGATAATATTTACTCGTGCAATTGATTTTGGGTTTTGGTTTTTTGTTGGTTTTGGTTTTGTTTTGTTGGGTTTTTTTAAAAGAGACTCAGTCCTACTAAACCTTACTAAAACTACAGTATTTCCTTTTCAAGTCAGAGGTAGCTGGCACAGCTAATGTAAAACAAAAAGTGGGACCTGAGGCACTCAGACAATAAATGACATACCCTTTCAGCAAGTCTTAATCAAGGAGATTAAAGCAACATGTAACTCTAGATGCATGTTAATAAAACAAGTGGTGAAAAATAATAAATGAAACATACAGAAAGATATCTATCTCTGTGCTTCAATTAGTCTTTGTGAACATTATCTTTTTTCTTCCTCCTCCAGCACTTTCAAACATATTGTAACCGTCTTAATTTTTTGATGATTTTCAGAAGAAGAGTTCACATAAAGAGGAACGTTTGAGTTCTTATTTAAAATATTATTCTTTAATGCAGTACCTTTTTTTGGTAGGCTATTTGAAATGGCCTGTGATTAGCGCTGGTTTTGGGCCCCGTTCAGATCCTGACCAACTTCCCAGGGCGATCCGGGTTCTTACCCCATCTGCTACGATTCTGATAAGAATTCCCAGACAGACAGACAGGGCTGTAAAGTCTTGAAGAAAGGACAGAATTAGAATGGTCTTTATTAGACCACGGATGAGTGTCTATGGCTGCAAAGAAATTCATTTGCACTATATCTCCAATGCAGTTTGAACTTTTCCTTCGTTTGGCAAAGCACATCAAGTCTGATTTAACAATTCTCTTTGTGGCTTTGCTTTTCTCTCTACAGCTTCATATATTTACAAAAGGATAGATGCA
Source organism: Gymnogyps californianus (assembly GCF_018139145.2). Lineage (NCBI taxonomy): Eukaryota > Metazoa > Chordata > Aves > Accipitriformes > Cathartidae > Gymnogyps > Gymnogyps californianus. The sequence goes on along the minus strand of NC_059478.1, from coordinate 20,678,624 downwards.
TGAAGACTTCTGATAAAGTATCAAAAAAAATAGCCATTACTATACATCCTTGTATACAATTGAGAACCATCACCTTATGAGGAAAACAGTATTAATAGAAAGTATGAGTTATAAAAACCTCTCTGCATATCAAAGTCATGCCAATGTCAGCTGCTAGCATTTTATAAGTCATGGTCATTTACTGCACCAAGGAAAAACACAAACCTCATTTTGCATTAAGAAAGCAAGCATTTAGCTCTCCAACTAACAATGTGAAAGTAAAAGCTGGTATCCACAAAGCTGAACGAGTCTCTGGCGTGAACTGCTTTCAAGTAGCACCTACTACACAATTCACATGCTGTCAATACTGACATTACGTTTTATTCCTGAAGCATTCCTAGTTAATAATATTCACAAACAAAACAAAAAAGTTACAGTTTGTTCAGCAGCAGCACCCTGGAGTTTTGATAGAGAACAGGACTGCACTGGGAGAGGACCTCTCCAGACCAAGGGTAAGGGATGGTCCCTGTTTTGAACACCTCGACGTGGAGTTAGCAGGAGAGACCAAGGAATGGAAAGCAGAGCAACATGGATTTGCCCAAGCTCAGTGACATGGAAGGGGGTTCCTGACTCCCCAGTAGGTCACGCAGCCTATTCTTGAGTTCACAAAAGGCAACACAGGACTTATTTGATGGAGAAAAAGAAATGTAGCCCTGCAGGCAATGCAAAATACAAACCTATACAGATTAAGAATACTCTTTCAAAACCAAAACTTAAATTTGGCAGATTTATTTTATATCTATACTGTTTTTTCTTTTGTTGTTCTTTCTCTTTTGAAATGTAAAGGAATTAAGTTGCTGTGGAGTACATCAAGCGAGGTTCTGAATTTGATTTTTAGGAGGATGTATGCAGAAAAATATCTACCACTAATTCACTGAAATTACCAAATTTTGAAATATAAAAAATAAGCCACAGGATTTTTTTTCCCCCAAAACATTCTTTAACCAGAGGCAGGGTTTGTTCATTTAAGGGAAAATGTATCTCTCTCTCTCTCTCAATGCTTTTCCAAAGGGTAAAGAGGCTAAGAAAATAATATATTCAGTTCACAGTAGAATGAGTCACACATGCAAAATCTCCAATATTCAGCTATCTTTGCTACAGCTTATGCACATATCAGTTTCAGCAGAAGAAAAAGAGCAAGCTCAAATAACAAGAAGATTGATTAGGCAACAAAGGAACTCAGAAAATGAGACAATAGCAAAAATTAATTAAGTAAATATATCTGAGTACATCTCTTGTGTGCATGGAAGCAGAAACAGACAAACTTCATTAGTTCATGAATGTCCAGTTGTCTCCTCTGAGCAGTCATCCTGCTGCCACGATGCCCCCCCTTCCCCAATTTTCTATATAAATATTCACATTATAAATTACCTAGAGCCAGGAGGAGCTTTGCAGTTTCTCTCAACTACACATCCCTGAGTCAGGATGTGCAGACATAGCAGGCAGCAAGGACTGGCATGCAAAACCATTGCACTTCAGAAATATTTGGAGAAATGGGACAGAAACAGACACTCTCTGCTCAATTTCCTTTCATTTTTGCCGTACCCCTGTTGTGTTCCTGGAGAATAAAGAGAGAAGCAGCAGCGACAGAGGGTACTCACACATTCAATCCATGTTCCAAGTATCTGCCATCATTAGTTCACTCAGCACGCTCCAACCCTGTCCCTCATGAGGGGCACCCCTTCATTCAGAGCCAGGAGCGGGACACAGAGAAGGCCAATGCTTGGCTCTTGTCAGAGCCACAGACCTTCTTCCTAAATATCCAAACCTTTCTCGTCTCTCTTGTCTTGGTGCATAATCAAATAAAACAGATCTATCAGGAAGGACTGTGAAAAACCCATAACAGAACACCCTACCACAAATGATAAATGAAGGTCATCTTAGAAAGTCTCCAAACCAGAGACATCCCAGTTAGACAAAGAAGAATGTCTCTAACACACGCAAAAAAGGTGCCAAGTTTCCCCCAACTTCTGTATGGAGCTCAGTTCAGTGAAGTATACACATCCCACATCAAACACAAACACCAATGAAAATTAAAATCAAGCTACAGCCCTCCAGTGACACTCCAACAAATCATTTAAAATTAATGGGTTCAATGGATATATTAGAAAAATCAAAATTTGCCAGTGCCCCTTCTTGGAATTATCTTAAATCTGAAGTACAAGACAGATGCTTCTAACTTCTCAATTAAATAAAAGAAGCAGTAAAACATGACCGGTAATTTACATAAGACATTTTTTCCAGTATTTCATGCTGCTCTCTTTATAGTAGGCTCAGTAACTCTGGTGTTTACAGATCAAGAGAAAAGTTAACCAAAACAAGCTCTTCAAAGATTCCTAATCCTAAAGCTTGTTTTAAGTTACATATGTATTTCAATTCACATGCTCAGTCTTTGAAAACTGAGATCGCAAAACATTATTCTGACATTTTATCCCAATCCAAGAAAATTACATGAACACAGCTATTTAGGAACACATCAGTATAGGAAACATACTGGAAAGGACCTCCTAGATTATTCAGAGATGGTTATACCACCATATGTTTTATACCGCCATATGGATATGTGCATATATGAACGATGGTACATGATGGTAAGAAACCTTTCATTTCCAATTTAATTGCAGGCCATTCATATCTATTTGTTGGTATTTGAACATTGCCCTTCAGCTTCCATAACTTTTTCCTTAGTGTTGTTTGTCATAAAATAGGCTCTCCACTGCCCTAAGCACTCCAGAAGACTTCTCTTGCCCACCCTACACTGAATTTATCATTCTTGAATAGGGCTGATCAGGAATGTACAACGGTTTTAATACTTAGCTGTCCTTACTGGAAATGCAACACCTGATTAATACTATGACCACATTTATTGTTTTCAGTGTTGGTATCCCACAGCCATCCCTGCAACTGATTCACATATCTATCTTTTTCTCTTTTTTTTTTTTTCCCCCTTTTTCTGTTATCTCTTATTTTGAAGCCTTTCAATATTAAAGCAAACAATCTGATTTCAACTGAAGAGCATTTTACATTAGAACACCAAACTCTAGGCCAGGGCTCCCTTTAGTCCGTGTAAGGAAAGCCAGGAGTGGAGGGGGAAGGAAGGGAATCAATGACCAAATGAAGGTGGCTTTTAACTGAAAAAAAAAAAAAAAAAAAAAAAAACCAAAAAAAAACCCCAACCATTGTATAAGAAACCTTGGTACTACCTTAAAGAGGTCAGTGAAGAAATCATTCTGAATATCAGAGGCTTTCCAATGCACAGGTTTCACTACATATAGTGAAGTGCCAGACTAGCTGGGTTGCTTTGTCAATGCTTTGCTTTCAGAAGCCAACTCAGATCTTTAGAATCACAGTATCCTTTAGCCCAAATTCATCATATTAACTACCTGGTAGTAAGTAGAGCCTTTCTATGTTAATAAAGGTTATTTCTGTTCACTGCCCACATCTACTTGTGTGCATTATGGCACTTTTTTTTGTCCCTTCTGAAAAACGTATCAATAGGAAAACTCCAAAGCTCTCCCCCCACCCTCCAATCTCTTTCACAGTACTAAGAATTGAGAAAATCGCTTTATGTAAAAAGTCTGGAGTATTCAGTCTTGTAGAGAAAAGCAGAACATAGATAAAAGTTCATCTGACATAAAAAAGAAGGATGGTCAAGACAAAGTGTGCTTTGTGAACAGCAAGCCTCAGTAGCCTTCTGAATGGAGAATGGTCCTTCCCGAGGTTAGGAGGCATCTTTTTTCACTGTGGGTGATCCAGGATTAATCTCAAGCAAAGTAGTAATGATTACAAATTACGGACCAATTTCTATCTTGCCTGCTGTGACAAAGATTACTGAAAAATTGGTTCACTCACCAATGATGAGCTCTCCAACATGGTACACACTAAAATTATACAGAACTATCATCCAGATTTTTGGCCCCTGATGGAATTCAAATGGCCCTGGAAACATGACCAGTAGTTTCTTCTGCACACAGATCAACAGTCACATTTCTGGGCCTGTGGTCATGAATTCACAAGCCTTGGGGAATTTTTTTGTAGTTTTACTTTTTCCTGAATTTGTGCCAGTATACTGTAGCAATGAAACTGGCTAGTGAATACACTCAAATTGTGGGGCTAGTCCTCAATGGATGCCTCCATTCGCTTTTTCACAATGTTCAGATGGGTCTGGGTGAAACAAAACAAAGAACGTTTCATTTCATGTTTAAATTCCCTTCGGCGTGTAACTTGTAACAATCAGGTCTACTCCTAGAACCCCAAAATGGAACCGTATTTATTTCTGCAGGAAGTATCACTGCACCAGAAGAGATGAATAGTATTGTGATACCCAAGGAGAGGACAGGCAACGAACAGTGGAGAGGATGCTCTTACAGGATATACGATAACTTTAACAAGACCACCACAAAACACACACCTCCTGGGGAACAGGTCTTACTAGGCTGAAATAAGGTGCTGTCTCCTCCAATGCTCAGATCACTATTCTAATTGGTTTATAAATCGTTATCCTTGGATGCTCTAAATGTGTTTTACAAGAACAGAAAATGCAGAAGGGCAATATTCTTCCACAGTGGCATTTCATTCAATACAGTACAGGAAACGTATGCTCTAGAATTGTTCTTTTCCAGCTCAGGGGCTTTTTGAGTCACAGAAAAATAAGAGCAAAATTCTCCCACAGAAAAGAATGAGAGGGGCCTCCCAGGCTAGCTGGAGAGGAGGAAAGGCAGATTGTACAAACCAGAACAACGATCGTAACAAGACTGATAACCCCAGAACCAGTTGAATTTGGAAACAAGACAAATGATAAAAAGCAGATCATGACACAAATATTCAGGTAGGAGGTTATTGTGTACTGAAATGGTGAGCTAGGGTTGGGCTGGGGGGAGAGGGCTGGGGGTTAACACATCTTTGCCAAAGAGCATCTTCCAATTGAGAATATTAAAGCATTTTAAGAAGGGTGGGATAAACTTTTATTCTCTCCAGTTTACGGATAAGGAAACTGAAGAATGGAAAGGCAGATTACTCACCGTCACACAATAACATGTAAAGAGAGAAGAAACAGACCCCAGGTCTCTTGATCACAAAATCTCCCCTTTTCATTTAATGAACTTGCCTCCCAGATGCAGAGAGATATTATAGTGTCTTAGGGCAAATCCAGATTTTCATAACTAAGCAGAATGTGAATCAAAATGGATAAGGAATTTCATCCTAAGTAAAACTCTTGCTTAAGATACAAAAATGCAAAGACGTGTTTTAAAACGTCAAACAGTTTTTAAAGAGACTTTTGTTCAACAAAGCAGGAGAAGAGTTTCCCTTCCTGCCTCACCCTCTAGAGACTCATAGAATATACATTCAAAATTTCCCCAGATGAGCTACTAAGTTGGGTGCTTGAAATTTTGTAAGTTTTACAATACGCAGGAAACTAGGAGCATTGGGAGGCTGGGGGGTGAGGAACAAAAAATGGGCACTTTGAACATTTCTGCAACTAGAAAGATCTTCAAGAATGGCACAACGTGCTGGGCAGGCGTGCCCCACCCTGGGAATCCACAGGAGAAATTTGGAAAGGTTGCGGGACAACAATTCCCAACCCATGTTTCATGGGTAATCCAGTACTTGCAAAAGCCTTCAGTACTGTTAATAGTCATGAGACATTAAGGCAATAGTGAGCACAAGGCAAAGCATGATGCTGTCCACAGTGCAGCACTTGTTCAGTACTGTCACCAGTGGACCTGCTAAGATTGGAAAAATGCTGCTCTAACTTCATTTAGCCCACTTAAAGACTTGAAAGAAACAGAAATACAGCTTTATTTAATGTTCTAAACCGCTCTCAGTGTATGAGGCAATTGGACAGCCATGCCAGTTTGTGTTCAATCTGCACGTTATGTTTATGTGAGCTTATATCTTTTTAATGCAGCACGGTTACACTTACAGCAGTTTGCAGCTTCCCCAGGAAACCATTGTAAATGGGACCTGTGCCCAATTGTTTTTATCCCAGTTAAGTAAATAAATGAAATATGCTAATTAGCACCCTATTAGCTCACAGCAGGGAGTAATCCAGGGCACTTTGACTGGAAATTATTCTGTCATCCAGGAAGCTGCTCTGTAACAGAGTGTAAACTGGCCCAATTTTCTCTTTTCACCAACTGTGGATGTCATCCAAATAACGGAGACACCACTGAGCACAATCTATAGGATACGGTGATGTTGCAATGAAACCTCCTTTCAGTCTCCCACGAGTCTGGCCTAGAGATATGCTGGCAAATCCCAGGACTACAGACGCTGTCTGCATTTAAATTTGGGGGTCATTTTGTCAAAATCACTTTCAAGCACATAGTTTATTTTCCTCCCTACAACTGGCATTTCAAATATTGCTCCAGAATACTTTCTGAACTTATCACAAATCCATATTAATGTTAACTCTTCTTTTTTTTTTTTTAATGCCAGAAATATTGAGGCTGGGACACACCAGAGGTACATCTGTACAGAACAGGAAAATGTGGGATAAAATAGCCATAAATTCCCAACTTCAATATTTTCAAACTGTGAACAAAACCAATTGTATTTTACATAAATTATGTAAAAATGTATAGTTTAAATATACATAATTATATATATTTTTCCTCTTTGCTAACAAAGCAGAGTTGCCAGCCTAGTTAGCGCATATCTGTACAGTCAGCCTGGCAACAAGATGCTGCTGGAAGTAATACAGGCACTGAGAGAAAAAGCTTAATAAAAAAGCAGCATGTTTTCCAATCCGGTCTTTCAGAAACACCCATTTTCAAAGAGCTTTGGGGCTTTTGGGGATTAGACGCTATGACACATCTGTCAGGTTGCCACTGAGCATGTCAAAATCTCCATCATGGTTTGAGTTATGCAATGAAGCTTAGTTATGTTATAGAGATACTGGTAGCACACTTTCTTTTGTTATCAAATTTATATGAAAAGTTACAGGGATTACCTGTGGATTTTCTGACTGCCATTTAAACCAGAGAAGGACCTCCATTTTTAATCTGCTGAATAGAAAGGCAGTTTGGAGTGAGTTCTCCATAAAACTTCTAGGTCTTCCTTCTGAAAAGGCCCACACTGAAACATTACTATATTGCATAGATTTAAGGCCTCAAAATACAAAATACAGATAATTTTTATATTAAAAGTGTAGCTATTGATGACAAGAAATTTTGTTTTTATTTAAGCAGTAGAATCTTTCAATTGACATAAGATCTAGGGGTTTTTTGTATGAAATTACAGTCTTAATTCATTAATAAAATTGTGCTGCTCATGTTCACTATAGATTCTGCCACAGTTATTTAATCTTGCTACCCATTTACGCCTTAATTGCAGTATTTACACTCATGAGTGCTAGCCATCAGAACCAGTATTTTAAATTTCAAAGGTTCCATTTTAAAGTTGGGAAATACAAATTAAGAAAAGGAAAACACCAAGACCTTGAGTAGCACACCACAATCCTCTAGTATTTCAAATCTACGCTAATTACTCTTTCAAAAGGGAATTTTTTAAACATAAAGGAAGAGAAGACCATACTATCAAGTGGCTAACATAACATGGATCTGCTGCCTCCAGCTTAGCAATGCCAGTTAGGTCACCCAAGGATCAGGTCTTGCTTGTGCTCTCAGGAAGGATAGTTTTATTCTGTATGCTTACAATCCCTGACACAATGCGACTCTGATTCTTGGGGATCCTCTCCTTTAATAACTAAGAATATTGTGTGTTGTGTATCCAGGACTGTTCAGAAACATGCCCAATGGGTTTGTTCACGATGAGTTTATTTTATTTTTATTTTTCCTTTACAACTGAGATGCTGGGGTCTTCACTGAAAACTAAATAGGAAACATCAGTGACTCGCAGCGTGATGTGAACGGACTCAAAGGACTGTTTATAGATCTGTAGAGAATATATAATGCGTATATCTCTCTATCTGCCTTTTGGGAATGACCCCTTTTATCGTTAGACTATATGCTTTCCCTCATGCAGAATAGGACCTTGTTTTTTTCAATACAGGACAAAAACTCACAGCCCCTGCAATGTAACACGTAAGGAAATGGTATTTAGACAAACGAAGCAGTTAAGAAAACTGCAGCCCTCTGACCCAGCATTGCTCCTGAACACAGCTGCAGAAGTACCCAGGGAGGCAGCCATGACAGAGAACCTGCCTGTGGAAAACCCGCCTGTGGAGTATCCTGTAAATACCATCCCTCCACATCTATCTCAGAGCAGATCCAAGCCCATCTGTTCCTTCACTACTGGCAAATGTTTACCGAGGGGAGACTAAAAAACTACGTGTGTCTCACCAGTAGTTGATATCATCAAGGCAGCATCAGAGAACACCAGAACATCCCCAGAGAAGCCAGGAGGACTGAAATGCTGCACTACTGGCAAGGAGACACCACGGTCAGCTTAGCACTTATCTGCTCCAGTAAATGTGGATCACGTAGTTGAGTATCTGTCTGCTACATACATCTATTTAACCTGTTGAAAAGTCATGTGGAGAGGAGAACAAGCTCTGAATGCTTTTACACATTTACAGTTGATGGGAAAAACACTTCCTTGAAATCCACATGTTCAATATATCCATCTCACTTTGAGTCTGGCCTTCTGAAAGGAAAATTCACAGCCTGGCATCGGGAATGAAAAAAACAGAGAGAAAAATCCCTATTGACACATTAAATTAGACATGTTTGCAGGGCCGCCAGAGATAGCAATTACTTTGCTGCAGCTTCTGTGGACAGATTACAGCAGAAAACACTGACTGCTACCAGGTAATTCTACCTGCTAATTACTTGGGAAGACTCAGGTACTAAACTGACCTGAATGTTTTCACGGGTCCTGGGACCCATTAAAGCAAAGAACTTTAAAAAGGCACACAGTGATGCTGACAGGAACTCTAGAGCTGTTGAAAATCCATCAAAAATATTCTTGCAGTATAATGATTAGAGTTTCAGTCAGCCCCAATCTGTGCAGGCATTCACATTTACCAGCAGTTACAACAAAAAGAAGTGCTTTAATGGGGTGGTGATTTTTTATATTTTTTTTTTTCTTTTTTCTTTTTTTTTTTTCTTTCCAAATGATGACTATAAAAAGCACCCACAGAGCTGGTCCTGGTGTCTGTCAAGCAGTGAGGTATCACTAGTTTCAGCTGAGGGGAGGTTAGATGGTCTTGAAATGCTTCTATTTCAAAACGGGGTGGTTGAATTCGCTAAATGAAACTGATAATCAAATGGGGGGGGGGGGGGGGAGGAGAAAAACTCAAACCAGGTGAAATGTGCACAGTTTCGTACCGCCCCGTGTCGCCACCAGCCCCAGCACTGCCCCGGGCCACCTGCCCTGCCGCTTCTCCGCACTGCAAGGCCAAGGCACTGGTGAATTCCAGGGGAAAACACCCAACACCTTAATCTAAAATTGCTTCTTCTCAATCAAAAGGCGCAATTTGGGGAGGGGGGCACTCATTGGCAGCAGCATTGCAAGGTGCATTGCTCTGGCAAGGAGCTGGCAGGTAACAGAAACCAACAGGACAGCAGGTCTGGCCTGCCCTGCCCTGCCTGTCCTCCCTTTCCTCCTCTGCCGAAACCGAGGGGCACAAGCTGAAAGCTGATGCTGAGACCCTGCTGCACATCTAGGCTTCATCCAAGACATGCAGTCCCTCAGCACAAAACAACCAAACAGGGAGCTAATGCAGGTGGCATTCTCTGCTGCAGAATGGCCCCAAACAGTTTATTTTGCTTTGCTACGCAGGATGGTCAATCCTGTGACAAGATGTCTTCTATGGCACAGCGAGCTCTGGTACAACTGTTCTGAGCCACCAGGACTTGTGGGTTGCCACACAGAAAGCATGAGCTGGAGCTCCAGCACTGCTCTCAAGGGCTTGCTTTGGGGGATAAAACAGATTGTCAGATCCAAACCATTAACTCTTCGAAGAGGTGACGCCTTGCGGGTTTTTTTGGTGCCATGCTGAGACAATACCTGCAAAGCTCAGAATCGGGGACCCAAGTTGCAAACGACTTTCTATTGTAGCAATAATATGCCTCTAACCCTGCTCCGGTCAGCAAATCCTCCTTTCTTTGGCAGCTATTTGCAAAAAGGACTCTTGACTGTGGGATGTCCAAAAAGAAACCCAGACCGAGACGCAAAGATCTTTCCATCACAAAGAAGGTTCTGCATGCAGTCACCGAGGCAGGAAAAAGAAGAGAAGGAATAAGGAAGCTTTCTGTAAATAAATCTGCATCTACCACCGCTTTCCACCCAGCACACTCCCCCCGTGGGGAACTGGAGTTGTGCAGTGTCAGACAATAAATCGGGCCGAGGTGTCATGGTCAGGAGCACATAACAAACATTGTAGACACGCTGCTAACTTCACATCTCTTTGCAGCATTTCTTTTAGTGTCTCCTACAGTACAAAGGAGAGTGGAAAAATTTGTCAGAGCTCCAATACACAGGCAAACCCCAGATAATCCAGGACCCACACAATCTGCATTTCACATCTAAAAATTCAAATCTTCTACCACTGAGACTACCTGCCATTTGTCATTCTGTAAGAATTTGGGTGTAATTAAATGCTGCCAGAGATGCAAGGAAAGCTGTGTTATTTCCTGTGAGGAGAAAAAGGTGACTTAGAGGGTTTTAATATTATAGTTATTGCTTTTCAGAAACTCTCCTCAGGAAACGTTGGAAAATCCCTTCTCTCCAAATAGAGAGCCTAAAATTACAGATGCATTAAATCAGTATGCGGGTAAAAAGTTTCTTCATATAGTATCGCTGTGTTTAAAACAGAGAAAACACAACCTCCTTTCATCTGCTGAGGATGAGAAATCTGTAACAAAAAGGGAATATATAAACAAAGCACACTGCTCCTTGGCACAGTCTTTGCTGTCAAAACTTCCTCCTGCTCAGGGTCCTTTTCCCCATCCTACCTCCATTTAAAATATCACTGTCCTAAATTGTTATTTCAGGGTTGCATTAAACACTTTAGGATTTACTTATTTAGTGAGCAGTGATGCCACCAACCCTTCAGCTTGACACCAAAAACATCTGATCAAGGCTCTGCAACAGAATTTAATCCACTAGGCAGCTGCCTAACGTGAGAAAATATTCTCTACACAATGCATCTCATCATACAGTTCTGAACAAAAATATTCTCTTTATCATACCCAACAAAGAGTCCACTAATCTTTTTTTGAGATCATGGCATACATAAAATTATTAAGAACAGTGCAGCAGGGACATTAAATAAACAAGGACCATGGACTAAATCAGTTGAAAATTACTAGATATATGCAGTTTAGGTCAATCTGGTTATCTTCTAAATGAGTGTAACTAAACAAAATGAGCAGGGAGTAAACACTTTCATAAACTTAAATACTTTGAGCTGCACTAATTTATCTATTCCATCAGACTAATCTAATTTATCTGAGTCAGTAAACAACAAAAAAAAAAAAATGTAAGCTGCTCACATTTTCCCACAAATAATATCCCGCCATGTTGTCTGTGACCACGACAACTCTCAGCCACATTCCACCAGACTTTCACAAATATTACCATTAGGAACTATTTTTTCTCCTCCAGGCTTCACTTCTCTTCTGTAAAACGAGCAGCTATTATTGACATGCTAGTTCTCCAGCTAGAAAGGGAACCAGGTGTCCAAATCAGGGCTCAGTGGAAGCTGATAATTATGTATGTCTACAGATTCTCTGGTTTAGCAGATCCGTGCTACCTCCCGAGCCAACACACAACTCTTGATAATGAGGCACAGAGGTAGCAGCTGCCCTCTGGCTCTGCACTTCTGCAGAGGTGCAAACCTCTTTATGGCAGCTTTGTTAAAGCTGGATTTTTAGAGTTTCTTGCCTACAACTATACCTTGCTTCAACAAGGTGCTTAGATCTGTAAGCTATTTTAAACAGGACAACAGTCCCACCGAAAACAAAGGTCCAATGGCCTTGAAGTTAAATACGCACTTGAGAGCCTTGCTCGGTGGTTGCTTCTTTTCGTACTTCTCCAGATGGTCGCCAGAGCAGCTTACTGCAGAGGTGCAGTATGCTGCACATGCAGTAAGGTGGTGTCACACTACACAGGTACGCTGAGAAAACCCTCAGAAGGATCATCTTGATGCATCTGTGAATGCAGGACGGGCAAACAGGTTTCCCTAAGAGTTACGCCAAGTTCCAGCAGTGATTTTCCCTATGACTGTGGGAAAATAATTTTGTTTCTAGGCTCTGTTGCCGATATATAAAAGGGACTAATACTTGTATAACAACATTTCACCGTGTTAATTGTGGAATGGAATATTGTGGAATGGAATATTGCAAACACTAATGTTCATAAAGCACAAGCAGGAGACTGATAAGACTTACTATTCCTACTCCAAGACAGCCCCCAGTGGCTCATTAGCAGTTGACTTTACAGTTGTACATGCAATTTTCCACATGGGCCACCTCCTAGGGAAAACAGATGGTGAGAAAGAGCATTCCTTCCCCTTACCACCATCCCCCCAAAGAAGTAACTTCTCCATTTTGACAGGTATTTTCCCACCATTAACGTTCAACTTCACAAAAAGAAAAAAGTATTGGTGTGTCTTGGACAAATAGCTGTACACAGTAGAAACTAACATATTCAAAAGAAAAGGGATATTTCTGTATTTGGAAAATTACATATGTATTCTTGCTTCCCCCCCCTTCCAGGAAGCCTACTAATGTTAGGGACATATTTGGTCAGTGCTTCCACTGGACTATAACACATTACTATACAGTAGATGACAGATGAAATTATCTTTTATATATATAGTTGGCTTATATATTTTCTAGACTTTCCCAATTTTGTTCTCACAGACATACGAGAATGCAAGAGAATTAAAATGTATAGCTAGTTCCAACAGTACAATTCCATCTCTTACACAGCTCAAATAAAACTGTGTCATATACGGATATTCTACTCAGTCCATGGAGAACTTTCTCTGTTCCCCATCGTGGCAGTGGTCCTAATGCCAAGGAGGGCAAATAAAGCCTCATGGTCCTCCTCTCATAATGCAGTATTTGTCTACGAGGTAAAAGCACATACGAACCAGTGGGTCCTATTTTCTCCTGACATAGGCATGTTGATTTAGATAAAGCCACAGAGACAAAGCTTCCTTCTTCAACATTGACACAAAATGTTCCAAAAAAGACATTAAAAGGAGGGACCATCTATTTCCGAAAGGTAGAGATGTTTTCCCCAGGTCATCCATGTTTCCGATCTATTTCTCTGCTTGTGTTGTAACCGATTTAAAGGTATTTTTAAAAGACAAAGATTTGGGTATTTTATTTGCAAAACCTATTGCATAGCTTTCAATAATTAACTGCTGATACCCTTGAATGGAAAAGGATGCAAGAGGACCATCACAGGTCTGACACTCCAGAAACTCTGCCTCCAGCAGCCCAGCACATATGCAGAAGCACACACACTAATGAACTGGCTAGCTCTTCAATAACAGCTGATTTATATAAACTACAATGGTTTCTACTGAGTTAAATGTATTTATAACACATTGCAACATATAAATTTGCAGCAGGAGGGGACCCCATGCTTCGCATGTCTTTTGATCAGGCACTGTGTTTACTGTCACTCGTTTTGAAATTAGATGCCAAAGTAGAAGGGACTTCAATCACAGTAACCCTATCTCATGGTGGTTTCAGAAAGCGCCCTCCAGCAAAATGCGTAATTAGCAGCATTTTCTGAAGATTTGGGGCACCCAACTTGAGACAATCTGCGTCTGATTTCCAGAAATGCTGAACATTAATAGCTCGCATTGGATCAGCAACAGCACAAGGTAGCTCAGCCTGAAAAGGCAGAGATGCTTCAGAAGACTAGGCATTACAAGACACATAATGAATGGGTGGCCGCTTCAGTCTGCACGCACACCTAGCAGCATCAGAAAACGTTACATGTTGCCCGACTCCAGCAGCATAAAATTAAGCTTCTTGTTAAGAGACAAGCAAAATGAAAAGGAAATCCCTGTTTTGTATTTGAATTGTTGTTTTGAAGATTGTGGCAATCTGTTGGTATGTATCTGTTGCAGATTTAAGCATGAGCAGCACCCCATGCACAGACTCGTTTATCTTGGTATGTATTCTCTACATTTTAAGTTGTTCTCAATTTCTATTTCTTTCCCTAAGATTCCTTACGTATAGAATTGTGATTTTGCAATCATAAGGTGCATCCAGGCACTACCTGAAAGTATTCCTTACAGCAAGAATGAAACTCAAGAAATTCAGATAAGTTTAAAAATGCCTGAATAACGCTAGAATTAAAAGGATACAGGAAGAGAATCCCCTATGCCTCCAGTACTTTGAAGTAAAAGAAACAGATATTCTTTCTTTCCTTTTTTGTCAGGAAAAGAGCAAACAAGGTGTTAAGATGGCTAAAATGGATCACAGATCACAAATGGTCACATTTCCTCTACTCAGAGTGCCGCAGGATAGATAGAATATTTATAACACCAAAATTTCTACATTTAGACAAGTCAGGGAAGAAAGTACTTGGCCTAGAGAGTGTGGCAACTTTTTGCTGGTGAGGGGGTAATTTTTGTTTTTTGAAAATCTAGTGAATGGTATTTTTGCTTTATAGATTCTTTTACAGCTGCTGGTTATGCAGCTGACATGACTATCATTGATAGGAAGACATTGCACTGATTTTTATTAACAAGGGCAGCAAGTATCCAAAGGCTGACCCAAACAAAAATGATGTCATGGTTGCAAAGATTTGAATTCACATTTGAATTTAAATGCTTGCAATTACTCAACTGCATTTTTTCTTTTTGGCTACGGGGTGACGTAGGCACAATGTTAAAATAGACCCACTGGGGGGGAAGCAGACACCAAACCCTCTAACGGTGGTCTCCAACTGAGAACTATTTGAACTATTCCAGACATGTGCTCATGGGAAAATGAAATGAGCCTCTGAATTTAGACAACTGTTACTAAAGCTACAGTTTATCTAGCAGAGTTACTGCTTTAAAGACAAACATTTCCAATTCATGCAAGGAAATGGACACTGAAGTACCAGAAGGGATAGTTCTCAATTCCCATGAGCATAAACTAGTCCAGTTGAAAATTTTGCATAGGGAAAATTTTAGCTTATTGTGACTTACAAGTTTCATTGCTACAGCAAGTGACTGGCAGTGTGTTTACACCCTCCACAAATAATCAATATCCTGTGTGCCCATCGCAATATGCTGTTACCAGGTAAACCCATTTACTCTCCATGGAAGTGGTAAAGGAAGGATAAGCAGCACTGCACTCTCCAATAAATAAAAAAAAAGAAGCTGCCAGCACCCACAGTTGTTAATCTCTTCCACTCAAGAATTATGAAGAGGAAAGTAATATAGACTGTAAATTGTGCAGCCAGCCCAGGAAGCTCAGTTCAGTGGCACTCCACGTCACTCATGTGGCTGTGGCGTGACTTGTTAATAGTCTTTATGGGATTCTTGGGGAGGAGGGTCAGGATGAGGGGGACGACTTCTCCAGGCAATTCACAGCCCAGAGGCATCTGGCAGCTTCTCTTTCCCCATATTACATAGACACTTTATGAACATGCCTACCCAGTCATAAGGGTTTTTCTCATGGGTTGCCAAGTGTTTGTTAAAGGTTGATCCTTGCTTAGAGAGGAAGAGTATAGAGAAGGCACCCATTCCACACGGTTCCCTTGGCACAGCCATAGATTCAGTCACATAGATGCTGAAGTAAAACAGTCAGTGTCACGTACAGAAGATAAGGATCTCCAGCCAGGAATCTCCAACAGACAAAAACAAACATGTGATCACTACAGAAATCTAAAGCAATCTGAGAGGTACCCTACAAGTGTCTCTACTTGCTAGCAGCAAAATCTCCATATGGCTGCATCTGTCTTTGGATTAATTCATCAATTAGTTCAAATGGATCTCAACTTGACTTCTTCCTGCCTTGCAAAATTTTTCCCTGTACTGTTACCCTGCTAAAATGAGTGGTATCATGTTGTTCCACAATTTCAAAGGAGCGAAGTCTGTCCTAGGACAGGATCTTCAGGTTCAGAGTCGGCAGAAATGGAGACCGTCAAATTCTGCTGCAGCAGTGCTGTTCTGGGGTAGCGCCGGCCCTTGCCTTGAGAACAGATCCACAGCTGTATCTCAGCTCCGCTACAGAGGAAGCCCAAACCAAGGGATGAATGTGATACTTACTGTTCAATCTCATACAGATTAAAGAAGCAGGTCAATTCTATTGGGAGGGAGCAAAATATTCTCTGTGTTACTACTACAATTAGTAAAATGAGAGCTTGGATTTCACATTAACAACTATGATCTGAAACAAAAAACAAAGGATATACAGTATCACCCTCCATACTGCACATCTAGGAATTGTGAAGAGAAGGGAAAATCCAGTCTGCATTGCTGGGGAAAGTTATAAAAAATTCAGAAGTATTTAATAATTTACACAGTTGGACCACTGACCTTAAAAGTTGCGTTAAAAAATTAAGAACCTCAAAGAAAAGTTATTCAAAAATACAGACTGTACTTAAAGTAGATTATTAGTTCCCCAAAATTATTAAATATGACTGAATTTAATAACAAATTATGTATGAACACAATTACACATGTAAGTAAATGTGATCAGAACTGAGAACTTCAGGGCACAGTCATGCAGCATCAAGCTGAGGCAGTGAGTGAGCGTGACACCTACAGGAAAAGCCTAGCTGAGGCACTAACAACTCTCATCTGTGCTCAGCTGCTGTCTGGCATAATACCGAGGACATTTGCAGCCTGGCAAAATATTTATTGTGAAATTCATCTGAATTTAGATTTCATTATAAATGAGACAACAACCCCTTTCTCCATCATACCTCATGTATGAAAAATTATCTCAATGTCGGATTCTTCCCCTCTATCTTATTACTCCTAATCTATTCACCACACAGGCCAAAGTAAAACAGCACTTGAACAGTGATTTAAGAAACATGGGTATGATCTGAAATCTGGTATAAACAAGGATGTGTTTGTTAACTGTCACTAACATGGCATTCAGTGGAATAAGTGTTAACATGCTACCTGAACAAAACTCAAGACGCAATTAAAAGTGAAGAAGATATTCTTCACATCTCATTAAAACTGTTATACAGATTTATTGGTACAGAATATCAGTATTTTGGTCAGTTGGCCACTGAGAAATCCCTAGATATACACTCTGTAAAGCACTTCATAATTTGCTGCAAAGAAATAAGCTCTGGACTATTATTTTACTGTATACACTGCAAAGATAACAAGCCCTTCACTTGAGAGGAATACCTTTTTGGGTTTCAGTAAAAAAAAAAAAAAAGAAAGCGGTGTTAACCTGCATGCATGAGAAGTGCATCTTTGATTGTCAAGTGCTGAAATATCTTGCTCAATTTGCCTTGACTCAGGAAGTGCTCTCTGATCTCAAAATTGTTGATGCTAAAAAAAGAGCATTGTCTTAAAAGACCAAAGCAGAGAGTACTATAAAAATAATGAGATGGGAAGACTCTTAAGCCTTTTACATAATAGAACCTCTCACTACACTGAGGAAGATTCCCTCAAGGCCCAGTGTAGCTCTTTTATTTTGGCTTAAACAGACAAACACCGTAGCATCAATTAAAGAGGCCACTTATTTACTAAGCGTTCAAAGTCTACAGCAGTTAAGAGGATTAATTGTCTTCATGCATATAAAATTTAAACATAAGAGATTAAAGACAAACCAACCTGGTCACACACAACTAACTTCAATTAACCTATCTCCACTCCCTAAGCATTTTTGTTAATAAGCACAGACCACTGGTCCCAATTCAGGATCCCTGATCCTGCAACAAGTTTTCTCCATGTGAACTGTAAGAGAGGGAGCACTGTCAGAATAGAGCTTCAGAAGGAAAAAAAAAAATGACAACTCTTGGAATAAACTGTAAAGCAGCAGCTGCAATAGTATGCCAGCTGAACCACAGTGGAAAACATATGTGGAGACATCCATAGCCACCTTCAGAAACTACTAGCATTTCAGTATCCAAACACTGGAAGCAACTTTACCGTAATCTGAAATTTGAAAACAACTCTGCTAATAATAGGACAGGAAACCATCCAATGTTACAAGCTATGGCTGCTCCATTCATTTCAACAGTTACTGTGCTGAAGCGATTTACATCTATCACATTAAACATCCCAAAATGGGGACTAGAGCCACTTTATCCTTATGTAATTAAATTAATGCTGGTCTCAAGCTTTAGCTCTGCCTGGTTAGGAACCCGTGTTCTTTCTGACCTTCACTGCACAGGGGACCACCAGCAAAGAGCTGCAGCAGTAGTCAGGCTTGAATAGCACACACTTGTCAATACCGGTTTCCAGTATTAAAATCAAGTCCAGTTTTTCTTAGTGAGGGCTTTTTCACAACAAAATACTATCTTTAAATCTTCCTGTGCTGTACTACTTGCAATCATTGCTATGGACGAGTGCTGGGAGAGGGAGGGAGGGAGGAAAGGTTGTTAAAGACTGTCAGTGTTGTAACCATGGGGTTTATTTACCCAGACTGTACAGGATGTGGCCATAACAAATACAAGAAATTTCATTTAAGCATAAGAACAATCCTTTTTTCCTGTAAGGCCAATTGAACACTGGAACACATTGCCCAGAAAGACTGCAGTGTCTCCATCCCTGGAGATGTTCAAAACCCAGCTGGACACAGCTTCAAACAACCTGCTCTAGCTGACCCTGCTCTGAGCAGGAGGGTTGCACTAGGTGATCTCCAGAGGTCCCTGTCTACCCCAACTTTTCTGTGATTCTGTGATAACAGTTAAAGTAGTGGCACCCACTGCTTCTAGTCTCTGTGAACACGCCTCAGTCACCAAGCAGAACAACAGTACCCCCTCTCCACAAAGCCACAAATCTCTGCAACTCATCTGCAGTATGGAAGTTTCCATACTACCCAGCTTCTGATACTTCTGATCCCTTCCGATTTCAAGCCACAACACATCTTCAAACAGCACCCCCAAAGTACCATAATGCAAGTCCCACATTCAACACAAGATGTGAAAGGGTTTTTAAATTTATTTTTTTTTTTTAACACAGAAGTAGATACCACTGACAGCTGTCACACTGTGTGCCTTCCCAGTGAACAGCAGGCTAATTACATGACATATAGGTAAAAAGAAGAGTCACACAGCAAAACTAAACCTCGTATCTCTAGTTTTCCTGATTAATAGTTCACTAGAAGTGGTCTTGAGATAATACTAGTTTTAACCAATAGCTTCATTTGCAAAAGTGTCTATTCAGACAGATATTTTTCCTACTCTTACTCCTGCTAGCCTTGTGCAGGTAATCACCCCGGCCAACTGCACAGGATTGTGAATTTTACTCCTCCTTCTGACCTGCCAGCAGAATTATTGACTAATTTCACCAATTTCCAATCCATTACACCTGCGCAAGCTCATGGGCTCTTCATAGATGCAAGCAATATTGGAATTTGGCCTGATGAATCTTTACTGCTGGTGACAGCACACAAAGAACATCCCACAGAAATTGTGCAGAATTGCCAGTTCAGAAGGGTACGCCTGGCTGTCGCACCTCCTCTCCTCTGGAGCCAGGCTTTTCCTGCTGCACACCCTTCCTACCAACAGAGCACTTAACTCTAGGTACCTGGAGAAATCCACAGCTCTAGATTAGGAATACTTTTTTTTTTTTTTAATCAAGTTAGATTAAAATATCTCTTTTAAAAAACTATTTATTAGAGCTGGACCATATCTCTTCCTCTTCTAGATAGCTGCTCCAATGTCTGCTCTCAAGTGTCCCTTTTTGGCTGTAGGAACAATTAGTTCATTTGTAAAAAAACCAAAGAGTTTCAAAGTAAGAAATTGTATGTATACTCTCCCACAACATTTTATAGCCAGCCAGCTGACTGCATGATTTCCGGGCATCTAAATTTTGGATGTAGAAAGATAACAGTGAATCTAATTGGGGACAGATGGGCCATGGCACATTTCAACAGTTTCTCAGTGATTGTAACCTTTCTGCTAATAAATAAATGCAGTAAACCTGTGACGGTTCTTTAAAATAAAAGTGGTTATATATCCAGTGGAATATAGACCTAAGGCAGAGGAGCAGCCTATGTACCTCTTGCCTGTAATTTCCCTAAATGTTCAGATAGGAACAGTGTGTTTCTTGCCCTGTTTTCAAGGGAACAGGATGATACATCGTCTGAAGGCACTGCCTGCACATCCTCATGTCCTTCAGCTTTTATCTATTCTAGAAATCTTTGGTTTATGTTTTCTTCTTGAAGACCCCTTCAGTATCCAAAGCAATGAAACACAAGGCTTAGCTTTGTTGTAAAGCATTGCATGTGGTAACATCTGGAAGTGCTGTAACAGGATTCTAGAATCAGGGAACTGGTTTATTGTTTGGGGTTTTTTTAAATGTAGAGCTTCAACAACGTAGCGAACTGTTCACAAAAATATAAACAGTACTCAACTACAACTCCTCCCTCTCCTTTTCTGATTTGCAAGATGAACACATTTGATGTAAATATCACTAACAGAGTGAAAAAAATCAGGACCCAGGACCTAAAAAAAAAATTTTAAAAATCAAGTCTTGATTTTTTCACAATTCAAACTCAATCACAGAGGTAAGGTCTTAAGTGTTACATAAACTACGTCAAAATGTACATCAAAATTAAGAGAAGAATATAAGAAATTGTCATGTGATAATTACACAGGCAAAAATACAATTACTCATGTAATAACATCTTTCCCAAGCAACTATGTATTTAGACAGAAACAATCTGACAGTAGATGTTGAACAGTGAAGGTCTTTCACAGTCATGTTTCATGAAATGCAGGCCAGTTGTGAAAGCTGGGCATTCATCAAGCAAAACCAGCTGGTTTTGAATAAAGATCCAAATAGAAACAGTAGATTAAACCAAAACTAAGTTATGTGGAAATTTGCCAGTTTAGTGCACCTCTGCAGCTGCCTTAGCGAAGCCGTTTCACACTTGGCTGAAATGCCTGCATGGTCCCTACCAGCACAATGCGGTATCTGAACACCTTCTAATCTTCACCGTGCAACACTGATGTGATGAAGGCTGTTGATACTCTCTGTTTTACAAGTGGAGAGGAGAGGTGCAGAGGAATGAAGGGCTTGATCCACAAGAGCAGCTTGCGTAGCTAATGCTGGGCTGTGCAACTCCCACCCACCAGGCACTGGGCACTCAGTGCAACACCAGCGCCGGTGGGAAGCTCCCAGCAGCTAGAGGTGAGACGCAGGGGAAAGAGGCGAGGCTCAGGTGCTCAAGTGACTTATCCAGTCCACAGACAGTTACCTGTTAACCACCTGCTAAAAACAGAGCGCTAAGCTCCACTTCTTCATCTGCAAAAGCCCACCACTGCTTTATATAAAAAACCTACTCCTAACACCAAAAAAAAAAAAAAAAAAAAAAAAAAAAAATCCAAATACCTCACAACCTTGAATGACCATTCAAACCATCAAGGTGAAGCACAAATCAAAACTCCACCAAAATATTGGTAGGTATGAGGTGTTTATTTCCTGTTGAAACTCCTCTGCTTGATATAAGTAATATTCATAATGAGAAAAGACACTTTATCTACAGCTCAGTATCTAGGATATTATCCTAAGATACTAGAGATTCAAATTTAAATTCGTACTCCAAAGGAAAAAAAAACAAAACCAGATTTTTTCTGACTCTGGGCAAGCATTCTGATCAGAACATCTCAGCACGCCATAGCTTCTCTGCTCTTGGTTTCAGCTGCTTCGTGCATGAGAGCGTTCAGCTGCTGTCAGCTCAGAAAGTGCCTCTGCGATTCAGCTTCGCCGATCATCTTGCAGAGCTCTGGCTTCAAGTGAAGGCTTCAAACAAAACGTTGGCTACGAGGTATTCATAACGGGTGGAGGTAGCAAAGGCTGGATGATTTCAAAAACATCATTGCCACTTAAAAGGCAAATCAAATGCCTAAGGGCTTACATGGCTGTTCAAGTGCATTTGAGAATCTGAGCCCAAGTTATCATTCAAAAGTCACAAAGAAAGTCTGAGCCTCCAAAAATCAAAGCACTTTAATCACAGCCTCTTCCCTTCCTTTAGCATATTGTATGCATGAGCAGAGGGTGTATCTGTAATTTTAGAAAGACAGCAGAATTGAGCAGACCCCTCACCTTGTTATGTACTGCAGGGCTGAAGCCTACAGTGTTCCCTTAACTGGTTAACTTAACTGGTACAGTGTTCCCAACAATGGAAAAGAAAAAGTATTAGGCTTGACGTCACATCAACTCAGTTAAATTGACCAAAATAGCTGCCGAAGAACATACAATAGAGGTTTTGTAACAGTCCTCCATGCAGGCACTCTACTCCCCAGTAACAGCTATTTTGTTTCAGAGGGATTAGGACAGTACCAAAAGGACAGGCGTACAGAATAAACCACTAATTCTGGAATGAAATGGTTCCATTAAAAGATAAACCCTTGCTTCTGAAAACCCTTATTATTGAACAGACAGTAAAATTAACACCAAACCAACCAACAGAGGTTTCCCTTGCTTCAGCCAGCCTGAAAGGAAGAGAACAACTTTTTCTTCTTCTTCCATTCTCCCTTCTTTTATAGCCTTGAACAGTCACATCAAGCAAGATGCTGTCAGATTTGCCTGGACTGCAATATTTACACTGTATCACTGATTTCCATTCCCAAACAGTGTCTGTGAATGCTGGGACGAGGGTTTGAAATCCACGATCCAATCTCATCAGTATAGGAGGAATACACACGCTATAGGATACTGTAGTATTAAGCCCAAATGTTAAAATGTTAATTTTACGCATCAAGCTGCCCTCAATATACACACAGTAATAAAATAAATTTAAAAAACCAAAAAGATAGAGAGGTGGTAATTTGAAAATCATCAATTCTCCACAAGAAAAACAGAGGAAGTACAGAGGAAGCCTGACCCAAGGGATGTACAATGAATGGAGGCCATCCTTCGACAGCACTGGGATCTACATGAAGAAAAGCTCTTGTCCATAATGCAACACGTGCCACTTAATTAACAAAGACCTTTTTTTTAACCTTGTATTTCACATTTGCTAGACTGGCAGAACCACTTTAACCTAGAAGTCTTTGTGTATAATCTTCATTTCTTGTCTGTCCTCTTTTGTTTTTATCTTACGTTTTATGTGTATACAGCTGGTATATAAAGAACCTTAGCCTGAACAGAACTAAAAACCATTGAGAAATCCTCACTGAAAAAGAAATCACTGCATTATAGGATTAGTCTGTTGAAAAATGCTTTTTTTTAAAGCTGCAAAAAATGTAGAAACTGACCATGTGTAAAGTCAAGGTTAGCTGCTGCATTCATGAAAGACAGACCGGTTTGTGTCATCAAAGAGATGATTAGTTTCTCAGTCCCAGAGTGTCATTTCACAAATCTTTGATAACCTCATCAGGTGAGATATCTCAAGTCAGTTCACATTTCAAAGAAAAAGCCCTAAATAATTGCCTTACTAAAAGTAATAAGGATTATAAAAACTAGAAAGCTATTATTTTATCAAAACAAATGTTAACAACATTTTTGAAAGAAATTCTACGTGTTCTTACGTATTTTAAAGCACCATTTTTCATCTACACATTTAACACCACATTATACTTTTGCAAATGTCAAAAATCCCAAATAAATCAGCTTTTCTTTCTAAACCTTTACTTCCTTTAAGTTTGGATACAAGTTCGGATCCAAGTCTCACGTAACAGTACATGACACAATTTTTTAAATTATGTAGAACACAAATTTATGGCAAACAACACAGTAGTCACATGTATTGCGATGTTGATTAGCCAGACCTCAGTTATTCAAAATTCCTTCTAGCTGAAATAAGGTTGTATGCTGCTGTATCTAACTATCAGGGGAACTTATTTAACGTGATTAACTGAAACCCTGATCCTCTGAATTCATGGTCCCTCTGACATTTGGATTATTAAAGTTATAACTGGCCTGACAAAGAAAAGGCTAAAATGAGCTAAGAGGCAAAGACTATTCTAATGACTTTGTTATTTTAAAGAGAACGCCAGGTGCTTACCCAGGCAAGTAGAGGACAGACTTTGAATGGCCTATGGTGTACTCAGACACAATGCTTGAAGGCACAGAAAGGCCTGAGACGAAAGAGTACAAGAGTTACAGTAATATGATTATACGGTTGCACAGCTAAGGAATGTGAAAATCTTGATGGTTCAGTTGCAAGTCTGCTGGTCATTTTGTGTGTGTAATTATTATTGATTTACTTCTTGATAGAATCTCAGAGCACGGAAAAAAGATTTGAATGAGAAGATCCAGACGTAAATGCAGATTTTAAATGGTGTTTTCACTGGGCATTAGTTATTTTAATGGTATTTTTAATCCTGTTTTCTAAGATACAATTTTTTTTCTCTTGACTTCAAGTTATCACATACTGTCCTTTAGCAAAATAAAGCGATCGAGTGTGGAATGGGCACTGAAGGCAAAGACTCAATAAAAGAGCAGCATGCTTTTCAATCTGGCCTTTTAAAACATCCACTATCAGAGGGCTTTGGAGGTTTAAGGGATTAGATACCACGACACATCTGTCAGATTATTATGTAAGAAAACTCTCCTGCTGTTTTCCGTGGGTAGAATGTCTTCTATGGAATATTTAAAAATAGTTTTAAAAACAAAAACACAAAAAACAGACAATATTTTGGTTGCTTCAAAGTGTGTTTTCATGGGAAAAAAATTATAACTTATTTTTCCTGGCCTAAAAACAGGTTATATTTAGCGCTCTGACTGCAGGCTTGTATCTGAATATGGATTAGCAGAATACACATGCTTTTATTGTTCACAACAGAGATTATGCAAAAACATCAGGATTTGTAGGTTGGCCTAACTTGCTATAATTTACAGAGCCAGGAATCACCGACAGCATGCAAAGAATAGCAATGAAATATAAAACGATAATTCATGTTAAATTTCAGTTATATGCTTAAAAGCATTTTAAATGACTGCTGATCTTAGGAAGCTTTTCTGTATAAAACAAAAGCCAAAATAATTTCATGAAAAATACCTAATATCATCCTACCACTTACATGCTTTTTTTTGGTAACACAGTTACATCTTGTTAGTGGTGTGGCAGCAGCGTCCACATCCTGCTGCTGAGTGCACTGCAGAGCAACGACCAATCTCCAAATTCACATCACACATGGCTGGAAAGCTGCAGCTTCATTAAAATTATTATGAGAAGCAGAAGTCTGAAGCCATCATCCACCACCAGTTGGATACTACAGATTTAAACAATTATTGTAAGTTCTGTATTGGTCAATTCTGATCTTCAAGTTCTGCAATTCTCATGCCCCTGCTGTGCTCTTTTAGACCATCTCACCCTTACAGCAGGGGACCAGATGATGCAGTGCTGTTTAGGTGGCAAGAGCTACAGTACTGTGTTACACAAACAAATCACAGAAGCAAACACAGCAAGAGTTGAGTTGGAAGTTTCTCCCGTTCCAGTAATTTCCCTCTCTTAGCAGCTGAAATCTACCTTTGCCAGAAATTCCATTACCAACTGCAAAAAGCATTTTAGGCTCTGCTCTGCATAGACAGATGAGCAGAAAATAGTTGTCAATAGATGGAAACTAGAAAGAGGCAGACTAAAAATCAGCAAAGATCTGGAACACCACTATAGATTTGGATCACTAATAAATATGGCCAAAATATGGGGGAACAGATGGCAGATTTTTTTTTAAATAAACATATGTGTGTGTGTGTATACATAAAGTTTCTCCCAAACCTGACCTTCACAGCAGCACATATGACCATGAGAAGTATTCCCTGCTCAAGGATCAACCGTAACTGGTTTTTTATGCTGGCATTATCACAATTTGGAGCAACAGGGCTCCGGTCTCAAGCACTAGCCCATTACTCTCAAATGGTGCAGGCTAAAGCAAGAAACTTCTGTGCAGCTGCAGTGTATATTAGGGCACTTCCTGAGCACATGAAGCTCTCGGCATAGACACATTCATTTGCTTACCACTTAAGAAACATCATCCCGCCTACACACAAGTGGCCCTCTTTTTTTAAAGTTTTCCCTACTTTCAGTGAGTGGGAACCTAAAGGTAGCATGTTCTCAGCCACACAAACTCATTTCACCAAAACTTTCCAGAACTTTTGGTGTAGGACTGGTAGTTCCACTGTTTCACTGTTTGCATTCCTACAAATCAGAGCATCACGAGCAGAAGGTTTCCACTGATAAAAGACCAGAGCAGCAACAGTCATGAAAATTACACACCTTGCTCTAAATAAGAATGGTTCCGTAACAACATTGCAGATTACACTGACCAATATACAACTTGTTAGTAAAGGATAAGCACCTTTTGTTCACAGGAACTGTACAAACTTTGTCTGGAAACACGGAGTCGTATTTTGTCTCCGTTTTTATCACTGGCATTCACACTGAAGTCAGTTTAATTCACATTGATAAGTTTACACAATTTAAAAGTTAAAATACCATTCCTGATTGACTGTGTACATACACAGACAACTACTATAGGGAGTCAAAAGAACAGTCAGTTCAACAATTCAACATCTTTCACAAAAAATAATTTCTAGGAAATATCCTTTTTTTTTGTCTAGAACTATGTTCGAAAATGTAGATTCAGAAATCCATGAGGGGGTCTCGTTTAGATGCCTCTTGTGCAAATGCTCCTCCCTCCGCTGGGTTCCCTAGCCTGGCAGTATAACCCATGCTGAATCTCATTAATTCAGAAAGAGGGAATATTCTTGTTGCGCATTGGGAGTCAGCATCAGGAAAGTGAGTTCAGTCTATGAAACGAAGTGATCCATAAGGTCCTACAGCAGCCTTTCTGAATTCAGCTTTTTAAAATATGCTAAACACCTCTCATTTGGACAGAATCAGTGTATCCCCACTCTGCATAAAACTAGCCAAGATTATTTTGCAAGAGCCCATACTTTTGAAACAGGAGTTTCAGAAGTGCTCTATTTCAATTTCAGACATGAAGCATCCAGAGTCCTAAGTCTTGAATGCTTCGGCAGCCTCAATTATTAGTCTATGCTTCTTTCAAATGCTTATTTAGTCTGAAAATATTTGGAAAAAGGATGATGTCTTGGCTAGTAGTCAGAAAAACATATTTTTATTGAACAATCTATTCTTCCAGAATTCTGGATTTAAATATTTTGAGCAAAATTCATGTGTGTACATGCATGTAGATCTGTAAATATATACACATTTTGTCTTATTTACATGCAGTCCCTCCATTCAGACTTTGGGCAGCTTATGCAGACATCTCTTCTAGTGGGAGTGAAAACCAGGTTCAATCCAACGCTTATGCGCAGCTGGCAAAGAGATGTGAGAGTGGCTCTTCAGGGGCAGAGTCTGCCTGGCACACACAGGGTCACACTCTGTGCACGGAGGTCTCAGATGAAGAGCTACTTATTCCAGCAGACACACCACAACAAACAAACACAAGCTCAAAGCCTCTGGCACAGCCAAATCTTGCTGTATCTTTGCTTAGCTCTCCAGAGCCCAACATGCTCTCACTCCCACACCGAGCGTCTATCAGAGCAACCCTTTTGTTCTTTGCAGGGAGCTTTCACAGAATACTGAACTCTGAAATTAACTATTTTTTATTTTTAAATAGAAGTAAATAGGGGCACATACATTCAAAAATCCAGGCTACAGAAGAACATAATTTTCTTTCCAGTGACCCACACACCTAGCACCTCCTGGCTCCAGCAAGCCTTTCATGTAAGGTTTCTAGCTATTAAAAACATACTATCATTTGCGTTGCCTCTGGCCACGTTTAGATTCAAACTCACTCCTATTTTACATACATCTCATGGTTCATTTCTGTTGCTACGCATCATCCACATTCCTAATAAACATGATGGGATGCTGGTTTTGCTACAGCAATTCTTCAGCATCTCCTTTTTTTCCTGCTCGCTCACCCCCTCCATCCTTCCACGGGCCTGAAGATGTCATTCAGCTGACATTTTGTTGGACCCCCTTAAGCGAATCCTAGTAAAGCCATTTGGACTACAGGATCTTTTCAAGAGTCTTTGCAGAGTTCGGAACTCGCCTGAGGGCATCCGTGCTGTTGAGCCACACGCGGCCACTGGCACAAGCTGTGCATCAGACCCCCAGCACCATCACCGCCCGAGGACCCCAGTTCACAGTATGTCCTCCCAAACACAGGTCTACTGTGTGCAGTCAGTGCTACTGTACTGAAGAAATGTCTCTTATTGGGACATTAGAAGCACCTGGAAAGTTTACAGCACTTAGTTTCTACTGGCTTAGCACAAAAATAGCTGCAACAAACTTGGATCTGTTTTATTTCAACCTCTGGACTACACAGGAAATAAAACAAGGAGAAAAGAAACAAACCATTCATACAAGAGGGAGGAGAAAACTGCCCTTCTCAGCCTGGCACGGGACAGACTTTGTTGCTCATCTACCGCTTTCCCTTGCTGGCTGCAGTAAGAGCTACCCTTGTTTCAGCCTACATAGATCCTAGGATCTAGCGCTGCTCTAAATAAGTTCACAAGACTATGCCCCCAACACCTTTATGCCAGGTAAGGACCACAAGGTATAGTAATATATAGACAATGTAAACAACCAACTTGCTAATAACCAATCCCAAATCCAAGTTACGAGAAATGAGACAGGTAGGTTTTGGACACTGCAGATAAGTACTTGTCTGAAAACAACCTTGTGCATTACAAATCCCTTGTTCTTTTATTTTGAGGATCGCTTATCTCGAGTTTTGCTCTAAAAAAAATTCACAGTCACTAACTTCAGATGGACATAATATTTTAGGAAAGAGACTTCAAGGAACTTCTACATGCTTACCTAAATAAGTATCTTGACATAGCCGAGTGCATTTATTAGCTTTGGGGCTAAAAGGATTATTCAGCAGAATGAAACTAAATGTAAAATAAAACAGTCTCTACACACTCAGGATGGTGACAATCATTAATACTAAAAAAATGCACATTTCTAGGCCTACAAGATTTTTTTCAAGTCAATCAAAAATATAGCTGATATCATGCCAAAGCATTTAAGAAAACTAAAAATGTTAAGTATGTTTTAATGACTTTAGCCAAAGAAAATTCATGAATGCAAAGTCTGCTGTTGAAAAAAAGTTTCTAACAGGAAAAAAAGCAGCAACATTTTAGCAAATGTATAAACATGTATCCTAAATGCAATCATAATGAATGAGGAAACATATTGTACATAAACATCTAAAAGACAAAAATATGATCCATAAAACATACACCATCAATAGCCATAAACCTAACTAATAATTGCACCACATCTATCACATTCAGAGGCAGGTAAAATATAGACTCTAAAACAGAGGACAATATGTTCCTGCTTACAGTATAAAATGGCCACTTGCCTTAAGCACGTACAGTGTGCCTATGTTGCTCTCTTTTGGTGAATGTGCAGTACTGACACAAATTTCTCTTCACAACAATTCCAGCCTTTAAAGAATATTTATTCAACTCTAATTCCAAAATTGATCTTGCAAATAACCCTCAGCTTCTGATTTTAAATACTTTTAAAAAGCTGATTATTTTTTCATCGTTATTTCAGCTAAGAAATGGCTAATGATGCAAGAAGTTAGCTGCTTTTGTCCTAACTCCATCAGGCTTAAGTCTTATATGCCACAGGCTACTTCACCGAAGTGATCAATACCACGTCTACGTGCACAAAAATATTAATCGAAAATTATGTATGTTGAAAGGGAAGAATAATTTTGGAAAAAATATTATGATAAGTTGTTTTGGTTCTTTCATACGGCAATGGCAGCCGTACTTTACTACTCCTGAGGTTAAGGCAGGAAAAGCAAAGACCAGCAAACAGTAAAGCATTCACTGAAAATTTCAATGTAAATAGTTATTTGTGCATAGCAGCAGAATAAACAGGATATGACAATTAAAACAAACTGATCCATTCACTTCATGCTCTAGCTCACTGAGAGAACCCCATCACTGTTCATACAGAAGAGACCTAACACGACATCCTAACACAGCCCTTCCCACTTTGTATACCCTCCTGCGTCTCGCCCTCAGTGGGCCTTCCTGCCCTCACAAACCACCTGGTTTAAATTCTTCCTTACCTGACACCTTCTGACCAGTGATATCTCTATATCCTTGTTTTCCTCAGCTGTTGTCCTATTTTGTCTCCTCTGTGTTAGACTGCATGTGCATCTGTTGTGCTATAAAAGTGTTTAATAATAATCCCTGTCCTTTCCACCTGGGCTGCACAGAACTGCAGTAATAATGTTTATAACCAACTCCATGTGGTAGTTATACAGGGCCAAGTAACCTTCAGGCTATTTCTCATTCGGGGCAAATAATCTAAATTAAAGAGATTAATCCTTAGGGTACACATGGGCTTACAGGTACTAAAAGAGGGCAAATACTGTTCTCCATTTATTTTTGTGAATAAGTCTAATCAACAAAGGACAATCTTCTTAAAATAAGCGCCTAAAATAAAGCATTCAAACCTACATGCGTAAAAATAGATGAGAATTATTCCTCATTAACATAGGAGAACACTTAACAGTTCTCTTGGATTTCAGTGGCACAAAATGAAATGCTCAGCACCTTTAAATCCATTCTCTTTTACTGAGATGTATTAATATGTTTTTGGCATATAATTTTAGCCACCACAGTTTGAAAGCTTTGTCCTCCTTCTTCTGTGAACAATAAATACAGAAACACATAGATTTTGCGTAAGCATAAAAAAAGTAGCTACTGAAGAACTTACTGATATTTAGAAAAATCTTATTTTTTAATATCTTTCTTAAAAGCTGTTTATCGTGCACGATCCAGATGTACCCACCTAATCTGTAAATCAAAGGAAATCACACCAGGGAGCAAGACAGTTAAATCAGATGAGAGTTTCTGAACATCTTTAAAACTTCCCTAAAAATCTGTGAGGGGACTTGTGTAGCTAAATTGCTGCATCCATACACAGAACAGAGTAATAGCAGGAGAATTGTTGTGACCATGCCATTTGATTAGTATTCCCACTACAGCTGCTGTCCCAGGAGTAACTAGAAGTTATACTTAATGCAGCTATCCTGATGAGTGAAATTTTAAACTAATTGTTACATATAAATGGTGAAGAGAGATTAATGGAGCCATACTTCAATCAAACGATTCTGCCAAAGTCATGAATGGTAAGAACGTAAACTGAGTAATTTATAAACAGCACCACACCTCTGGAGCAGAAATGTAGCTGTTTTAACTAACTGCCCTAATGTGTATCTTTGCAACATACAACAAAATCAAAACAATAGTGTATTTCAGGGGAAAGGACATCAGATAAGCTGTAATAATGGAAACTGATATTAAGAGCACCAGAATGAAAATCTGATTATATGAAAAACTGAGGTTATAACATTATAGAAGGCAAAAGATGATCACTAGTAACACAGAGAAATTATCACAGTGCAAAAAACAATTTTAAAATAAGACCTAACTATTGCTGAAAGTATTATCTGCATTAAATAAAAATAACAAAATCAATTACTGAGAATTCAAGTTTGAATCAGATATCAAACAAGCACATCTAACATGAAACTTAAAACTGGCCCCAAATCAATAGATGTGAAGAGTTACAGGAGGACCCTGAGAAACGGTCTGCTGCAGCTCTTCTCGGCCCCCTCCTGCGAGCTGTTTCAGAACTCTGTCCTGGGGCATCAGTCTGTCCATGAGGATGCAGCCGCAGGACCACATCTTGGACAGCAAAATGTAGAGGAAACATTCTACTCAACCCTAGTATCAGACCGCTACTACTTCAGAGTACCTCAGGGCAAAAACCAAGGAGGAGATACCTGGGCTCAGCACAAGGACAAACGTTGTGGATCACAGCTGAAGTGTCTGGTATCTGCACTCACTGCTCATATGCTTTCACTGGGTACTCTTGCAATTTGCTATACAGCCGTAATTCTTTGTTTCTCACTTGAATACTGCCTGCCAGCACCTCAATGGGGGTTGTGCAATCACTGAGTCAGGCAGAAGGCAGTGCTGTTCTAAAGGAAAAGTATATGAATTCCCACAAACTAACTGCAGAACAAACATTTTTAGCTTTCTGCTACCCTCAGATACAGACTTGTCACTTGTGAGACCAACTACAACACAAGCAAGCACGTTTTAAAACTGCACTGCAACGTGTAAGAGCTCAATCTTTCAAACACTTCACACAAGTTTAGGTCTAATGCTTGCTAACATGGGAAGAGTCACTGTGACATCTATGCATCCTGCCCCAAGTTTATAGACTCACTTGTTCCACAGAATACCACCCACTGCTGCATCTCTCTGGAAACCAGCCCCGACAAACTGCAAGGCAATTTTCTATTAACACTATTAATCGTCTCTTGATCCCCTGGAAGGACCACCCCCTACAGCTCAGCATCCCACCCTTCTTCCATTTCTGCCACCCTGCAAGCCAGCTCTAGAGAGCAGAAGAGAAGCTGCTGCAGCCTGGAGACCAAGGGGAAGGGAAAATTAAGGCTCCGTTCACTCTTTCAGGTTGGAGCTCTCTGCAGCTGGCAGGATGCAGCCTGTTACATCCATGTTACACCCTTCACAGTTCAGACTGGTTAATACAGTTGCTGATCTGAACTACACCTTAACTGAAACAATTTCAGTTACAGTTGAGCCCAAACGTGAACAGAAGGCAGAAATTTGCTGGTTACAGTCCCTCGACACAGCTGATGTATCTGAGAGCAACTTTCTACCACTGAGGTTTCATTAAGGGTCACACAGATTATTTAGCATTTTAATTTACAGCTTACAGAATAAATGCAAGGTTAAATACCAAATCCCAATAACCCAGAGTAAGTGGGGAAAAAATATCCTGAAATACTGAGGTTTAAAAATTCAATTAAAAATATAAATAAATAAATAGCCAATCACTGTTTTTGCAATTATTTTAACTTTGATCTTTAAAATCTGCAAGTTGACTTATATCCTATTGCTATGGAAATCAAATCATTTTTACAGTTGATAAACACTCAAGTTTACTAGTTAATTAAATCCTTTTTGGATTTTTTTTTCCCCTTTCAATTTTAAGGGAGAAAAAGTTTAAGCTTTTAATAGCAAAATGGAGCAGCATTATATATTTCTTTTACTTGATGTTCTTAATCGCAATTACTGGTTTAAACTAGAGAACTCCTTTGGGGGGAGCTTGAAAAGAGTGTGGGTTTTTCTTCCTTAACTAGAGCTGTAATTAGAAAATACTTGGCTTTTCTATACCTCTAATAATCTGCCTTTTTCTTTTCCAAACAACTGCAAGTCTGCCGTATCACTAAGATTACATGAATTAGGTTTGCAAGTTGATCCCCAAATTCTCTGTGACATACTTAGTTCACACAAGTTACACGTTAGTGACATTTCAGACTCCTGAATAACACTAATATTTTATGTTGCATTATAAAAAGATACTAAAAATGTAATTTTCCTGTAATATCACACAACTCAAAATATGTAGGAAAAGCAAACTGCTTTTAAAAATGAGTAAACTTAAGGATGCCACCTTTGATTTGTATTTTTATGTGTGACAATTATAGGCTTGATCCTGAAAGTATTTTTTACTAAGTGCCGTTCACCGTGCTTCGAAAAAAAGCCCTCATGTTAGCAACTACTCAGCCTGAGAAATATTACAACCCAGTGAAGCCTGAATGAATTCGATTCAAAGCATACGGTTTTCCAGAAACCATCATGACAGATTTCCTTGCAACCTGCCAGCCTAATACTGATAGCTTAAACCCATTCACTCCTGCTGCCCAAGCCCATCTCCTCAGCAGCTTGACCGCCCACAGCTCTCACTGCCTCCCAGAGCTCCCACAAAGGGACAGCGGGGCAGCTGCAGAGCAGGGCTGGGATTGCCTTTGGGCAGAGACCACCAATCCTGAAGGGCTTGGTGCATGCCTAGTTGTCTCATAGTTCCTGTAGATGAATGCTTCTCAAACTACTGTCTGACAATATCTGATTGCACAAATGCTGCTGGCCCTTATATTCCACCTGCTGAAATAACATAAGATTTTTTTTCAAGAAAATATTGTGGAAAACTACTGTTATCTTAAGAATTGTTCCTCAAGTAAGCAGGGGTAGGGTCATTTGCATCATTTGATTAAAAAGAAAAAGTGTCCACAGGAATTAAAGCTTCCAGAAGAAATTTTTTGCAGTAACCAATAATTACCAGTACAAAAAGGCTAGGGTAATTATTGCTAGACTGCTCTCTCACTTGACCTTGGCAACAAGAAAAAGTTAAGTTGGGAAAAATCTCCCTCTCTTCCCCAGTGATTTTGCAAAAAACAGTAATAATATTTAAGAAAAATCATCATCAGTAGTGCTGAAGTAATTCCTTTATTGCCATGGCACCACAAAACCTTAGTCCTTTATGCTGAAGGGCTTGAGGTTGCAAACAGATTATTTCGCTGGTGTTTTGAACAAGCATATCTTGCAGGCTGAGACAGCCCTCCCTTCTCAGAAAGGAGAATTATTTTTTATACGTTTGCCCATGCAGACTTACAGAACAAAAATACAAACGAAGCCCAGCATTAGAGGGATGGGAGGAAGGGGACTTCCTGCAGATGACAAACACCCCCTGATGCAGGCCCTGCTATCAGCATCTTTGCTATTGGAAACGCTGGTTACCGCGTGCAGAGTAACTGGTGACATTACTGACATCTGCTGAGGACCAGAGGTCAGAAAGAACGCTGCACAGGCAGTATGACAGCACGCAATCTGCAGTACATTGGCTTTTTGTCTTATGGCTCAGTTGCTTTCAGATTTCCATGTACAGTTCCCAGAACTAGAAATAATCTCAACACTCAGTAGTCTAAGACCAACACAACCAACCTGTGAAACCATTTCCCCCCACAGAATAGCAAAACTTGCTATTAAATTTTATAGGGGTACTGACACAAGAAGGGAGCATTGCAAGACTCCAATTACTAGACTATATTGAAGAGTGATGGTTCACCAGTAGATGTGCAATGAAAGCAAAGTTTCTTCTGAAAGATACAATATTTTCTTTAAAAAGAATAAAACACAATAGCACAACACAGGAAAGTACAATTTATTGTTGATTAAATAATTACAGTACAGTGTTATACTTCCTGCTGAGGCTCTGCAAGCTCAGCTGCAACTCAGGTGAGATACAAATTCCTAAATAACAAAAATGCTGACATGACAATATGCATATTAGTGTTACTAGATGTTGTTATCATTGATACAAAAAAAGATATACAATTGTCCTCCTAGAATTGTAGAACAGGTTATACAGCAGCCAACTAAAACAGAAGTGTATACCAATTTTGTTGACTGGACTGTAATAGCCAGTAAAGCTATCCCCACTGTGTTGTTGCAGGCTGTACAGGAGAAAAAAAAATTACTGTGAAATAGATCCCATCATTCCAAAAGCCCAACTGAGAGCCAAGCTTCTTCCCAATGTGGTTGTTTCTCAAGTAAGAGTAGCCATCCAATTACTTTAGCTTTCTAATCCTAAGTAGGTTTTCTATTATCAGTAATACATGTATTTGTGTACTTGAAAGAAGATATAACAGGCAGAGATGGTACAAAGTATATTAATTGGATAGTGTTTGGGCAACTCAAACATGTTCTCTATAAAAAGAGTTGTATTCAAACACAGATAAGAACATATACTGGGATAGTTTGAACACTGATTCACATTAGATGATAATTTATATTGCTATTAAAGCTTTTTCCTTAAACCCAGATTTGTTAACATTTGGAAGTTATAAGACATACAAGGCTTACTGCTTCCTCCACCTGATCAGGCTGGAGGTGGGCGGAAGGAAGGGAAGAAAAACTGCAAACTATCACAGTTCAGAAAGAACCGTCTGCATTAGTGGCGCCTTCCTCTACCAGAGCGAACAGCCACACTGCTCTGACAGCTGTAACGATGCGTGCGAGCAAGGTAACAACAGCTTGTAAGCTGGCAAGTATAGAACTACTGCACTGTACATTCCTTTTCCAAAAAAATTCTCTTGCTACCCATGTTCCCATTATTCACCAATTGTGACCAGTACTGTCATACTCAGTGGCACACCTGTGGAGCAAAGCATTTAGCTTCTCAGGATGTCAAAAGGCATGTCACAGCTGAAGGAATTTAAGGAACCACCTCTGGTTCACGTCCCACATTTCAAAACAAAACCAGAGGATGTGGTGACAGGAGAGGAACACACACTCTGAAACCACTGCAGACAAAAATAAAGGTATGCACAAACTCTACATTTGGCATGCGACATAGTGAAGTGTACTGCGCCCTCAGTATAACCCAACCACATTGCTGTAGGCAATCACGCTGATTAATCTGGCAAATCATCCCACAAATTAAGTAAATTAAAGATTGGAAAGATGCTGTCAGGTCCAGCTTACCAATGCTGGTAGAAATTATGTTAAGTGCCAGAGGAACTTATTTTTCACTATGCCAGTAAGCTTTCTCAATTGCTTCTGGTTGCATGATGTATTAAACACCAAAGCAACGTGACTAAACTTAAACTGCCCTATTGCATATTTGTCTAGTACTATGTCATTTTGATGCAGCTACTTTATTCATTCTCTGAATCTGAATAAAGAAATCAGATGGCTTGAATCCCACACAATTGTGAAATAAAGTTCACTCCCATGAACAGCACAAACCCTGCGCAGGAAGGGAAGAGGCTGTATGCCCAATGACCTCACTCAGCAGAACGTCTGCAATCACCTAATAGGGCTGAACAGGAAAGGGTAGCTGGGCTGGAAGAAAGTCCAACTCTTCCAAGCCTGACACATCTCTGAGATTGCTGACTATTTACCAACATGGTCAGTTACTAAAAATATGTCTACAATGCCCCCTAATTCATTAGGTACCAGAGGAAGTACAGACCTCTGCACAGGACAATTTACCCTACTTCTCATCAGCAAAGTTTAGCTGTTTGACTAATTTACTGCCTTTGTAAGGGATATTGCGTATCGGTTATTTTGCCAAACACACACTTGTCCTAACGAAACCTGCAGCTGTATGTGGCCCACAAGTCTCTGGCAGAGCAAGCTACATCAGAGCTGCAAGGAAGCAACTTCAGCGAGAGCTGAGACCATTCGGCACTCAGCAGAGAGGTGCTCACATGCAAGGGCTGCTTGGGGCGCAGGTGCACACTCCTGGAAACAGAGTTCTCATCTCTGTCTATTCTTGTGCGAGATGCACCATTGCTGAATATTGCTGAGTCCACCTGTGTGTCACTCAGAGCTGTATTTCTGTTTGCAAAGTAAATTAATCCCATCCCTCTTGTGCAATTACAACCAGAGTGCTTCTGATACCCAAGTCAGATCAAGAAATGTGTGCTACATCACAGAAGTTTGCAATACAGTTATTGTATGACTTTTTTTTATCTTGAAATGGAAAGCTTCTATTTAGAAAATAAAGTCCTCTATGTCCTTCTGAGAAGCTTCTAAGACAGACAGTGGATTGTGGGGAATGGTGGCAGGAACAACTGAGTGGGTCAGGTGACACTATGCCACGCAGTTAAAAACCATACATAGCATTAAATGAAACAGTCTTTTGTTCTGCTGCAACAGAGCAAATCGTGTCCACAAAGATGGGCACAAGTAAAATCTTTAATGTGAAACCTACTCCAGGATAATGCATTTTCTCACCAGATGTCTTGACTTCTTATACCCTTTTTGGGCTCCGCTCTACTTCATGACTGCCACCCTCAGCCTTCAAAGCCAGTGCTTTGCAGTGAGTGAACTGCCCATAATGCCAAATCTACGCAGCAGCACGCTGCGTGATGATGCTCAGCAAAACTGTGTGACAGTAGCTGTGAGCAGCAGTTTGGTGAAGGCACAGCAAGAAAGGCAGGTATGGGTCACTTCCCTACACTCTTCTACCCTTCGCAATGCTGCTGATAACTCCTGACGGGCAGGCTCCGAGGGTGACTGACCGCTGTGCAGCCTCCTGAGCCAGCATGGCATACTGAATAGATTCTGGGCATCCGTGTCAGCCAGCATTTCAGCTGGGTACAGGCTCCACTTGGCTCTATGGCACTAAGAGCGGGCAGAGCTGTTCAGAGGGCACTTAGGGGCCATACACAGCAGTTTTACCTGTATTATTTTAAAGTAGTAACGTCTGTGGTGAAAGGAGGGTAGTTCTAAGTTCAGTATTAAGAGACCTCCTCACTAAGTAAATACTGCCTTTTGTTTTAAAAGAAGAAATGAGGATATATTAAAAAAACAAGAATGTATCTGTCTTGCTCCCCCACAAGCAGAATCTTCTGTTCCATATATGTAAGTGGTAAAATTACCCCTGATTTCCTTAAGAGTCCTAAAGTGTTACAGGTATTTACACACCAACAAAGACTCTTCTACATTAACAAGCGCTTTCAACAACATAGGGAACTGCACAGAGGTGGCTGGTAGAGAACAAAAAACACAGATGCAGAATAACAACTAATGCATGGGAATTTTACCACATACAGAAAAAATTACAAATGTTTTTAGCAAATGCTGGAGTGAAAGATTTTCCAATAAGTATGCCATTTAACAGCAAATTGTTTTCTCCTGAAAACGGGAATAAATGCAACAGCTTCAACTTAACACTGCACGCAAAGCTAACTTGCAAATATTCACATTTGCTAACATCTAAATTAGATGTTATAACTGTCAATGCAATTCAGTCTTTTCACTTGAATATACAGGGAAAGTCAAAAACTGTAAATTTATGGTTTCACATTTAAAAGTGAATTTGTTTTAGAACTCCTAGCCCAGCTAAGGAACCATTCAGATGTAATTTTAAAAGCTGATGAATTTGTTTACTGTCCTGTATAGACAATCAACAATTAGAGACTAATTTTCCCGTAACAAGAACGAGATATTCCTTTCTAGACAGGACATTAACCCAAGGCCAAGGTCTACCAAATGGGTATCCTTATGAGGTAGTTTAAGTAACATTTGCTTTAACATTGCTTCAGCAAAGCAATGCGTTCAAAAATGTATTTTCCTTGCTCTTTGGACCACAAATAAAGCGTGAAGTCTTTGCAAGGTTTCACAACTGGCATTTCTGAGCCCATCCCTACAGCCGCTCATCCTGCCCCTGCACTAGTGCAGTACGAGAACCAGGGCACGGAGCCGTGAACCAGCATCCACATTGCGAGAGTCACACCAGAGCAGGCTCCTTCTAAACACTTACTCAACACACAAGCTTGCCATAACTGCACCGTTATCAACGTGAGTTTATTTCAAGACAGCTGACACGGGGGACAGGCATCTTTTATGGCGATTATGGTTACCCACAGCCCTGCATCTTGTGCTTTCGTGCTACCCAAGGAGCTGCCGTAAGCAGTTGCCACCACACCAGCAAAGCACGGTGACCGAACCACCCCGGAGCCTTGCCGCTCCTCCTCAGCTGCCCCTTACCTGCTGCTGCCTCCTCACGGGCCTCCCTCAGAGACGCCTCCCCGCAGCTACGGAGGGCCGCCGGCGGCCCGGGGGGCGGGGGGGAGCGCCCGAGCTCGGCACCGGGCTGCCGGCTCTCCCGGAGCTGTGGAGCCCCGCTCCCGCCACCCGGCGGCAGGAAGACCAGGCGACGCCAGGCTGGCGGGACGTCACTACCTGCGCTTACAGCCTGCTCCAAACAAAATAATAACGACGTAACAGAAAACAAAAATCTCCAGTAAAGGGCAATATTTTTGACTAAACGTCAGTGGGTTTCGGGACATTCAGTTATTAATAAAACTTAGCGAGGGAACCTGATCACTCCCCAGCTTCCCTCACAGGCGCCGCGAGGAAGCGCCCCGCGCACCTCACACCTCCGCGGCAGGCAGCACCGCCCTTCCCGCCGGGGGCGGGGCTGCCGGCGGGGGCGGGGCCGGGGCCGGGCGGGACGCACCGCCGCAGGTGCGCTCGTGCTGCCGCCCCGTTGCGCCAGGGACTTGCCGGGAGGCGCCCGCAGGCTTTTGGTAGCCTGAAAATACACAGCTCCTGCGTTAAAGCTAGGGAGCAACTTATTTCTGTATTAGAGGGATTTTTTTTTAGTTACTACGATTATCATACCCTGTTACAAAACGCATTACCTTATTTTATTCCTGTCTTAAATGGGTAAAGAACAACTTATGGTAAAAAAATTTATCATCTGTGTTCTTTTCCTTCTGATTACAACTCTCATAGAGCTTGGAAATAACATTTGAGATCCTGCTGTACCATGAAGGGCATTTAGGAGGTTGGTCTCACCCCCACGTTTGATTAATTTGTTGCCTCCCAAGTAGAGGTTTGATAGTGGGGCTGAGACAAGGGGTCAGAAGATCTGCTGGTCATCAGGCTGAAGGTTCAGCCACAGTGGTGCTTGCAAGAGCCCAAGGCCAGAACTAATTACTATTTAAAGGCTCATTTACTAGGACCACTTATCTGATCACGACGGAAATGCTGCTGTGTTGCAGAAGGGAAAGAGTAAATGCTTCCACCTACGGCACTATCTGGAGTTGGACTGTAGGTGCCCCCCATAATTCACCCATAGCCCATACGCACTGGTTCTGAAGAGCTGGCAGGAAAGTGTAGCATTACATTTATTGAAAGTATTGATTCACACATTATTAGGAACACAGTACCACTTTAGGAAAGTTATCAGAAATATGAATATATTAAGTAACGTCAGAGGTAAACCAACCATCTGGTCCACTTTTGTACATGCTAAATGTATTTTTTTTTCTAGATCTGTCCATACCACAAAGGTATGGTTAGTAGCCCTCTTTCTGCTGGCAGAGTATTCTACACAAATTGACCTGTCCCAGCACTGGCTTCTGAGAATAGAGATCATAATGTAGTTTAAAAGAAGAAAAAAAGGAAAAAAAAAAAAAAAGGCATGTGAACCTACTATCCTAAGGCTCTGTTTGAGTCTGGCAAGCTAAGCTGGAAGCTGGTTTTATCCTTATAGTCAAAAGCAGAATACAATGGAAAACTCCCCCAAGAAGAGAGAATTTACAGCTTTTATTAGGTCTTACAGATAACCATAGTATGCTTTATCAGTAGTCACTGTATGGACCAAAAGAGATATACAATCAATGTGAACACACTATATTACTCAACTAGTATTACCACAAAAGTGAAAAAGACTTTACCAGACCAGAAGAGTGCTTATATCTGGCTAATCTCAAGAGGTTTTTTTAATTGGTTACAAATATTATCATATGTCCTGCAGTTCTAGCGCTGAGGCACTACAGCACAGGCATCAAAAACCTCACCCAGATTCCCAGTTTTATATATGCTATGACTAAAATTTAAAAAAATCATTTCCAGACAACTTCAGTCTCAAATCTCCTAAGTCTCTTAAATTTGTCTTAAATCTCTGGATATCAAAAACCTCTAACATACTTGCTCCTGAGGATAACTATCCCCCAAATTATTTTTTTAAGTGTACCTGAAATATATTCATAATTTACAAACACATTTCAGGGTTACATGATTGGTAAGTAAACAAGTCTTTGGTAAATAATAACTACTCTGTTCTTTAGTTAAAAAACTTAATTCATTTTTAAATCTAGATTAACTGATTTTTTTAATAATTATTTCTATAATGAATAAGGCTCATATGGCACAATGCCGGGTGGGATGAATGGCTGTATGTAGCAAAACCTGAATGATGTTTTCAGGTTACAAATCCTGTTGACACTAGGTTCCTGCTCTGGCTCGTTTTCTTTTTGTGCCCTTCAGCCAGGCCCAGGAAGCTGAATCTGAATGAGAGCTTTCTAATGAATTAGATTTCCAACATTTAAAGGTGTCAGCAATCTAGAAAATACTGTCCACTGCAAGGATACATTCTACAGTAGGTACTGGATTGTATGTTAAAAACTATAACAAACCAATTAGTTTAAGGTTGAAATAATACATTATAGCTGCAGTATTTCCTAAAAATGTCTGCTTTATCACTTGTGCAGTAAAACAGAAAAACTATGCACTATGCATGCTTGTGCGAGTTGGAGATGACTGCTTGCTCCCAAAGGAAACCTAAAGGCACAGGACATCATAGGTAATGTGAATGAAAATCTGGTAACAAACATT
Organism: Gymnogyps californianus; assembly: GCF_018139145.2. Taxonomy (NCBI): domain Eukaryota; kingdom Metazoa; phylum Chordata; class Aves; order Accipitriformes; family Cathartidae; genus Gymnogyps; species Gymnogyps californianus. Next base: position 20,636,500 of record NC_059478.1, on the reverse strand, counting down.
GGCTTCCATGTTATTACAAGAATCCAATTAGAAACTGAATGCCTAAACTGATGTTTTTACTGTTTGTGTACTAGATGCCTTCACTTTGGCTAAAAGATACTATACCATGTTCTTTAAGAAAAATAGCAGCATTAGATAGATCTTGTAATTTCAGAGGAGAAATAAAAAGATGTCTGCTTTAGGTTTGGCTTACAGAGTTTTAGGGATTATTTTAAACATGTCCAAGAAATGATCAGATTTTTTTCGATGACTGTTACAGTTTTACTGTTCTACTAGTTTTTTAATCATCTGCCTTGTTAAAGGATCAATTACATTTGAGACAATAAATAGTATACTTTACAATAAATAATATTCAAGTCAAAGTATTGTACTTACAAAATAATGTAACACTGTAATAGGATCTTCAAGATCAATTCCATTTTATATATTCTGCAGCAAAAATAACATTTCTAGTAGGAAGGAATTACTTATAAACCTAGCAAGATCTACACATTCACATGTGTGTGTAAACAACTTAACAAGGTTTATTATGTTTCCAGAAAAGCTATGCTTTTACAGTAGGTTTTCAGCTATATGTTATCATAATATGGTAGTAAATATATAACAGTGCTTATGTTTAGCTCCATCACAAATTTTAATTTGAAAAAAAATGGAGTGCCATTATTTACAAAGAACAGCAACTTTCCTTTTGCTTCACAAGTGACTGTATCTGTGCGTGAACAAAATGTTAGGGCGAGGCATTCCAGATGAACTGCAGCTAAGGTTGGACGAGGATGATTTCATGATGAACAGTGAAGGTCCAGGCAATAAATACCTAGAAAGGATATGAAAAATATAGCAGAGTTTACAGGCAAAGTGACATTCAAGAGCAAAAGAATTAGTTGTTCATGCGCCGTACCTTATAATCATTGTATGCAAGAAATGATGTACAATAAATACTATTTATAAAACATACAGGGCATTAGGCACTAGCTAACTCAGGAAACAGAGCTAAACTCAGAGAAACTCTTAGCAAAATTTCAAGATGTTGTATGAGGATCAAACATCTTTCCAGTCCTTTATGTTTAAAGCAAGCGGATAAATGAAACAATGGCATCCTGTGTAACACTACTACCAAAAATTAACACTTCACCCATTGTTCTCTGTTATTATAGTACTATTTATTTAATTTAAGCTGAGTAAAAACTGCAATTGATGTTAACCAGTTTATAATAAGTTGTAAAAAAAGTTGATTAGGGAAAAAGCAGATTTTCAGCTTTGGTTTCCAGCTCTAATTCTCTAAAAATAGACATGCTATCATCACTACCCTAGTAAAGCAAGAAACAATGATGCTACAACCTAGTAAGTCACATAGTGACTATTTACCTTTTAAATTCAGGCAACTATATAACCTGGATTTTATGTAATACTACAAAAAATAATTTATCATATGCCTAATATTCATTCTTAAATCTTTTCATGTTATCATTTCCTAATAGTTAATTGTAGAAGTCATTAGATGAGCACAGTAAGCGTGCAAAAATAACCCACACTAAATCAGAATTTCATAATGAATTATGTCAATGTTAGGATGGATTAACACAACACTTTGTACAAATTATTGCTTAAAAATTGTTGCCTCATTCTAGTGAATCATATTCTTTAACGGTGAATAAGTTAAAAGACTGATCCTACTAATCACATGGGTAGAAACAGTGTCACACTGTCAATGGGAGACAATCTATATAAGAAAGTGTACACATGTGGTTTGTTTAAGCTTTAAGAAATGCTGTTGTTATAAAAATATTATCACCAATACATTTTTTTAAACAATTTACAAAAAAATAAAGTCTGATTTGGAATGGGTTGGTGGTGAGCTTGACAGTTCACTACGTCACCAGACTGAGTCCTACCTTTGCTTGACGATACAGTAAAAAACTCTAAAGCTTCCCAGAGAATATGCCATGTAATAGATAAGATTATTTAACAAGCTGTCAGGATCTAGCAGTAGATGGTATTTTTTTTAAATTTTGTAACACAAGTGAATTTATCAAAATATGAAAAGTCTGACTTTTTACACAGTTTGATTTTAGCTATTTTAAAGAGATTTTGGTATAGTTTTTGAGCTCCCCTATTGTTTTCTTTACACTTTTAATTTTGTAAGGAAAAAAATGACATTAATACACATTTACATTAATACTCCTATTCATTCTCTTTATCATATATAGTGGATTTACAGTTAGAAGATGGGATTGAGAACAAATTTGAAAAGTGAAAAAAGAACTCTGGCAGTTTTCATTATCTTTTTCTCTCTCCCTGTACAAATAAATTTTCCCAGCTAAAGAGGTATCTATTTGAAATCTTTGAAAGCTTTAGTTTCACAAACATTTGTTTCATAAACACAAACAAAACAAAAAATTGATTTGTGCTCAGAAAAAGCAAAGTTCTTCAAATCAGATTTTATAAAGTCTTGAAAAAATTGACTTCTTGTACGTTTATTAAATTATACTCTGATCTCTTCTTGCACTTCACACAATTTTACAGAGAGTCAAGAAAAATATTAGTAGTAGTGCAGATTCTTATATCATTTAAAAACAGAAACCTAGATGAAAAGTGAAATAGTATTGTGGTTCTCCCATTTCTAGAAAAATAGTTCATTACCTTACAATTGTGGGGCATGATGGGCAAGAGCATTTATTTCCATACATATCTTTCATTTCACAAATTCAGAATATCATGGTTAACTAGCATATTGCTGTATCCACAGTATAGATGTAACATTTGTGGAGATTAATATAAAAACTGTAACTTTAATCAATCAGAGTTGTCATGACACTCCATTGCTGAAGACATACTGATATTTAGGATATAGAGGGCTTAGATTCCTCTAGTCTGTGAAATTTATGAATAAACTACCATTCAGTGTCCAAAGAAACACAGAAACTGGAGACAAGAAAGTTCTATTGGACCATCCCTTTCACTGCTTTCCAAATGCTGGCCTGTTAGCTGCAGTACATTAGTGTAATCCGATCAGTTTGAATAGTTTGTGGTTGGTCATGATGAAAAATTTTCTGCAGTATTAACAGTAAAAGCAATAAAAACTTCAAGGTTGAAGATTTTCTAGTCGTAGCTAATCCAAATGACTTTACCATACTCCTGCTATAGCTCAGTAGATGTTAATATTGAATATGATTTGTTTTGTGGCTAACATACTTCTACTTCTGCTGTGACCAAACAAACTCAGTTTCTGGTTGGTTTTAAATTATGTTAGAGTGCCTTAAGATCCATATGACAATAACAAATGGGTTCAGTGTATCAAATAACTAGTCTGAGATACAGCAAGTAAGCAATTAAGTCATAAAATAAATTTAACAGATAATATATCAAAGGTTTGCTTTTCACGTAATATTTAACTCATAAAGCCCTTCTATGAAATAATGTCTGTAAGATGTTTTATATAAACAAAGCATTTGTAAGTTTATATACATAATAATTCAAATTGCCATCATGGATAGAATTTGGAACCTAAGTAATTTGAAACTTACATTTAATTCTCCACCTACAACTGTTAAATTGCAGATCATTGACTCCCACAGTTGGAGCATTTTCAGTAATCCCTATACTGACAATATTATAATCCCTATTGTATCCGGTTGGAGAACTAAACCAGCCAATGCAGAATCGGGTAAGTGCCAAATAATCTTTTTACTATATGATGCTGTTTTGCAAGGTTTGAAAATATATTTATGCTCTGTAAGATGAAATAATAAAACTTTCAATCTGTAGGTTTTGGAAATCAACTTTGCAAAACTGTGCAATACAGTAAATCAGATGGCACTTACCTGACCCTTGGCTGGAGCTGTGCCCCTATAGCATCCCACTGCGAATGTGCAGCCAGAAGTATCATACATGTTAGGGTACCTCTAGGAATGCAAATCTGGAATCAGTGACTTTGAGGGATCTGAGAAGGGGAAGAAAGGAAATTTTCAGTTCACTTTATGGAAAGCCTTTGCTGCAGCTACTTGGGCAGTAGGCAATCAAGACCTTAGTAAGTGTAGTTTCACACAAAATGTGTATATCATGTCTTCTTTTAGTATCACTTCATGAGTGGGCTAGAGAGAATAGAATGATGGAAACTCCGGATCAAGGGAAAGGTTGGGGGGTTTGCCTTTTTTTTTTTTAAATACACAGTGAACTAGGCTTAAAGAGAAGTGTAGTGGTAGCAACATAGGCTGAAACCTGTTCCAATATTATCCTTTATACTTACAACTTAGGAAGAGAATATTAAAATATATACCTTGTATCATCCCAGTGGGGGCTAATCCCAGTTGGGGATCCTCTTGAATCTGATGAATATTTGTAAACCACCAGCAGGCAGTGTTTACAAAGCTGTACTATTCGTTGGCAACACTGGAGTTGCTCAGGAGTCACCACCTCTGTGCTTTTACTGAATATGGTTTCCCAAGAGCTCCTGTTATGGAAAAAGACACGACTTCATGTTTTCTGTCACAAATTGCAATCTGAGAGCTTTACTGCTTTATATCAGATGTAACAATAGAGGAACAAGAGAAAAAGCATGACTTTGCCTGTTTACAGGAAAGGTCTATAGTATTTAACACAAATGCTGGCAGATGCTGAGTCCAAAACACAAATTAAGAAGTTAATCTTCATAGATGAAATGTCCACAGCCATTTTTCACTTGGTTTGTTCCCTAAAGCATTTATAGGGCCATTACTTAGGTTTAGCACATAAAGATTTACTGTCACATAATTGTATATGTGTCTTACCACACAACAAAAAACACTTATTATTTTTAACAGGCTACCACCTGAATGTGAATGTGATGTGATATTAAAGGAATTAATAAAAGTAATAAATTATTTCTAAATGACTACACAGCATAGTAATACTGTTCTTCTAATTTAAGTACATGATACTAAGAAACAAATATGAAATTAATTTACAGGAGATTAGTATGTGCTCTACTTCCTTATCCAAATAATCATATGAGGAGAGTTTCTCAGTTTAGTCATTCAAATACTACTTATTATTGCATCTGGTCATATGGGGTTGGTCTTCTACAATTAAGTGCAACTTGCAAAGTGTATCTATAGAAGCATTCCTTTTTGAAATGCAGACCATCATGCTTTTGTTTTCTTAAAAAGCCATTTCTCTTTCCAAAAAAACCCAAACCCTGCCATACCAACATAAACCGGGTATGTTTTACCACAGAAGATGACAATAGTCCTTTGCATACACCTCAACACTCCTGTTTGTGCAAAGTTCTGACCAGATTACAGATCATTTTACACCTGTGAAGATTTTTTTTTTTGGTCAAAACATTATCCAGTAGCACAGATGGTTTGTAAGCTTGAGGGGGTTTTTTTGTTTATGAAAGAAGCACTTCACAGAGTGAGGAAAATTTGCTGCACCTGGCTTCAACATAGCATCCAGGATGATTTAGCCTGGTCCACTGAGATCAGCAGTAGATTTCACAACTCTGGTGTAAGTAGTTTGTCCTTAAAACAACATCAAAGAACCAGGCTTACTTCTGCCTAGTGAGATTTTTAAAATTACGCTGTATTAGGATGGAATTATGAACATTAATGACTAAAAGATAAGCTGTATGTATAGCTAACTGATTTTTCAGCATGGCTCCTCAGTTTAGATTATATGTTCCAGCTGAAACTGTTCAGTCCTACAGAATTTCCACTGTACACATAATTTTCAAGTGACGCAAGCATTTCTCTTTAATTATTATCCATATAATAAATTGTTTAAGAAATATTGTTTATAAGGCATCAAAACTGTTTCATTTCATAAACAGAATAATTCTACTACTTGAAGAGCTACTATTTTCTTTAATATCTTTTTCGCAATATTGTTTCCTGTCTGGGAACTTTCCACATATATTTTTACATGGAAATTAATCTATTGTCTTCATTCTTTCCTCATGAAGTCATGTAATAGTTGGTAGAAAGCATCAAGATTAAGTTCTCAGTATTACATTCGTTCAACAGATTCACAGTGCTACACATAATTATATTCTAATTCAATCCATAAATCTCCAAAATCCTGTGGAAGAAACTCTCCTGATAAATTCCTTAAGTCCTGGGCTTTGAGGTCTGTGATCGCTTTCCTACAGTTAGGAGGGATTTTATCAGTGAAGAATAATATGTGGCCTGCTGTAACTATGGCCGATTATGAACATAGTGGTATACAGTTACCCTAATAACAACGATTGAGATTTGGAAATATATATATGAACTTTAATGAGCTTTCATATAAATGTGCCTGTGCAACCTCCTCCATGTGCTACACAGATTCAGTTCATACTCCATTATACTGCAGTCAACAGGGATCAGAGTACTGTTACCTAAGGAAGCTTAATTTGTTATGCTGTAACTTTAGTTTCCATACATTAGTAAGAAATCATGGAGTCCTCACCAGATCCAGAAAAGAGTATTATGCTTGATTGTGCAATATTTTCAATTATGTGTTATTCTTTTTATAATCATCTGAAGTCAACTGGTTCTACCAGTTTTCTCTTATTAATTTTAATTGTTTATTATACAGTAAAACAAATGCAGCTTTATGAAACATCACGGTTATTTCACTGAGGTTTTCTTTGTTTCTTTGTTCATTCTTTTTGCTAAAATAGCATATGCCTAGCAGAGATCTAAGCAGCAAAAGGAAACCTTAAGGCTATTAGCTCTGCTCTTCTCCCAAGACATATATCTTACAAATAGTGAAAGTACTATACTCCTTAATATATTTTCATAGACTGATGTTGTTTCTGAATTAGCACATTAATACCCCTTCCTGACATGTCTCCCCAAATTCTACGCATGCCCTATGTTTATTCCAATCTGTTCTTTAAAATGGCACAATGAACTCTAAGGAAGAGTGATGAGAAGTTGGCCCCTCTGCTACAGAGGTGCTGGCATGAGTTCTCTGTTGTGGATTACATGGCAAGAAGGATGCTTGTGACTGAATAAACAACATACTGGGAAGGTACAAACAGCCTTTCTGTTTTCTTCTGTGAATTCTGTATTAAGTATATTACATGCAGAGTGATCTCTACACATATGGATATTTGTATATTACTTTTACAGTATTTTTAGAATCTTTTACATAGCAACTCCTCTTACAAGGAATTGGATCTTTGTCAAAGAATTTAGCTCCACTTTGGAGTCAGCTGAGTCTTGCTCTGCATGAATGAAATTACTGCTAGGTGAGAAATCCTGCTCTTCATTGAACTCTTCCGCTGGCTCAAAGGCTCTTCTCCCAAGCCAAGTGAGCAGCAGAGTTGTTCAAAGGTTTTGAACAAAAACCATTCTTTGTAGAGAAAAAAAATCTAAAATGAAAATTTTCATGCATATTAGAAGATTTGCACACTAAAAGTAAAATTCAAAATAATAACAGCATTATTAAAAGGGAAGGTAATTATATTTTATGACAACAAAGATTGAGCTTGGACTTAAGACTTCACACACGTCTGCTGGCATGAAGAAGGGACCCTGCAGCTGCTGAGAATTATACAAAAAAATGTTTCAGATTGGAAACACAGAAATCTTTTCTCACCCTACTTTAACTTTTGGAGCGTGCTGCATTCCCAGTATCTGCCTCTAGCAAATCTTAAGGTTGACATTATCTGCATGTTCCCATGGCCCATCTCAGTGAAAAAAATGTGAAGACTCCTAACAGCTTGCACAACAATAACAAGCCTTCAGCAATGAGAAGATAATGGTAAAAAAAGCCCAAAAAACTGCTGACCTTTTGGATACTCTCAGATCCCTCTTCTTCCGATCCATTTTGTTGGGAAACAACTAACAAATGCATTACATGCATTTTCTACGTATGACAAACGACTATATGTGAAGAACATATTGACCTGATTCCTTTGTACATACAATATCCATCAGCATACTATTGTGTTTGTTGTAGTTCATTTTCAATAGATCTCTTAGAACACCTTATGCAAGCTAATCAAAACCCCTCCCATTCTTTATAGATTGTATATACTTACAGAGAAAACGTCTTTTTGTATGCAATATATTTCATATTTAAACATTTGTATTCTTATTTTATGAAGACATTTGGAAGGTGGGGGGGATTATTTTATACCTATGACCTATACCCTACTCCTCCAAACCTATCCTTACATGAATGCCTTTGATTTCAGGAATGTAGATTTTGACGTGTAGAATACTGAACTTTCAATATATAGCCTGATCTTTTTTTCCCCATAGAAAACTCGTATTTGCTACCCAAAAAACCCCATCTGTTTACCTCAGTGTGGACATTTCCTGTTCTGCATATATTTAAATTCTGACCAGTGTGGGAAACAGTGAATGTAATCAAGCACAGAAATGCAAACTCATTATTTGTAAATCACAGAACTGACATTGCATTTGGCACGAGATGTCAGCTGCGCTTGTGACTGAATTTCCTCCCTTGTAAGTCTTGAGCTTAAATAGATATGACAATGATTTCTGTTGATGGTAAGTCCACATTTGACACTTACAGTGGTCTGGCCTCAAAACTGTGCACCATCCAATGAAAGAGTTGACCTAAAGCTCAGATATTTTGAAAATTAGATTTTTTCCTTAGATTATTATATTTGTAAATACATGACTAAATGTCTGATTCCATTACTGAAATGGTTGGCCTAGATTATTAGATTTCTAATTATACTATATCTTTAGATGGTTTTAAAACAAGTTCAATGTACTACAGCATTCTCTTGAATGAAAAATGAGCAACAAAGTATGCCAGCATTGATTGTAATTGTGAAGTTATGAAGAAGACTAAGATAAGAAAAATAGGCTTACCCTGAATTACAGAAACAGTTCCATAGACCTTGACCATGGCTCCAAAGTAAGCGATTAAATACACGGTTAAAGAGACGGTACAGATGTAAATTTTCAATGTCTGGAGCCTTCCAGAGACGCTGCAGAACTGCACGAACACTTGTCTTGACTATGTCCAAAACCTAGGAAAGTATTCCAAGCAAACCAAAGCAAAGGCATATTGCAAAACCTAAAACCAACTGTTCACTGATTCACTGCACACATACTCACAGAAACACACACGCACAGATGACTGCATAGCTATAAATTCCCACAGATGTCTATGTTTCATTTCTGTGCATTCATCAGCAAACTTTTATGATACACTTTTTCTGTCAATAACATTTTGCAAAGCCAAATCAAAATATTTTAGTTTTATTACAGAAAAGTTCATTTCTATTTTTTTCAGTCTGTTCAATACTAGCTCATTTAAATGACAAAAAGAGTTTAAAAAGAAACAAAATGGACACAATTACAGACTAGAAGCAACATAATTAACAACCCCAATATTATATATTTGAAGATTATCTCTTCTTCTTTTCCCACTCCCTTTTAAAATACCATCCTGAAAAGCTACAAACTGCTTTTGGTTTAATGTCTGTTTAAGCTCAGTGTTACCCTAGATCAAACCATTTTAGTTTACCTTTCATGCAGGAAACAGTGAAATCAATAAGTAAGAAAATCATCAGCAAGATATTTAAAATAGCAATGTTTATAGAAATGTAATGGATTTATACAGACTACGCTTAACTGCAAGTGTGTAAAGATGTGGGTGAAGAAAATGCTAAGCTGCATTCAGTATAGCACTGAGAGTTTTATCCAGTAAGTCTTAACTACTCAGTGCACACACTCACCTATTGGCAGTCACGCATCCAACTGATCACAGTCCTCTTGGATACACCTTTGCACATCCCACTGAACTGGGATATGGAAGGTGGGATTCATCTTGCCTGCTTTTAAACATCTGTATGTTCTCTTAAGTCAGGCCTCTACGTTCCTCTATAATCACTGGAGAGAAAACGGCTCCAGAGTGTCTTGGCTTCTGTCTATTTAGATACTATCAATAAGACTGGGAATAGTTTTGTAACCAAAGTAGTATTTAGGCCCCACACTGGCACTCTGAACAGTGTAAAATCTGTCCTAAAAGAAGCCTATGGCACATGTAACCTATTAACAAAAAAGTCAGTTAAATCAACATGTTTTCCTGTAAAGGAGACACCCTTACTGCCGCTGTCGCGAAACAGCATCTTCCAAAAAACCAGTCAGACTCAAGTAGGTGGTGAACCAATGGAGGTATTCGTTTATTTTGTATAAGATGGTGCAAATTAGAAGGTACAATACTTTCCCAGGAAACTTTCAGATATGTATGACAAAGTAATTCACACAGTGAAACATCTGACTCCCAAAAGGTGAAGGAGATGTAGAACAGTAAAGTATGGAAGCATGGTGTAGAACTGCAGTTTTTTGGTTCTGCATAACAAACTGTTGTTTATAAATAGTCTGATTAGACGTGATGAAGGAAACAAAGCATAAATAAACAAAATGCTTGCAATAGCACAATGAAGCTGCATTGTAAAGAGTAATGCCTGATGGGCAGAAAATCTATAGATACCTAATAATGACAACCTCAATGAAATATATCATTTACATGTTATTTAAGCTCTTTTTTGAAGAGCTAGGATTAGTGTGCATGCATAGGTCTTGCACTGATTCCATGCACATAATAACCCAATGCAAATACGATGCTGTCCTGTCTGTTGGGAATATTTATCAATGCAGGTGTCTAACACTAAAAACCACACCTGTGGTCTCTTCCTCCCAAAGAGTGAGGTAGAAAGAGTAGTAAATTATAACCTAAGAATGGTGATCTCGTTTAGTGACTGCAGGAGCTAAACACAGGTTTTGGAGTGCCCGACGCTTGTGGAATGGCTCCAGATTTTCAGACACTCCCTTAGCAGCATTAGCCTACTGTCTTAATGCTTCTCAAGCAGCCTTTTCCTTGTGTCTCACCTGATTAAGGATTTCCTACACAAATGGCCAGTAGTTGTGATTGTATACACCCATTTGAACCAACTAAGTCCCTAAATTACATAAGGATCAACCATACATTTCTTTGCAATGTTACACTGACTAATAGTAATTTCTCTCCCTGTGTATAATAGAACAATTCCACCCCATATAGATTCTCTCACTAGTCCAAAAGACATGAACTAAGAACTATGATGCCAATGTAGAGGCACCTGGAGTTTCTTTTACTTTAGCACCTGGAGTTGAAGAAAACTAAGGACTGAACCTTGCACCTTAAAGCAAGCCGCAGACTGCTAGGTACTCTGGAAAAAAAAACTTTCTTGCCGTTTTTACTGTGTTGATATTGCCAATATGCCAGAGGGGAAAACATCCCAGTTAATTGTTCTTAATTTGCAAACATGGCCTCAATCATCCATTTACGAAAAGAGACAAGGCATTGTACAAGAGTTGGAACTTCATGAAACCTACATCCTCATTTTTCTAAGTTAATTTCCCTAGTTTGCCTTCATCTTTCTGTTTACTTTAATTTACATCATTTACTTTAACATAACCAATTATCTAGGTGTAACAGAACAAGATGTTGTGAAAGAGCGTATTCAAAACCCTCTGGTAACCATCAAAACACTTTTAAAGAAATTATGTAAAGTGATGTAACACGACGCAGTCACAACTCCTCCCATACAAAAGTCTCTTTTTCCTTAAAGTCTTGGGAGACTAAATTTCATTTTAGCATGTATTGATTTCATCGGTTTACTCTCAACTTGCTTCTAAATACCTCCTGTACCTCTGCCGTAATGCTGGAATATTACACACTAAAAATATGAGCAGAAGTTTAATTTTTCTACATCATGTTGAATAATTGTTAAGCAAATATAGCTGTCAGGGATGAACGTTGTGAAATCTAGTACATTGCCCAGGTATTTTCTTCTTGTGTGTTAGAATTTCCCAGTAAGTATAGTGAAGGGGACTGAGTTTCTGTTTTGTATTTCACAAAGTTGCAGAAGGTACCTTTGAGACAGATTTCTTACTTGCATAAATATTCACCTTGAGCTCGCTTCTCCTTTACCCACCTCATTGGAATATAAAACATACTTCTTTCAAATCAACAAAAGCTTACACATTTGGCAGTCCTCAGCTGCAATGTCACTGTCAAAGTTAATCCGTTTTTATAAACTACCCTTCTAAGAATAACTATCTGATTGCTTGAAGGGATTGAGGTTAAAAGCAGTTTAAAAAAAAAAAGGGCAAATCATTTCCAGTGCAAGCAAAGACGAAGAGCCCACTAGTGCTTCAGGAATTGTAAGTCTCCTAAGTTATAAAAGATGTCCTCACTAGAAGAGCAAAGAAATGCACATTTCTGATTGTGCAGTTTTTGCTAATAACAACCTGGCATATCAACCTGTATCATCCTGACTTTGTACATGTGCCCTTGGTTTTACATGACTGTCAGTCAAATAAAGGACAGAACCACCCTTTATTGTAGGCTTTCTGAAATAACGCTTAAAGGAGAAAATTCTGACTAGATTGAATAGAAAGTTAAAAAAAACCCAAACAGACTGACACAGGTAAATTAAGCCAGATGGCCAAAAGGAGCTTAGGAAGGGCAGTTGAAGAATGTATAGTAAACAGCCTCAGTCCCTCAAATAGCAGATTTATCACTCTCCCTGTGGCAATTCCATCCCATGGTTTTGGGAGATGACCTATGGGGAAGGGTTGAAAAAGACACCTTAACCAGTCTTGCGTGAAAGCCCTGTATCTCAGTTGCAATGATGGGCCCAGTCTGGTGACTTCTTTCCACACCTGTGGCATCATAGATGAAAGAAAGCAATTCTGGCAACACATCCCCCACCAGTTACAACTGTCCCAAAGATTCCTGCTGAGGAAATGAGATGTCCATTGCAGCAGCAGTGTGAATTTTGGGCCCTGTTATCTATGTGTGTATGTATCTATCTATCCCTCCCTCCCTCCTAGCAGCTCTTCCTCCATATCACCATTTCTACAAGCCCCCACTGAGACTCTCTCTGGTTTTGGGCAAAAGGCTACAACTGCCATATGCACACAACAGAAAAGACCTATGTGCATGTATATTGAGATTACAGCACTCTTTCCTGTAATTAAAAAGAAATAAGAGATCATTTTAAGCAAAGGACTATTCAGCAGAACAGCTGTAGATATCAAACAAAAAATGACACAATTTCAGCCAATGAAGTTGGTTGCTCTACTGGTTCCTGTCAATGGCACAAGAAATAATTCTGCTAAATTATAGATCTGTGCTGCCATTTGACATGGTTTGAGAAGAATGTTGATTAAATTACAGCCTCCTACATTTCCAAGTTCTTCTTCAGTTTGTCATGTCTAATTTAGTTTTAGAAAGCTGTGTGGACACTTACTCCATTTAATATCCGAACTTCACTTGAATAGTCAAATATATTTCTATGATATGACTTCACATTAAATGGACATATTTTCTGTGTCCACTATGAAAATACAAGCATTTAATGCAATATTCAATAAAATACAATTTGAAAGACTGAGGATCATACTGCTGATTTTATAAAAGCAATTTGAGATGAGGATCTGAAATCATTCTGTTCTTCTACAACAATCTACCAACCTTTTCCAATTATAATATTTATCATGTATGCAGCATTTTGATTAAGTTACTTTCTTTTATGGTCTATAAAAATAGATTGTGAAACTGAGACACACAGAGATTAAATGCCTGGACCTGATATGCTAATCCACATAATATCTCAGTCTCTGAGGCAGAGAAAGACCTAAAATACTGCTTTAGGGGCACCAAAGTATTAATAATAGATATAATTTCTGCTACATTAAGGAAAATAAATATTACACTAGGAAAATGATTTTGACTGACATATGACATACAGATATGACTGATATACTACTGTATGTCAGGTTTAAACAGATTAAAAACTCTTTAGATGCTATGCACAGCTGTAGCTCCTAGATAGCAGATGAGCGAAGACAGAATAATAAACAAATATAATTAGTCCTTTGCAAGACTAAACCAGTTAGTTGAACATTATAACAATGTCAATAATCTTTGCTTGGCAGGTCTATTTTTTATTCAATATGATCTGTTGTAATACTGTGGGTCAAAGACTCAAATAACCAAGTGCAATATCACTAACTAATGGAGTTTTAATATGCCTGGTCTGAAACTGCTGACTGGTTTATCCCTTATCAATCAAATCTGGTGAATCAATACACGTCTGAGAATGTTTGCTAAAAATTAGGTATGTAAGGCACTAATCATTTATTTGTTTGCTTTTCTTTCAGCAGACTAATTTTTTAAGAAATTGTTTTTGAAATTATATTCCAGAATAATTATGCTTGTCTAAATATGGAGCAACATAATTTCCTGCAATGGAATTAATTCATATATATGTTAGTATTAATAGCCAGTATTTTAGCATCTCAGGTCACTCCCAGCTACTGCTAAACACCAGTAGAAACACTGCTATGCATCTACTTCAGATGATCTTCAGAAAATGAAATATATGTCACTTACTTTTCGTTGCTTTACAGAATCCAGTTTTACCAACCAATAGGATGCCACTTTTGTTTTATGATACTTCCAATTATCCATAATCTGTAGTCATTGCAAAACACAAGATAAAAGAAATACACATAAAAACAACTGAAATCTGGCATTTCATTCATGAACATTCCTAATGCTAAAAAGTGTGAGCATCTAGAAGACCTCTGTGAAAAGAACTTTTCTCTAAAACAAATAGAAAAATATTTGTGAATTTATGTGGGGGAACGTTTGCAAAGACATGTGCAATCTTTCAGTTTAATCCTACCCTCTTTTCCACCTGATTCTGACAGTTGTCCACTACAAAGCAGGTAGAAACTTGTCCTGACTGACTCAGCTTGGAATCCTTGAACACAGCAATAAGTTCAATAATGCGTAACTGTAGCTGTATTTAAATAGTGAGCTTTTTTTCTGCATAAAGGACATTAGACGTACCTTGAAAATATCCTTTCTATAAATGACCATATATGAACTGCAATACTCTCCTTTTATGATGTCTAAGTGCTACCGAAATAGCTCGAGCTGTGAACATACATTTTTATTTCCATTTTGTTATTTTATCTTTCTGTTCTATTCCAGACCTATGACAAGTTCTGCCTCACTAACAACTAATATACCACTACTTGTTTCCTTCCATGACGAAATATTATTTCCCATCAGAAACTGGTTAAGGCCAGACAAATTTATAAAAGAATTCTGCAATAAAAAAGTGCATTTATAACCATGCTACCGTTGTATGAGAAAGCACCACTAGATGGAGTGCATACACACACACACACACTCCCATACGTACTTAAATGCACACACAATCTCACATGTCTGAAAGAGAAAATTTAATGAAGCATTTTATTTCTGCTTCTAAGATGAGAAACTCAATATGCTAGTTATGAATGCTATCTTCCAGAATCACCCAAATCAACCATCATTACAGGAGAATTTCTTTCCACTATGATGTAGTTGCACAGATTACTAGAGACATAATCAACACTTTGAAAGCTCACCGAGCAAAGGACGTTTCCAGCCGGATAATGAATTAGATGAATTTTAACACACCATGGACTGCTTACTACATCAGAATACAGGTGTTACTTTAAGTTACTAGATCCCTCCATATTTCTACCAGACTGAGAAAAGAACTTCTATCTTCATTTTTTTTCTTTTCCAAGCTAATGTTAGTTTCTTTGCACTAGATATTTAAAAGGGATTTAGATCGCATGTATTTTCTCCTTATATATCTTAATATTAGGTGTTGCTTTTTAATTGCCCTTCAGATTGGGCATTGTTTCACATGTCTTTGATACCAAATTAGGCTCAGGACAATGTTGGATGTAAGAAAGGGTAAGCTGGCATACTAGAAGAGCCAAAAATAGTATGACTGGCATTCTTTATGACTAGCAAACTTCCAGTTTGCCTTGCAGCATACCATTCTGAGTTCTCTAGTATGCCTATTCGAGAGCAAGTTAAACATGTCAGGATCTGTACTAACAATATCAGATGAAATACGAATTGTAGCATTCTTCTCAGCTTACTTAAAAGTTTGAACTTTCTCCACAATGAAAAACTGAATTTTCCTAACCTTCCTGATTGCTTCTCATATATTTTATAAAGACATAGGAATGTTTTCAGTGCTGCTCTTTCAAGGTCAGAAAGCATGCAAAGCTCCAAGCTTTCTCTTTTGAATTATCCTGAGTTTTGGAAGTTTTAAGGCCACAGGAGCTCACGAATCATAAATTGAGCTTTCTACTTTCCTTCATTTTAGCGGTCTAAACAGTAAGTGTCTAGCCTGTTATTCTTCTTTCTTATTTATAGATACTTACATCTTCTATAATTAATTCTGATTCTTCATCTGTTTTTCCTGGGAACTTCATTCTCATGTCATTGATCACAAGAAGAGTCTCTTTTGTCAAAGCAACTTCTTGCTCTTTTGTTTTCTGTTGCACCAAAGACTCACTCTAGAAACCAATATGAAGCAGAGGAAAAATTTCAAGCGTGTCATTAGATCACATAACAAAGACGTTTCCTTGACAAAAATAAATTCTAAATAGGGTGACATAAAATATATTATTAAAGTGTATAGACATATTATCTAATACATAACTAATATACACACATGCCTCATGTACACTAAGGCATCACCATTACTTATAGTTGTCAAGAAATTTAAGAAAAACACTTCAAAGGTAAGTTTGTTTGAAACAGAATCAACAAATATATATTCGATATTTATGATGCCCACCATTTAAAATATAAATTTGAAATTTAGATAACAGACTTTGAATTTAAATTCAACACAATGAAAAAAAATTATTAGTCATAAAAAACTTCTTTTCAGTTCTTCACCGCAACAATTTAACAGAAACTGCCAATTATATATCAATGTGCCATGATTTCAGGAAACATCAAAAAGTAATGACACTTTGCTCCTACTCTGGTCAGTGGGGGTTCTGACAGTGTCTTCGATTGTCCATGATTTTGTTTAAAATACCAGTGCTTTTTATACCAACACCAACTTGAACACCTACATTGTCTGCGTAAGACCATCTCTGGAGGGTTTGGGGGTTTTCTTTAAATCTTAGACACTACTTAGAAGTATTTCTGATCCTCTTTCTTTACTTTTGCATACTTTTGCATTTGAAAGATTAAGTGGGCTTAATTTTATGGTTTTTTCAAGAGTGAAATTCAAAATTTTTAGGCATTTCTAAATCTTTGTATTTTGTAAGAACTACAATACTTACGATATTTTTGCTTAAGTGATAAATATTTTCAAGCATAACAAAATATTTTGCTATATGATACATAATAATGTGGCTGAAACAATAAGATAGCAAATATTTCCAAATCCACTTTTGTTTATAACTGCTATAATAATGTGTCTGTAATTCCCAGCTGTAAATGGCTTATTATAAACTTAGTTTCCACACCTTTAGAACATTTGGATCTCAGCAGCCTCCAAAAATGGCAATATACTGCTCTTTTCTTGCCGAAAGGATAGATAAACTAATACTTTATCACACACAAATGATTTCTTCTTAGTAAGTCACAGTTTATCAATTTTAATTTTATTCTAGCAGTAATATATAGTATATTATTCTTAGTTGCAAAAATAATTATGAACAGAGTTCCATTCACAATACAGTGCTAAATTATGAGTAGTTCTTATCCATCCTGTAAGTAATTTTATTCACATAATTTTAAGAAGCATGACCTAAGCTCTATCACCCAACATAATTGTTCTGCATATCAAGATCATTTCTGTGGTGGAGCTTTCTCAATGAAAAAGAGAGTATGGTTTCTTACTAATGTTAATTTAAGTGAGTAGCCCATTTCTAATGTCAGATGGTAAGAGACTGTTTTTAATCTTTCAGTAATTTGTATTTGGTATAAAGTTAATGTGAATAGAAAAATCTATATTAGCCCTGTCTCATTAAGCTCTCAGAGTACATCTTGATGATAAAAGGGTACTTTTTAAACTTGAGATAGCTAATGTGATAAAAAATACCTTTAACACGTTGTGGTGGAGACACAATCTTAATGTCTTTCCAATTCTATTAGCTGTCTTTAAAGATGGAAAACCATGTTAAGGAGTATTTCACAAGATGTCAGCACACAATTTTAAAAGGATCCTTTTTCATCATTTAGACAAAGCCTCACAGGCAAAACAGACAATGAGCATTCTACCAGATAAAAATTATGATTAGAGATACTAAATACTATGAAGCAAGTTAATTAGCATTACAAAAGGATTTCTCATGATCAAAGCTAACCACAAGAGAGAAAGACTGCAAATACGGGTTAAAAGTGCCAATTTGTTTTGCCCCATCTCCAGATGAATTATTTGGGTGATGAAATATATAGGTCAGGCACCAAAGCATGAATGGAAACGCACTGGCACCAGCACACAATACAATACTGCACGAGGCTGGGGACTGATCCCAGCAAACGCTGCCTAGGGATAAGTGCATATGTCGTCCATCATGCAAACACAAAAGAAGAAATGCCTGGGCTGTGAAGGAGATACCAGAGAGGATGACAGTCTGGTCACAAAAGGAAAAAAAGTATGGTTCAGAAGTACATTGTTAAATTACAATTAACCACACAAATTCTAAACAGCTTAAAGTGTTTAATCTGATCTATTTATTCTATTAATTATTTAGTTAGACTACCTGAGTCTAAATGCTTGTCTGTCTCAGGGACAGGCTTCAAAATGAAAGAAGTTTTATCTTCACTTTAAAAAAGAAGATGGCTTCTGAGACAGTTATTGCAGTGGCAAATCCTAAAGATGATGAGAACTATCTATAAATTTTAAAGCGTTTACTTTGGAAGTAGAGCTCTACTGCAGTGGTACAGTGTATGCGAAATAGGTACAGTAGATTGAAAATTAATTACACCTTCTTCTACAAGGGACACCCATACAAAGTCTTACTGATGTTTTATTCTGGTACAATGTATTTATCCTTGGCGTATACACTGGTTTTGAAACATTGATGTATTTTTGTTACTGTAAAGATTTTGAAGGTAGGTACATCCTTATTTCAGAACCAGCAGTCCCCAAACAAATCACAGAAACTTTTTAAGAGAAGTAAAAACTCTTTCTGTCTTCAAAAAACTATTTAGGAGAGAAGGTTTCCCAGTCACAAAAACTCTTAAGATTTCCATTCTCACAAAATGTAACATCTGTATTGCTGCACCAGAAACACTGAAACATCACAGCTAGCACTCACTGTAAGCGACATGCAGGTCTAGAGATCCTATATTCCTGAGTTTCTGTCAAAATAGCATTGACTATAGTACCTCAGGTTTTCTGACATTGTAAAAACTAGTAATTTATTTATTGAGTTTTAGAGAAATGGAACACATTTTGAATGCAACTGCTGTGTTAACTCACCCCCAAAGAGTTCATAGTTCCCAAGCTGGGTGTCTGAGAGACTCTGGCCGAAGATGGGCTACGATTTAAAGAATGAGACCTATTCACTGAGGACGCACGCTGGATTTGCAGAGATGCTTTGGCTGAAAAGGGACGTTGCTCAGCCGCCTGTGACTGCATAGTCAATATTGATATTGAACGAGGGCAGCTTACAGAACGCCTTATTGGACCTGTGGATGATGTGGGGGATGAATATGATGGAGATTTTATATTTTTAATCGAAGGTTTCCAGTTCATTCTACCTGCAGACAAATTAAATGAATGATGTAATTACTTATTAGTCTCTTAACACCCATTTTTCAGTCTTCGTAACTAACAACATATATGACCAACATGTGTGCATGTATGTTGTACTATAATGTATCTTGACTAACTATATATGTAGCAGTCAGTCATGTCAGATCCCCTAATAATACATACTTCACTTACTCTATAAGAACATTTATTTCTTCCTTATAGTCAGCTTTAATCAGGTAGACTCCAGTCCTCTGTAACATGCATCAGATTTATGACAGAGTGCATATGCCCTATTGGTCAAAAAGCACGTGGCTACTACTGCGTGTGGCTTCCTGACTGTAAGAATATGGAAGCAGGAGAGAAAATTTGGTTGATGGATCCCATATTTACAGATCCGGTCTCCCTCATCTGCTCCTGCATAGCTGTACAGTTTTTTAATTCAGTCTTCTGCTAAATAAAGGATGCTGCTATGAAAAATAAAATTTTAGAAGCAGCGTTATATGTGTGCAATTACATGATGAAATTCTTTGAGACAATACGCCGCTAAAACAAAAAATAACATGCTTTATCTACCATGTTCAACAGAAGAAAACAACCACAAAAAAAAGCTGTGTAGGGATCTCCTCTGGAATATATTACCTTCTATATGTCTCCAGATACATTTCTTTATCCTTTCTATATTCCAGCAAATTCAAGCTTAATAAGACTACCTTTTACAGGGAAAAAATAACAATCATCTGCTCAAAAAAAATCTAAGAGCAAAGAGGAACATTCACACCATTTCCAAGTGTAGCCCAGATGTATTTTTCTCTTTAGCATTCTTGGCAAAAGAATATTCATTTTTTCCTTTTTTTAAAATTCATTTTCATTAATTTAGAAAAGATTTTAAAGAAGACAAAACAAGCAAACCAGTGTTTAACCCTGAGTTACAAATGTTGATACATTCTAAAATACTGAAGCATTTTATATAATTCATCATGAATGCCAGACTTACTTAAAAAAGTGATCATTTAACTTACCTGATCGTTCCAAAGATTTGTATTTATTTTCTTCAAGATCATATGAAACTTTTTTCTCTTTTTTTTCATTGTGATCTTCCTTTTCAGTTTCTTCTCCCGATTCTGACATACTGCTACCGCTATCACAGCTACTATCACTATTGTAGTTCTTAAGTTTTCTTAAGGGCTGTGCACTTTCTGGCATTGAACACAAGGGCTAAAGAAAAAAAAAAAAAAAAAGAAAAAACATCCAAGAAATTGAATTCCTTCATAATCCCAAAAGAACACTTTACTATCACACCAGGTCCCTGATTCAAGCAGGTGCATTTGTACATATTTAAACCCTCCCAACTTAGATTGGAATTTTGTCCTTAATTTTAGAATAAATGCTTAAATATTTCATTAAATTCACTACGCAGCAATCCTAATCCTTCTCACATGAAGAGCAGCATAATATAGTACGGGGAAAAAAAATTATTTTATTTCAAGTATGACTTACACTACCAGACATACTGAATTATAGTTTGAAATCATAAATCAAGTGATACAGAATACCATTTACAATCAGTTTCAACCCCTCACTGATATTTGCAATAACTGAAGCTATAGTTTAACAATGATCAACGTGAAGTAAAGAAATAAATCAGGGAACTTTGGCTGATATACTTCTGAAAGAGAAAGTGATTAATCCACATCCTGCAGAAAGCAGAAACTGGAAGAATATAGCAAGCTATGCTAGGTGTATTTGCTGTCCCATATGCACATGGGATTCAGTGTTATCAGGTAATTAATCTTGTGCTATTACCAAGGATACTGCAAGACAAAAATCAAAAAGTAGGAGACAGAGAAACTGATGCAAGAACAGAAACTACAAATGAAAATTTTTCTTCTTCCATCTACCATCAGGCAGACAAGAAAAATGCAATATCCTCCATTATATCTATTATCCTAAGAAGGCTCATGTGGTCACTTTTTTCCCCTATACATTTTCTTTCCAGTAACTCTCAGCTATAAGAAGCTATGGTGATGGCCTCATCTTCCTAGTCATCTAATGGACTGCAATTAAAACTCAGATTTAAAAAAATTAATATCATAATTTCTGAACATATTTTGGGTCAGAGTGAAATAGAAGAACTCTCAGGATGAATTTAAATTGCCCTATTATCTTAGCATAATGTAATGCACCAAGATTTATTGTGAAGGGCAATAGGAAAAAGCCCCAAAGATACTGTTCCTGCAAGACGGATACACTTTGTAACTAAACATATGCTACCTGAACTTCTATTCCAGCCAAGGAAGGAAAGAGATTTCTGCCACTAACTTAAAAGCAACAGTATGTTTATGCAAGCCCAAGCTGTTAGACCAGATAAGGAAGAGCTGAAGAAGAATATTCCATTGAGGAGAGCCCTGGCAATTGTTCAATTACACAAAGAATATTTTGATATCTATCTACCTGCCAAAAGGACAAATTAAGGTGCCTCAACACTTAGTGCTTTCTCAAAAATAGCTGTCCTAATCATGAAATGCTGTGTATCATGGAGATCTATCAATCAGATATTCCTGATGAGTTATACAAGGTATAAGAAACATTTTCAATCAAAAATCACAGGGGCTTTAAGGTAGATCTCACTCCCACTTATCATATGCATGTTCCTCACACATTCTACACTAAACAATAAGAACATCCTGACCAAGACTTCACATCAATTAACGAAGAAGAATAAAAAGAAAGGTCAAAGACATTACAGAAAGTAACAATGATAAATAATAGCTAGATCTGGGTTTAAACTGACCTCTTAAAATAAGAGATATTTGATTGCTTAGCAATTCTAATCACCTTGATTTTTCCCCTTATGCTAACCTGATTTTTCTTTGATTAAACTCATCTGATTTTATATCAGAAGAATAAAAATAAAAGTAATTGCTCATTTCCTCTAAAATACCTGTTATTTTATTTCCTTAGTTCTTTTTCCTGCACAAACAGGTGCAATGTAACGACCATGAGTAAGCCTTACAGTGTGTAAGTATAAGGTGCCCTCTAGAGGCTACAAATAAACCAGGCATTTCCAGAATGTATTTCTCAATCTAAGTAGGATTCCGGAATATTTTAATTGCAGGCAAAAATGCCTTCATTGTGGGAAATTCTTGACTTATTTTCTGCTCTGAGCTCCTAATCGTGTTCAAATAAAAATAAGGCTGAAATTCCTGGCAAATATGGAATAGTTGCTACATGCAAAGCTTATACACACCCCCCCCTCTAAGCCTCAGATGATATATATTTGTAGGTATAAATGTATATGTGTATATATGTTTCTATGTACGGAGGAGGATGAGGAGAAAAACACCTCTCTCTCCTAACTCTTCCAGCTGTTCTGTATAGAGTTTTCTGAGTGCTGACTGTTCCTTTTTCTGAGGAAGAGAGTGCACCCAAGGCAGAGCATCTGACCTCCCAACAGTAGCTTCTGTTAGCAGGCCAGCCACTGACTTTTAATGGAGGACAGGACTTTACAACCTTCTGAAAGAACCTTTCATGTTGGGTAACATGATGTGAAAAGTACTGTTCCCTCAGGTTTGTTTTGTCTATTAGATCTTGCACGTTACTTCTTTGATATGCTAATGGATCTTTATTTGTAGGATTTTATGATTACAAGAAGATGAGTTTTACAGCTGGATTATTCTCTTACCTGATAGACTGACAGGCAATAGTAAGTTCTACTGCCTACCTCACTCACCAGATTTCTATACAGATATATATTTAGATACTACATATCTCATAGCACACCCTTTACAAAGAGGTGGCCAATCAAATGCATATTATTAGCCATATGCACCTTACCCCTTACAGGAAAGAGGTGGTGCTTTTTTGGTACAAGACAGAAGGACCATCCACAAAGGGCATCTGTATTTCAAAGGGAGTGCATAGGATATTATGCAACCAGAGAAGTCTCCAGTCACATGGCTTCACTGTAGGCATGGCTTAAATGATTGACAAGTATATCAGGACCCTAAAAAAGATGCAGGAATAGAGATCCTGTACAGCATGAAGTGTGCACACTGCAAGGAAAAGAAATAATCTCCTTGGATAAGCTAGTTTCATTGCCTCTTCTTTTGATTTCATCAATTTTATGGCAAAAAAGAAGTGGGAATTTTGGTCATAAGCAATTTTTTCTTTCTCCTATAAGTGCAAACAATATTGTACTGGTAGAGCAGCTTGTAAGCTACAGCATCCATTTGCCTGCTATAAAAGAAAACCATGTCATATAGTCTCACTCATAAATTGATCAAACTTCATCTTAAAACTAATTAAGAGAAGTTTCTCAATTTGGGCTCAGTACCCTATTAAGTGTTTATGGCCTCCAGCTTGGGAATGGCTTGTGTGCAACCAGTGTAGAGATAGTATAGGTCAAGTCTGTGTGCATACAGTCAACCAGATAGATGCTCTCTGAGGCCTGCTGGGAACAGACAGGCTTCTGGAAAAAGGAAAAATGTGACTGAGATGTTAAACTTAATTTAAGTAAGTGACCCTATGTTAAAGAACTGAAAACAAAACCTCAGGGAAAAGAATCCCTGAAGGATGTGGATTGAGTGTGTTGCTAGAGTGGACTGGATTTTTTTTTTCTTTTTTTTTAAATGAATCCACCACTGTTAAAGCACTAGCTCACAAAATCCCCAGATTTGTAATGAGGTTCCCGCAAATCTATCTTAATACCAGATTGGGTATGCAGATCCTCTTTCCAGTATGTACGCCTGTAATAAGATGTAGCTCTTTGGATTCTCGCACATATCTAAAGTACCCCTGCGAGCTCAGGACAATTGTCAGCATTCATTTTGTACAGAAATTCCCAGATTTGTACACCATGTCATCAGAAATGTAAAATGCTGTAAAAAAATTTACATGCATCCGTAAACAAATCCATCAGAGCTCAGGAACATAAATGTAGGTTCTTCTAAACAGACTTGACCTAAAATGTTTGCAGGATATAAGAAACATACTTATTTTAGCCAAGCCCAAACTATTTATCTTTACTGGCTTACAGAGATATGCAGTGTATTTAAGGCAAAGACTTGCATGAACTGTGCATGCAACCAGAAAGCATTAAGCTAAAAATAATATACATTCACTTTAAAAGCAGATTTTGGGTACGAAACAGGCTCCAAGATATACTGTACAACCCTTTTAGCAAGTAAGCAAGCTACAGATACATCATAATTATAATTATCCGTTGAGGTTCCATAGTGCCTTTTATCCCATGATCTCAAAATTCCTTAGTGGCACTAATCAATTAAAGCTGAAAGCATTCTTTTGAGATAGGCTATGGATATAAAAATCATTTCACACACTGAAATCAAGCAATCTCTTGTACAACAGTTGTTGCCATGCATGACAATTCCTCAACATAGCTTAGAGAGGAAAAGAAGGATCTCATATCCAGTTAAAATTTTAATGGGATTTAGTTGGACAAATGGTAGTTATGCTTTTCTTCATACTTCAAAAAAAAAAGGCTAATGGCAGTCTGAGGAGGAAAACTTCCACCAGGATCAGCTGACTAAATTCCCCACTTACTTACTTAAAACTCTCAGACTACCTCTCTACAGAGTGACATGAAAAATTGGTATCTAAAAGTCAAATACCTTAGGTCCTCGCTGCCTGGTGCATTTTCCCATTAGCTTTTCATCATCTATTTCACACTGCTCCAGAAGATCCAAAATGTCCTCCTCCTAGAAATGGGAATTTCACTACAATTAATTTAAAGCAGGACATACCCTATCCTTCCAAAATTCAAGCACCAAGTGATAGGAATTTGAAATTACTTTGATTACTAATTCCTGAAATAAGACTATGAATCCCTCCACAGGAGGATATAAAAGTATTTCTTCTGATGCATGCCTCTCTGCTTGCAATCAACATGAAATTGAAAGTTAAAATCAAGTCTTAACATTTATTAAAGATAAAAGTCTGAAGAAAGGGTTGAACAAAGATTCCTGTAAAACTGCTGGATGATGCCAACTACAAAGATGGGAAATTATTTCTCAGTTTTCAAATTAAATCATGTTAGTTGGTTATTTTAAATATAGCCATTTTCCTACTGTCTCTGACTACATAAGTAGGCAATCAGGCAGAGTTTTTGGATGCCTTAAATAGTGAAGCTGGCTTTGTGATATCTCTCGTTCCAGTCCATACAGGTGGATGAATAGGCTGGGGACATTACTGGAGGAAGAAGGAGGCAATTACCAGCTCAAAAGCAGTTTCTGCCAATATCTGGTTTGGCCAGGGCTAAGGCAGAGGATCAGGGAAATGGTAAAGTAGCTTAAAGCCATCTAGCCTGTCTCCACCCTGGGTCCACTGCAGTTCATCCAGATTCAAGGATCTGGCCCACAAGCTGCACAAAGAATAATAATAAAATGATGGAAACATTATCAAATGCTATTTATTAGCCGTCACACACGATTATCATGAAACTAATCCACAAGGTCATGAATTCCAAGATAACTCACTCCTAAAGCCAATACTTCTTATGCTTCAGTACCTTCATTCTTTTTAAAGGGTTATTCATTTCCCGCTGAAGTGAAGCTGCTCTCCCAGCAAGAAACGTCTGGAAAGCAATGGCTAACAAACTCTCATACTTTTCAAGTAATGTCTTATCATCAGGAGGGTAAATTCGCCTAAAATAGGGAAAAATAAATTGAGTTTAAGATAGAAGCTGAGCTGCTTATCACACTAGGAACAAAAGTAATGCAGCTAATTCACAGTCTCTTCTACAATGCATATTCATCCCATCTATAATAATTATATAATACCATATCATAAAACATATACTTTGAACATTGCTCTCTAAATCTAATTTTAACTCGGTGAACACATTCATGTTTAAACCAGCAATTAGCCAGTTAAAAGAAATACAATGCAGGTCATTCCAGAGACATACCAAAACTCAGTTTTGCAGTGCTCTGAAATTTCAGTGGGTGGGAATGATGCATGCAGGTGTGAATGATTCATGAAATATTAACAAAATGTTGCATGTAAAATTCAAAGCCACAAAATAATTTGTATTAGTAATAAAAGGACACAAAACAGTGAAAATCTGAACAATTGCTTTGAGTTAATGGGCATGATGTAAATTTAAGATTGAATGTGTACTGCACTTGAATGCTAAATTGTCCAAAATAATGAACAGGAAGAAATAGATACTATGAGAAAAAAAATTTTTCTGGTACAAGGATGTACAGGGTGACTCTGATTTTCCATTAGAGCAGCTATGCCATTATTCTCTAAAATCACAGGTAAGGAGATTATGACAATATGAGAAGCAGGACTTGGTGATTTATTCATGCTCATCAAGCAACAATGGGCTTTGAAGAAAACCACTCCAATCCATTTATCACGAATGCCTGAAACACAGCCAGAAATTATGAAGGTGGAAGACTAATTTCTAATGTATTGTAAGGAGTAATCCATAAATGAATTCTGCCTGCACTGTGCAAAGCACAGGTACCATTTATATATTGACTGGCATTATGTGACTTTTATGTTTTTGTGGATCTTTTGTGAACTTTTTAGAAGGTTCTTTCTCCTTCTTCCTTTTCAGTCTTTTCCTCCTTGAAAAAAGTACCTTTCATGATGATTTTGTTGCAATGAAAAAAGGATAGTTATGATCCCATTAGACTCAGGGCAGTTCTAGAGCAAACTGAAGATGGTTCCAGTTTGCATAAAACACCTTTAGGAGCTCTAACCCAGTTGCAGTCAATACTTTTTAATGCTGAAAAGGTGCCATAGAACAATACTTTAAAGAAAGGATATTCATTTTAATATATATAGAAAAAACACTGCAGCTAAAGGCCATTTCAAAGTCATATACATCCTTTTCAGTTCCTCATGAATTCACAAAAGCTTGAAAGCATGGCTCCTGCTTTGACCACCCCAGGACTCCGACTGGAATCAGTGGGCTAGTTGTGCTTGCAGACAGACACTTGACTAAGCCAATTGCTGAACTGACATCCATAGATTAAATCAAAGCCTACTGAGGTTGATAGAGGTTTCTCTGGATTTTTATTCAGAAAGCAATATTAATCCATGCAGCAATGCTAGCACCCAAAATTTCCACGATTCTATGGCAATGCCTGACAGAAGCTAGTCTGGCTCTGCGGGAGAACATCAAAAGGAGAAAATACTGCATAATGCTCAGATAAAATTTCTCTGCATCTCTAGCCAAGATTCCTTTACTTCTCAGGCTCTGCTGATTCTTCAGCCTTTTTGCAAACACATGGTAATAAGAAAACACAAAGCTGTTCTGCCCTTTTACATGTGCACATTCCTCATGAAATGACACTTCACTTTTTCCTGAGGAAAAAAAATTTGTATTTTTACTGATTTACATTAACCAAAAAGCTAAATAAAGAGAACATTTGGCTCATTTTCAGTCAAGAACTGAATAAGCAACCTAAAATGTGATCAGTTAAAAAGTTAGCCTTTAAAGTTATCGAAAAAGCGAAATGTATTAAAAGCATAATGATGTTTCTCTTTCTTAAAGTCTAAGTAGCATGAAAATAACTGCTTCATTGTGCATTTTTTTTGATGTACTAGTTCAGCTCCACATATGTCAAGAAAGGATGTAATTAAAACTGGGAATGTTACGAAGACTTTTTGTAAGCAAAATGTTAATTCATCAAAAATGAAAATTTCACAGAAACATCTATCTGTTTAAATGAGAACTTTACTGGGAATTATAGAACATCTGCTCAAAACGCAGAGATGAAGAACAGCAGTAAAGGCATTCTGACTAATTCAGAATAAAAGATGTGAAGTCAGACCTCCCACATCCCGGATGAACGTTACAAAGAGTGGGCAAATACTCCCATCATCTCTTCCTAGCCATATTCTGCTCCCTTTCACCAAATATTCATAGGCCTTGCTTTCACTTCTCATTGAAGCAAATACCAAGAAATAATAATAATAAAATCGTCATAAAACAAAATTCTTGTTTTCTGGCCAATGCCTATGATAACCAACAAGTTAAAGCTTCCTTTTGAATGTATTTTACCAAGGAATCTGAAGATACTTATGTTTAAGCCTACTAAGATCCAAAATCAAAGTGCAGAAATATGAATATAGTATTTCACATGCCATTCTGTCAAAAATGATGGAAGCACCAATAAAGTTTCTGAACTTTTGGCAAGCCTCATAGATAACATTCAGATTTGATTTTTTTATAGAGGAATACTCACATTTGATTTTTTTGTAAGGGAATACTCACACTCCTATATTGCCCCGCCCCGAGATAAGAATCATTATATGTGATTATAGAACAGGTCCATAATGACAGTCATGGTTCTTGGTACACTGAATGTGAACAATCATGTCTTTCAAGCAAATGTCTTGCACAAACACTAGAGTGACTGATGTCATATAAATTCCTACGTGCATGCAAAAATTTGGAATCAAAAAAAGAACTATATGAAAAAACACTTTACTGCCTGGTGTACCTGTATATATTTTCTATAAATACCTACATTTTTGGTGGAAAATTATCATCTACCACAAATATTTGTTTCCATTATTCCTAAAGAATGCATTGAATACTTCCTACTAATACAGTCAAAAATAGTTACCTGTAGTTCCCCATGTGTCTATTTTCATGCTCCTCTTTGGAAATCTGTTTACGTACTTGTGCAAGTCTTTCCTTCTACAAATCAAGAAAATAAGACAATTACAACAAAGAGAGCATAAGCCATGGGCAAGAAACAGCACATTTTTTTCCTTCCTACCAGTTCTTCTTTTCTCCTTTCCAGTGTGTGGCGCTGCTTCTCCCAGTCTGAGGAACCTGGCAACAGTTTTTTCATTGAACCTTGACCATACAGTCTTTTTTGAGCCTCAGCCTTCTGTTGAGCTAAATTTCTCCTTTTATCACTTGTCCTGAAACACAGATGATATTAAGATATGTCAATCCAGTGCAGCTGAGATGAAATGCACTTTCATCTCAAGTATAACATCTGTATTTTTCAGTCATGTGCAGTTTATGATATAAAATTAGTATTGAAACACTCATTAAGATTTTTTTAAAAAATATTAACTTTTATGGCTACAGTATTTTCACACTTTAAGGTGTACTGTAATGACTCTGTACTATAATTTAATGTACAAACATGGTTGTATCTATTTTCCTGAAGTGTAGATTTTTTCCAACATATCCCAACTACAAAGTTTTCCTGCAGAGGGGTATGGCTTTTGACTGTATGCGAAACTATTGCCAAAGCAAATTTCTTGTGTGGCCACAGGCCCATGACTGCTCTCATATCCTCACTTTGAGACCTGTTTGAAAAATCATTAAAAAAAAAAAAAGTATGAAAATTACTATTACCACTCATTTTTTCCAAGCACATGAGCAAGAAGAAAAACTAAATTTGAGTTAATTTCAATAGCAAAACTGACAGCAAGGGAAACATTTACATTTTGAAAATATGAAGGTGGAAATAAAGGTCTTCATTTTCTGCTAGTCCAGTTCAAAGTTAAAAAAAAAAAAATTTAAAAAAAAATGAAAGCAACAGAAAGACAGCCAGACTGAAGAAAAGAGGACAAGTTTACCGTATGTTGAGAAGCTTTAATGCATTTAGCAGAACGCCTTTTTTTACATCATAGTCTATTTTTTGATCAGTTCCAAAGCTTGGGGCACGATTAATCTGAAAAAATGAGATACAGAAGACTCAGGAATATTCAGGTTCACTGGGAACACATCTATTGTAACAGGCTTTGGAGAAATTATTCTTTCAAATATAGGAGAGATTAAGAGAATACATGTTGAGAAGCTCACTTCCATTTGTATTTTCTAAAAAATAGAGCATCCAGTATCTGTGATACAGATACTGGAAGCCAGGAGATGTACCTTTCAGCCACCAAGTTATCCAGACACTTGCAATGAACACCATTCAAGTACTGGCACTGTGAATCCAGTCTAATCTATTCTTGGTTGCTACAATCAGAAAATTTACCACGGAAAGTGCTGTTAAAAACGTTATAACGGACTATGTGCCATGCTACGGTAGTCCAGCACAGGAAGAGTTAAACTCTTTCCTAGTTCCCAGTCTGAAAGCAACTTTGAATACTTCTCTAAAAAGTAACAATTATGTAAGGACAGGAAGAGGCTCTAATTCAAGGTCTTCTCAAGTATATTTAAATAACTATTCAAATACACTTTACAGCAACACCTAGAGATCTAAGTTATTAAATCAGTACATAGTGTGAAAACATAAAATAATTAACAGTCTCAGTAACAAAAAGCTTCTAAGCTAAGTACAAGATAAGAGATTTAAAATGTTACCATAAATATAGAGGAACAAGGGAAATGCAGCTGGGAATCAGAGAGACTAAATCACACACTTAACAGCCAGGAGTGTCAACCAACCACCATATAACCTCTGCCAAGCTTTGGAGCCCCTGCAGAAAAACTTCAGTTTTTGGAAAGCTTTGAGGAGGGATAATGAAGCAGCTGTGTCAACATTTCTAGGAACACCTTCCAGACTGATATAAAAATTTATACATAAGCAACGGGTGCTAATGAGAGGCAGGAATCTCACTTTGATAGTGAATGAGCAGTGCTGGTTACAGAAGGGACAGATACTAAAGGGCTTCAGAAGTGAAAACTAATACCTTGTGCCCCATGCAAATAAGACGTGGGATACAGTTAATACGTTCAAAGCAGAGGGCAAAAGCGGTTCATTAAAATTGTGTTTTAACACTTTAGATACATTAGAGCATCTTAGAGCCTCTACAGTCATGGGACAGAACTATTCTGGCTGGGGAGCCACCAACTGTTCTGTTGCTGAGTCCCAGCTGCCCCATCACTTATGCTTTTAGCCGGATGGTACCTTTTGGCTTTGAGAATCAGCTTGTTTGCTGGTTTTGCAGACAGGCTGGCAAAGTGAGCAATGAGATTTGATGTTGAAAGAACAATCACAAAAATTCAGCAGAAATAGTGAAAAAGTGTATATATATTCTTTTTTGGAAGACTTTCATCCAAATATTTAATTGGCCAACCTCCTTAGACTGACCTGTTTGTCTCCTATCACATCACAAAGGCTAATTTTTTTTTCTATACTGTGATAGTACAAACATTTATTGACATCCATTCTTTTAAAAATGTGAATGTTCCACTTTCAGCTAAGCAAACTTGTAAACATTCAGAGAAACGAACACAAGGATTAAAACCCAGTTCTCCAACATTTCATTAGAGAATACTGGCAGTTGACAAGACCACAGACACATCGCATCTCATTTTCAACATGAAGTTTAAACAAAACACTTGAACTACAGCTGTATTGATCAAATACAGCTGATAACTGAAATAAGTTGGAAATATTCTGATTTTGAGATATCACATTGTCTAATCCATGACGGATTTATGTATGTTTAAAAACATATGTGTGAAGATCCAAGATGGAGTCTTATGCTTCAGTCCAACAAATACCTGAGCATGCAAAAAGCTCACTGGACTGAAAACAGAGACATAAAATCAAGCCCCAACTCCTTATTCAGGAGAAATGTTAAGTATTGAACAAAACTATATTCTGTACTATGTATTGAATTTTTTTACTCCATATGAACATGTAGCAACTAACAATATTCTACATTGAAATGTTTTTGCATGCATTAAAAACAGGTGAACAGACAGAAATATACTTATTAAAACTTCCAAAAAATTAACTTCTAATTTTTTGTGTACACTGAATCCTTAAATCCAGTGAGACTACAGTTAGATACAAGGACTTATTTGGAACATGTAAAATGCTATGTTGGTCCAATACTGAATTCCTAGAGATGCACAGACACACACTTACACAGCATTGAAGCATCCAACTTGAGAGCATACAGAAGTGCACACTGTTGTATTTATATTTGGTTTAGGTACTTCCTAGATTTACAACAATTTGAGGTATAATATTGGGCATAAATTCTGCATTAATAAAAATGTTATAAATATGTGTTACTTATATGAGCATCAGTGAGAATTAACACTATGAAAAGTGTAAAATAATTTAAATAACAGTTTCTCTCCTACAGTGTGAATTTTGCCAAAAATCTACATCTGGCACTTCTGAACGAACAAAACCATACTGACTGTGTTTATTAAGCAGAAAATTAAAGTGAAGTTAGGAAAGATATAAGAAGGCATTTGAAATGTTATTATGAAGCAAAATGCTATTATGAGACATTACACAATCACTCCACACTAAGGTTTCTGTCACTTTAATGCAGTCATTTAAGAGGCTGGAAAGCTATGGCATTCATAGTCAAAACTGGAGCGCTGCTGCATCACCTGCATCCTCAATTTTTTGACATACCATTCATGACTAATGTTTGAAATCCCAATCCTACTGTGACCTCAATCCTGAAGAGTAACCAGAGGGGCAGTAAAAACAGTGATCCAGTTCTGGATAGCTATTGCAAACTTGGCTTGGTGCAATATGTTTCAGGTAGCAGTAGATGCAGGTCCAGTACAAATAAAATCCGAGCAACCAGGTACATCAGAAAGTTAATACACAGAAAGCAGGTGTGAATTTAAAGTTCATTAGCTATTCCATACTAATTGTCTATGTGTATACTTGAACTGCCTCTTGATTTAGTATGACTATGTGCAAGGACGCTTCACTAACAAACTTTTCTCTTTAACCCTCTTCATCTGTTCCATGCATCTCCCTTCTCACAACAGAAACTTCAAGAGGCAGTCTTGACAGCTGACCTTAAATGTCAGCTAAAAAGTTTACTTATCACTAAGCGTAGATGGAGTTATGGGAGGTATAAAAATGGGGAATATCTTCATCCAGCATTGCTACCCAAAACTTCATAACCTGAACCCACTGCATAAGTCTCTGATGTGCAAAACCACCCATACTCTTGAGGTAAATCTGCAAGAAATCACAATTAAGTCACAAAACAAAGGGTTTAATCCACAAATGACATTTTTAGAGCAGAAAAACTCTCTTCAATGCCAAAAAAACCCCACGCAGCAGACAATCTAATCTTCAGAGCATACAGATAATATGCTCCCTGCAGAGAGCACAACTACTGGCTACCGCATTTTACAGTCTCACCACAAAATACCATTTCAATGCTCCACTCAGTTGTTCTCAGAGGTAACTAATGCCTTTTTCCTTAACAGTGTCTTCATATTATAGACTATCTGGGACCTCATTCAAAGGAATAAAATAACTACATGCTTGATATAGCTGAATATCTTCCATGATCAGCACTAAACTAGCAGCTAACTGGTTGAATCAACTCATGACGGATTTTATAACGCTAATTCTGGAGTTATGGCAGTGTCGTGCATTAGGTTTCTTTGGATAAACTATCTTCAAAACTTCCATATTTTCTAACCTGTTGTATACAACAATGCACAGAAAAGAAAATCTGCTTGATAAACAAATACAGTATTCCTCTACATAGACTTCTGGACATAATGTTTCTCACATCTATTATTTTTACAGTATCACAGTTTTATCTCCCAAATATCTGCTTTACTGGTGATGATACTTTAGCTTCTTCACTTTCTATGACTTTTCAATAGCCATAGAACTGAATTGTCCACATAAGTTTTTAATTCCTCCAACTGAAATCTTCAACTTTGGTTTCATAATTAAAATTTCACTGAATATAGCACATACAATTAATCAAACTGCTTGTAAGCACAGCAGTTGCGTAGCTCAGTGTATTTCATAATTACATACCTGTCAGTAGAGGACCTCATATCTGTACTGCTTAAATTAAGAAGCATAAGTTGAAGTACCTCCTGTGAAGGCTCCCATCCACAGTTACATTTGCAAAGGATTCTGATTTTACAAAAATTAAACTCTGTAAACGTGTAAGATATACACCATTTTCTTCTTCACCAAGACATGGGATAAATTTCAGCCTGGCATTTCATCTCTTTACTAGAACAGTCAAAGAGCATATTCTCACCTCCCACTGCTGCAGCCTATTAGTACGGAGTAGGAGAAAAAATTTTCCACTATCTGTCACACATACCTATTGAAAAGACCTTTCAAATATAAAGAGAGATTACATGAATGACTTTATAAACCTTAAATCAATTGAATAAAATATTACATCCTTTCAATAACAGGGATTTAATCTCTGTTGAATCTGTAGGACAACATGAATGTTTTGGAAAGAATCTCATTCTTTATTAAAGTGATTGAGATTGCTAACAATCGAATTCAAAAAGCAAAAGAAATTTGTGAGCCATAAAAATCCTATTACACAGAATGCTGTTAGTGGCTATCATTGAGCAGATCTTTGATTAGAGACAATCATGAAGTTCATTCTAATCACTCATTTCTAAACTTCACAAATTGTGAGAGTGCTAACCGCCTTTTTCTTAGCTTAAGCAGAAGGCTGGTTTTCCATGGCAGTTTAAAGTAAAACAAATCCAAGCTGTCATACTCTGCCTACTTCTTTGTCTTGGCACTGGCATTCACAGAGAGTGAGGAAGCTGATCCCAATGATCCACATGAAGACTAACCTCACCAAAAATTATTTTTCATTGGTCCTTGGTCATCTCAAGAAGGAATCCTACAAGTACCACTGTCATCACAGGGAAGGGGGCAGGAAGCATGCCTTCAACAAAGGAGAGGAGGAGGGCAGAGATCTCGCAGCCGGTACATTGATCAGTTTAAGCACCACAGAACTGCCTCATACAGGTGCAGTTTCCCATTTTACCTAGTCCAGTGCAACTGCAGGCTGCCACAAAGCTCTGGTGCTGCCCCTCGCTTAGTCCTGCCTTCATGTCACTTCCCCCTTCCCCGGACCAGACCAAGCGTTGTGCAGTCCCTGCGTGAGGAAGTTCTGCAGGCTGCTTGAGTGTAAAAGTATAGTTTGCTTGGAATGATAAATTAGATGTTCATCCAAACACCAACCAGAAACATCTCATCCAATAGACATGACCACCAGATAGAGGCAAGTTGCTAGACCAGCTCTTTGGGCAACTGCCCACAGTAACACCGTATCATATGTTAAATCAAACTACACTCTTTTTAACTCCTCATTCACTGGAAAAGTGTGAAGAGTAGGAGTTATACTGAAGGCAAATATTGAGCCAGTTAAAGCCATGTGTGCTTCGTGGATTCACTGCTACTGTTTGAGAGCAAAGAGAACCCATGGACAAGTGTCAGAGAGAGGAAAAAGCCAGCAGACAGCAGGAAAAAGAGACCCAAAAATGGCTCTCCAAGGCAACAGAGGGAGAGGCTGCCTGGGCACAAGAATCACTGAAAGGAAGTCGTCTTTGTTATAAATAAAGAAAATGAAAAAGAAGGAAAGGATTGAACCAAAGAGTTAGATGAGTAGTCTCATCAGTTGCTCTTCCTAATGGTAACTGGAAAGGTTCTAAATATTGCTAATCTCTCAAGGGCAAGTAAGGTTTTACAGCTTTTCTTTTATATATATGTATATATATATAAACTCATCACATAATTGAAATGCTGACCTTGCTGAAGACCATGGGAGGGCAACATTAATGGCGCTCTGTGCTCACCTAACTGATCATTAATGCCTATGCGCTGCTCCTGTGTTAACACTGCCTCTCTGACTGTTGTAAAAGTGCTTTGTGAAACAGATACAGTTTTTACTGAAGAATACAAGTAAAACAGGTGCTCTCTGTTGCAAACCTAAAAGAAAATAAATTGTTCCTTTTCAAACTTACAATAAGCTGCAAAAGAGGTCTTAAGGAAATGTTAATTAAATCAATATTAATTTTTGAAATTCATTCAATTCATATTTGAAAAATCCAATGCTCTTACAGAGATGCATTTTCAGGTTTCATTATGTTTTTACAGACTCTTGGGAGTAGAAGAATGGGAATTTCCCACACTTAAAATTTATATTTACAAAACTCAGAATTCCTTTCTTAAAGTTATTAACATTATGTCCAGAAATGAGTAGTTAACAATTCTACTTTACACAGTAATGTAACTATTGTAATATTACATTTCATACTATTCTTATTTGGACTTCGTATAACTTAAGGGAGACACTGAAGTGAGAAGTGAGCCCTTCTTTTCAACAGAGTAACAGTGCAGGCTGTTTACCCTGACATCAGAGATTGCTGTTTCAGTAAGAAACAACATGAATTCTCAGCTTCTCTATGTATTTTAAATAAGCTGAAATTTGATTTACAATATTTTTATGTATTTTGAAACATGCCAGAAAATGGAATAGTTTGAGTTTCTGTTCTGGTCATAGCAGAGAAAACATCATTGTCTGCTCAGTAGATATTTATATAATAAATACACATACTCTTTAAATGGCAGTCCAAGAGCTGCTGCTTCATCATGTAAGGTGGTGAACACTTCCTTCAAACAGAATGCTTTTAAATCCTCTTAACTTTTGTGACTGTTAAGAGCAATCTGAATATCGCAGGGGATTGTCTATACCTGACAAAATAACTCAAAATGTTCTCCATCAACTGTTTGAATATAATTCATGTGCTCTGTGGAAAGCTGACCCAATATGCAGCTGGCAGAACATTTTTTTTTTTTATGGTTCAACAATGGCCAGCCTCATAGTAAAACCTAAACGGGTTTATACCTGTGTGGAAACCACGAAGGCATAACAAATTTGGGTGCCCACAACGCCAGTTCAGTTAATTTTCAGATAAGAATCTCACCTTAAGTTCTCTGTATAAAGAAAAGTTTAAGTTTTTTCCCCTTGACAAGTAACTTGCAGCACATTTGCTTTGCATAGTCATCTATGTGCATTTACCAGAGCATCAGCAAGGGACATATTTCCCTATTTCAAAACAGTAACAGAAATCCCAAAAGATCATGTAGAAAGTTTTTCTAGGTATTTGTTTCTCTTATTCTTTTTCTTCGTTCACACAACCTTTTCACATCATGCCCCTATGCACTATTCCTGAATTTTCCCAGCCATTTCACTGTGCACCTCTGAGGAGTACCTGACTCTGTCTTCTCTCAAAGCCCACTTCAGGTCTGCAGTTAGGTCACAGAATCATAGAATATCATCAAGTCCAACACCTTGCTCCTCACAGGACTACCTAAAACTAAACCATATGACTAACAGCATCATCCAGATGCTCCTTGAACTCTGACAGGCTTGGTGCCATGACCACTTCCCTGGGGAGCCTGTTCCAGTGACTGACCACCCTCTCAGTGAAGAACCTTTTCCTAATGTCCAATCTGAACTTTCCTGATGCAGCTTCATTCCATTTCCTTGTGTCCTATCGCTGGTCACCAGAGAGAGGAGATCAGCACCTCCCCCTCCGCTGCCCCCCTTGAGGAAGTTGCAGACTGCGATGAGGCCACCCCTCAGCCTTCTCTTCTCCAAGCTGAACAAGCCAAGTGACCTCAGCCACTCCTCATAAGTCTTGCCCTCAAGGCCTTCCACCATCTTGGTCATCCTGCTCTGGACACACTCTCATAGTTTCATGTCCTTCTCATATTGAGGCACCCAAAACTGCACACAGTACTCGAGGTGGGGGCGAACCAGTGCCGTGTAGAGTGAGACAATCACCTCCCTCGACTGGCTAGCTATGCTGTGCTTGATGCACCCCAGGACACGGTTGGCCCTTTTTGCCGTGAGGGCACACTGTTGACTCATACTCAACTTGCCATCAACCCAAACCCCCAGATCTCTTTCCATGGGGCTGCTTTCCAGCCTCTCGTCTCCCAATCTGTATGTATAACCAGCATCACCACGTGCCAGGTGGAGAATCCAGCACTTGCTCTTGTTAAATTTCATACAGTTGGTGATTGCCCACAAAGCCCTCCCCTTCCAGGCAAAGCAAACCCAGTTCCCCCAGCTCCTCCTCATACAGCACGTGCTCCAGCCCTCTAAGTACCTTAGCACCTTTCTACTGAACTCATTCCAGTTTGTCAATGTCTCTCCCTTACTCTGGGGCATAGAACTGGACAGAATATTCCAGATGTGGCTTCACAGGTGCCAAATAGATCATTGCCATCAACCTGCAGGTCCAGTTAGCCAACATCACTGTAAGCACATGTTGACTCATGCTCAACACTTTGAGAGAGTCAAGGTGTGACTGAATCTGGTTTATTTTGCTGAAGGTTGGTCATTTTCCACAAGCCACATTGCTGAGTGAGATGCAGAACTTGATCTCAAGCAAAAAAGATTACATTTATGCAGCAGCTTTATGAAAAATGGTATCATCACAGGAACAATTCAAGTGCCAATGAAATGCAATGAGATACATTTGAAACGTATTTCCACATGGCTCTAGTCTAAGTAGTACAAGAAATGCAAATACCATTACGCTATATATTCAGCTACTTGATATCTGCATATAATTTTACTCATGTAAGGGGCTAAATACTGACTGGAACGAAGTGTCTTGTTTGTCAAATGTGATCATGGGTGAGAATCTTAAGAAGTCTTGGGCAAAAACATTATGTTAAGAAAATTGCTTTTCCCTTAAAATATCCCTTAAAAGAAAGTACTGTCCCTTATTTTTCATGTGGCTATCCCTTGTTTCCAGACAAGAAATATGGTTGCAGACTGATCTGTAAGACAGTAGTGTAGTAATCTTTATAACGTACTAGTGATACCGTCACAATAGGTATTCATAATAGCTGGTTACCAAAGCATTGTATATGCATCTGTCAGCTGAGAGACGATTATTTAGAGTACAATGACCTGAGAACCTGGACATACACGTGACTAGGTTGTGTTAATATAACATTAGTAATTTTATCAGGAAGGCACATCTTGAAGATTGTTGACAAAAACAGGATTGTATAAGGGGCCCCAAAAGTACCAGAAAATGATGATAGCGAAGGCCTTGAAAATCCAGAGACTCTGAGATATACATCGATCACAGTGGCCAAGTAGTGTTCACTACAGGAATGCAACCTTGTGAACTAGATAACACTGAGTCTAGGGATAACAAAGAGAACACAGAGCAGAATCCAGGAAATGTAAAACAAACCACTTACGGTAAAACTTGGAGACAATGCAAAATTGCTGGCCAGTGAATGAACAGTCAGTAAGTGGCAGGTGGCAGCAAATGAATAAAAATAACCCTAAGTGAAGCTAAGAGCAAAGAGGAAGAAACCTTCACCATCAACAATGTGTTCTTCCTGGTGAAGAACACAAGACACTGACAACTTGCTATAACCACCTACCCATCTTTTTGGGGAGAAGTAGACCTCTCCTGCCCCTTGTTGGCCTCTGGATCTCCAGGGGCAGGGTGAGTGTAACACCAGAGAAAGGAGTCAATGCCAGAAAGCTTGTGTATGTGAGCTTTAACTACTGTATTAATAGGAATTAGCAATAATTGGACACTTTGGCCTAAGATGTCCAAAGTCATTTTAACTGGACTGATAACAAAGTTTTGAATAGACTTTGCTAGTTCAGTTACACTAAATAATAAATTTGTGGATCTGTATATACGGTGAGTTTCTCACCCACATAAATCACAGGGGAAGTTGGGTACCCTGCACTGGAGGCAGCTATTAAAATGTGACCTTTTTCTCCAATGATCACAACTTCATGATCCCATCTGGATATAATGAGGCTGAAGAAGGCTGGAGTCCATCCAAGAACTTCAACTGTATGATTTTCCTATTTACATAAAATAACCTAGCTTGGAAATTTTGGTCAAAAAGAGTAAAACTGGATTTTCTGGGAACTGAAGGGAGATCTAGGTAGTTGTTGCTACTCAGAAAGAATGGAGGCTGCTGGGACTGCACAGATGCTTGCCAGAAATATTTGGTGCCACAAGATGGCAATCACACATTTCCCACAGCCCTCACTTTGATAGAAGGTTCCGGAAGTTCAGTAGCATCAAGGAGCAGGAGAGCTACATCGCATCAAGGCAATATAAACAAAAGTCATCTCAGGAAAGCAGAATCATTATAATGTTGCACAATTTATTTCTTACAATAGTTTATTAAGCTATCTTTATAACAGAAAAGCTACATGAGGTATGGAAACATGAAACTAGATTTACCATCCTAATCCTATTTTGGCAATTTTCCCATAACACTGGGAGCATTCTGGGCCTTGTGATTAGTACTTGTTACCACTGTTAGAAAGAATTATTCACTCCCCTAAGGGGATTTTGGCAAGAGGGAAATGGTGGAAAGAGATAAGCATGGAAAGCTGGGGAAGAAGCCAGAACTGTTTTAGGAAAAAAAAAATTATATATAGCTATACATATACACACACACAGTATATATATTATGTATAGTGTATACATATACACTGCATATTTGATCTTTACTACGCTACATATAGTATACATACAGTGTGCATGCATATACATACTGTGTGTTTGTTCTGAGAGTGCTGCAAAAAACACGAACAAGCACAGTAAAAATTAGTGGATGAGTATAGAAACTGAATTACTAAGTTTCAAAGTTTGAAATTTCTGTTAGTTTAGTTCAATGTCTGGCAAAATAAGTTGAAGGATACCTGTATCACCAAAAGCAGAAAAGGAAATAATCAGACTTCTGTATTTAAAAAAATAATAACCAGGTACACAACTCCAAGTCCTGAAGTATTCTCCAGCAACCCAAAATACAAGAGCAGTATTAATACTTTATGAGATCCCTCCCTCATAAAAAAGGAATCTGGGATAGTACGATTCTCCTCTGAGACCCATTATCATAAATGGTGAATCAACCCCCCTAAAATCTCCATACTGCATGTAAACACCCAAGGAGATAGAGGGGTGTCTTTCAGAATGAATTCACTACACAGGTTGACTCACCATCTCTCATAGAAGAGGTCTGTCACCATTTGCTACAAGGCTGCATGAAATGCATACACAGACCAACTTCAGTCTATACTTAAACAACTACATACACTTATAGGCAAGCTACAGGCAACCTATATATGATAATCTGGAAGTGTAGAGCTAAATCAAAGGGATAGTAGGCTTTGCTCGACAAAAACAGAAGATGTCAATGTAGTACAGACTAAGTTTTTGTCATGTACTACTTTTGGCTAGCACATCAAAGCCACCAAATATGCCTATGTCTGCATGGCAACACCGAAGGGATTTTATTTTTCTGATTAAAGTTACACTGAACCCCTGAGAGAAATAAGCACAACAAAACAACTGTTAACAGTATTAATGGCCTGAGAACAAGGTTATAATTCAGTAAATTAATTGTGTACATTTTGCTCATCAGTAGCCAAATCATATTCATGATTTATTGTCAATAGATACAATAAATACATTTTGCTTTTTTCCTCCAGCTGTACAGCTTCCCAACCAGTTAACATAATGATATAAGAGAACCTGGAAAAAGACAAGTGAACTTCATCTATACGTTATTAATAGTGTAATTAAAGACACACAATAGACAAACCTCAAACATTCCTGGTTAAAAACGTGTGTGAGCACCACTTAAGCTTAACTGTACCACTAACATATCAGAGGAGAAACGTTTCTTCCAGTCCATTCACGCCAATTATTTGACAGCATTTCATGTATACCGAATTAGTTTCCTCTGTTCATGTGGGTGCTTTTAAAAGCCACAGGAGAGGAAAAGAAGACATATCCCCAAAAAAAGAAAATTAAGACCATACCTTCACAAAAGTTGCCAGAGCCATTTCACAGAGCCATACTCATGAAGGAAATCTATGTAGCACTCAATTGCTATAAACAAGGTCCTTCAGCTACAA
The DNA here is from genome assembly GCF_018139145.2 of Gymnogyps californianus. Lineage (NCBI taxonomy): Eukaryota > Metazoa > Chordata > Aves > Accipitriformes > Cathartidae > Gymnogyps > Gymnogyps californianus. Next base: position 20,594,268 of record NC_059478.1, on the reverse strand, counting down.
TCACAACTGGATTAACATCACATTTCTCATTAAAACTTTCAAAAACATCTGAAATGCACCGTTTCTCCAGGAAAACAATTACCTTTACGTGAGTCTCCAAAAATCACTGCAAGGCAGTGTTTCCATATGGATGCTGCAGAAAAAGCACTATCTATGTACTCAACAACAGTACTTCCTGCAATGCACAGATTTTCTTTCGAAGTTTTCTTACATAGATATGGATTCAGCTGGGGCTTAGTTAACTTTACTCTTAAAAATTTACTTTACATTTGTTTAAAGAGGTTTACCTCTAGGAGCCATGGTTTTAGTTTTCTGTCCAGCAGAATATCAAATCCCAGGACTTCAAAGCAGACACTGTCACTTCCTGGTGCTTGCCCTGGCCTGCACATGCGATAAGCATGAAGAACATGTGGCTCTGCAACTATGAGAGTCTTCACTACTAACTCCTGTAGGGATTTTTTTCAGAAAAATTCATCAGGAGAGAAGGCACCAGTATATATTGAACTAATGTGTTTCATACTTTAATCTTTTAAATTTCACTAAAGTATCTACTAAAAAAAGATTTAAAGTACCAAATAAATGGTCTAGAATAAATAAACTATTCCTACGGAGTAGCACATATTTTTTTATATAGCTCTAGAGTATATTGTTATACTTTCCATAGTACATACATACTTTTAGATATATAATAACTTAAATACTAAAGGCATATTGGGAACAAAGTATAGTATAGCCAATCTTCACCCATTTCATTTTGCAATATAATTTTCAACAAATATTCTCAGAATCATACATCCAGATGGTGCCTAAGCTCTAACAATCTTAGGCCTATTCCTCACCTAAAGACACCTGTAACGTAACCACTGACTTCAATGGCGCAGGTTCAAGTCCACAGATATATGCAATGCTGACTACAATTTTGTAAATATTCACACATAAAATTCACTTTATACTCTAGAAAAGTCTCCAAGAATTTCAATGGGATGGTTCCTTCGTATCATATTACTTACGTGAATGACTGTTTGAAAGGGCTTTTGTCCCTCAGAAAAAGTTTAATATTAAATTTATAATCAGACTCTGAATTTAGTCTTTTAAAAACATAATCAATCATTTCTAGTATGTCCTTTGTGGCATGCATTGCTGAGAATTTGGATTACTAAAGTTTCAAAAATCATTCTGGATTCCAGTAAAGCAGATGGCAGAAGCAACTAATTTTCTAAGAATACAGCAAATAAAGAAAAGTGTATTAGTTTTATCTTACTGAAATATCACTCCAGAATTTGGAGACATCAAGATTATTTGTTTCTAGAAACTCAGTAAACCATTTTATGGAGCGTTTGCTTCCTTTGTCTTCTGTTTCATCCCGTTCAAAGTGTTCATTATGTTTATTGACAGAGTAGTTAGTCAGATGCATATACAATTGACTCTAAAAAAAAGGGAGAAAAGATATTAAAAAAAACTTAAATACAACTCTAGAATGGTAAATTCAAAATAATTAAAAGGAAAAAAATATGTTAAATCAATAATGACATAGTCAAACAGTTCATATTTGCAAATATACTATGTGCAGATTTAGTGTTTCTGATTCTTGGAGATTTCATCTACTGAATGTTCTAGCCTTCTTATCCCAAAACCTGTGTTCGTATTTAAGCCAGTTGCAGTCAACTGATCTACCACTCAACATCTGGTTAGGCAACATAATATATCTGCCATTTTTACAGGTCTGTATGTAAACAACTAGCTAAGTGGAGTGAGCAAAAGTGAAGAGCAATTATCATAACTTACAGAATTATTACATTCCACAAGAAGCAAACAATAAAGATGGTATTTTGAAGTGCTACTTTAAAAGTGCTAAAACACACTCTGGCGTCTGTTTCATAGACAATCCCACATTTCAGTTTTCGCTGTAGTTTATTTATGAGAAATGTTCTCATGATAGTGATACTTTAAAATACCTTTTACATATAAACTCATCTGCCATGTTGATATCTGCCAAAATTGCTCATTTTTGACTGGCTGGTAGCCATACATCAGAGGGAGGTAAATTTCAAGATATACATTACATAAATGAGTGAGTGCTATAGTTCCTTTATGGACCAAAATGTCACCAGCAATAGATTCATGTTATCAGTTGCATTTTAAAAAAAAAAAAAAAAAATTACCTTTCCAAGGCCAATTTATAAATCATGATTTATATGTTTACATTATCTCCCAGTACAGATATTAATTCAGCTTTCCACTTACACTACCATGATGACTGTCCTCATCACAGTGACAGTTCTCTGTCATTTTTGATTCCTTACTTGAGTGTAGTTGATATTCTAAGCTGACCATAAGCCTTCTGTTCCAATTCCTTTTTGATAAAGACAGCCAACAGATAACACAAGCCTTCTGCTGTCAATTATCTCACTGCACTTACTTATGTTTAAAAAAACTTAATGAAATTAACAAAACCAATCAATTTAATTGCAGGCTAATTAACAATATATTGTATTAGCACTACAAGTAATGAATTTCTCCCATGCCTTCCAATTACTGCTTTGAGAATCATTCTGAAACCTATTGTTTTTGAGTCATTATAACTGTCATGTTTCCATGAAATTCAAATTATTTCAGACAAAAGCAATTATTTTTTCAGAGTACAAAAAAATGAAAGTGTTTCGTTAAACATCTGAACTGATCTTTAGTTTGAAGTTATCTGGAACAATGTCACTGTGGAACAATGTCATCCAAAGAACAATGATGTCTTTAGTGATAAGCCAGGTTATTTCATACAACAGACAAACTACAACATGAACAGTTGTGAGAACACATTAACAACTGCCTGTTCTGTTTATCCACTAAGAGCATATTTCAATGCTGCTAATGCTGAGACTAGTAACAATAAAAAAATATTAAAAGCAAACTATTCCAAATATAATATTGGAACTCTTCCAAATATACCATTTGTACTGGGCTCCAAATTATACCTGCATTCTTCAAAGGTGCGCTAAGAGACAGTCACAGTTTTAAGTGAGAAGTAGGGAAAAAGGCTCTCCATGTGTTGTCTATTGCATAATTACACTGAAGCAGCTCTAAAAGTATATGGTATGGAAAAGGAAAGATACAGTAGCAACGGAGTGCAGAGTGAGGTATAAGAAACTCAAATCTACTGATGCCTCTCAATGCTTCAAATCTACTTCTTTCTTAACAGACATCTGCATTTTGGTCTGTGCCAGAAGGGAGGGGTTACACCTCTCAACAGGGGAACATGCTATACAGTGAACAGGAGGACTAAAGTGTCCAAAAACTTCAGCATTTCTTGGTTCTCTGCAATTTAATAGGCAGCCCTGCTGCATCATCCTAAAGTTGTCAAGTACATACTCCTTTCCCTGCTGAAGCAGTCACTGACAAACAGCACCAGCAGCAGATTCCCTCACGTTCAGGGACTGCAGTGACCACTCTCATGCACTGGTCTTTTGTATCACTGTTCCTCTGTTTTCTGCATAGGTTCCCAACACGATGGCTGAAACATTGCAGGATCCTCAGCAGAAGCTCTAAACTTCAGGGATGTTAAACAATGATTAGCAGGAGATAAACCTTATCCCCCACCCCAAACTGAGTCTCAGATAAATATAAAAGCAATGTAACTGTCCTTGAAGTGACTTCTTTACTTCATTTTTTCTGGGTTGAATGTCAATAATTGTCATTTTTTGCTTTCTTTTAGGAAATATTTAAACTCTTTAGCATACATACATGCAAAGTCACATAACATTTTTACACATAAGCAATAATATGGCTATACTTGTGATTGTGATAGAAAAGCATGAGTTAAATAGCTTTCATTTTAATTTTTTCTCTTCAGTGACAATGCAGAAGTTCAGCCAGATGAATAACAAATTAAATCTCATGTCACAACTTATTTTATTTTACCTCCTCGAAACACTACACAGATAAAAGCCTACATGCATAAGCAATAAATTGGAATGTACTCCAACTTACCAAATTTGAGTCACTGGGGGGATGATACTTTTCCGTGCCCATTCTCACCAGTCCATCGTGATATAAAAATACTTTTAATGGATCACAGGAGGTTACAAGAATATACACACGTAAATCAAACTTGTAGCCTTCCATAAGAAATGGTTTGTCAAGATATTCCTGAACAATCAAGTGATCCTGAGCTTGTAACTTTTCTCCATTTCTTATTAAAGAGATCCTAGCAAAAACAAAAGTTATATTAAAAACATGGAACTTCTTTGACATTACTCTTCGAAATAGATTTTCATGGTCACTCAGCCAGGTAGTCAGGCTAAAGTCTACCTGGAGAAAGAGACTTAAATATCTGATTTGTAGGGTAGAGAAAAAGTTCCATTTGCTTACATGGCTTTTGGTTTCCTGTCCTTTATGGTGCTTCACTGGATAAAAGAAGGCAATGAGCCATTTCAAAATAACTTTCTGCTTCCTTTGATTCAACAATTTGTAATAATGGGTTCCCCCTACACTTAGAAATTGTTTGGCAGAACGACCAGTCTCCAGATTCTGTGATTATTCCCCATGCAGTTCTAAAAATAGGTTTCCAGTCTTTATCACAACTTCTGCCCGAGGTACAGGTTGCAAAGAACTTCCAGTGTTAACCTGACTTAGTGATGATGTTTGCAAAGCAGGACACTGATCGGTATGACTAAGGATGGCATAGATTAAGCTCAGTATTTCTGTATTCCAGTTTCCCCACATTACAATGAAAAATGGTTTATATACAAACTATAAACTGGCAGTCCCTAACTACACAGACTTTTAAATAACTGTAATAGCTAATATTTCTCAGTGTATAATTATTAACCCTGAATTCTCATAGCTTTGTTGCCTTAATCTTACCCTCTATTATTTATGATACATTTCAACATTCTGGTGCTGAATATTCCTAAGACACTGAAGTAGTTTCCAGGCATTTCTCTGAATTATGCTGCTACCTTCCCCTTCAGCTTACTTTTACAGTAATTCTGATATATTTTTAATAACTAAGAGCTTTACTATACTGTATAATCCAAATTGATATTAAAAGCAATAAAAGCTAGAATTGAAATACCTCAAAACAAGAACAGAGTTAAGAATGAAATTGCGATATTTATCTCTGGTTTTTACTGTGCAGCCCTCTCACAGGCAAAACTGTTTCAACTCAACTGCAGGTCGCAGTCTCTTCAGGGGCGTCCCTCCTCCGGCATGGGTGTCACGTCCTTCCAAGAGTGCACCTCCAGCCACATCCCCAACAGCGTCTCCTCTGTTTCTCCTACACCTTGTGGCTGCCGCTCTCAAATACGTTTGTGGTTCTCTGACTGGCTGCTGTTTTGGCGTGCAGTGGGGTGGCTGGTCTGGTCTCAGAGCTGTGGAAGGTCCTGACCTTCTCCCACCCATGACACCCCTGCAGCCCCCAGCCACTGAAACCCTGCCATTTATGCCCAATACAATCTCACCCTGTAAGTCTAAGTGCAACAGATTAATAAATATATTTTTTAGATAAATTCACAATAAAAATAATCCTGATCTTAAGAATTATTTGAGCTTCATCAGAAAATGCATTCTCTAATTATGCCACATTCAGAACAACATTAAAATACCTCTTTGATTTAGCCTTATATTTTAGCTGCGTCTGCTTGTTAAGCCTTCGTCCAATACATGAACTTTCATACATCATACAACTTGAAATACAATCTTCTTACTAATACACAGATTCTGTTAATGTTGTAAATAGCATTGGATTTCACCTTTAATGGGTAAGAAGACTGAAGTTAACACACAACTTACCCGTGTCCCATTGCACCGTTAGCTGGTTTAACTATGAAAGTTTTCTGTCTACGTTTCTTCTTCAGTTCTTTTACATAGTTCTGAAACTGTGTGTATTCTGCAGGGAAGATCCATGTTCGAGGAATAAAACTATACTCCTGAGGCTGAGTCTTGATCATTCTGCAAAAAAGTGTAATTGAGTTAAAATCTTTTAACCACTTTGATGTTTCAAACCTCATGATTAAAAAGCTTTTACAATAATTTAACAAGGAAACTTTTTTAGCAAAATGCTGTAATATGAAAGCAAACTTCTGCAGTTGTTTAAGAATAGTTAGAGCTCTATAAAATATTCATATGCATACTTTAAGAACAACAAAAGCAGACTATCTTGTGCATTTTTGCATATTATCGTACCGTTATATTACTGGTGTCATTTTCTGGCATCCACCTCACTCCTGTTACAGTTTTTACTCAGTTACTCAGACGATTTAATGCTGTTCCTATTCTTAGAAATATTAAACTTACAATAGACCATGTGATTATAGATCTTTCCCTACCTAACAGACTCCTGGATTCCTGTATCCCTCTTTTTTGTTTTTTCTTGGGAGCGGTTGGGAGATTTGGCAAGTGTTTTAATTTTCATATTGGTATGTGTTTGGGAATGTACGAGGATCAACACACACAAAAAACGAGGACCTGGGATATTTGGAGTTTCTTCATGGGTGCAAAAAATATTAATAAAAAGGACTGAATTTAAAATTAAAATGGAAGCAATTTAAGAAGAGTTTTTTGTCTCTTTCTAGTCTTTTGAAGGAATTTCAAAAGTAAGGAATTGTAGTAAATATACTTCGATACAGGCCAAGCAACTGCCCATGCACCTCCAATATAGGGCAAAACACACAAGCTTGGATTTGTGTTTGGTACCAGCATATTGTGATTAAGATTCCCTGAGCACCTTATTTAGTCAAAAGAAAGCAAAGAAATACAAAGCAAGACAAGGGGGGGAAAAATAGAAGAACTAAACCAAAAATAAGGTTAAGACATTGTAGGGAACAATCTCTGAAACTGAATCTGGTTAAAGGATGCAGCAAGGTCCTCATCTCCCTGCTTTAATAGCCGTGGCAGCTGAGGTAGTGAGCATATCTCATTTTATAGCTCTGTTGTCTGTGCAGAAAAGACAAACAGAAGAGGAAAAATGGTAGAGAATTCAGTTAGTGGAAGTTTCCACCACCCAAAGCTGTGTATCTGACAGATAGGAAGCATATACCCACACCAGACTGGCAGTATGGGCTAGACACATATTGGTTAGCTTTAAACAAAGTAGCTTTAATACTGGTTAACAGCCAAGTTATAGGAGCAATGTGGACTTGGTGCTACTATGCAGACTGGTATACCATAGTTCCCAGCAGAATAAATTTAGTTTTTTCTGAGTTAAATACTGCTGCAGCTAGCTTGTGTCAGGTACTCAGAATACCTGAAACCTCATACATAACTTCATATGAAATTAGTTTGGGTAACCCAGAATTACTCTGTAACATAGGGTGGACACATCTAAAATACAAATATCCACAGACCAACAGAAAGTGACTGGATGTTTAAGAAGAAATTAACTGACATAGGAAGTTCCTCAACTTTGATTTTTTAAAAAATGGCACTATGATGAATTTTAACACCTTTTTAATTAATTACAGATTTAGGTATACTTTTCCTTTTGTAATGAAAACTAATAGCATCAGGATAACTTAAATGTAAAGAGACTTACAGTATCATTTCAATTTTTCATTTCTACTGTGAGCCTACATAATACTCCTGATGCAGCATAAGACACTTTTTCTTTAAGTGGCTCAAATACTAATGGAAAAAACAGAGCCGCCAACCACATCTGTAAGGCTAGGACTGTAGCCAAGCCCTACTGGTATAATAGATACACTGTCACCAAATTGTTTAGCCAACTACCCAACAAACACTCTGCAGAAACCACAATAGCTATAGTAGTCTTGAAGTACTGCATGAGGTTCAGTGCTTCTGCAGCTTCATTGTAACTATTATTTTCACAAATCTGGCTTGATGAAAGCCACCAAATATTCAGAAAAAAAAATTAAAAAACATAAATAGATATTATAATTCATGATTCATACATATTTTTAAACTACTCTCCATCTGCTGTATATTTACAAACGTTATTACCTTGCTCACTGAATAGCTTATCTAGGCAGAAATTATCCTATTTTTAGGCAAAAAGCTATTTCTGTGTTAGTTTCCATCCCTCTCCAAGTTATTTATCATATGCATCCTGAGGTGTTACGTGATAGAGACTTGCCATTTAACTTACTCAGGAGTTTCAATACACATACTCCCTACTCAATGAATATAGCTTCATGGTATTCTAGATATATTCATATTATTTTATGACTGCAAGTACATCAGTTCTATATGCCTTTTTCTATCTTATGCATAACTGGGTAGACTGCAAACACTTAATAATATGAAGCGGAATACTTAACCGTTGTTTACAAGCTCTGGTGCTCACTAGAAGTTTCAACAAAAGAATTCAGCTCTATTCTTTCCTTGCTTGGCCCTATTCAGAACTGGTTTAGGAACATCATCAAGTAGCTTGCGGAATCAAGACCTATTCCATTACAATAGCCCTATTTTCCAGCACATCTGCTATCTGCTACTGTGGGTAACCACTTTTTCACTGTGCTGCTCTATCCTTTAGCCTTTGCAGTCCTTACCAGGAGGTCTGAGAATTAAACAGCAAATTATTGTTCTTCTGAGTGCTATTTTAGCTCACGGATGTGGTCAGACCATGCTCTTGTTTCTCAGAGTGCTTTCTGTGCAAAAGAATCAAAGGTGTTGAACAAAATATAGGTTACTAAAGACATGACTTGTCAGTCTAATAACGCAGATTCCACTGTCTAGGTTTCAAGATCCTCTCACTTTTCAAGTACAAAAGGAGGTTAGTGGGTAGATATGGATGAGAACGATTCGTGGTCCATGATCAGTTCGCAAACCTTTTAGACGTAAACAACAAAGGTGCTGCAAAAAAGACCATCTCATACATGGCTCTGTTCCCCTTCCCATTCATCCTGTACACCTTCTCCCCCACTTATTGTATTCATTCTGTAACCACACTTATCCTTCACATGAGGAGATCTCATCTAAGAGACCATTTACAGAAATTAAGATCTTGTTGGCCCTACAATGGCACCTCTATTTTTTTTTCTTTTCTGTGTTCGATTATTCCCCTTGAAAACAATGCTCATGCCTCCTTTTGTTCTCATTTACATTCCTGCTTCTATCTGTTCCATTACTGTGTGTCCCTACACCTTCTGTGCTAGGTTGTCTTCTTTCATATTACACACACTATATATTACACTGCTCCCTTCCACCCTTCTGCATGTGAAAACCACATTGTCCTGTGATCCAGAGTGCCTGGATATTGGCTGTAAGAGGAATTCCTGAAGTGCAATTCCTTCTGAATAGCATTTGCCTCTCAGAGTCCGATAGATTTGTTTTCTGCTCCATTCCCAACAGTTTGCATAAAAGGGAAGAGTGAGATCAGTATAACAACAAAGGTAGAAGTAAAAGAAAAAGAAGAGTCTACTCTCCACCAATTCTCAGCAGTTGTTTCATGAACTCTCAATGGTACAAAACCCACAGCTATTCTGTACGAGTCAGTAACAGGAATAGAAAAGACTGCATGCAGCAGAAAAGCAAGAGAATAGAATTAGTGTTTCTGCACAATCCTGTTCAAATAAATTTTTAGACAGAACAGCAGCTGTATGAAACAAAATCCTCCACTCTACAGACAAGAGCCTGCCCAACCATGTATCCCAACTGACTTGTGATTTCACATACATGTCTGTTTCACAAGCAGTCTCAAGGCATTTTATTTTTATTTTTATAAATTATGAATACTAAGTATTGAATTGTGAGGCTAGTACTGCGAAAAACAGACTGATTAAAACCCTGCTATATCTACTGATATTAAATGAAGTCACAACATAGATATGTTTGACCCAGAGTTATCGTATCAGAGAAATTATTCCCATCTTATCTATAATATGTGCAATCTCCGCATTGAGTACCTTCAAACTGTGTTTCAAACTCAGAATTCAGTAGGTTGAGAGAGGTATAATCAGACTGTATTTGAAAACAATGTGTGCATGATAACAAGAGCCTTTTGTCCATTTTGCACTTTTTTTTTTTAAATCACAGAACTGTAGCAATACACAGGGATACCACTGCCTACCAAGCTGACCAATGTTGTTCCACTGTCTTCAAGACCTCTCTAAATAGCTGTTTGCCTCCATGTGCTATCTCTATGGTTTTACGTAGAGTTTAAATCTGGAAGGGGCAGTGAAAAGTGCTTGTGTAGCATGTATTGACACAAGGGAGTTCTGGCCCACACGTACGACTAGTAGACACGATAGCAATGCACGTAATACTTGCATCATAATAGTTACATACATTCTACATGCTATGTGTTGTAGTTACAAAACAGAAAAGGAAATAGAGAAAGAGAGAGAGAGAGGAGATATCACATTAATTACATTAATATATGAAAACAAATTCTGTTCTGGTAACAGGAAATGCAGTGTAGGTAACGTTGGGGGCCAAAAGATTAACTCTATTAATAATTGCTCTTTAAACTAGTTTAGATTAGAAGAATCAAAATATCCACACACATTTATCCCTAAACTTTTCCTTATTACCAGGCTGTTGAATCATTATTTAGTATTGTTTTCTTACAGGTCTTACTCACAGATTCTCAGCTAGGATAATTCCTCAGAACCCAGTTATTCCACTAGAGTGAGGAGAATTTATAATTAGACACATGAGCCTCTCTGACTTATTTCTTATATAAACAGTAAGATGCTTCACATTTTTAAATTTGATATACACAAAAATGTAGTCATTTATTATTTTAAACAAATAATATCCATCCACATACTAATTATTTTTTCTATTCTACCGTTACAGGATATATGCCTGGGTGTATTATGTATTAAGTGTATTACAAAATAATTTAAGGCTCTCCTACATTCTGCAATGCATAGACAGAGACCTGAACCCACATCACTTTCCACTGAAGACATTTGGAGAGATACAGTAGCTCACTTCAATGCAACAGATCCAGGATCAAAGCCAAAGTTATTAAGGAACTTTGGAAATTATTCTTGGTCCTCTCATAGCCTCTTAGTAAAAATAAACAAACCTTACAAGCAATAATTCAGTATTGTACTGCATTAATACTATGGCTGAAAAACTTCTTAATATTAAAAGAAAGATTACTTAGTCATGTTTCTTGCCAGAAAATCCTTTCTGCAGATCTCTCCCATTCCTGGAAAATGGTTGATTCTCTGAGGAAGGAGAAAAAAAGAAAGTTAGTTGGTACTTTTTAGTTTTTCTGGCATACCTAATACAATCATTTAAAACATTCAACTGCATGCTCAGGCAAACATAATTACGGTTACATATAAACTATTTAAGATAATATCTTACATTATATTACGTATTCTTAGCAATACTAAAGATGCTGGAAGTTGTATTCTTCTCCACCAACATGACTATGCCCATTGATTTCATTTCAGACATGAAAGGAGACTATCATACTCTTATTCACAAAGCTATCTAGGAACAAAGAATGCTATCACAAAGTAATGATAAAAAAAGGAATTATTTATTCACAGAAACTGCGGAGAGAGCTCTACTTGTTAACTTACTGCTTAAAAGCTTATGAGCAACTTATAAATGATGTTTTGCATCTTCTTTCAAACTCTGATCATTCACAACACCCAACTGGCAGACAAAAGCATGAAAGAACAGCCCCAAATATTTAAACACCAGATTCCAAGTGGTAGGAACAAATAACTCTGGAAAAGAGAATAGGATTTTAAAATACGTAGTGGTATAGCCTTATTGCAGTCTGGTTGGTGGTGTTTTGTGGGGTTTTTTTCCTCTCCATACAAAGGTAACTGACTAAAAGTGACACATTACTGAATGTTTCAGAGTGAAGCAGTTTACTGAAACATGTCAGAAATCCTAACTACCACTCTACCTGATAGTTCCGAAGTTCAGCAATCTTTTCTTGTTGCACAGCAGAATCACTCCATATAAGATTAGCTGTTTCATCTTCATCACGTGTTTTCACAAATCCCATTTCTCGTATTACTACACGTACTACAGAGAAATCACATACTTAGGGAATATTTTGAATCTCTAAAATAGATTCATTTTCAAAATTTAAAAAATCAATTAAGACTTTAAACACTTCCAATATTCAACCCTTTGTCTGAGAACAATGTTAGCATGCAAGCTATTATTTATCTCGCAATATTTCCATCAGTCTATTGCAAACCTGTCATTACAACATTACAGCACCTTGTATTGAGGCTGGAATCAGAGCACAACCACTGATGGGAACTGTAAAGAGCTTCAGGGCATTCCACAATCATCTAGTAAAAGTCCACTTGCAAGGCTTTTAGATTTAATCTTGGCTATCACATATGTTAACTTTAAAACAGTGATGACTATAAGTGTCACTGCAGACAGGGAACAAGAATGCCTCCTTAGTCAAGGTACAGTAGTTACAAAAGCAAATGGATACATTATTTTAACATAAAAAAAGAGAAAAGACTGATTATGTGCCAGGCATAACTCAGGTTCCAGGAGAAAAGATTTTTCTGAAGTAGTCCCAAGCATCAAAACATAAAACATTAGTAGACTTTATTGAGAAACCTCTGTATAATAATTATTTAATATTAAATTTACACTGTTCATCTTTCAAGGCTTTAAGTAAACTTCCAAACACATACATTATTCATAATTAGAGGGGTTTTCCACAGCCTCCTTGATTACTTAAGTTTTTGCATTTCAAGGACCTTCCCTGAGTAACAAATAGGGAGTAATAGATGCACAGTGTTCAAAGCTATCAACTCAATGTTACAAAAAAAGAACAAAGGTTTCTTACAAAAGAAAATCCTTTGGAAACGTCTTACTGTCAGCTTCATGCAAAGTCCATTAATTCACCCCATTAGTTAGTAATTCATTCACGTCAATGGCTATTAGGATGAAAATAAAATATGTAGCTTCCTACCAATTTCATATTTTGTGCCAGCAACATTTGCAGTGATGACTCCATTCTTCTTCTTTCTGACTTTTCTTTTAATTGTGCTTTGATAGGGTAGTTCTGAACTCAAAGTCAGAGGAGCAGTTCCACGGTTATCTTTGAAAAATAATGTTGTAACTATCAGCATCTTTATATCTCAAATAACGTATGCTAAATACACACATTTACTTTGTTGCAACTTAGAGCTACAAGCATACTGAATAACTAATAGGCTACATTAAAAATCCAAGACTAGCATACCTCCCTCATTAGGCAAGGATGGCATTATAACCTAGGATAGTGCCGAAGCAGAGCCCAAATCCCGTTCCAAGTTCTCAGAAAATGATGGAGCTGTCAAAGCCAAATTATTTAAAGTTCCAGTCATACCATTTTAGTCTCTGGTTGTAGCAAATACTAGTTCTGGAATGGATAGATATCTGTGTTAAAAAAATATAAGAGAGACTTTGTTATAGAGAAATCCTAAAAAAATATAAACAGCAGAAAACTAAATATGGAAATGCTTTTAATAACAAGTCAAAAGTAATGCTTATTTTAAAAGATTGATCAAGTTATTGTAAATACAAAACTTTGTTCATTACAATTCAATTGTTTTGTTTCTGGGAAAAATCATTCTGCAGTATTAATTTTCAAAATGATATTTTATCATTTTCTTATTTTCATTTGTGTATGGGAGATTTTGGGCATGAAAATAGGTAACACTGAATTCAGTCAATACTGCAAATTTTTTTCTCCACAAAGCTCACTGAATTTATAGCAATTTTAAACCATATTTTAATTAAAAATTTAATATCAGACACACTGCATTATGCATTTTCAGGTACCAAATGGGAAATAACTGAAATCACTTTAATAATCTTTTTCCACTTTTTCATTTTTCAACATTTTTTAAAGCAATTGTCCAAAATCACTTGGGAACACATGGCTGCAGCTTCATGATCACCTCATGACACAATGGACACAATTTCAAAGACACTTTGGGTTGGCAAGTATCTAAATTGTCAGCTTCTAAAATGAGTAATTATTTACATAAAATGCTATTTTTCATGTCTACACTGATGCAAAATTTCAAATTTTTTTCTCTATGAATACACTACCACATGTGAAAATCCCACATATTAAAAAGTTTTTTAAGTCCAGTTTAAGCACATAAGAACAACGGGCTAAAATATTAGGAAAAAACCTCAGGAATAAAATGCTTCTAAACACACTGCTACATGATTTCAGGTGTGCAGCACTGTTATAAAGTCTGCAAGGAAACAAATGCTGTCTTTGGTAGGCTGTCTCAAACAAATCTACGAGTTTTCCAAACATATACTATATAAGTTACTGATTTTTAAATGCTTTCATTTCTTTTCTGCAATTATATGTGTGGCTAAAGTTCCTTACACTAGCTTTAGATTAGTTTATATTGCCACTTGTGGTGATTGCAAAACTTATTTAGAACAGCTCTATATAGAGCACGAGGAATTTCTTCTGCTATAAATAGCAGAAAATTACAGTAAAGTCAAATTCAGCCATGACTTATGACATAAAACATATTTGGTCATAAGATTGGAGATGTGCATTAGCAAAATTACCAAAACATTAGTTATAAATCCTGAGTGTGTGTGTGTGTGTGTGTGTGTGTGTGTACGTACATCAGAGAGAGAAAGAGAGAGATACAATTATATTCTGGACAAGTCACCCTCTTGGTAAGAAAATATAAAAGCAGATACCTAGAGCTGCAAGATCTTATTTCCTTTCAAGATGGAAATTTACCCTTAACAGTCCATTAACACAAAAGGATAAAGAGAACAGATTATGCTGCTTTTATGACTGTCGCCAATGTACTAGGGGCCAAATTCTGCTTTGTAATAAGACAACCAAATCTCCCTCAAGTCCATTTAGTGGAGTGCCACAAATTAACACTAAAACATGACCCTGTGCATTTATCCAGAAAGTAAGAACAGGAAATGTTTTATACACAGATACAATGTTCAACAGCATAGCAGTAAC